>NC_071506.1:196415294-197040294 GCF_027887155.1 Malaclemys terrapin pileata | reverse complement strand
GGGGTTAGAAGGAGGAGAAGTTTGAACGACAGGCAGAGTTGATTGGTTGAACAGTTGCCGCCCACGCAGGCTAATTACTGAGCTTAAAAGATCAACCAATCAGAGAAGGGCAAAAACTGAATCTAAGGAGATGCTGACAGGCTGGTGGGTGTGGGTGGAGAAGATCAGAGAAGGAACAGCAGAAGAAGATCAGAGAAGAAGACAATGAAAAGGAAAGATCAAAGAGCAGAGAAAAGCAGCAGCAGCAGCAGGAGAAGATTGCAGGCAACAGGCAGAAGGACTGAGATGATCCAGAGGGATTGTAGAAGAAGTGTGATTTTATATCTATTTTAAAAGAATGACTGGGTATGCCTGTAAATAAAGCTGTCTGTTTCTGAGTGTGATCCACCCAACCCCATTCTATGATCGTTTAGCCACTGCTCACAGCATGGTAATGTTAAATTGTAATGCCTTTTCAATATATAAACTTTTAATGCATTCTTGTATAAGTGTATAGAAGCTCTGCTTGTTATTTTGTAAGCAACTGCGATACTGTATAATAACATTGCATTAGGACTCTATGCATGTGTATGAGAGATCTCTATATGCCTTAAGTATCACATTATAACTGCTATATGGTCTATGTATGCTATGTTTCCTATGATTCCTAGCCTCTGTTTGCCAGAAGCTGGGAATGAGCAACAGGGAATGGCTCACTTGATGATGACCTGTTCTGTTCATTCCCTCTGGGGCACTTGGCATTGGCCATTGTTGGAAGACAGGATACTTGGCTAGATGGACCTTTGATTTGACCCAGCATAGCCGTTCTTATAATATCTGTATCTTTTATTTTTTATTATGCCATTTAAAATGTTATTTTTTAGAATATAATGTACTCTTTCTGACTTTATTAAATATACAACTTATTTCCTTTAAAAAAAAGATGATACTTTGTTTTCGAAGAATTACTGCTTGTATGTCAATCTTTTGAGCGAAGGGCTGTATCCATGTCCTTCCAAGACTTAGCAGGATCAGACTGCTCTGGGGAGTCCTCTGCGGGTCGGAGATAAGCCCCCTAGTAAAACCCTGGCAATTCCTCTAGGGTGGGTCACCACCTTATTACCCATTTGGACAAAATAGATTGACAATCAATTTATTGTTATAGGCAAGCCAGTATTGGAGTGCCTTGGGTCCAAATCTTGGGGTAACACCATAACTGTTGTTCTAAGAACATAAGAACGGCCATACTGTTCATCTAGCCCAGTATCCTGTATTCTGACAGTGGCCAATGCCAGGTGCCCCAGAGGGAATGAATAACACCAGTGATCAATCCTCTGTTGCCCATTCCCAGCTTCTGGCAAACAGAGGCTAGGGACACCATCCCTGCCCATCCTAGCTCATAGCCATTGATGAAACTATCCTTGATGAATTTATCTAGTTCTTTTTTTTTAACCCTGTTATAGTCTCGGCCTTCACAACATTCTCTGGCAGAGTTCCACTGTAGGACTTTATTTGAGGTTTCTGTAATGTTCTGTAAGTTTCTGTATTATGGCATGTTAATGTGCTGTTTATATATGGTTTATCTGATGCTTTTGTACACTTAGGGCAATGGACGTCATTTTGTTGGCTTTGTCATTTTGAATATGGCTAAACAGTTGTTGGACTCCATAATGTAAGCTTTTCTGTATCGAACTTTGAGGCCCCCTTTCCCTAATGGCGGGAAAGGAAGGGAAGATGCCAGAAGGGTCTCTCGCCTTAGGGTTTTTGCATGCTAAAGTCTATATAAGGCCGCCGCGCCCAGCACAAATGCTATCTGCCACAGAGGCAGCCTGCAATCCGATTATATGGACCCGTTCCGAGAGTCAACATCTGTCATCGATACTCACCTGCAGATCATCGAGGAGTGTCCTGAGCTGTTCCACCTGCTCCATCAGATTCTGTGTTCCTCCTGCTAGACACCATCTTCAGCAGTAGAAGGTCCGGAACCTAACGGCCGCTGCAATAACCTGGGTTGAGACCAGGTGTCTGCTGTCCAATCATGAGATATTTACATCAACCTGCAAGTATAAAAATGGACTTTATTACAGATACTCATAGCTTGTTAAGGGTCATACAGGAGCCGGGGCTGAGCCGGGCTTCAAGCCCAATTGGTTCAAAACCACTGAGTTATTTTACTGTTCTCTCTCTGTTTATCCCCTTGGTTCCCAGTTGTGTTTGTTTCCTTAAATAACATAATTTTGATTTGCACCTTCAATCTGGGTTCAGTTTTCACTCACCTGGGAAGGTGGGTGGGTAATGAAGATTTTTAACAGGTGATTGATACTGCATCTGGGTGCAAACACCAATCTCTGATTTATTAGTTTTCAACTGCTGTTATAAATTAAGAGGACAATAGATTTGGCGAACAAAGCGGCAGGACCCAGCTTTAAAATCCATTAGCTGCCACGTTAATTGCAATACCAACTGCCACTGCAGTCACCTTGGAACCCTTTTTAAGTTGCCCACTTCTTACCTTATTATTTACTCAGATTGGTTTGAACATAAAGGTCCCTAGACCTTGGGAAGGAAAGGGATAGCTACTGAGCTGTCTTCTCTTCACCTGGAGGGAACAAGCTTAGCATAGTGGGAACTGTTTAGGTGAGCTGTTTCACCCAGCCGAAAGGCCCGATGAGCGTAGAGCCCTGGCTTTCGGATCCACAGACCTGGTCAGTCCTGATCGTGGAAGTTCGGCGGGCGTGGCTCTCTCAGTGAGACTCGGGCGAGAACCGTTTAGTATTCCGACCACTGAGGTCCAGTGAATGTGAGCCACATCCCAGCCTTCTCACTTAATTGTCAGGTGGGCCCAGAGGTGTGGATAAAGCCATGTCTGGAAGCCAGCCCGGTGGGCACAAGCAGACTCGGACTCCGGGTGCTGTCTGAAGTCATTAGTGTCTGAGTGTTTCGGTGGGTAGGGCACCAGCTATTGCTAAGGGTAAGATGGCAGAGAAAATCTTTGTCATCACAGGTTGGACAAGGCAGACAAATAAAAACTCTGAGTACTGTGTACATTTATTCGGGAAAAAACAGAACCTGTGTGCAGAGGGTCTATTTTCGGGGGAGGATGCCTTAAGCTAATTATGTAAGACCTGGGAAAGATTCATGGTTTCCAAACCCACTCCCAAGAAAAAGGCAAAGAAAAGAGCTTTGATTTATGGATTAGTCATGGTGGCAAAAGAATTAGGCAAACAGTTAAAAATCCATCAGGAAGCAGCTTCCAAAACTCAAAGCCACCTTACTGAGAAGGAAGCTGAAATAGAAAAGCTTACAGCAAAACATAACACAGCATCAGCACAGGTTCTCAATCAGACACTGCAGATAAATCAGCTTGAGGAGTAGTTAAAAGAACTGAATAGCAGCTTATTAAAGAAAGAAAAGGAAAATTATGTTCTATCTAAAAAGCTTGAAGATTCCCAGGATGAGAGAACTAGTAAAGGAAGTTAAGAAAGAAAAAAAAGGAACTGGGAATCATGTTATCTGTAATCAGAAAATCCAAAATTTGAAAGATCAGCTGCAGAAAAACCAAAGGGTCATTAGTGCAATACACACAGACCCTTTGCGGGGCTATGAGTCTAGTGATAGGGCTATGAGTCTAGTGATAGTCTAGTGGTAGGTTTGAAAAAGGTACAGCACTGCATGAGTACACTGACAGTTACACTCCACCAACTGCCCCTGAAGAAGGGTTAGAACCACAGGCATACGAGGAGGGGAGAAGACTCCCTTCAGTGGCACCCATTGTTGGATGAAAACGTATGTGTCGTGTGCTCTATGATGTTTTAGTACTGTGTGTATTAATAGTTATGACAATTGTTCAATGTTCGGGTAAAGTTATGTCTTCTTGGACATTTTCGCGCGCGTTGCGCTAAGGTCGGAAAAAGCTGACAGACTCTCGTGTGAAATCCAGTTCCAGCAGGAGTCACTGTGGAACTTTGGCACCCTGGTGCTTTTAAAAAGGATTCCATGACTGTTAGCTGTCACTGTCCATCCAAGAGGCAGTCGAGTGCGGTTCCTTTGCACGGCGACGGACCAAGAGACCAGCGTTGTCAAGGAGGGCGTATACTATCTAATCGAACTTAATCTGTCCGGTATCTTGCATATCCAGAGTCACCAACTTACCTGGTTCTGGATCCAGTCCAATCCTGTGTTCCTCTCGCCTCGTTCTGAAATCGGTCGTCAGGGGATTTGAGGTCCAGGGCCCTCCAAACACCAGCTATGAAAGAAACAGCATTTTAACATCATCTGCCCAGAAGCCTCTGACAGAGTAGAGTATTGGGATATTTTGGTTTCCTTTATTTTGCTGTGTTACCACGGGAGGGATATTTGGGGCCCAGGTTTAATACCCATAGGGGCAACTGCCACTGTTTGTTATCTGTTTATGGTTACTAGTTTTCCCTTTTTCTATCTTTGTTGCTATTCCCAAATAAACCGTTTATGTTTTCAAAGAGCGTTGTTTCTCTCCTCTTCTTTCCCTGCATACACACGTACATAGGTGGGAGGAGTGAGCCAGAAAGACACTTCACAGATGACAGACCCTGGGTGCCAGTGAAAAAGACCTGTCTACTGTAAAGGTATCTCTACGATTCCCTCTATCTCCCTTTTATTTCACCACCTCTCTTACCCCCGTTACATCATCACTCCCAATGTGGTGCACTATGGGCTCAATAGGCCACCAGAGACCTGTTATGACATCTGAGCCTTAGGGCCGGAACAGGCCAGGGCGATAGGCAAACAAATGGGCCCGTTAAATAAAGAAAGGGCCCTGGATTGGTTAGTTAAGCTAAATAGTACAGCTGGCCTAAGCAAAGAGAACACCATAACAATAATTCAGGAGTGTATGAATGATTATGAGTTTGGGGCCTTACCCAATGAAGTCCAAATGGCCAGTTGTAGCGGGGTGGCTACCCGCTCCAGCCCTGACAGGGTTGGAACAGCCCTTGGAGAGGGTTGTGGCAGGGGAAAAGCTGGGCTGATTGGGGAAGCAGCCGCAACTGGGCCACACTCCAGTCAGACCACAGCTGGCCGGTATAAAAAGGCTGTGAGCCAGAGGTCAAACAGTCTCCTTCTGCCTGTAGAGAGAGAAGAGCCTGGCTGCAGGGAGCTAGAGACAGGGTACCTGAGTGGAGCAGGACTGGGGAAAGGCAGAGGAGCTGGGAAGGCTCCAGCCTGGAAAGCCCCAGGCTGCGGCCTAGCATTAGGCCAACAGGTACTGGGGGTTGCAGAGGGCAGCCCAGGGGTAGGCAAAGGCAGCAGGTCCAAACCCAACTTCGGATATGATGAGTGGCTTATACTGCAGTCAGCCCCAGGGAGTGGGGCTAGATGGTGACTGGCAGTAGCCTTACACTGAGGCGAGGTGGGGTTAGTGGGTGGGGGTTCCCCTGGGTGGGGAGACCCAGAGTGTGGGGGTACTGCCAGGGGGACAGCAACCCAGAGAAAGGGGCACCAGGGTCCTAGGAGGGACACGGGGGCCAAGGGGCAGGCAGATCACCAGCCTGCAGAGGCCGCTCCGGAGCTGGGACGAGCTAATTCCCATGGACGACCAGCAGGAGGCGCCGCAGGGGTGAGTCCACACCCTTACACCAGTGTTGATGAACTAGTAGAAATATACTTAGCTGTGATAAAACTGAATTATCCTTATGAAAATGTGTTGGGTAAAATGTATTCAGAAAAGCAAAAATCTTCTGAACGTCTTGAAAAGTTCCAGGTATGTCACCTATTGTCAATGGCATAGCCACTTGTAACACCCCTGATTTCAGGGAAATGTTCATGCAGGGTCTACTTCCAGCTACCATGGGATCTGCCAACCCTTGAATTGTTGGCCTAAAAGAGCTGGAAAGCCGAGCTAGGGAGGCATATGAACTGCAATGGGAAGCTTATCCCAGCTCAGGTGACAAGAAAAAGGTTTCTCCCGTTCAGGGTGTTGATTACAAAAAGGGCAATGATTTTAAAGATAAGAACAATAACAACAAATACGTTAAAGCTCGGGACTCAAATTACAATCAAGGTACTGCTAATGAATTGTGGGGTTTCGGGTCGGTTCTCTGGAAAAGACTATTAAATTATGAAACCAGGGACCAGATTGATCATCTGCCAACAGACGAGTTATTCAGAAGGCTGTCCAGGTATGAAGGGGACCAGCCAGCAGCCGAAGCGGCAGCTCCCACTAAATCAGGAGCACCGCAATGCTCATTTTGAGGATGCCAAGCTCTCCCTCTCCCTTCATGTGTGGCCACCATTAACAACAATAGGTGGGGGAAGCCAGTCACTGACATCTGGCTGGCTAGGGAGTTTGGACACATTCAGCAAACAATGCTACTGGATACTGGAGCCACTATGTCAATCATTTGCACAAGGGCTGCCCCCTTAGCTAAACAACTACCAATCCAAGAGGTTAAAGGGCTTGAAAGCTATAACAGGAAAGAAAGCACAGTGCCATTCTTGCAGCCCATTCAATGCATAGTTGGGACATTGATGGTGGAGGCCTCCCTCGAAATACAAAAACTAGATGGGCATGGCATCCTGGGCTTTATTATTTTATTAAAAAGGTTAAATGTCATAGTAGACCTCCCGAATCAAATGCTTGCCCAAAGTCAGAATGGGGAAGGAGGTGTCAAAGTGCATGTTTCACACAGGTGAGTGTGCTGAAAGTCCCAACCAGTTTAGAAAAGCCTCTTTGGGAACTGGACATTGCTGAAATTACCGACAAGTACCCTAATGCATTTGCTAAAAACAAATTAGACTGTGGCAAGATACAGGCAGAGGTTATGGTAGAGGATCCAGACCCGAGGCCCCAAAGGCAATATAAAAATACTCACGAGAGGCCCAGGAGGGGATCTGCAGCACCATAGACTCTTTAAAGGCACTGGGAGTTCTAATTGAAACTGCCTGCGTCTGTAATGCCCTGATCTGGCTGGTGCTTAAAGCAGACAGTCACTTGTAGGTTGACAGTTGCTTATCGAGCCCTAAATCAAGTTACACTGAGATTAGCACCCGTAGTAGTCAAATTCCCTGAAATCATGGCAGCAATAGTGGCAGGAGCGCAGCGGTTCTCTGTTATTGATCTTACCAATGCCTTGTTTTCAATACCCTTGAATCGCAGTAGTTGGTATAAATTTGCTTTCAACTTTGATAACCAACAAGTAACTTTTACAAGGGTACCCCAAGGCTACCACAATGCGCCCCTGTTATGCCACCGCTTCATAACTAGGATGTGGAAAGATCTTGCCCACAAGGATAAGGAGATTAGTTATGTGAACAACATCCTAGTTGCCACTAAGTCGCAAGAAGAAAACCTGATGGTTTTAGATGAGATGCTGAGAGTCATCCAACAGACTGGGTTTTTAATATAAGTCCATACAAGGCACAGCTGGTAAAGCAGCAGGTAACATATTTTAGACGCAAATCAAGTTGATCTCATCTGTAAGCTGCCAGCGCCCAGGGACATTTCTTCTCTGAGATCCTTTTTAGGCCTGGTAGGATTCTCCAGAGACTTTATTGACGGCTACGCTGAAATCGCTCATCCCCTCTACGCCCTCCTAAGAAAAGGTGGGGATTGGGCATGGGGAGAACAGGAACAAGAGGCGGTATGCAAGATTAAGCAAGCTTTAGTGTACGCTCCGGCGCTTGCATATCCCCAGCCTGACAAGCCTTTCCATCTACAGCTTGCCACTACAGAACAAGGGTTAAGCCAGGGGTCTCAAACATGTGGTATGCAGCTTACAGAGTTATTTCCTGCAGCCCACCCTAGGCCCCAACTCCATGAGTGTGCTGGGGCTGGAGCACCCATGGGGAAAAATTAGTGGGTGCTTTGCACCCACCGGCAGCCATGGTCCCTCTTCACCTCCTCCTCCCCCCGGCCTGAGTGCGCTGCGTCCACGCTCCTCCGCCTACCGCCCAGCACTTCCCACCCAACCACTGCCAAACAGCTGTTTGCACACTCCGGGGCGGGGGAGAAGGGAGGAGCAGGAACGTGGCGTGTTCAGGGGAGGAGGCGGGGAAGAGGTGGGGCTGGGGTGGGGATTTGGGGAAGGGGTTGGAATAGGGGCAGGTTTGAGTGAGGTGCCTTACTGAGTGTTTATATTTTATTAAAACGCCTTGTTATTTCTGCCCTTAGTTCAATGACCCAGAAGCTTCACCAGTATACATTGCATTTTGCACCAAGAAGCTGTGGAAGTGGTGTTTTGTCTTGTGGCTAGAATTGTTGTGTTTAATTTTCTACAGGACAGCCTAGGGTTTTTTTTTTTGTTTTTTTTTTGTGAACAGGGACTGCTAACAGGGAGTTTCGCAAGGGAGTTTGGAAGGGGAGTGGGAAGGGGCAAGGTTCACTTGCTGTCCTTTAAAACCTGTAAATTAAACTACATCCAAAACTTCTTGATTTAAACAAAACCCTTTCATTAACTAGGTAGCTGCAGGAGACAATGTAGGCAGAAGCACAGCAGCAGAATGGGGGCTATCCAGTTTATTGCGCTGAGTGCAGCATGTATGATTACCTGCCCTGTGGGCAGGTGTTGTATGTGTGCATTCAGTGCAAGGAGCTCCTGGCCCTCAGAGACCGCGTATAGGCTTTGGAGGCCAGGGTGGCGGAACTGGAGGAGCTAAGAGAGGCAGAGAGGTATGTTGATGAGGCTTTCCGGGACACTGTAGAATGTCCCACCTCTGGTCAGACAGCCCCTGCGGTGTTGAGGAGGATGAAAGGCCCAGGGAAGCAGAACAGTCAATGGGAGCAGAGGGAAACCTTCCCATAGTTGGGACCCTCCTTCCAGATGGTGTTAGGGTATCCTCTTGCACTGAGGTTACCTCTCCGGGGGAGGGAACTCCAGTCGCTAGGAAAAGGCAGGGTGTTAGTAATGGGAGATCCGATCATTAGAAACATAGATAGCTGGGTTTGTGATGACCGGGAGAACCGTATGGTGACTTGCCTGCCTGGTGCGAAGGTTGCGGATCTCTCGAGGCATCTGGATAGACTGATGTATAGTGCTGGGGAGGAGCTGGTGGTTGTGGTACATGTAGGTACCAATGACAGAGGGAAGGGTAGGAGAGATGTCCTGGAGGTCAAATTTAGGCTGCTAGGGAAGAGACTGAAATCCAGGACCTCTATGGTGGCATTCTCAGAAATGCTCCCAGTTCCACACGCAAGGCCAGGTAGGCAGGCAGAGCTTCAGAGTCTCAATGCGTGGATGAGACGATGGTGTAGAGAAGAGGGGTTTAGATTCATTAGGAACTGGGGAAACTTTTGGGATGGGGGGGGCCTATACAGGAAGGATGGGCTCCACCTAAACCAAAGTGGAACCAGACTGCTGGCACTTAACATTAAAAAGGTTGCAGAGCAGTTTTTAAACTAGGAGATGGGGGAAAGCCGACTGCTGCAGAGGAGTATGTGGATCGGACAGAGACTTCTCTTAGAGGAAAGTCTATTGATAGAGATTCTCTAGGTTATAGTCAGGAGCAGAGGACGGAAGAGGATAATGTAAGGGCCAGATCAGATGAGAAACGTTCACATAAAAAAATCAGACACATCAGAAAAGGGCAGACAAATAAACAGTGACAAGTTTTTAAAGTGCTTGTACACAAATGCTAGAAGTCTAAATAATAAGATGGGTGAACAAGAGTGCCTTGTGATAAAGGAGGATATTGATATAATACGCATCACAGAAACCTGGTGGACTGAGGACAATCAATGGGACAAAAACATTCCAGGGTACAAAATATATCGGAAGGACAGAACAGGTCGTGTGGGGGGGAGTGGCACTATATGTGAAAAAAAATGTAGAATCAAATGAAGTAAAAATCTTAAGTGAGTACACATGTTCCATAGAATCGCTATGGATAGTAATTTCATGCTCTAATAAAAATATAACATTAGGGATCTATTATCGACCACCTGACCAGGATAGTGATAGTGATGATGAAATGCTAAGGGAAATTAGAGAGGCTATCAAAATTAAGAACTCAATAATAGTGGGGGATTTCAATTATCCCCATATTGACTGGGAACATGTCACTGCAGAACGAAATGCAGAGACAAAATTTCTCGATACTTTAAATGACTGCTTCTTGGAGCAGCTGGTATGGGAACCCACAAGGGGAGAGGCAACTCTCGATTTAGTCCTGAGTGGAGCACAGGAGCTGGTCCAAGAGGTAACTATAACAGGACCGCTTGGAAATAGTGACCATAATACAATAGAATTCATCATCCCTGTGGTGGGAAGAACATCTCAACAGCCCAACACTGTGGCATTTAATTTCAAACAGGGGAACTATGCAAAAATGAGGGGGTTAGTTAAACAGAAATTAAAAGGTACTGTGACTAAAGTGAAATCCCTGCAAGCTGCCTGGATGCTTTTTAAAGACACCATAATAGAGGCCCAACTTCAGTGTATACCCCAAATTAAGAAACACAGTAAAAGAACTAAAAAAGAGCCACCGTGGCTTAACAACCATGTAAAAGAAGCTGTGAGAGATAAAAAGGCATCTTTTAAAAAGTGGAAGTCAAATCCTAGTGAGGTAAATTGAAAGGAGCATAAACACTGCCAAATTAAGTGTAAAAATGTAATAAGAAAAGCCAAAGAGGAGTTTGAAGAACGGCTAGCCAAAAACTCAAAAGATAATAACAAAATGTTTTTTAAGTACGTCAGAAGCAGGAAGCCTGCTAAACAACCAGTGGGGCCCCTGGATGATTGAGATACAAAAGGAGCGCTTAAAGACGATAAAGTAATTGCGAAGAAACTAAATGAATTCTTTGCTTCAGTTTTCACGGCTGAGGATCTTAGGGAGATTCCCAAACCTGAGCCGGATTTTGTAGGTGACAAATCTGAGGAACTGTCACAGATTGAAGTGTCACAAGAGGAGGTTTTGGAATTAATTGATAAACTTAATATTAACAAGTCACCGGGACCAGATGACATTCACCCAAGAGTTCTGAAAGAACTCAAATGTGAAATTGCGGAACTATTAACTAGGGTTTGTAACCTGTCCTTTAAATTGGCTTCTGTACCCAATGACTGGAAGATAGCTAATGTAATGCCAATATTTAAAAAGGGCTCTAGAGATGATCCCGGCAATTACAGACTGGTAAGTCTAATGTCAGTACCGGGCAAATTAGTTGAAACAATAGTAAAGAATAAAATTGTCAGACACCTAGAAGAACATAAATTGTTGGGCAAAAGTCAACAAGGTTTCTGTAAAGGGAAATCGTGTTTTACTAATCTATTAGGCCTGGTCTACACTAGGCGTTTATGTCGGTTATCGCCGTTACATCGAATTAACCCTGCACCCGTCCACACTGCAATGCTATTTAGTTCGACATAGAGGTCTCTTTAATTCGACTTCTGTACTCCTCCACGACAAGGGGAGTAGCGCTAAATTCGACATGGCCATGTCGAATTAGGCTAGGTGTGGATGGAAATCAACGCTAATAGCTCCGGGAGCTATCCCACAGTGCACCACTCTGTTGACGCTCTGGACAGCAGTACGAGCTCGGATGCTCTGACCAGCCACACAGGAAAAGCCCCGGGAAAATTTGAATTTGAATTCCTTTTCCTGTCTGGCCAGTTTGAATCTCATTTCCTGTCTGGACATCGTGGCGATCACAGCAGCACTGGCAACGATGCAGAGCTCTCCAGCAGTGATGGCCATGCAGTCTGTGAATAGAAAGAGGGCCCCAGCATGGACTGATCGGGAAGTCTTGAATCTCATCGCTGTGTGGGGCGATGAGTCTGTGCTTTCCGAGCTGCGATCCAAAAGACGGAATGCAAAGATCTACGAGAAGATCTCTAAAGACATGTCAGAGAGAGGATACAGCCGGGATGCAACGCAGTGCCGCGTGAAAATCAAGGAGCTGAGACAAGGCTACCAGAAGACCAAAGAGGCAAACGGACGCTCCGGATCCCATCCCCAGACATCCCGTTTCTATGAGGCACTGCATTCCATCCTCGGTGCGGCCGCCACCACTACCCCACCACTGACCGTGGACTCTGAGGATGGGATAGTGTCCACGGCCGGTTCCTCGGACATGTTAGGGGACGGGGAAGATGAGGAAGGAGATGAGGAGGGCGAGGCAGTCGGCAGCGCTCACAACGCTGATTTCCCCGACAGCCAGGATCTCTTCATCACCCTTACAGAGATCCCCTACCAAGCGTCCCCAGCCGTTACCCCGGACACAGAATCTGGGGAAGGATCATCCAGTAAGTGTTGTAAACATCTAAACATTTATTTTTAACAGAACAGGAATATTAACAATTAAAAGAATGGGTTGTTCATGATTACTTTGCCCTAGGCGCTTAACGGTTCAGTCATGGGCAGTGCAAGTTTTGAAAAAAAATCTAGCAATGTCCGGTTTTCCATGATTGTCCTGCCCAAGCCGCTCTACTGTTTAGTCCCTGCTACTGCAGCTACAGTAAAATGCGGTCTATATGTGCGGGGATAGAGCAGTAATCCTCCTGGGACATCTCGATGAAGCTCTCCTGGAGGTAATTGGAAAGCCGTTGCATGAGGTTCCTGGGGAGAGCGGCCTTATTGGGTCCTCCGAAGTACGACACGTAGCCGCGCCACGAGACTATCAAGTACTCGGGAATCATTGCTCTGCACAGCAGGGCGGCATACGGCCCTGGTCTTTGGAGGCTTTCCCGGAGCATTCTCTCTCTCTCGCTCTCAGAGATCCTCATCAGGGTGATGTCGCCCATGGTGACCTGCTTTGAATTAGGTAGGGGAATGTTAGTGTTGGGACTGCTTGACCGTTCCTTTACAGAACTGTAACCGCTGGTTTGCAGCCACGCAGTGGAGGCAGGAGAGGGGCAGCCGAAAGGGATCGTTCCCGGGGACAGCCGCGAGGGGGTGGGACAGGGGCAGAGTTCCCGCTTGCCGGATTGCTGGCAGCAGGGACTGACATTGCTTTAAATGTGAAATGAGGCTAGTGGTAATATAAAAGTTTTAAACTGCCACAGGTCTACGGCTTACCATGTCTGCCTGCAACAGAAATTCCGTTGTGCTGCCCCGCTTCTCAAATGTGCTGTGCAAGACCCCAGGCACTGAATGCGAAGGCCGAGAATTCGACCTTGTGCTGAGTGCGCATGTGATAGGTGCTGTGCATGGTCTTGTTCACAGAGAAAGACTATGTTCTTTGTTCACAACTACATTTATCTTTCTGAGGAATTCACTCCCTTTTTCCCATTTCCACAGCCCCATCTGCGACTGTCTCACAACCTAGCCTGGCATCACACTCCCAGAGGCTAGCGCGGATTAGGCATAAGAAGAAGAGGACACGGGAGGACATGTTCTCGGAGCTTATGGCCTGTTCCCAAGCCCAGGCAGCACAGCAGACCCAGTGGCGGGAGAACTTGACCCAAATGCACCAAGCAAACATGGATCGGGAGGAGAGGTGGCGGCAAGAAGACCAGCAGGCGACTCAAACGCTGCTTGGACTACTGAGGGAGCAAACAGACACGCTCCGGCGCCTTGTGGATGTTTTGCAGGAACGGAGGCAGGAGGACAGAGCCCCGCTGCAGTCCATCTCTAACCGCCCTCCCCCGCCACCAAGTCCCATACCCACCTCACCCAAAGTGCAAAGAAGGAGAGGCGGCAGAGTCCGTGCTAACTCTCACTCCACCCCTGCAGAGAGCTCGAGTAGCAGAAGGCTCTCATTCCCCAAAATTTGAAAAGTTCTTTCCTTCCTGCCTGACACAAGCCCCCGTCCAAGTTTCACCTCCCAGTTCCATGTGTAGTTGATAATAAAAAATAAGTTTCTGTTAAGTACTGTTTCAATCATGTTCTTTTGGAGGAGGAGGGGAAAGGGGGTTGGTAATTGGACAGGACAGTCACCTTTGGCAGGGTACATAGGCGGGGGCAGGCACAGCAGCAGGGCACATAGACAGTGCAGTGATGCAGTGACTAGTTACCCTGGTTAGTCTGGGAGGTGGTTTTCATGTTATGTGGTGGGGGGTGGGTTGCTCTGTGACTTTGTGGCGGGGGAGGGCAGTTACAGATCTTAAGCGGTGGTCCTTATGCAGGATCACAGAGCCACGCAGCAGGGGATCTGTAACTGTCCTCCCCCTGCCACAAAGTCACATAGCCCCCCCATACACACAGTCTCGATCAGGAGGGGTGACAGGCTCCACTGAAACAACCATCCCACCGCAGCGGAGCCTGTCAATCCTTGAGTTTAGAAGCTTCATTCGCGTCACTACACTACACCCGCTCCGCACCACAGTCTGTATCCCAGTTTTAAAAAATTCCCGCGAAAACAGTAGTAAAGAAAACGGTGTGCATTAACAAAGTAGAACTATTTTTATTTCAACACGTGTGTTGGAGGGGGGGTGAAGGGGGTATGTAACTGGATAGGATAGTCAACATTAACTGGGTAAAGGAATGGGGGCAGGTTCAGCTTCTCTGTACACAAACTTTAAAGTCACAGGTTACCCTGCTCACTCAGGAACTTTGCTTTCAAAGCCTCCCGGATGCACAGCGCTTCCCGCTGGTCTCTTCTAATCGCCCGGCTGTCTGGCTGTGCGTAATCAGCAGCCAGGCTATTTTCCTCAACCTCCCACCCCGCCATAAAGGTCTCCCCCTTGCTCTCACAGAGATTGTGGAGCACACAGCAAGCTGATATAACAATGGGGATATTGGTTTCGCTGAGATCACAGCGAGTCAGTAAGCTTCTCCATCTCCCCTTGAGACGGCCAAAAGCACACTCCACCACCATTCTGCACTTGCTCAGCCGGTAGTTGAAGAGTTCTTTTTCAGTGTCCAGGGCGCCAGTATAGGGCTTCATGAGCCAGGGCATTAGCGGGTAGGCTGGGTCCCCGAGGATGACTATAGGCATCTCCACATCCCCAACAGTTATTTTGTGGTCCGGGAAGTAAATACCTTGTTGCAGCCGTCTAAACAGACCAGAGTTCCTGAAAACACGAGCGTCATGAACCTTGCCCGGCCATCCCACGTAGATGTTGGTAAAACGTCCCCTGTGGTCCACCAGTGCTTGCAGCACCATGGAAAAGTAGCCCTTTCGGTGAATGTACTGGCTGGCCTGGTGGTCCGGTGCCAGGATAGGGATGTGAGTTCCATCTATGGCCCCACCGCAGTTTGGGAATCCCATCGCTGCGAAGCCATCTATGATCGCCTCCACGTTTCCCAGGGTCACTACCTTTGGCAGCAGTACATCAACGATTGTCTTCGCTACTTGCATCACAACAACCCCCACGGTAGATTTGCCCACCCCAAACTGGTTCGCGACTGACCGGTAGCTGTCTGGCGTTGCAAGCTTCCAGAGGGCTATGGCCACTCGCTTCTGGACACTCAGTGCAGCTCGCAACCGGGTGTCATTGCGCTTCAGGGCAGGGGACAGCAACTCACAAAGTTCCAGGAAAGTTCCCTTCCGCATGCGAAAGTTTCGCAGCCACTGGGATTCATCCCAGACCTGCAGCACTATGCGGTCCCACCACTCAGTGCTTGTTTCCCGTGCCCAGAATCGCCATTCCACGGCATCAACATGACCCATTGCCACCGTGATGTCCTTGGTGCTGGGTCCCGTTCTTTCTGAGAGGTCTGTGCTACTCTCAGACTTCAGGCCATCACCGCGGTGCCGTAGCCTCCTCGCCTGACTTTTCTGCATCTGCCTCAGGGAAACCTGTATGATAAGCTGTGAGGCGTTGAGAGCGGCCACAACTTCAGCGATGGTCGCAGCGTGCTCCATGCTCGCAGTGGTGTGGCGTCCGCGCTGTCAATGACTGGAAAAGTGCGCGAACTGATTTCCCGCCGGCGCTTTCAGGGAGGGAGGGCGGGAGTGATGGACGGATGACGACAGTTACCCAAAAGCACCCTCGACACATTTTGTTACCCAGAAGGCATTGCTGGCTACACCCAGAATTCCAATGGGCAAAGGGGACTGCGGGAACTGTGGGATAGCTGACCACAGTGCACCGCTTCGAATGTCGACGCTTTCACTGTTAGTGTGGACTCACAAAGTCGAATTACTGTCCTTAGTGTGGACACACACGTTCGACTTTGCAATATCGATTCCAAAAATTCGATGCAAGTAAAATCGAACTACTCTCGTAGTGTAGACAAGGCCTTAGAGTTCTTTGAAGAGGTCAACAAACATGTGGACAAGGAGGATCCAATGGACATAGTGTACTTAGATTTCCAGAAAGCCTTTGACAAGGTCCCTCATCAAAGGCTCTTACGTAAATTAAGTTGTCATGGGATAAAAGGGAAGGTCCTTTCATGGATTGAGAACTGGTTAAAAGACAGAAACAAAGGGTAGGAATAAATGGTTAATTTTCAGAATGGAGAGGGGTAACTGGTGGTGTTCCCCAAGGGTCTGTCCTAGGACCAATCCTATTCAACATATTCATAAATGATCTGGAGAAAAGGGTAAAAAGTGAGGTGGCAAAGTTTGCAGATGATACTAAACTGCTCAAGATAGTTAGTACCAAAGCAGACTGTGAAGAACTTCAAAAAGATCTCACAAAACTAAGTGACTGGGCAACAAAATGGTAAATGAAATTTAATGTGGATAAATGTAAAGTAATGCATATTGGAAAAAATAACCCCAACTATACATACAATATGATGGGGGCTAATTTAGCTACAACAAATCAGGAAAAAGATCTTGGAGTCATCATGGATAGTTCTCTGCAGACGTCCACGCAGTATGCAGAGGCGGTCAAAAAAGCAAACAGGATGTTAGGAATCATTAAAAAGGGGATAGAGAATAAGACTGAGAATATATTATTGCCCTTATATAAATCGATGGTATGCCCACATCTTGAATACTGCGTACAGATGTGGTCTCCTCATCTCAAAAAAGATATACTGGCACTAGAAAAGGTTCAGAGAAGGGCAACTAAAATGATTAGGGGTTTGGAACGGGTCCCCTGTTAGGTTCACTCCCTCTGGGACACCTGGCATTGGCCACTGTTGGTAGACAGGATACTGGGCTAGATGGTCCTTTGGTCTGACCCAGTATGGCCATTCTTATGTTCTTATGGTTAGAGCTAAATGCAGATACTTGTTTATCCAACTTGGAATACAAAGTGGTTTGGATACTATCAGGAAATATTAAGGTTTTAATATACGTGACAGAGGCTGCACCAAAAGCTGAGAAATGTTCTTGGAGTGCTGCTGGGTGCACTTTACACCCTGATCACCTTTGGCACTCCCCAGACGGCCGCCTGGTTGCGCCTCAGGTGCTCTTGCCCTATTTCAAGCAAAGGGGGGGATGATCGCTGCAGTTAATGAGATTTGTATGCACCTAATTTTAATTTGCCTGGTAGTTGGTGTTTTCCATTTCTGTAGTCTTAGATCTGCTGTTTTCCTTCCTGCTGGCCATGCCATTTTGCAGGCCTGTGCAGCTGGATTTCTTTCAGGCACACTCAAGCCCCTGTCTTTCTCAGCTGTCAGCCAAGTCTCAGCTATGAATAGTGTCTTGGGCGGGAGCGTTTTATTTTTGCACTGAGTTTGCTAGTTGCCGTGTTGAATTCATTCCTTTTCTGCTCCTTTTTTCTTCTTCTCTCCCCCCCCTTGGTCTCTCGTATCTGCAAAGGAAACTTCCACTTTCCACTCACATACCTTTGACTGTTAATTTCAGTTTACATGTTTGCCAAATTATTATGTATAAAAGTTAACGTAAGTTCTGTAAATCAAAAGGCCATTTTGTTTTGGTAAAAGGACAAGGCTACCTCCATTTTGGGTCAGGTTCTTGTTCCGCGGAAAAGGCGGGAAAATGGAAAGAGCAGGAATCTGACCTTGCCCAGCAACAGCTCCCTATAAAGACCAATGAGGGGAGGGACCAGGTCCCTGTATGCAAGTTTGCTTTCCCAAAACAACAAACAGACAACCCCAACTTAATTAGTAAGTAACTATTGCAGGCCAATAGCCAGTGCCAAGATTGTACCGCACTACGAGAGAGTGCTAGACACCTGAACCTCTGACAGCTCAAAAGCTCGAAGCCAGGGCTAGAATCTCCAGAATCATTAATACATTCCCCTTTCCCTTCCTTCCTCTCCCCTTAGCAAATAAAGTGTCGTTGGTTGTTTTACATTTGTGCATGTGTTATTCATTTGGGGTCAGCTCTGATAGATGGGCTTAAAAGGGGGACTCAGCGGGAGGTAAAGTGTAAGGCTCCCCGAGATCTTCTGATCAGACTGGCCTAGAGAGATAAAAATCCTTACATGACCCTCCCCAAAATGCTTTGTGATGCTTGCAATAGTGTTGGCCACATAAAGTGCTGATCTGCCTTTCCTGGAGACTCACAGAGGGAGGAGGGTCAACAATATAATATTGGAATAATACTGCCAGCAACATAATATTGGAAAAACAGTTAAAGCTAGAAAAGCAGCACACGCTCTTGGGGACCTTTTGTAAATATTCAGATTGATTTTATTCAAATGTCTAAATGTTGTAACTATGAGTATGTGTTAGTATTAGTTGATGTTTTTCAAGCTGGGTTGAAGCCTCCCCTGCAGAAGGGCAGACGCCAAGTCTGTTGTGAAAATTTTGCTTAAGGATTTCATTTCAAGATTTGACATTCCTGTGAGTATCAACAGTGATCATGGTACTCATTTTACTGGACAGATTGTAAAGGAGTTATGTGCAGCCTTGCAGATCCAACACAACCTCCGCTGTCCCCACCACCCGCAGTCTGCCAAGACAGTGAAACATCAGAATGAGATTCTGAAAAACAAACTGGTCAAGATTTGTGCAGAAATAAAACTTAAAATGGCCAAATGACCTGCCATTAGCATTGATGAGCATGAGGGCCACTCCCAACCGAAAGACTGGACTTTGCCCACATGAGATCCTGACAGGGCGCCTGATGCGACTACCGGCTGCGCCCCCACTGGCCCTTGCTCAGATGGACATTCATTTGATGGATGATACCATGCTTAATTACTGCCAGACACTAATGAAATGTGTCAGGTCTTTTTATACACAGGTGAAAGAAGCACTACCCAAGGATCCTGAGCAACCCTGCCATTCGCTGGAACCAGGAGACTGGGTCTATATAAAGGTCCATCAACAAAAGACCGCTCTGACCCCGTGCTGGAAAGGCCCTTACCAAGTCCTGTTAACTACTAACATCGCTGTGAAGTGCCAAGGACTGACTGCCTGGACCCAGGCTTCTCACTGCAAAAACGCCCCTCCACGTCGAGATGACCCTCCGACTGCTGATCAGCCTGTCCCTCCTTCTGGTACTTTTTCCTCCTTCTGGACAGCAGGAAAAAAGGACAAGGTGAAGTGCTGGTAACCTCTCCCTTGTCCATTAACAGAACCACCATACATTCACCATCTGCTGGAGGAACCCAGTTATTACAGGGTGACGTGCTGGTAACCTCTTCCCTGTATGATGCTGAACCATGACTGTTCCAGGAAAGAAGATGAAGAAGGTATGTTCGTTCCGCTGAAACTGCCAAAGTCCAGGGATTCTTGACTACAAAAGACATTAAGAATTGGCCCTGGTGGAAGAGACGGAGTATCGTAACCTGGCAGGAAGGAACTTGTGGGAACCGTGCTTGGGACTGTGGTATTGAGTGGTGGTTTGGGTTTATTCTGGGGACTGGGCTCTGTGATTTCGGACAAGTATCTTCAGCATGTATAGCCCTCCCTAATTGGCTTTCAGATGACAAGTACCAAAGGCACCTTGCTGCCACGACCACTGACCCTTACATTATCCCTGTAACACATCCTAATACAGACAATACCATATACTCTAATGAAACCCAATGGCCAAGGCCTTTACATCTTAGTGATCCCTATGGGGTTGTGCCAATAGTGCAGCAGCAATTTGGAACATTTACAAAGGCCAACAACATGATGAGAAATTAAAGTAACTGGAAAAGGCCACTGGTCTTATTATTGGAGCACAGTTAACCCAGGTACAGGCTGGAGTTGGTGAATTACATGTTATTTCTGCCCTTAGTTCAATGACCCAGAAGCTGTTGACAGAGATGGTATTGAATATCACTGAGGCAGAAAAGGAATTGCAGTGGGATCTGGCATGTTCAGAAATTCAGGATTTTCTGAATAACCATCTCATGGCCATTCGGAGTGATCTTGAGCATCAGGCTTGGCCCACTGCCCTTACTAATGCTTCAGGAATGCCATGTGCTCTGCAGCCATGGAGACATACTTAGAGATTTTCAGGGTGAAAGTGCAGACACTCACAGTGTTCTTTCCAAGCATACGGGCCAGTTGGAGGGATGTGGGCTCCCACATACCGAATCCTGCCAGGTCCATGGGGAGGATGCATGTGGGATTGGATAATTCACCATGATATTTGGGAAATTAAACCACCTGGTATACCTAGCCGACTTATAGTCAGTGCTTCTGGAATAACGCCCGATGTTTGGATAGGGATAGGAAACCAATGGATATTTAAAGCCCCCGCAGCTTCAGTGGGTACAAAAGCTGAAGCTAGGAGAAGTTGTCACTGTTTATGACAACATCTGTTGGGAAAGTATGGGACAAGGAACTACCCTGACAGGATGCCTGCTTTTCCAAGCTAATGACAGCTGTGTGTATATTAAGACCACCACTTTACAAGACATACATTTTAATCTCACCACTGCTACAGGCAATAATATTATTTATTGGCCAGCGGATAGAATTTTACAATCAGCCCTTAGGTTTCAGATACCCTTTAATTAGACTGCCTTAGTACCTGACCGGTTCCAAAATTTGCTTTCACTCCTACCAGAGGTCCAATAATCTTTGAATTACAAGGGCAAATTCATATGCTCCAAAATATATATCAAATTGAAAAGTATGCTCTTCATATAGCCTATAGAGTGTCTTCTTCATGTACTAAGTATGATGTATTGTATTCTGTGACTAAGGCCATACAACAACCCCATTATATTGTTATAATGGGAATGTTAATGTTTTTAGTATTGTTGTTTAGTGTAGGATTATGTTATTGTTGTTGTAAAGGACATAATAATACTAGCACCTTCCATGTTCATATTAACCATGCACTGTGGTTGCATCCAACCAAATCCCATAAGGCTGAGCCATTTGATTTAGAATCAGAAATACAAGGTTAGATGAACATGGAGGTTTAAGATTGATAGTTGTGCCGAAAGCACAAAAGTGGGGAGTGTGGAAGTGGAGAAAAGGATAAAGGGAATTTGAACATAGAGATCTTAGTCTCTAGGAATAGAGCAAGAGTCAGGCTAACAAAATCAGGCTAACACTAGCTCTAATAACGCAAGATTTCAAAGCAGGGCCTGGGCAAGTGGAAAGCGAGTGGAAAAAAAAACCTGTAAGAAATACTGTTTTTTGATCTTGTGTTAGATAAGAATGGAATACAGACTGTAGCAGGAACTGCTGAGAAAGAGTAAGATATCAGGAAGGAATATGTATGAACAAGATGCGGTTGTGGATCATTATTGTCTGTACCAAAAGGTATAAATGCTTGCCCTAATTGTTTATCTAACGAGACCTTCCTGAGACGGGGGAACCCCTGTCCGGGTGTACTCTCCCCTTGCAAGTTTAAGGAAAATAAACTGTCTCTGACATGTTGCAAACAACCTAAGAGTGAAGACTCCATTTTCTTCCACAAAGCCCTGTGTAGTAAAAGGTCTACAAATGAAGGAAGTTATGGATGTAGTTGTTAAAACGGTTAATTTTATACGTGCACGAGAGCTGAATCACAGACAGTTCACTACTTTTCTAGCAAGTATGGACAGCGAATATGGGGAACTTCTGTATCACACTAATATTAGATGGCTGAGTTGTGGAAATGTTTTGAAGTGTTTTTTTGCACTTAGAGAGGAGATTGATTCCTTCATGAAAATGAAAAACAAGGAGGTTCCACAGCTTGCTGACTCCACTTTTATCTGCAACCTTGCTTTTCTAACAGATGTAACTGATCACCTGGATGCACTGAACTTGAAGCTTCAGCATAGAAAACAGATGATAACACAGATGTATGACAGTGTTAAGTCATTCAAAGTCAAGCTTACTTTGTGGCAGAAACAGCTGACTGCTGGCCACTTGGTCCATTTCTCGACTCTGAATTCCTTAGGAAAAGTTGAACCCAAATCCTTGAAAGAATATGCAGATATCATTTCTAACTTACACAAACAGTTTGATGTGCGGTTTAAAGATTTTAAGGCACTTGCACCACATTTTCAACTTTTTTCAACACCATTTGCTGTAGAAATTGACAATGTTGCAGAGGAAATGCAGATGGAGTTGGTGGAGCTTCAGTGTGATACCATTTTGAAGCAGAAGTATACAGATGTTGGAATTCCTGAATTCTAACGGTTTCTTTCACAAGAAATATTTCCCATGTTATTTTCTGCTTCTGCAAGGGTAATGGCAATGTTTGGAAGTACATATATATGTGAACAATTTTTCTCATGAAGATTAACAAATCTGTGTTAAGGTCAAGGCTCGCTGATGAACATTTGCAAGCAACACTGAGATTGGTTTCGTCTCAGGATATCAAACCTAATATTGATGCTCTGGTTAATGCAAAACGCTGCCAACTAAGTGGCCAAAAATGAAATGACTGTCAAAATTAGCACTGACTTTTTGCATTACAGTTTAAAAAAAGTTAATACATTGACTTTTAATAGCATACTATATTACTCTTCATTTTTTTTCATTTTTGACTATACTTTTGTATCGTTGTATGAAAAGGTTTCAGTGATGCGGCCCTCAGGCCAATGTACTAGTCCTCATGTGGCCCTCGTGGTGATTTGAGTTTGAGATCCCTGGTTTAAGCACTGTGCTGCTGCAACAAAGTGGAGCCAGTTTAAAAACGGTGGCTTACGGATCTAAGCATCTATTCGAAGTGCAGAAGAGGTATTCAGTTTATGAAAAAGAGATGCTAGCCCTTATCTGGTCCCTGCAACATTGGGAATACATCATCAGTATGTCCCCAGTTGTGCTTCGTACCACCCACACACCAGTACACTACATCCTATCTGGGAGGGCTAACGACGGTAGAATCTCCAATCCTCGCCTAGCAGGATGGACGCTGAGCCTTCTTAACAGGGAGGTTCAAGCGGACAAAGTGACAACCTTGTCAACGGTCCCGTTTGCCCTTTTGATCCAGGGTGAGCAACACGAATGTCCACTGCTGGTGGAAGAAATATCTACCATCAAATCTCCATTCATTTGGAGAAGGTAAAAGAAGCAGCCAGAGATATATGGGTCATGGACGGTAGCAGTTACCATCAACAAGGGAGTCCCCACACTGGATATGCTGTGCTCCAAGTCAACACCGGAAAGGTGCTGCAAGGTATGGTTGTTCCACACTCCGCACAAGCTGCAGAGATCGTACCTATTGCAGGCGCCTTAGATGCCGCCAACCTGGACTTGGACATTATGATCTGTTCAGATTCAGACTGGGTCTTAAGGACCCTTCTGGATTGGATGACCATATGGATGGCAAGAGATATGAGGACTACTGACAAGTCTGTGACACGTGCCAGATACCTCGTGCATGTCTGGAGATTGGCAAAGAGTAGGAAAGGATGAACATTTTTATTTGAAGTCAGAGCCCATAGAAAAAAACATGGCCAAAATTGCAGTTTTGAATAAGAGTCGACAGCATAGCCAAACAAGCTGCGCTCATGGGCCCCGAAACACTGTGGAACAAATCTAAAGATATTATTTACCAGCTGCAGTCTACAGAAGTCTTAAGTCAACTGGATATTGTGCAGCTACAAAAGCGAGATGAGGAGATCAAGGACCTAGAGAAACAGCATTACAGGGTCTACAATATCTTCCAACATCAAAGTGGCCTGGTCATGGCTAGAAGAATAGAGGTTAAAGATGAAATTCCAGTTCTGGTCATCCCTAGCTGTCTCCGCAAAGAATTAATCATGCTCGCCCATCAGTAAGGACATTTAAGTATGGAAAAGACAGTGGGACAAAGCTCCGAGCCTGTGCTGTGGGTCCCGTGCTTCCTGGCAGATACAGTGGCCTCAGAAGCTCGCTAAGGCCCTCAATATGACCTCCCTTTCCCAGTATGGTGGCAAAGGTTACAGCTTATTGAGCTACTTTCATCACAGGCCGGTATGGGAGGTGGGAAGGTGGAATACCCACAGTCTCTGTTGCTCCTTAGAGCTCCGTAGGCACAGTTTGGTCTCCTGTCTGTACCGAAGTCTGTTTCCCCTCTCCAAGGGAACTCTGTAGATCATGGGGGGGTGGAGGAGAAAGGAGGTACCCGGGCCCGCCCTCTACTCAGGGTTCCAGCCCAGGGACCCTAATGATAGCAGCTGTTGGCAGCTTCCCTCCTCCACTGACGCAGCTTCCCCGTGGTCCCCTTTTCCAAGCTTCACCCTTACCTCAGGGATCAGTAATGCTTTCTCTCCTACAGCTCCTTTCACCTGGGCTCCTCTCGAGAGAACTGGAAGGAGAGCTTTTAAAGCAGTATAAACTTAATTGGTTCCAGCTGTCTCCATTAGCCTAACAGCCTTAACTGACCCTTTGTCAGTTAATTGAGGTCAGGTGCCGGCATTAGCCTAATGACCTGAACTGGTTAAATTGGCGTCAGGTGTCTTGATTGGCCTGGAATAGCCCTTGTTTGGCTATCCAGCGAACAGGGACATGCTCATTCTGAGGCTGACATACCTGCCTTCCACTACCCTCTGATATCCTTCTGGCCTGAGTCCGTCACATATCCCTCTCCCCCCGCTCAACACGAAGGGGTGGGCAACTTGGGTCGTCATACAGTGCACCCGTGACAGGCCATCTGCGTTGCCATGTCGACTTCCAGCTCTGTGCTGTGTGCGGAATGGGAAGGGTTGGAGGGATAAGAACCCTCTGTCAGAGCTACTGGCAAGAAGGAACTGAGCGGGTGTGGAGCCGGCAGCACCCCTTATACCGGCGCATGTGCACAGGGCTCCAGGGGGCACTAGGACCGGTCCTACGGATACCACCAAGAGGAAAATCTTCAGCAGCTGCGCACGTGCACACCTAGCATACAGTGGACATGAGCAACACATCCTTAAATTACGGAAGATTAGTAACAGTTACAGAAGGTTAGTAACCAGGTATTTTTTGTTGTTGTTGTTGTTGATAGTTTTATTAGCAGAGATGACCAGTCAGTTTCTGAACTTCTAAGTTGTGGGGGGACGGCAAATTGGTATACTAGAGTGTACAAATATATACTGCAATTTACCATAGCATGATTAAGCATACAGCACTATCATTTTGTCTGCAAACATCGTTAAGTTACTGTTAAAGGCAGGGCCGGCTCCAGGCACCAGCCCACCAAGCTTGTGCTTGGGGCGGCACCTGGAGGGGGGCGGCGCGGCGCTCTGGCCCCCGGGGAGAGCGGGGCCACGGCCGGGCTCGCCGCTCTCCCCCCGGCGCTCTGGCCGCCCTCCCCCCTGGCGCCCTCCCCCCGGCCGCCGGGGGGAGAGCGGCGAGCCCTAGCTGGGGCTCGCCGCCCTCTCGCCGCCCTGCCCCCTGCGCTCTGGCCGCCGGGGAGAGAGCGGAGCCCCGGCTGGGGCTCGCCGCCCTGTCCCCGGCGCTCTGGCCGCCGGGGGGAGAGCCGAGCCCCCACCGGGGCTCGCCGCCCTCCTCCCAGGGCTCTGGCCGCCCTCCCCCTGGCCGCCGGGGGGAGAGTGGGGCTCACCGCCCTCCCCCCGGAGCTCTGGCCGCCCCCTCCCCGCGGGGGGGGGGGGGGGCGGCCGGCGGCTTTTTTGCCTGCTGCAGCAAAAAAGCCAGAGCCGGCCCTGGTTAAAGGCTATTGTAAAGTAATCCTGTACAGGGCACAAAAGTTTAATATATTCAGATTTAGAAAAGAGAGTGTATACTATAATGTCAAAGCATGCATGCTGTTAACATTTACTATTTTTATTTTAGGATTGTAAAAATAAGCTAAATACAAAGATCTTTCCAGATGGCAAAATTGCAAAGAAGCTACACTGTAAAAAAAAAACAAAAAGTGAAGCAATTGTGCACAACACGTTTTGTCCGTATGCAGTAGAATCAGTTGTAACCAAGATATGGGATGGAAAACCTTTTTCACTCTCTTGATGCATCAAACAAGGGACATCTAAAGTACTTTCCCATTGCTCTGACCTATTTCACCTTTTCTTGCTCTGCAATCTTCATCTATGACTTTTTGGGGTTGTTGAAAGGCAAATTCACCCCTGCAATCTGACATGCTATTGTAAAGAAGAGCTATGAATACTGCTATTCAGCTAGCTCATTCAAAGATATGAATACTGCAGTTCTTTAGTAATACATTTATATGTAGAGAATCCAGCCTTTGGACATGTAGCAGTGCGGCGACTCACCCCTGTGGCGCCTCCCGCTGGTCGTCTTAGGAATTACCTCATCCAGCCTCCAGAGCATCCCCTGCAGGCCGGTGTCCCACTGCCGCTGGGCCCCTGTGTCCCTCCCTGGACTCCGGTGCCCCATTATCTGGGAGGCTGCCCCCTGACAGTAACCCCTCACTCTCAGGGTCTCCCCTCCCCAGGGAACCCCCAACTCTCTAATCCCCACCTTGCCTCAGTCTGGGCTACTGCCAGTCATCACCAAGCCCCCGCTCCCTGGGGCAGACTGCAGTGTAAAAGCCACTCATCATAGGTAAGGGGGTTCGGATCTGCTGCCTCCTCTGCCTCCCAGTATCTCTATGGGGCCTTTGACAAGGCCCTGCAGCTTGGGGAGTTGCCAGCCTGGAGCTCCCCAGCCCCTCTGGCCTTTCCCCAGCCCTGCCTTATTCTAGGTACCCTGAGCTTCCCAGCAGCCAGGCCCCTCTCTCCCTGAACGCAGAGAGAGACTGTGTGTGCTTCTGCCTCACTGCTCTCTTATAAGGGTCAGCTGGCTCCTTATTAAGCCAGCTTCGGACTGATGGGGCATGGGCCCCAGCTGAGGCTGCTTTCCCCAATCAGCCTAGGCTTGCTGCTTTCCTAGCAGCAGCCTTCTCACAGTCTCAGCCCTCTCACAGGGCTCATTTCAAGCCCTTCAGGGCAGGAATGGGTGACCACCCCGCTACACACCCCCATCTCAAGATCCCCTCTGGGTTGTTCTACCTGCCCAGTTTTCCCCTCAGCTGGGCCCACAGGACATACCGTTTCTGCCGCAGATGCTCCAGCCTCCGGAAGGGTTTGAGTACCCACTGTAGCCTGCTTAGCTCCCAGGTGGGTTTCCCTTGCTGGTTGATTCTCCACCGTGGCCTGTCTTGCCCCCGCGTGGATTACCCTGTGGAGCTGTGGCCCCTCTGCCCCAGACACCCTCTCTTCTGGGCCCCTGGTCTTCACCACCCCCTGCTTTGGGATAGTCTCAGACCGAGCCCCATCCTCCGGCCTCCCCTCCTTCTCTGGGGGCAAGGCCGTCTTTCACAGCCACCCTTGTGGCACAGGAAGCACAGCCAATGCCTTCCTTTGGCCACCTCCGGGCTAGGCTTGGCCTTGTGAGTTCCAAGAGGGCACTCCCTCTTCTTGTGTCCCGGCTCCCCACAGGCCCAACAAGTTTGGAGCCCCCCTGTTAGCTTTACAGGGGGCACTCGAGTCTCTCCACCATGTCTCGGGCGGAGCCTCTTTGCTCCATCCCGATAGGGGCACTCCCTTTTCAAGTGTCCCTATCGCCCACAGGCAAAACAGTCTTTAGGCCCCGGCACTGGCCTCCTGCCCAAGGTGCCTGGTCCCCGTTGAGGTCCATGTTCCCTCCCCCGCAGCAGCTGAAGCAGCCTTGCTTGCTGCTCGGCGAGCTGGGCCACACAGGCTCTCCAATAATAGTCTGTCATGTCTCCAGTCTTGGATCTAGGCAATCGTCCGACAGTCCTTGCCCCAGCCCCTTGTTTCAGGGGTGGACCGCACGTGCCCCCATTCTCCACTACTTGTAGCAGTGCAGTGACTCACCCCTGCGGCACCTCCTGCTTGTTGGTGTCACTAGGCCTAAGTGAACCAAAGTTCTTCCATGTTTAACTCTAATCGACCTCAAAAGCTAGATGCATGGAATGTGTAAACAGCCAGTTATCAGTTACAACCCCCCGCACACTGGTACCAAGCGGTAATAATGAGGCCTGTATGTTTCTGACTGGAGAGGAGATAATAAATCAAGGGGAAACAGGACCAGATAACGGTTTAGAGGAGTGTTACTAACAAGTTAGACTTATAGCTGCCAGAATGATTTAATTGCTTGAATGTATAAACATGGCTTTTGTAGAAGAAGGGAGAGGGAATGGGGGAAGGAGAGGGGGAGAGAAGGGAGGAGGGAAAGGGGGGGTGCTTAGTTGTAAAATGTATAAAGAGAGAAAAACTGTTTATGCTGGTGTGCTTGATCTGAGACTTGCCTGTCTCCTTGCACCACTTTGAGATCTCAAATAAACTTTGTTTGCTTCTTCACCCTGGTGTGTTCATTGGCGCGAAGCACACCGGGCAATGAACCCCGCTGTTGCTGTCCTCGGGCCCTCTGTGCCGGCAACAGTCTTGGCGTCCCTGGGTGGGCTTCAGGCTGAAATTTAGCCTTGCCCGGACTCCTCTCGGAGGTCGACGGATTGCAGTGACGACCAATGCCCAGCGCGCACTGGTGACTTCATCGCGGGCCTCGGTGGAGACATGGTTTGGTCGACCCCAGAGGGTACAACGGTGCAACGTCCTCGAGTAGTGGGGAAGCAGCTGCGGGCGACGGTGGGGAACCGGTCCCGTGGATAGGGTGACGGTGCAGAACCGGACCCTTGATAAGGTAGGAACAGTCCAGTGGGGACTTTACCTGTTTTGACCTGGGGACGCCCAGTGTCTCCCTAGAGTATGGGGCAGGGACAGAGTACTGCAGGCAGGGCAAGGTGTACGCCCTTAGAATGCATTCTGGTGAACTGGAAAGTGTTTGGATCGGATCCGTTGATTAAAAGTAAACTGAAAAGATTCTGTACAGTAGACTGGCCTCAATATCAGCTAGAGGACCAGGAAAGGTGGCCACCGGAGGGATCACTTAATTATAATACGATCCTTCAATTGCTTCTGTTTTGTCAGCGAACGGGAAAATGGAATGAACATGTGTATGCACAGTTGTTTATGTTGTTAAGAGATAATAGGTCAGATCTTTTGCAAAGGTGTAATTTGACTCCGACAGGTTCGGTAGTAACTATTGTTAGTCCCCAGAACCCTCCCCCGGTTGTGATGGCAGAGTCGGTGTCCCCTTCGGCTCCAACACCCCCACCATATAAAGACAGGGTGCCTCAGGTCCCAGAAATTGTCCCCTTGGTGAGATTCTATCCATTGATTACTGAGACTCGGATAGCCCGTCCTGGATCAGAAAATCGCCAGGCCACTGCTATGCAGGTTTACACTCATGTGCCTTTTAATGCAGTGGACCTAGCAGCCTTTAAGGCACAGGCAGAGGAATTCTTTACAAATCCAAGCAAGTTTATCTCGGTCTTTGAGGGGTGTCTGGCTAGCCATAAGCCTGACTGGGATGACTGTAATGTCCTTATGCGGACCCTGCTATCTAAGGTGGAGCGTAATCAGGTCATGTCTAAGGCACGGGAGGAGGCACAGCAGAGACATGACCTGGATCCAAATCACGTCCCTGCTGCTGCAGTCCAAGTCCCTAGAGCAGACCCCGGTGGAATCCCAACGTGCCGGCAGATTTCACCCTTCTCACTGTATACAAGGAGCTCCTATTACATGGTCTCCGACACTCAGCTGTCCGACATAACAATTGGGCTAAGCCGTATGAGCTAGTACAGGAGCCAAAAGAGAGTCCGGTTGCTTTTCTGCAGCGTATTCGGGATACCATCAGGCAAACTACTAATGCCAATCCCGATGGTCAGGCAACTGAGGCAATTATAAAGGGTATCTTTACCAGCCCCGATATTAAAAGGAAACTGCAGAAAAAGGAAGATTTGATGGGCATGACAATGGCATAGATTCTGGAAACTGCAAACAGGGCTTACAGCCTTAGGGAGGGAGAAAAGGAAAAGAGGCAAGTAAAAATGATGGTTGCAGCAGTACAGGTTGGTGGCAGGGGAAAATTTCGGGAAGGTGGAAGAGGCCGGCGAATGAGAGGACGTGGACGTGGGCGCCCTGGCTCACAGGAAAGGCGCCTGGGTCACAACCAGTGTGCCATATGCTGAAAGGAGGGACATTGGAAAAATTAGTGCTCCGAAAGGGAAGGTACCCCTATGATGGCAGCGGAGGATCAAGAATAGGGGTGTCAGAGGAGACGGACTATCCTGCCCCCGGAACCCCGAGTAAAAATGCGGGTGGGAGATTCAGACATAGACTTTTTAATAGACTCTGGAGCTGCACGAACCGCTGTAAACCAACCCCTTCAGCTGCCCGTGGCAGATTCCCTCACTGTGGGGGGAGCCACAGGGAAAGGAACTAAGTGCCCAGTATATGCCCCAGCGGAATGTGCTTTGGGAAACAGAACTCTATCTCACAAACTGGTTTACCTCCCCGAATGTCCAACGCCACTATTAGGACGGGACCTGCTTTGTCACTTAGGTGCCACCCTGCATTTCACTCAAGATGAAATAAGCCTCACCTTACCCCCAGAGAATGCCTGGATAATGACCCTTGCAATTGAGCCCTCAGCCATGCGAGCCCCAGAGTGGAGCCAGTGGGAGGAGCGGGTTTTTCCTCTGGTATGGGCATCAGGGATCCCAGGAAAGGCAGCCCATCAAACCCTGTTACTGTTCAGCTCTTGCCATGAAAAGGTCCGGTGCGAATCAAGCAGTATCTGATCAAAAGGGAAGCCAGAGAGGGACTGCAGGAAACTATAGACCAGGTCCTAAAGTGCGGGGTACTTCGAGAATGCCAGTCAGCTTGGAACACTCCTATCTTGCCTGTACGAAAGCACAATGGCACATACTGGCTGGTCCAGGACCTGAGAGCGGTTAATGAGCGAGTTAAGACTCTGAATCCCCTCGTTCCAAACCCTTATACACTGTTGGCCTCTATAGGGGGGCAGTACACCCATTTTTCGGTCCTGGATTTAAAGGATGCTTTCTTCACGATTCCGGTCGACCCCCAAACTCAGGAGATTTTCTCCTTCGAGTGGGAGGACAAAAGAAGGGTGAAAAAGCAGCTTTGCTGGACAGTGCTGGCCCAGGGATTTAAAAATTCCCCCACCCTTTTCAGTCAGGCTCTGGCCAGAGACTTGGAGGAGTGGGACAACGAGGACAAAGTCCTCCTCCTGCAATATGTGGATGACTTGTTAATTGCTGCTGTGGGTCTAACCTCTTGCCTTAAAGCCACTGTGAGCCTCCTGAACTTTGTTGGACTCCAAAGATATCGAGTAGCACAGAGTAAGGCTCAGATTGCTCTCCCAGAAGTACACTACTTAGGATTTTACATAAGGCAGGGGGAACGTCAGCTGTCAAATGAAAGAAAGGAAGCCAAATTCCTATCCCAAGCAATCGTAAACGGCTCAGGGCATTTCTGGGTATGGCAGGCTTCTGCAGGATATGGATCCCAGAGTTTGGACTGTGGGGTAAACCCTTGTACGAATGTGTTAAGGGAGCGGATCACAACCCCTTTCACTGGTCCCCAGAAGCTGACAAGGCATTTAAGGTTTTAAAAAGGAAACTGATGGAAGCCCCAGCCCTGGGTCTGCCAGACCTCTCTAAGCCGTTTCAACTGTATGTGCATGAAAGGAAAGGGGTGGCCCTGGGAGTGCTTACTCAGTTATTAGGCACCTGGAAACGTCCTGTGGCATATTTCTCTAAACAACTGGATCAAGTTGCCAAGGGATGGCCGGCATGTTTGCGGGCAGTCGCAGCAACTGCCCTAGTGCTTGGGGAAGCTGAGAAACTGACACTGGGGGGAGTTGTGCAAGTGTATACCCCTCACATGGTTCAAGCCCTGCTGGATACTAAGGGTGGTCTCTGGCTTACACAGGCTCGGGTTGCTCAGTATCAGGCAAAGCTTGTAGAAAATCCTGAAGTTACCCTACAAACCTGTCCCTCCCTCAACCCAGCTACCTTGTTACCGGAGACAGAGGAGCAGGAACACGACTGTTTGGAGACCATAGATGCCCAATACTCCAGCCGCCCAGACTTAAAAGATCAAACCCTCCCGAATGCTGATTATGAGTGGTATACCGACGGCAGTAGTACAGTTGTAAACGGGCAAAGGAGGGCTGGCTATGCTGTTGTAAATCTCCACGAAACCGTGGAAGCAGAGGGTTTACCTGCTGGGACATCAGCCCAGCTGGCTGAATTGATAGCCTTAACCCGTGCACTTGAACTGTCAAAAGGGAAAAGAGTTAACATTTTTACTGATTCCAGATATGCCTTTGGAGTACTACACACCCATGCTGGCCTATGGAAACAGAGAGGAATGTTGACAGCTCAAAGCTCTCCGGTTAAGCACAGGCTTCAAATTCTCCGGCTTTTAGAAGCGGTACAGCTCCCCTCAGCGGTAGCAGTGGTACACTGCAAGGCTCATCAAAAGGAAGATCAAGATGTGGCTAGAGGTAATGCTAGGGCGGATAGGGAGGCCAAGCGAGCTGCTACCCTGGAACCACTGGAAGCTGAAAATGCCCATATGCATGCCCTCATCCCATCAGTAGGGAAGCTCCCGACCCCTCAGTACTCTGGCGAAGAAAGAAAACTAGCCGACAGGCTCGGTCTCCAGGAAAAAGAGGGGTGGTTCCACTCCCTGGAAGGAAAGATCCTACTACCAAAGGGTCTAATATGGCCAGTGCTACAGAAACTACATCAGTCCACTCACGTAGGGAGAGAGGCTCTCTCTCAGCTAATGGGTAAATATTTTTTAACCTCTGGACTCAGGCCTCTGGCCTCCCAGGTGCAGGCTGTATGTCTAGTCTGCCAAAAGAACAACCCCCGACCAGGAGTGTCAGTGCTGCCAGCCACTCTGGAGCCTACCCCAGGCCCGGGACTGGTTTGGCAAATAGATTTTACTGAGTTCCCCCGAACCCAAGGATTCAGATACCTCTTCATCTTGGTGGATCGATTCAGCAGATGGCCTGAGGCCTTCCCATGCCGTAACAACACTGCCAAAACGGTGGCTCTTAAATTTGTCAAGGAGATCATTCCTTGCTTCGGACTCCCCCAGTGGATGGAATCTGACAACGGAACACACTTCACATCCCAAGTCGTTCAAAATATCGGATGCCCTGCAGATTCCCTGGAAGCTCCACATGCCATGGCGACCGCAGGCCAGTGGGGTAGTAGAGCGTACAAATCAGACACTTAAGCGGCACCTCTCAAAAGTCTGCCAAGAGGCTTCCCTTAAGTGGTCTGATGCTTTGCCCCTTGTTTTGCTCTGCATCCGCGCTCTCCCAAAGGGCAGGTTAGGGCTCAGTCCCTTCGAGATTATGTTTGGAAGGGCATGGCCTATGAATGGTACACCGGTTCTGGCAGGGGAGTGGGAAATGGGGTGTGGCTTCTTATCTCAGTACATGTGCTCTCTGTCTGCTGTTCTCTGTTCTCTACACAGGTATACCAAAGATTTGCAGCCTCTCCCGCTGGATGCTCCGATCCACTCCTTGCAGCCAGGCGATTCCGTACTCGTTCGGACCTGGAAGGACGAGCCTCTCCAAGAGAAGTGGAAGGGACCCCACACCGTCCTGCTGGTCTCCCATACAGCAGCAAAGGTTGAGGGACACAAAAACTGGATTCATCACTCTCGTCTGAAAGCGGTGCCTGCTCCTGAACGGTGGACTGTCCACCCTGCAGAGAAGACTGCCAGCGACAATCTGGGACTTAAGCTGTTATTCAGACGACAATAGTGTCTGCTGGGAATGCCCTGTGATCTCTTTTGACAGTCGCAGCGCACTCCCCGCAAGAACTTTGAATATTGGTTGTGTTTATTTTCACAGGGCCAGCCTAACCTGGTGGCCTGGTCCCTTTTGTTTTTAATCTGCTGGCTATTGGTAATTGTTATTTTGTGGGAATTGTGATTGTTAGGCCCTAGGGTCACCTGCTCAGTATGAGTTCAGGTCCAGGGTCTGCTACAGTGGTGCTCTTTGCCATAGGGACACTCCTTTCATTGACTCCCATTTCCCCCCAAGCACATGCGGGATGGAAAGGAATCCCTACTAACTTAGAGACAAACACATATGTGTCCCTGAAGGTTTGCTGTGCCCAAGAGTTTAACCTCTCTAACTGCTGGGTATGCTCCCAAGTCCCGCACCACGCAGCAGGGTTACCCTGGAGGGTAGTTCCCCAGAATTGGTCAGATATCTGTTGGGGATGGTTCAGTAGGGGGAAAAATGCCTCTGGTACCCCCTTGTCGCAAAACTGTACCATTGAATCCCAGTATACATTAAGGGATGACCCCTGGAAGCCGCAGGCCAACTCAACGCATATCCCTTCCCCTATTAGGCTGCGGTCAGTGGCCCTCGGGTTGGTGTGCTATCAACAGTTCAAGTCCAGCAATCACACCTGGTTTGCTGGGAATAGCACCTGTCAGTATTATTTATCCCCTGACAGTGACGCTTCCATCCCTGTCTATGTTAACGGCAAATCTGACTCTACCGCCCGGTTCGGATCCTTTAATGACAGACAAACAGATAGGTGGAGTAGCGGTTATAATGGCTTGGTAGGGAATGGCCACTCCTTTTATATTTGCGGTACCTCTGCCTATAAGTGGCTACCGCATCGGTGGTATGGAAGCTGCTATTTAGGATATCTTGCCCCTCCCCTTCGTGTCCTCCCTAAATTGCCCCCTGGCTGCCCCAGGCAGCGTAGATGTTTGTATGCCACCCCAGAGCACATTAAAGGAGACAGGTTGGATATGATCTTTCTCCCATCCTATGGGGTGGGACGACTGGCTCAATTTTATCATAGGCTCTCTGTGTTTCTCACCAAGTATGCCAATGAGACCTTGGCCATAGAGAAAAGCCTTAACTCAGAGCTTTACCAGCTCCGGTTGCTGTCCCTGCAAAACAGATAGGCCTTAGATTATGTTTTAGCCTCCCAGGGCGGGGTGTGTGCCCTTATTGGGAGTGAATGTTGTACTTATGTCCCGGAAAACTCACAGGACATTAACAAGCACGTCCTGTCAGCCAAACAGGCTTTCGAGCAGTGGAAGGCCCAGGAAAGGGAACCCACGGTTTTCAATTCCCTTTGGAGTTGGTTGCCCAACCTGGGAGGACTGGGAAATGGCCTTGTGCGTCTCCTCCTCACTGTGTGGTACTGTGCCTGGTCATCCTCCTCCTGATCGCTTGTTTTAAATTGCTCCTCTGTAAGCTTTGTGCCACCCGTTCCCCAGAAGTCCCGGAATACCCTCTCATTGAGAACCCCAGCTCCATGGCACTCAATCGTATCTTGTCCACAGAATATGAGAAAACTCACCCAAAAGCTTGTTGAGTATTCTCAAAGGAGGGAGTTGTTGGTGTCACTAGGCCTAAGTGAACCAAAGTTCTTCCATGTTTAACTCTAATCGACCTCAAAAGCTAGATGCATGGGATGTGTAAACAGCCAGTTATCAGTTACAACCCCCCCTCACACTGGTACCAAGCGGTAATAATGAGGCCTGTATGTTTCTGACTGGAGAGGAGATAATAAATCAAGGGGAAACAGGACCAGATAACGGTTTAGAGGAGTGTTACTAACAAGTTAGACTTATAGCTGCCAGAATGATTTAATTGCTTGAATGTATAAACATGGCTTTTGTAGAAGGGAGAGGGAATGGGGGAAGGAAGGGGGGAGAGAAGAGAGGGGAGAAGGGGTGGGGGTGCTTAGTTGTAAAATGTATAGAGAAAAACTGTTTATGCTGGTGTGCTTGATCTGAGACTTGCCTGTCTCCTTGCACCACTTTGAGATCTCAAATAAACTTTGTTTGCTTCTCCACCCTGGTGTGTTCATTGGCGTGAAGCACACCGGGCAACGAACCCTGCTGTTGCTGTCCTCGGGCCCTCTGTGCCGGCAACATGCTGGTCTCAGGAATTAGCTCCTCCAGCCTCTGGAGCGCCCCCTGCAGGCTGGTGTCCCACTGCCGCTGGGCCCCTGTGTCCCTCCCTGGACTCTGGTGCCGTTATCTGGGGGCTGCCCCCTGGCAGTAACCTCTCACTCGCAGGGTCTCCCCTCCCCAGGGAACCCCCAACTCTCTAATCCCCACCTTGCCTCAGTCTGGGCTACTGCCAGTCATCACCAAGCTCCCGCTCCCCCACTGCAGTGTAAAAGCCACTCATCATAGGTAAGGGGTTTTGGATCTGCTGCCTTCCTCTGCCTCCCAGTATCTCTATGGGGCCTTGGACAAGGCCCTGCAGCCTGAGGAGTTGCCAGCCTGGAGCTCCCCAGCCCCTCTGGCCTTTCCCCAGCCCTGCCTTATTCTAGGTACCCTGAGCTTCCCAGCAGCCAGGCCCCTCTCTCCCTGAACGCAGAGAGAGACTGTGTGTGCTTCTGCCTCACTGCCCTCTTATAAGGGTCAGTTGGGCCCTTATTAAGCCAGCTTCGGCCTGATTGGGGTGTAGCCCCCAGCTGAGGCTGCTTTCCCCAATCAGCCTAGGCTTGCTGCTTTCCTAGCAGCAGCCCTCTCACAGTCTCAGCCCTCTCCCAGGGCTGATTTCAAGCCCTTCAGGGCAGGAGTGGGTGACCACTCCGCTACAGGACATTTGTAATTTTTGAGACTCAAAACCCACTTCCTATAATGTCAGAATTGGTGCCCTTTCTCCATGGATTACACTGTGGATCATCCTGACTTTGAAGGTATGTAAAAAAAAATCTCCATCAAGAACAAGCCAATTTATGAGAACATACAAAACTTTTCCTTAAGGAGAGTAGTCACAAGATAGGCACTTAGCACAATGATATCCTGGTCCATGATTTGATTCCAGAGAAATTCCTGAGACTCCATTTGGCATTCCTGACCTCTATTTTGAATAAGTAAGAGTCACTCCACCATTGGAAGCTGCAAGTCACACAATATTGCAAAAGTAGGGGTGGGGGTCTGGTAGGGGAGTAAGGAGGCGAGCGGCGAGCCAGCTGCAGGGTGAGGAGGGGAGCGAGCGGAGGGGTCTGGCTGCGAGCAGTGGAGTGAGGAGGTGAGCAGTGAGCCAGCAGCAAGCAGGGTTTCTCATGGCGGGTAAGGGGGGTGTCAGTGGCAGGGGAGGGAGGAGGTGAGCAGCGGGTGCAGGGGGATGCAGCAAGCCAGCAGCAGGTGTGGGGGGGTGAAGAGGTGGGCACATAGGTGGCAGGTGGAGCCCCCCTTAGGGAAGTCTAGCTCCCGACTCCACCCCTTGCGCCCCCCTCCTGGCAGCTGGAGCCCCAAAAGCCCCTGACACACTCTGTGGCTGGAGCCACAAGACCTCTGCCTGGAGAAGCCCTGAGTGCACCTGCCCCCCCTCGGCTGGCGAAGCCCTGGGCCAACCGAAGCCCCAAGACGCTCCCACCCCTGAGACTCACACCTCTGCCTGGAGAACCCCTGGGCTGGCTGAAGCCCGGAGCGCCCCCCTCCTCAACCAGCGGGTGCCAACCGTGGAATCCTGCAGGTGCTGACCCAGGGCGCTGCCCATCAGCCCTGACCACGTGACAGTGGTGCCCGCTCCATCCATCGCCCCCAGCTCTGGTGCCTCATCTCCCACCCCTCCATCCAGGTCTCAATTTGCCACGATTTGCTGTGAAAAGTGATATTTAAAAAGATACAAATATCACTTTCCACAGCAGAGTTAGCACCCCAATGCCACCCTTCCTTCAGAGCTGAGTGCCTGCCAGCAGCCACCCAGCTTGAGCCCTGACACCTCCTTCATTACAAATTAAGCACTGCCTCCATTGCCCCTAGTTCCTGCTGCCTCCCAAGCTCCCCACCCACCACTCCATCACCCATGGGCCCTGCTGCCTCCCACACATTGTCTCAATCTCCCTTCCACAGCCTCGAACCTCAGGCCTGCCCCACTCCTTGCCTCTTGTCCCTGGTGCTCCCCCAAACATGGCACCATGGGCGGTTGTCTACATCACCCACCCATAAGGCCCTGCTCAGTCCTGGTTAGATCCATCCACCCCTGCTCCCCCAAATATAGAAGACGAAATACTCCTATGCACCAGACCAAAGCACCCCAACAATCGCTGAGATGTAAAGTTTTAAAGTTGCCTTGTAAACACCATAAATTATAATGCAGACTCATTCCCTTCTACATATTGCTACAGTGCAGGCAGAGCTGAATTACATAGATGTGGTTTCCTTTCAAATCACAAAACATATTCACATTGTGTTTTTACATCTCCCACTACTGTAGCTCCGCAAGCAGCTATTGGTCAACCTCATCGTCGGCAAAAATCACTGTGTGGTTTTTGAGCAGGCTGAAACTGTTTGTGGCAGAAGGCAAAAGAATTAAAGACACACAAATGGATATCAGAAAGTATTTCAAATAATCAGTGCCCGTGAACATAAGCGTTCGCACGGGGTGTGCCACATGTGCCCGTACACACTCTAATGCAGGGCAGTCAGAGCTGTGGGGGACAGGGCTGCATGCTCCCTCGGGGCTGTGTGTATGGCTCCGCACTGAGCCAGACGCTGCTAGGAGCCTGAGGGGAGTTGGACAAGGGGCGGGGGAAGTCAGGGGACAGGGAGCAGGGTCGGTTGGGCCGGGGGGTGGGGCGCTCTCACCTCAGGGATCACCCAGGTCAAATATCGGGACACAGGGAGGGGCGTGGCGGGGGGCGGGGCAAAAAAAAAAAAAGGTGGCAGAGAAAAAAAAAAAAGGGATTGCACCAGCTGGGCAGCAGCCCAGACGCGACTGGCCAGGGGCTGGGCGCAGCATGCGTGCTGCTGGGTCCCCGCAACAGGCCCGGGCGGTTCGGGCCTGGGCACCGGAGCCGCAGCCGCCAAGCACCATGGCCACTTCCTCCCCCCGCGGCAGTGGGAGCTGTAGCAGCGGCTGCTCCCGAGTCCCGCTGCCCAGGGGGGGAGAAGAGCCGCAGCCTGGCCCCGTGGGCTGCCCCCCTACTCTCCCTACCGCCCGACTGAGTCCTGCCTGCTCGGGGCCAGGCCGGACTCTCACTCACGGCACCCCGCTCCCCCTGCGTCTCCAGGGCCTCCCTCCAGCACTTGTGGAGGGAGGAGGAATGGTGAGCCTGGGGAAGAGGCGGGGATTTGGGGAGGGAGCCAAGAGGCGGGGATTTGGGGGAAGTAGGGGGCGGAGTCAGGGCAGGTGATGGGCACGAGCACTTCCAGACTCTGGAATATTTCCTTGTTTGTCCAGTGTCCCGACCTAACATCGGTCGGGACGTGGGACAAACAAGCAAATATCGGGACAGTCCTGATAAAATCGGGACGTCTGGTCACCCTAGCTCCCCGCTCCCCAGTGTCCCTGCGTGCAGGGAGAGTCTCAGCAGAGGCAACGCTGCCTGCTGCCTCCCTCCCAGCGCTGACCTGGTTCCCAGCCCATTGGCCAGGAACCCCAGCCAATGGGAGCTGGGGGGGGGGGCGGTGCTAGAGCTCCCTGACTGCGCCTCCCCAGCGGGGGGGGGGGGAGGGAGCTGCTCCAGCTCCGCTTGATCAGCCTGCCCCGCCTCCTGGGGCTGAGCCGCCTGGGACCAGTGCAGGGGCCAGGTCATTCTCAGCCAGCATGGGGGGGGGGCGAGAGGGCTTGTCTGGGCCCCAGGCAAGGAGGTTATGAGGGGGGCAGGCCCCCTCCCACTCTGATTCCCCCACCAACCCCAGCTGTGACACTGGCTCAGCCCAGGCAAGGCAAATAGCCCCCGCCCAGCAGGCCGGTGAGTGTGGATGGGGGGCAGGCAGGCGGGGGCGCTGGGTCTCTAGGTATGGTGCTGGGCAGTGGGGGTCTGTGTGGGGTACTCCTGGGCCCCAGAGGGAATGAAAACAGCCCAGGTCCCCCTCCTGCAGCGTTCTTTGCTTCCCTGCAGAAAATGAAGGAGAAACAGGGGTGTGTGATTGGGAATGTTCATGGCATAGTTTGGGGGCATTACCCCACAAATAGAGGTGAGGGTTGGGGGGCCACATGGGATGCAAGGTCACGCCACTGGCCCCTCCCCCATTTCTATGAACACAGAGTTGCTGCAGCCCCATTGAAAAAAGAAGGTGCTGCTCAGCTTCCTGGACTTTGCAGCTGGACACCACCTTCTGCATCCTAGGGCTGGTTGAGCTCCCTTCTGTGTGCTGGGAGCCATCCTTCATTTTGTTCAACAGTGAGTTGTGGGGCGGGGCGGGGCAGGGCAGGGGAAAAGAGGCAGGGGGGAAAGAAGGGGGTGGGATGGGAAGGAGATGGAGTGGTGGGGAAGGGGCATGGGATGGGGAAGAGAAGGGGATAGGGGAAGTGGGGGCCCAGCATGCAGATCTCCTTGGCAGCAGCTGGGGCTCCCCTGTTAAGCAGGCCCCTCAAACCCTCACTCTGACCAACCCCACCTCCCCTGCATCTGTACCACCCTAATGAGCCCCCCTAGACACCCTCCCCACTGAGCCACAACCACCTACACCCAGACCCCCACCCAAATGAACCCCACCTCCCCTGCACCCAGACCCCCCCCCGCTAAGTTCCAACCACTTTCACTTGGTCCCCCCTGCAGACTCCCATTACCCCTGCACCTGGAATCTCCCTGTACATCCAGATCCCCCACTGAGCTGCCTGCACCCAGACTGCCCCACACAGAACCCTCTTACCTTCGCCCAGCCAATCACTGCCTCCCCAGCGCTACACATGACCTTTGTTGACTTACATCAGTCATAGCGCTCTTCCACCACTGCGCTCCACCTTGGTTGGCGCTCTCTGTGCCCGCCCTGTAAGTGCCATCACGCCATTGGTCAAGGGGATGTCCAGGGGGTGGGATTTGGTGGGGACTCTGTTCTGAGCTGCGGCGTGGTAAGGGGGCTGGGCCGGGCGGGTTGGATATGGGCCAGAAGGTCTTGGGGGCAGTCAGGGGATGGGGAGCGGTTGGATAGGCATGGGAGTCCTGGGGGTCTGTCTGGGAGCAGGGGTGTGGTTAAGGGTCGGGGCAGTCAGGGGACAGGTAGGGGGAGGATTCTAGGAAGGAAGTTACAGTGTGGGGGGTCTCAGGAGGGGGCAGGAGGGGACAAGCAGCAGGGGGGGTTGGGGATGCTGAGGGGGGCAGTCAGAGGCGGGAAGTAGGAGGGAGTGGATGGGGGCGGGGCTAGGGCAGGGCGGGGGTGGGGCTAGGGTGGGGTTCCCTGGGTGCACACCCTAATGAAATGTGCTACGCACGCCTGTGCCCATGAATGTGATACAGGGATGGTCCCACAGGAGCCACCTCCTGCTAAGAAAAGCAGAACATGAAAGGAAGAAAAATGAACATTTCAAGACCAGTGGGAAATGCAGTTTCTTGTGTTTCTGAAGCCATCTGATTCCATTTCTGAGCAAGTTACAGTGTGCGCTGTTTGTAAGAGAGAAATTCATCAAATCAAAATTTATGCAATGTAACATCACTATAGCCCTCATGCAAGGGTACTTGAAAAGAATTACCACATTGAGTTTCAGAGGCGCAAGCTGTTACATGATGCAAAAACCAAGTTTGAAAGACAACAGTGGCGGCTCAAAGATTTTTTCAATAAAGAGGATTAGATTCGAGTGGCTACTTTTAAAGTTGCACTACTTTTGGGGCAAGCCAGGAAACCATTCAGCGATGGAGAACTGAAAAAAATTGTTCTGACTGTAGAACCAGAAAGTAAGCTTTTCAGAGAGATACTACTGAGCAATGACACATTACAGAGGACCACAAGAGATCTGGAGAATTTTCTACAAAATGAAATAGCTGGAAAAGTCACAGCAAGCCCTTTCTATAGTCTGTGCTTGGATGAGAGCCTTGATGTCAAGATGAATCTGAAGGTAATCATATACGTTCGCTTTTTGGACTGTGATTGCCATTGTTTTTCTGAAGGTGTTTTATATCAGGTGAGCCTTAGACGTAGGCCTACTGGCAAATACATTTTTGAATGCGTTCAGGCGAGAATGCAGGAGTGCCATGTTAGCTTTGACAATCTCTGCGGTTTGATAGCTGATGGGGCAGCAGCTATGCAAAGTGCATGAGTAGGAGTGCTGAACTGCTTCCAAGAAAGGTGCACTCAAACTTCTTTTGTTTCACTGTTTTGCCCACCAAGAAGTACGGATGAGGTTAAATCCATAGTGAAAAAATGCATCAACGCTGTCAACACCAGCAGTGTCAATAAAGGGAAATTTACAGCTCTGTGTGAAGTGGTCTGTGAGACACAAGGGTGCTGCTGAATTACAAACCAGTCCACTGGCTTAGTTTTAATGACAGTGTACAGAGGCTGTTTGAGCTCTCGAAAGAACTTGTTGAGGTTCTGAATAAAGTTTCACCAAAATTGTCCAAAAACGACAAGATCCAGAAATACATGGTTGCCTGCTCTTTTTGAAAGAGTTTTTACCAAAGCTTGCTTCCTTGAACCTGAAGCTTCAGAAATCTCAGCTAACAATATTTAATATTGAAATAATTAATACATTTAGAATGACAATCACTGACATAGTCCAGCACCTACAAGAGGAACAGGACTTTTCAGTTTTTTAGGAGCTTAGTCAGTTTCTCAGCTGTCAGGATGAGAATGTGCAGCAAAAAGTTGGCTCAGCTGTAACCGAAAAACCTGAGTATCCTCGCGGAGGATCTTGAAAATCGTTTCAGTGAGGAAAACTTTTTCCATCAGTGCACCTTTGTGACTGACCCATTCAACAATTCTGGTTCAGCTTTGTTAGCCGCAAACAAACATTAAAAAAAGTATGTTAGATGGTGTGGCGGGTTTGGTACCTCGTCAACCCCTTCGATTCAAGGGGGGGGGGCGAGGCTAACCCCGCCTCCCTGCGTCTACGTCAGTTCTACTACTTCCCCAGTAGTCACGGCTGTATGGCCCAATGGCCAGAGTCCCTCTAAATGCTTTTCCTCTGGTGGGATAACATAGCCTAGCGGCCGGAGTCCCTATAGTGCGCTCCTAAAGCAGCCTGTCCCAATGGCCAGAGTCTCTCTAAACTCTCTTCCCCTGGTGGGATAGCGCGGCCTAGTGGACAGAGTCCCTATAGTGCACTTCTAAAGCAGCGGGGCCCAATGGCCAGAGTCTCTCTAAACTCTCTTCCCTCCAGGGGATAGCGCTGCCAGAGTCCATATAGTGTGCTCCTAAAGCAGCCTGTCCCAATGGCCAGAGTCTCTCTAAACTCTCTTCCCTCCGGGGGATAGCGCTGCCAGAGTCCCTATAGTGCGCTCCTAAAGCAGCCTGTTCCAATGGCCAGAGTCTCTCTAAACTCTCTTCCCCTGGTGGGATAGCGCGGCCTAGTGGACAGAGTCCCTATAGTGCACTTCTAAAGCAGTGGGGCCCAATGGCCAGAGTCTCTCTAAACTCTCTTCCCCTCGTAGGATAGTGCGGCACAGCAGCCAGAGTTTATCTATCTCCTTGAGGTAAAAGAGGGGTCGATGAACTATGTTGTCACCAAAAAAGGGGGGGGGTTAGAGACCCCCGGTAGGGGAACCCGGGCCCACCCGCCTTCACCGGGCTCTAACCCAGGGCCCTGTCAGTGACAGTGTGATCCACCACGGGTCAGCAGGGAATCCTACCGCAGAACGCTGCCCTCAGAGTAGTGGGAGATACCACTCCCTTCCTTTCCCTGGGTCACTTCCTACCAGTTCTCCAAACATAGCAGTCCCTGTGGCATCAGGGTCTCCAGGTTCTTTGGCACCTGGCGCTCCCTGGGGTTCCAACAGCTGCCGGCCTCCGGTCCCGGTCCCTGGCTCCTCAGCTCTCTCCAGTAAGGGTCGCAACTGCTCCTGGGCTGGAGCCTCCGCTGGGTATCCTCCTTCCTCAGCCGCCAGCCTTGACTGAGCAGCTGCTCTGCAGGCTTTTACACTTGACTCCCGGTTGGAGCATACCCAGCAGAGCCTCAGGGACGTGGCTTCTTCTGCCAGCAGCGAAGGGTTAACCCTCTCAGTCTCAGTGTGGGGCCAGTCCACCCCGTCACAGATGGACACTGAGCTAGAGGACACGTGTTTCAAGTGTTTGGTCGAACTACTTCGTAGGTTGAATCATGGCGAGCATACAAGAAGCACTACAATTAGCAAAGGGTCCGAAGTCACAACACGCATCACAAGCATCCATACAGGAGGGAACTCAGAGGAGAAGACAATCAGAACAGGAAGCAGCAAGACTACAGATGACACAAATGCACCGACCGATGGACAAGCTAGCAGATCACACCATGGATGAGATATTGGAGAATCTGGATCCAGAAGCAGTAGATGCAGCTCAGACCACCGCAGAAGATCCAAGTTACGAGACGGGCCAGATGGAGGTAAAGACCTGTTGCAAAGGACCCATGATCGTCTAGCGAATCTCCCAACCAAAGATAATAGGTCACTTGAAAGAGCTATAAAGGATCTTCAAAATGATATGCTGGCAATCAAAGCAACAATGGCAATTACGAGTTATTAACACTACAACTTTTGAGCTGATAGGATTATTGCAGAGGAAGGTTCCTCCTGCTGTTCCAGTAAGCTTGCCATCCATTGCAACAGACACACATTCTCTAATCCTCCAATGCCCGCATCAACAGTTCCATCAGCACCCATGATTCAGCCCATAGGCACCAACTTCTCCTCTAAACACTTCTGTAAGCATTGGTCCTGCAAAGGAATCTTTCCCAACCAGGCAAAATCCTTTTATTTAAACTCCTTTAATAAATAGATTTTAAAAAAAAAGGACAGATTAGCTTCCTTTGACCCTTTGGATTTAAGGAATCTCAAATTACTCATTCTGAAAATGTGCAAAGATTCAAGAATGAAAACATATTTCTGTCAGCCTGCTGTTACAGTACAGGAGTTCTGGAGTAACGTGTACCTGTTTGAGGACACCTACAAGTCCCTTGCTAAAGTTGCTTTGCTTTTCTTGTCCCTGTTTTCTACTACTGTGTTTGTGACAGAGCATTCAGTGCACTTCATTTCCTGAAAAACAAGTACCAAAACCACCTCACTGATGCCAACCTCGAAGCTTCTCTTCTAATGTCACAGGAGATCCGAGATCCTGCAGACTTTCCTTTCAAAAAGCTGCTGAGATTTTGCAAGTAATCTGATCCACACAATGGATGTGGTAAAACCCAGAACTTTTATCATCATACTGTATTTCTAACATACAAAATAATAAGATTGTTTGTTGTTAATATTATTATTACTGGATTGGATTGATTTTTTTTGTCTGTTTCTGAAATTTAAAAAATGGAACAATTTGCAGATATGTTTTTTCATTATTATTTGGACTTCTATTATGTGAAAGCATTTTTAAATTTACTTCAGGATTGTTGTACAGACAACCACTTTTATCAAAGAAGTAAAAGAAACAATCATAAAAAAGACAAGAATGTGCAAAGCACCTTATTTGTGCTTCTATTCTGTTAGGTCATAAGAACATAAGAATGGCCATACTGGGTCAGACCAAGGTCCATCTAGCCCAATATCCTGTTTTCCAACAGGAGCCAATGCCAAGTGCCCCGGAGGGACAGAACAGGTAGCAAGACTACAGGTAATCATCAAGCGGCAAACAGAGCCTAGGGACACCATCCCTGCCCATTCTGGCTAATAGCCATTGATGGACCTATCCTCTATGAATGTATCTAGTTCTTCTTCTAGTGATTGCTCCTGTGTATTCCACAGTAGGTTTGCGTGCTTACCACGTGCACCGGTGCTGGAAGCTTTTCCCTTAGCAGTACCCATACTGGGAGAGCACTGCGGCGACCCCTGGAGTGGCGCCTGTATATCATGCTATAAGGGGAGCCACAGGCTCCCCCCACCCTCAGTTCCTTCTTGCTGCCAGTGAAGGTAGTCGAAACTTTGTGCTCCAGCTCTGCTGCAGCTCTTCTTCTCGACCTTAGTGGTACCTTTCATGGATCGTTCTTCAGTTGTTAGAGTGGGCTTGGGCCATGCCCCGTGCCCCAGGCTTCAAGTCGTGCGACTCTTGTCGCCGTTCTATGCCCAGGAGCAACCCTCACGCTGAGTGTCTTCGCTGCCTGGGTGAGACTCACATTAGCAACCGTTGCAAGATCTGCAGGTCATTCAAGCCAAGGACTAAGAAGGAGAAAGACTTTAGACTTTGAGCTCTCCTGATGGAGTCGGCGCTGGCCCCAATGCCGGTACACAGATCGGACTCGGCGCCAGCCGCCACATCGTCGGTACGTAGCAAGGCCCCTTCGACCAGTTGGCACTGCTCTCCCTCCAGAAAGCAAGGGAAGGGCCCGGCCTCGCAACGCCGCCGCAATAAGGATAAGGGGGAGGCTGGTCCCACTCTGGGCAGCCCTCGGTCCCCCCCCGGGCTCAAGACCTCCAACTATTGCGTGGAGCGGAGCAGCCTGGTACCGTCGGCCCAGGCATCCCCACCGGTACGGATGCCGTCGACGCCAGAGGCGGTGCAGGCTGTGAAGGACATCATGTCCCTGCCTGTCCCGAGCTCACAACTGGGTACGGGCCACAGGTCTCGAGGCAAGCCTCCTTTGGGTGCCCACCAGACCTCTCCGGCCAGCCGCAGTTCCCGCTCCAAGGATCGCTGCCCACACCGCTCGGCGCGCAGCGGCCGCTCTTCTGGCAGCTCCCGGCCACCCTCGACACTGGCCGGACTGTCTGAGCTGCCGTCAGGACAGGAGTTACGGGGACCCTCTACGTCGCCTGCCAGCTAGCGTAGGCACCAAGAGAGGCACTGGGAATGCTCACCTGCGAGGCGTGGGTACCGGAGCCACTCTCGACGGGACAGACGTCGTCGTTCCCGTTCCAGCTCCCCCTTGACTAGACATCACGACAGAGGCTCCCCCCGGGGCACCTCGGCGTCAGGGCACCGGACTTCGTGTCGCCATCACGGGTACTGAAGCAGTTTGTCATGTGGGTACCGGTCATCAATGTCGAGGTCCAGGTCCCGAAGGAGATGACATCACAGGCACCGTTCCTACCGCTCCCAGGGCACCCAGCATTCTTCGGCGACCTCGGCCTCAGCACCCGTCCACCCATCCTCGGTCCATGCCATTCTGCCGGGACACATACTGTCATCGGGCACTCAGCCGGGCCAATGGCAGGGGACCCAGTGGCAAGGACAGTGGTGCCAATGGGCACCATGGCCACCAGTGTCAGCCAGATGGGGGCCCGTTCGGTCGCCGGAGCGTCCCAGGCTCCATTGGCTTCGTCCAGCCGCCCACGGGACAAGTCGGTGGGTCACGAGTTGGCAGACCCGCGCCCAGACTCTGATCTGGGACTCGACGCCCCGGCACTGGCCGAGGCGCCAGGCTCCCTGCGGGCCCTCTCCCCGGCACCGGACGACACCATAGCAGCGCCTCCGCCATTGGTCCCACAGAAGGACTTCAAGGCGCACCAAGACCTGCTAAAGCAGGTGGCATCCAACCTCCAGCTGCAGGCTGAGGAGATGGAGGGTCCATCTGATTCCCTCTTTAACGTCCTGTCTCCCTCAGCACCAAGCCGCGTGGCCCTGCCTCTGCACCAGGGTATTGCCAACATCTCGAACTCCCTGTGGCAAACTCCTGCCCCCAATCTCCATAAGGCTGAGAGGAAGTACTTTGTGCCGGCGAAGGACCATGAATACCTTTATTTCCACCCAGCACCCAATTCGCTCGTGGTGGAATCAGTAAACCACAGAGAGCGTCAGGGCCAGCCTGCGCCCACCCCCAAAAACAAAGACACCAGGAGACTGGACTCCTTTGGCAGAAAATTCTATTCGTCAGCTACTTTCCAGCTTCAGTTAGCCAACCACCAGGCCTTACTGAGCAGGTATGACTTTAACTTGTGGGAGTCTCTGCCTAAGTTTGAGCCCCTCCTCCTGGACCGGGACAGGAAGGACTTCAAGTCTCTGGTGGAAGAGGGGTCAGCGGCGGCTAACGCAGCCCTGCAAGTTGCGTCGGATGCTGCTGACACGGCGGCCCACTCAATGGCTTCCGCGATCTCCATGTGCAGGGCGTCATGGCTCCTGTTGTCGGGACTGTCAACGGAGGCCCAATCCCTGATGCAGGATCTCCTGTTTGATGGCAAGGCACTCTTTGTGGACCAGACGGACGTCAGGCTGCATGGGATGAAAGATTCCCGCACCACCTTGCAGACCTTGGGCCTCTACGTCCCTCCGGCTATGGACAAGGCCAAATCGCTTCCGGCGGTTCAACCTGCGAGGAGCAGATATGAGCCCCCATATTAAAGACCCAGAGACCAGAAGTGTCGGTCTCAGCGGCAGTCCCGCTCTGCCCCGCAGCCTGAACTCTCTAAAGGCAAGAGGCAGGGAAAGAGACGGTTTTGACTATTTGCAAGGGAGTGTAGGAGCTGGATTTTATAATGTACTATGAGAATTAATGTATGATTTGATTTCATCCTGTCAGCCACTCTTTTTGAATAGCAAAAAGGAATGACAGACCAAAACAATCCTTATGACTGATTATGGTCACCCTTTTGTTTTAGGATAAGTTATAACGTCTACTATGGTTTCCTATATGTATTACAAATTAGGCACTCTAGTTAAATATACATTTCTTTGTTTTAAGGTTTTAGTAAGTAAGAGACATGATTCTCTATTGGGTCTATGTTAAGTAGATTAGAGGAACATTGAAGGCCTGGGTCTCAATGTAAATTGTCTTGGTTATTGATGGTAAAACTTAGCAAGGTTTAATTTGCAATGCCATTTTGCTCAATATAAAATACTACTGTTTGTATTCTCAATCTGTTTATGTGAATGAGGAATGTATGCATCAGGAAAAGATAAGGTGTGAAGGCCATTGTTTTAGCCAGAGGACGTGTCTTCGGATTCTGGGACACATGGCAGCGTGCACTTACGTGGTCCGCCATGCCAGACTCCGTATGAGGCCCCTCCAGATATGGCTGGCCTTCCAATTTTCCCAAGCTCGGGGTGGTCTGGACAAAGTGCTCACGGTTCCATCCCCAATACTGGTTTCCCTTCTATGGTGGTCCTGCCTGAGCAATATGCTGCGAGGGGTTCCCTTGAGGGAGGCCAACCCGTCCACAGCCCTGACGTCCGATGCTTCGGACCTCAGCTGGGGAGCCCACATAGGAGACGTGCAAACCCAGGAAACGTGGTCGACCCTGGACTTGTTCCTGCACATAAATGTCAAGGAACTCAGGGCGATACGATTGGCAGCACTGGTATAGGCCCCTCCTACGCCTCTTGGCGGCCCCCCCAGAGGGTGCTGCCAGTGTCTCCTCCATCCCAATCTGGCCGCGCTGCACCTGACAGCGTGGCTGCTCCATGGTTGAATGAGGAGAACAGGTGTTCGGAGCAGGTTAAAGCAAGTCCTCCTGGAAAGCAGGAAGCCATCCACGCATTGGACGTACGTGGTGAAGTGGTCCAGATTCGCCAGGTGGGCGAGTGAGCGGGGAGTCTCCCCCTCCGCCGCACCTCTCCAGTTTGTCCTGGACTACCTTTTATCCCTTAGGGCCCAGGGTCTGGCACCTGCCTCAGTTGGGGGGGAACCTCACAGCCATATCGGCCTTTCACCCACCGGGGCAATCAGTCTTCTCCCACTCGATGACCTTCCGTTTCCTGAAGGGCCTTGACCATTCATTCCTCTATGCTAGGCCCCCCGTGCCGCAAAGGGACCTCAACCTGGTTTTGTCCCATCTAATGGGGCCCCCCTTCTAACCCCTGGCAACGTATTCCTGTCGCACCTTTCGTGGAAGGTGGCCTTCCTCGTGGCGATCACATCAGCCCGAAGTGTCTCGGAACTCAGGGCCTTCACCTCAGAACCCCCCTATACGATTTTCCATAGGGATAAAGTCCAGTTCCGCCCACACCCGGCGTTCCTCCCGAAGGTGGTCTCTGCCTTCCATATGGAGCAGAGCATCTTTCTCCCCGTGCTCTGTCCTAAGCCCCACTCCTCTAATGAGGTACGCCACCTCCACACACTCGATGTGTATAGGGTGTGGCTTTTTATCTGGATCGGACTAAGCCGTTCCGGAAATCCTCCCAACTCTTTATTGCCTTGGCCAAGCGGGCAAAGGGGCAGCCTATCTCCACCCAGCGGCTCTCCCGCTGGATCACCTCATGCATACGCACGTGCTATGACCTGACAGGGATACCCCCGCCACCGATCATCAGGGCATACTCTATGAAGGCTCAAGCCTCATCAGCTGCCTACATCGCCCATGTCCCCATCCTGGACATCTGTAGGGCGGCCACATGGGCCACAGTTCACACATTTACTTCGCATTACGCGATCATCTCCCAGTCTAGGGATGACGCCGGGTTCAGCAGGGCAGTACTTCATCCTGAACTATTGTGAACTCCTACCCACCTCCAACAGATATTGCTTGGAATCACCTACTGTGGAATACACAGGAGCAATCACTTGAAGAAGAAAGGACAGTTACCTGTTCTGTAACTGGCGTTCTTCGAGATGTGTTGCTCCTGTCTATTCCACACCCCACCCTCCTTCCCCTGTCGGAGTTGTCCAGCAAGAAGGAGCCCGGGGCTCCCCCTATAGCGCAATATACAGGCGCCACTCCAGGGGTCGCTGCAGAGCTCCCCCAGTACGGGTACTGCTAAGGGAAAAACTTCCGGCACCGGTACACATGGCAAGCACGCACACCTACTGTGGAATAGACAAGAGCAACACATATCGAAGAATGCCAGTTAAGGAACAGATAACTGTCCTTTCTTTTTTGAACCCTATAAATAAATAAATAAATAAATAAATAATGGAGATATCCTATCTCCTAGAACTGGAAGGGACCTTGAAAGGTCATCGAGTCCAGCCCCCTGCCTTCACTAGCAGGACCAAGTACTGATTTTGCCCCAGATTCCCAAGTGGCCCCCTCAAGGATTGAACTCACAACCCTGGGTTTAGCAGGCCAATGCTCAAACCACTGAGCTATCCCTCCCCCCCCTGTTATAGTCTTAGCCTAATAGCATCACCAGATAAAGAAACAGATCTTAACATGGTTAAAGAAAACTTAGTCCGATAAGCAGTTTCTTGCCGAAAGAATGCTATCAATAGTTGTGGTTGTGAAATCCTCATTTCTTTATTGTTTTATCTTTATGGTCCCCACTTCTCTATTGTTTGTTTGTATGATCTCTGTCTGGTTCTTTGACTGTTTCTGTCTGTTACATAATTAATTTTGCTAGGTGTAAATTAAGGTGGTGGGGTATAACTAGGTTAGAGAATTTTGTTACAATATGTTAGGATTGGTTAGTAAAATTTTAGCAAAATGATTGGTTAAGGTATAACTAAGCAGGACTCAAGTTTCACTATATAAGATGACCAAGGAGACCAGCAGAAAAGAACTGAAGAATAAGAAGGAAAGACCTGGAGGAAGCAGAACTCACCTCTAAGACACAGCCTAAGATCAAAGCTGCTAAGAATCCTCTGCATGACCGTGACCTGCAGCAACCAGAATCTAAACAAGACTGACCTTGCCAGGCCAACAGGGAAAGTCCACCTGCCTGATCAGGATTGGTGAACATAGCACTGTATGATTAGCATGTGTATTCTGCTTGATAATTGTTAATAAATAGAGAATAAAGATATTACTCTGTAAGGCTTTTTCACTGGTAAAAGGTTCTGCAAACTCACAGAAGGTTACACCCTGAGCCCTAGGAATTGGGTAAGAGTGGGTGTCTAAATTAAGCGGGTTATGCCCTAAGCCCTAGGAACTGGATAAAGGTGGGTGCCCCTAGAGTGTGCAAGTAACAGAGAATTTTGTGCGGGTAACACTGGGTCCAGTTTTGTTCAATAACTTCATCAATGATTTTGATAATGGCAAAGAAAGTACACTTAAAGTTTGCAGATAATACCAGGCTGGGAGGGGTTGCAAGTGCTTTGAAGGATAGGATTAAAATTCAAAATGATCTGGACAAACTGGAGAAATGGTCTGAGGAAAATAGGATGAAATTCAATAAGAACAAATGTAAAATACTCCACTTAGGAAGGAACAATCAGTCGTACACATACAAAATGGGAAATGACTGCCGAGGAAGGAGTACTGCAGAAAAGGATCTGGGAGTCATAGTGGATCACAAGCTAAATGAGAGTCAACAGTGTACCATGGTTTCAAAAAAAGCAATCATCATTCTGGAATGTATTAGGAGTGTTGTAGCAAGACAAGAAATAATTCTTCTGCTCTACTCTGTGCTGATCAGGCTTCAACTTGAGTATTGCCTCCAGTTCTGGGCACCACATTTCAGGAAAGATGTGAACAAATTAGGGAAACTCCAGAAAAGAGCAACAAAAATGATTAAAAGTCTAGAAAACATGACCTATGAGGGAAGATTGAAACACTTGGGTTTGTTTAGTCTGGAGAAGCAAAGACTGAGGGAGGCATGATAACAGTTTTCAAGTACATAAAAGGTTGTTATGAGGAAGAGGGAGGTAAATTGTTCTCCTTAACCTCTGAGGATAGGACAAGAAGCAATGGACTTAAATTGCAGCAAGGGCAGTTAAGGTCCGACATGAGGAAAAACTTCCAGTCAGGGTAGTTAAGCACTGGAATAAATTGCCTAAAGAGATTGTGGAATCTCCATCATTGGAAATTTTTAAGAGGAGGTTACACAGTGGCTCTCAAACTTTTTTACTGGTGACCCCTTTCATATAGCAAGTCTCTGAGTGCCACTCATTATAAATTAAAAACACTTTTTTATATGTTGAACAACATTATAAATGCTGGAGGAAAAGTGGGGTTTAGGGTGGAGGTAGACAGCTTGTTGGTGTCACTAGGCATAGCTACCAGGTAACTCGGGAGAGTGGAAGGCCAAAAGTGCCGATGAAGCTCTTCTGCTCTGGGCCTACCTGAGCCACAGTGACTCCATTTTGTGAACTCTCACCTACTTCTGTGCTAACTGCTTACATGCTGAAGCAGAAATGTAAGGGTCAGCTTTTCTCTAGCATACAGCTGCTGTTTTGCTCAGACTGCTGTAAACAGGCCTTGCAAGGCCAAAAGATAAGCATGTGAATGGGCAAGTTTCTAACATGCACACTGTGTACCTGCTGTAACTGTTGTCTGGAAGGGAGGGGTAAGGGTGAAATAGACAAAGGCTTACACAGAAACTGCTTGGAATATAAAAGGGAAAATTTTATTTGTATGGGCTGCACTTGATTTGAGACATGCTGGTCTCCTAGTGCCATTTCAGAGCTCTGAAATAAACTTAGCTTGCTTTCTCCCCTTGGTGTCTTTATTGGTGCCAAGCACACCGCGCGACGGGCCCGTTTGCCATCTCGAGGCCTTTTTAGGCAGGCAACAAGCTCATGACCCGCCATGTAATAACCTCACAACCCCAAGGGGTCCCAACCTCCAGTTTGAGAACCCCTGGGTTAGACAGACACCGGTCAGGGATGGTCTAGATAATATTTAGTCCTGCAATGATTGCAGGGAACTGGACTAGATGACTCAAGGTCCCTTCCAGTCAGATACTAGTTTTCAAATCATGAGATTTGTGATGTAGGTATCCCTTTGTTTTAAACTACTTTTACATTACATGGTTGTGCATTCTGTAAGACTGATTGCTAGTGCATCAATTCTTGTTTCTTTTCCATAACAAAATTAGAGTCACTCTTAAACCTAAAAGCTTCCAGCTTTACTGAAAGACGATTAAGTTTTGCTTTAATTTCTTTGTTTTGAAATACTATGCAAACAACTTTCCTCCAACTTAAGCCAAAGCATCTTATGGATCAGCCTATGATCTAGACTGCCTATTTCCTTTACATCACATATTACACACATAATTACAATGTAAGTGATTAATACATGTAAAAGAAAAATACTCTTCACGTGTTTAGTGGTCACTCAGATGTGGACCTACATATGCTTTTCATAGTTGCATCACTTACTACCCTTTCCCAGAAGGGTTTTACTTAGCACAGCAGATATAGGAATGGTGTCTTTCCCAATTAAACCTCAGATATCACAGAAAAGGATAAGGAGCAAGATGAACTCAACACCTAAAGATTTTTCCAAGTTGCTAGATAACACTGGGATCCCTGTTAATGCCATGGCTTGCATAAGGAGAACTAGAAATCTACCATCTCTGCACAGCCTATGACTTGATAATTAATCTAAAGCTTCCAACATCCTGGGAGGTGTCCAATGAGTGGGCTGCTTTCCCCCACCCACTCAACCCCCATAAGCAAAAGCTCCTTCCCGCCAAAATCCTTGCCCCGCCAACCATCCCCCTTCCAGCCCGCAATGCGGCACCAGATAGAGTCTAGACGCTCAGCAAGGAGAAAGAGAGCGAATTCGTATTAGTCCCCCTCCCTCAGTGAGCAGAAAGAAGAGAAGCCGGGAGACCCCGCCATACTGCGTGCGCTGCAGCAAATCACCCACCCCTTCCCCTAAGGCTGCGCACCCGTGGAATTTATCAGCGTCGCGCATGCGCGTTGCTCTCCGAGAGCCGCACCCATCCTTGATGATCGAGGGCGGGTGGAGAAGTGGGCGGAGCAGTGACGAGGGAGCGGGACCAACGGTTTTGGAACGCTCTCGCTCTCTCTGGTTGGGCCTGTCGGGCGCAGGCTGGGGGGGCCGTTATCCGCCGCTAGCCGCGTGCTGCTGCTGCTGCCGTCGCCGTAACAGCCCTCTGCAGGCTGGGGTGTGCGCGTAGCGTGTGCCAGAGCGCTCAGGGTGTGTGCACGAGTGTGAGCCCTGTGTGTGCACGGGGTGTCGGTGCCGCCCGTGTGTGCAATGGTGTGTGTTCGTGTTGGGCGTGTATGTCAGTGGCATGAGTGACTGTCGCTCGTCTGTGTGCAGGTGTGTGTCGGTGTTGGGTGTGTGTGTCTGTTGCATGTATGTGTGCAGGTGTGTGCCAGTGTCATGCGTGTGTGCAAGCATGCACCAGTGTCGCAAATGTGTGTCTGTTGCATGTGTGTGCAGGGGTCAGTTTCATGTTTCTGTCTGTGTACTGGTGTGTGTCAGTGTCACGTGTGTGCAGATGTGTGTCAGAGGACTAGGTGTGTGCAAAGGGTGTCTTGTGCACACACAGGTAAAGCTACCCTATTGGGGACTATAAGGAGGAATGTTTCGGACCCCCCCCCCTACCCATCAGCCACCCTCTACAACACTAATTGCATTATTTCCACAAACCAAAAAATATCCCAACAATGTTAACACACTGTTAAAGAAACCATGTTAGATAAGATGAGTGGTATTTGGGGCTGGGGGCAATATTAAACTGGGACCACCTGGAGCTTCTTGGGGCCCTAAGTCTGCTTATGTGTGGTTTGTGTGCAGGTATGTGTTAAAAGTTGTGCGTGTCAGAGTCCCCTGTGTGTATGCATGTGGGTGGATGTGTATGGGTATGTGGTGATTTGTCCGTTAGCGCATGCATGTGTATGCATTATTATGTGTCAGTGTGGTCTGCATGTGAATTTGTCAATATGCATGAGATATTGAGCATATGTGTGTGCTGATATGCTGTCTGTGTGTGTTGGTGAGAAGATGTGTACAGCAATGTACCTAGGACAATGATTGAATTTCAGGGTATTGTGGGTCTCCAGGCTGGGCGTGCCTCAGTCAGAGGGGGCATTTGTTTGTCACACTGTATGTTTTGTCAGGATGTGTTAGTGTGGGAACCTGTTGTGCCAGTTTGTGACTTAGCATTTTGTGCATCTGCATGTGTGAAGGAAATTGTGTATTCATATGTCATCTCAGCATTGTGTATCTGTGCATAATGTGCCAGTCAATGTGTATGTATTTGTGTGTGGTAGCATATTGTGTGTGTGCATTGCAATCTGGGAATATGTGTCAGCACGTTGGGGACTATGTGCATGTCAGTTGGGAAGTATATGCATGCCTGGTGCTATGTTGTATGTGTTATGGGGCTATTAATGATTGTGTTGTAAGAGTGTAATTCTCCTGATCTCTCCGTAACAGTGGCTAACAAGCAGGAAAAGACCAAATCTGCTGAATACCAGTTACTAATATTGGTAAATTCATAAAGCATGTCATGACCTGGCAGTTTTTTATGCACCATCTCCCCTAAGCTATTTGGGATAGTGTAAGGAGGGAGATAAAATGCCTAGATACAGATATATTGCCACATGCCAATGGTGCAGGCCCACTGCCCGAATTGAAGTTTTTTAAATAAACCTGTACTTTTAAGTTTTATTTTATTTTTTGATGGAAGGTGTCAGGCTGACACACATACAAAGTGAAGTTCTCTTTTCCACAGAGCAGGTACGCAAGCAGGCAGCAGGACAAGATTTCTCTCATTAGCCAATATGCCTCAACCCTAGTCTGAAGGGACCACTATAGAATTGACAGGACAGTTCAGTGTGCATATACATTCACTGTTTGACTTCTCTGGTGATATTGTCATCAAGAATGACAGTCATGGTGGTGATTTTGTTAAGTGAACTCTTGTGCACTAGGAAATGGACTGAGGCCACCAATTCATTTTATGTTGGTCTCCCAACAGCCATTAGACAAAAACAACTGATTTGAATCCGTTCCTGAAAGTGAAATGTTTTGTATCCCACTACCTGTCCAGTGAGATATTCATTCCTCTTTAGTTGTAAAACTGGAGTTCAAATATAGATAGATGTGTATTTTCCCACTCAAATCAGTGGCTTTTTACCTAAAAATTTTATTTCAATTGTAAAAGAAACAAAAATGATGTAGTACAGCATGGACTGGGAAAAGATCTCATCTATTAATTGAAAATAAACTGAAACTTAACTAAAAAACTTACCAATAAATAAACCAAGTTAGCTTTTCTACAAAACCCTATTCAGATATCTGTAGAAAATCATCTGCAAAGAACAAGGATACATATTAACATACATTAGAATGAGGGAAAGGCCTGGTCTGGATAGTTTAGATTGTGGGCTTCTGTGAATTTTTGTTTATTGCCCGTGAGTTGTCCGTAACTTTTACTCAAAATAACCGTGACAAAAATCTTAACCTTATAATGAGTTATGTGCAGGTCATTAGGCTAAATATATCTCAGATCATGAATGACAAATTTTGAATTGATGCCCTTTGAGTTGAAGCTCTTACTCCAATACTTTGTGGAAATATGTTCATGTCACAGCAACTTCCATTCCACCCAGTGTCCGTGTAGGCAGTCTCATCAGTGCACTGGGAGATAGAACGACATGGAGACCGAAATGTCCTGAAGACCCCAATATGTTGGAAATGTGAACTTTGTAATGTGGTTTCCTGTGCTATGTCTTAATCTGTAAATAAATAGTGAATTTCAAGATGAGATCCTTAGCTAGTGCCAATCAGTTTAGCTCTAGTGAAGTCAGCTATATTTAGGGATAGATCCTCAGCTGGTGTAAATCGACATAGCCACATTGACTTTAGTGGAGCTATGCTGATCTTAATCAGCTGAGGATCTCGCCCATAGAATACTATTGTATGGAAAAGGCACTTTGTGTAAATCAGTTCCCCAAGCCACAATTTATATGGAGCTAAACGTATCGAGCAACAATAATATATTTTAGAAGTGTTTTATGTTTGCTGTGTTTCATGTAATCACAGGAAAATGGCAGGAAAGAAGAAAGAAGTTCAACTACAGGTATAAATCTTGTTTGTTACTTGAATAATTCAAGAGTTCAATAAAATTGTTGACATTTTTAGAGATATTAAATTCTGGGTTTGTTTTATCTCAGGTAGTAATAACCAATCAAAGTCAATGGGATGAAATGTTGCTGACTAAAGGTGTAACAGGTACTATTATTTTTTCTATTAATCTCACATAATGAAATGTGTGTGCATTTTTATCAATCTTTTTATTTTTGTGACCCCTTCCTGCCCAGTTACTTCTCACTGTGCACACACTTCGTCAAACTGCCACTTCCTGTGGCTTGCCCCTCAAAGCAAAGAGTTCTAGAAACCTCCATAAAGCCTAAGTAAATATGCTCTGTGTAGCTATTTTACATGAAGACTCAAAGGATTTGAAATTCACATTCCTAAACTGGGGGCAAAACACAGGTCTGCACTGCAGCCACTCCACAGCTGCTTCACCAGCCTGAAGGCTGGCTGTATGGTCACTGGCTCTCCATACCACCTATAGTATGAAAGGAGTTCCTGGCAAATTAATCCATGTGAACTCCGATCTCATGGCTCCTCCATATAACACCCAACTGTGCCTCTTGCATTGGCCATTTTGGAACTGTCACAATATCAATCCAATCACACGAAAGATACAAAAACCAATTCATTGTGTCTGCCTGCAATTCAAACACAAAAGGGTTCTGTAGTGATGAGTGATTGTCACATACTCCTTTGCAAAGCAGTGAATTTAAACCATACTGGATATCATGCATGGGTGTTTAAAAAAAAAAAAGTTCTGAAAAGACTTCATGTCTGGGAAGTGGTGGGTGAAAGTCCTGATAGGTCAATATTTTCAATTACTCAGTAAAATCGAACTAATCAGTAGAATGAGTTTTATGTTCCTATTCATGCACAATTGTATCTGGCATAAGACAAAAGCAATTGTGTTATAAATTGTGTGCTTTCAAGAGTGTACATAGTATGTATTTTCTTCACTCCCCTCAGTTTGTATGTAAGCTTAGCATCAATATCTGTTAAATTTAGTAGGAATGCTATCTAAAGAGGGAGAACAGATCGTGGGTGAAGTGATCAGGGGAGCAAGAGAGAAAACCAATGGGTTGTGAGTAAGGTTGAGAGAGAGAGACAACATACATGATCTTAGGAAGGAGGGAAACAGCCCAAAAAGGAGCGGCAGGGCATGGAAAGAGACAACTGATAAAAGGGCCAAAGGAGGGAGAGACAACTAACAGTGGGCACAGGAAAGGAAGGTCAACCAAGACAAAGGAATAGGGGAAGGAGACATTAATATAACTGCATTCCCCACCACAAAATATATAAATAAATAACTACTCTTACAGACTAAGACATTTAAGTTGAAACCTAATTTGTGTAAGAGATAATACCAAAACTTAATGTTTTTCAGAAGAAAAAGAGACCAGAAATAGACTTAGAAATACATGTATGCCAATGCCACTGCAGGACTAACCTTATACATTTACAAAAACATTTTATTTTATAAACTATATGAAACAGGTGAGTTTCATCCTAATTTTTTATACTTTCAGTAATAGATGTTTATCAGGCTTGGTGTGGGCCTTGCAAAGCGGTGGTAAATTTATTCAGAAAACTAAAAAATGAGCATGGTGAAGATGACCTTTTGCATTTTGCTGTGGTAAGGATGTAAATTCTATTTAGAGCGTCAGTGTCAAATGTATTTCTGTATCTATCTATTTATAGAGTACCTATCACCATAGTATCTGAGTACCAGTGGAGTCATTGGTGAATTTGGCTTGCTTGTCTCTTTTTCTGAATGACTTCTTAAAAGAGGACGATCAAAGTATATAATGGATAGGGAAGGATCTATAATAAGATAAGGCATAAGCTAGAATCATACAAGTTAATTATGGAAAAGACATACTAGACAATAGTGTAATGAAGAACATTCTTATAATGCATACATACTATGAGATAGAGTTGAGATTACTGGGGGAACCATATCTCTGAATATACCGACTTGCATGTTTAAAAATCCAAGTCTTAACATTGCATAACCATATAGCCTGACTTTCAGAAGTGCTGAAACTTCCTCTGAAGACCATAGAAGTTGTGGGTGCTCATCACTTCTGAAAATCAGGTCAGTAACTTCCTTTTGTTTTTCTTGCTTTTCCGTATAATTTCCTATGTTATATTTAAAAAGGAACAAAGAGGGGGAAGCTGAAAAACAAATAGATTTAAAATGTTTTCGAGAAAAAGTTCATCCAGAAGAGCAAGATAAAATGGCAGCTACAATCTAATGCACTAAAGATATATGTGTTTCACAGGTTCATTCTGAGTTCCCATCCAGATATTGAACTATCAAGTTTATAATACTTGTCCGTATGGCTGCAAATTGTTTTTGTTGCATTCTCTGAAGCCCCAGAGAGCAAGATGACAGAAGCAACCTGTCTTGCCTATGGCAATAGCCATAAAAAGCATCATGCGCTAACCATTACCAATAGAGTTACCACTGATATCTTCATCTGTAAACACAGAGCAAAACTGTATAATTGCAGATACCACTATGTAGTGACCGTTGGCAAATGCTCTTTTAATGGAGATCATTGTAGGTCTGACCTACAAATGTGGATCACTACCATTAAGTCAACAGACAAGTCCGCAAGGTTTTTATCCTACAGATCTTTAACACAGATCTCCTCCTATTAAACTCTGATTCTAAAAATCCAACCCCATATATATCAAATATTTAAAGCTTTTTTAAAAAAGTCATACACACCTAGGTGTTTATATGTGTACATACAAAACATAGAGTAACAAGCCCAAAACACCAAACAACGAATTGTAATCTCATACCACTGAAGTCAATGAGGTTATACTAATGCAAAACCATTGTGAAATCAGAATCAGACCCCAGGTTTTCAGCCATACCTCTACTATCCAGGCTATTTGCAACCCCGCATGGCTTTTAAAATAAGAGCTCAAGCCTGTTCATTCCATCTGTTTTCATACATCTAGCTGCTGTCCCTTCATCTGCACTTACTTTATATCCGTAATTTATTCCTGCCAGCATATGTAAATGTTTACATCTGCAATATTATTATTTGGGGTTGTTATACTGTTTCATTAACATCATACCTTTCACCCAGAGTGACTGTATTAATTCAGGACTCTGGTGGCCCAGAAGTGTAAACCGTTCATTTCCATTCAGGTCTCCCTTCAATTAGTACCTCTATCATTGATAAATTGAACAACAATATTATATAGTGCTTGTGATCTAGTTATTTTAAAATAAATACTATGTTAAAACCTTGCCAAGTATAATTCATCAGTGTTAGTTCAAACAGTTTTTGGATTTGTGTGTATATGTGTATGTAAAATACATTTATAAAACAAGAAGTAACTGTTAATAAATGTAATTCATGGGATTCTCAAATCTTTATATAGTGTGGATCACATCTTAACAGAGAGTTAATACAATAGACCACTTTCCCTCCCATTGAAATGTCATGGGACTTTCCCATGTGTGATCCTATGACATTCCAATGGCAATTACAGCCATTACTTACCTCAAAAAGCAATACTAGGACACAGTACTTTTAATGTGATTTAGCAGCTGTAAACAAGAAGTAAAGCCTGCCCCATGTGACCAGCAATGTTGACCACCAGCAAGTGTTTTAAGGACTACTATTGATCCACAAAACCATGGTTTGAGAATAATTCTGTAAAACTTCTCAAATATCTATCTATCTATCTATCAATCATAATCTATTTGCCCTTATTTTAGGCAGAGGCTGACAGCATTGTGACCCTGCAGACATTTAGAGACAAATGTGAACCTGTTTTTCTCTTTTGTGTTGTAAGTTTATGCTGCCTATTTTTGTTATTTTTTCAGTATATTGAAAATAAATGTAAAGCTGTACAAATGTGAATTACATCTTTACAATTTTAGTGTATAGGATATTGTTGCATATTGTACATTCCAGTCATTTTAACAGTGAATCATATTTTATATGTTCTTGGCATGCACAGAAGAAGGGGTATTAGCATAGTACTTCTGCTAACAGGAGAAGAAAATTCTCCATTATACTACAGTATATTATGCCAGGCCTGGTTGCTAATTCCGTAGGCAAGTGTTTTATTGTACTTGGAAGTTTTGAGATTTGGATTCCAGCAGCTAGAGGCTAATAACCAGGCTAATAACCAGGGTGCATTAAGGATACTCCACTCTATATATAAATGCAGCCACGTGAAATTAACAGCTTCTCTGATCTCACCAAAAGCTAGCCAGTTTCACTGTGCTGCTCATGCATATACATGATATAACGCTGTCCTCGGGAGCCAAAAAAATCTTACCGTGTTATATCAAACTTGCTTTGATCCACCGGAGTGCACAGCCCCATCCCCCCGGAGCACTGCTTTAAATATCCCATCTCCTAGAACTGGAAGGGACCTTGAAAGGTCATCAAATCCAGCCCCCTGCCTTCAATAGCAGGACCAAGTACTGATTTTGCCCCAGATCCCCAAGTGGCCCTCTCAAGGATTGAGCTCACGACCCTGGGATTAGTAGGCCAATACTCAAACCACTGAGCTATCCCTACTACATTATATCTGAATTCGTGTTATATCGGGTCGTGTTATATCGGAGTAGAGGTGTATATGGTGGAGCAATGAGCAGAAGAGTGAAGCACAGAAGGGAGAGTAGTGAAGGAAGCTGTTGGAAAATGGAGGAACTAGAACTGAGATGAGGAGAGACAAATAGTGGAGGGAGGAAACCTGGAAACGAGGAGGATAGAAGTGAAAGCAAGAAAGGTCTAATTCTGTACCAGTGAAGTAAATGGAAACTTTGTGATTAACTTTAGTGGGCACAGGGTCAGATCCCAAAGGAGGAAGAGAGTAACCAAAAAGCAAGAATAGTCAAAAATGGGGAGGGGAAAATGGGAAGAGATGGAAACAAGGACAGAGAACAGTAAGAGAAGGAAAATTTAGGCCTGATTCTCATTAATACTAATGTCCCTTTACACCATTCTATCAATGCAAACGGTACTAATTGTGGATATAAATTATGTTTACACATGCCTTAAGGCCTCTTTATATAGCTAGACCAGTGTAAAGGGAATTTAGTGTAAATGAGAATCAGGCTTTCTAAATTCTTTCCTTCAAATTTCTTTTGAATTTTAAGCAAATTAATTGTAAGTGAATTTGTGCAAGGTGTCTGATTGCTAGTCCTGGACATTTTGTTGCACTATTTATTGAGGACCAGATTTGGCAGTCCTTAATTGAGCAAAACTCTTATCATCTCCAATAGGAATTTTGCTCAAATAAGGATAGCAAATTTTGGCAATTACAGAACAAATACAGCTTGGGCATCAATAGTAGTAGCATCCCTATCCTGCCACATATTCAACCTGGAGGAAGAACTTCTAAGGGTAAAAGCAGGGCTTAATTTGTAATGGAAGAGGTGCCGGGGCTCAAGCAATTTTTTTACATTCATAACTGATGCAGCAAGCCCAAAGGTGCCGGCGCTATGAACCTAAGCCTAGAGGTGGTAAGGCTAAGTCCTGGCACAAATTAAGTACTGGGTCAGAAGGAAGTTCATTCTCTATACCCGTGGTGCCCAACATTTTCCTGTAGCACTCCCCCCACACACCTATAACGGAATCTGTCTGCATGCCTGCCCTCTCCCCATTACCACACAGTTGGCTCTGCAGAGGAGAAGCTGGGGGCAGAACTGGGATGGGGGAGGACCTGTGGCTAGAGGTGGAGCTGTGGCTGGGGACAGAGGAGAGCTGCGGCATGGGGTGGAGTGGAGCTGCAATTGGGAGCAGAGCAGGGGGTGGAGTAGAGCTGCGGCTGGGGGCTAGCCCGGGTTTTGCTGCGTGCCCCCCTGAACGTTCCACTGCGCCCCACAGTTTGGGGACCACTGCTCTATACCCATTCAATTGCTGACCTTTCAGCAGAGCTGCTAACAGAGGTAACAGTCCAGTCATTGCCAATTGTGACCATGGTCTGTGCTAAGTAGACAACTGCTCAATAGGAACTTGACTGAGACCACCAACGTATTTCATGTAGGACACTGTTGAGCTGGATGATAATTTTAGGCCAACTAGGCTATATTTGAAGTGTTGATGATGAAATGCTCTGTAGCCCATTACGCATCCGTTGAATTAGACATTAGGAAATGCCAGGTTCTAAAATGTAAACCCTCTGAAACTTTTGAGATAAGACTTATGTTAAGCAATAACAGAATAACAAATAATGGGAATAACAGTCAGTTTTCTTTGATATCACTGATTTTAGCCCTGTGTTTTTGATTCATCACCTGTTTTGCAAATCAGTCTATCTGCAGTGATACATTGCTACAACTTCTAGTTTTAGAACACAGTATCATGGTAACTGTCTATTGCTGGTGAAAAATAGGTTGTGTTAGAAGTCAATTAAATGTGCAAAACTAAATTAGTAGATCTTACTGAGAGTGTTATTTTATCATTTATTTTTTACAGGATGGCAAAATTATAGCAATGGTGCGAGGCACAAATGCACCACTTCTCAGTAAGACAGTAATAAAGCTATTAGAAGAAGAGAGGAAAATTTTAGCAGGGGAAATAGAACGCCCTGAGGTACTCACTAGATAACTGTTTTCTTATCAAGTTTAAATATAAATGAATATTTTTATTACATTTGCATGGTCTCTTTCTATGCTTGTGGTGCTGTTTTTATTTCTTTTACTGTTCATATTTCATTTTTATTTTTGTGGATACCACTATCTTTACCATGAACTAGCATGTATCTCATCTTTTAGAAACTTCCATTAAGTGGTACTTATCCAAATGATACTGGTAATTTTACAAACTGATCTATATGCAGAGGAGAGATTCTTCACTAACAAAAATATCACCAGCATAAAAACTAACTTTGTATTTATTTCTTTATTTATTTTTATACTTTCAATGCTGGACATTTTTCTTACCTATTTTACTATGGGCTCGAGAGAATACGGGAAAGGGGACAGTTCTTACCTAATTCCTCTTTCCTACTGAAATGCAGGTGAAAGAATTCCATTTATCTGTATAGATGCAAAAGAGAAATTGTAATGGACTACAACTCAGTTAAGAAAAATCAGAACAAACCTAAATTCTCATAGTACTGTATGAGATAACATTATACCCTATCAAATATATTATTAGCTTCTCGGGATAAAACTGCTGAAGAGATAACTGGTAGCTGAGCTTGGTGACTTAAATTATTTTGCTTGTGTTAGCGGCAGCAAGCCTGCCTATTTCAAAACCCACTTGAACTTTGTGAATAATTGAGATTAAATAATTTAGTTGTGTTGCTAGAATTTTGGTGTTTACTTTATATTCTACATTTAGCAGAGAAATAGGTTGGAAATTTCCACGGTTATGTCCATCTTTATGTTTCTTTAAAATTAATGTAATGAGGAGTCTCTCATATTGTAAGGTATAAAAGTGTTAGGGTTTCCCCCTAATTTAAGAGAAGACTTGCACGTCTGGGCTGGCACAAGATCTGCAAAAAAAAGTTTAGAAGCAGAAAAAGAAGCAGCTTAAATGTTGATGTTGGTATTATCTTGCACTAAGTTAATGTTGCAGGGAGTTTTTCAGAGAGGGGAAGCAGAGAAAGAACGAAGGAGTGACTTGCTCAACATCGCTGGCAGAGCCAGGAATGGCACCCAGGTCTCATGATTCCCAGTGGGCTATACACTGGCCCATACTTCCTCAATCTTAACTTCATACTGACACTATAATTTTATCAGAATAACAACAACATGAAAACTGCTATTTTCTTAGGTACAAGAGCTTGTGTTTTTAGAAGAGAAAACAGCAGAAGTATATAGTGAAGAAAGCCAACTTGAAGGTAAATTATATTTTAATTATTTTACAGTTATTAGTACAAAGAAAAAACTCAAACAGGTATCTTGTTAGTTATTTGGTATGTCCAGTGATAAAATTTTCCTTTGATTCATTTGGTAACTTGAGAGATTATTGTGGAAGGAGTCAAATTATCACACGCAGGTGCATATAAATGTTGTAAAATGGTCAAAATAATCAGATATGCTTATGTTGTTATTATTAATTATTATTTCTATAATGTCTGAGATCTGGATCCAACTCTATGAAGATTTAACATGATGGAGCTCTCAATGCCTGTAGCAAAGGGTTTAATTTGAACTTTGAATTGTCTTCTAACTTAATATAGCATCCATGACAGAAAAGTTATGGTAAAAAATGGTGACTAAGAACAACATGGCACCTAAAAGCTGTGCATCTTGTAAAGGCCTAAGAGTATGAATTTTGTTGGGATACAAATGAGAGCCCCCTTTCACATACAGTGTTCTCCAGAGTCTCACAGAACCGAGTCTAATTTTGTTAGTGGTACATGTGAAGGACAAAATGTCAGCAAATATGCTATAAGTGCAGCAATTGCAAGATCTGTAGCTACATTGTTTTTTCTGAGCTATTCACATGTGGCCTTTTACATCTGGCCTACCACAAGAAGTGCAAGCCAGAATGACTGCTCATGCATTTTAGAGCACAGGCTTGTTTTAACGCCTAGTAGAACTAGTCACCCAATGGAGAAATTAAGAGATGAGTAAAACTACCAGATCCCTGGATTTACAAGATTTAAAAGAGGAAAGGAGGAAAGTCAAGTTAGACACCATCTACAATCCAAGCAGTTGTAGGCCAACTATCTGGGAGGTCTGTAGTATCGGCAAAAAGCAAAACAGGCCCAGGGAAAAAGGCGATTTGCAGGGTAACAGTGATACAGTATTTCCAGCCCTTTAGCACGTCTATCCAGCTCTTCTTCATTGAAACAACACTATTGAAATGCGACTTCAGCGCTTTCATGCAAGAATTAGGGCAGTTGCTTGTTTCACGAACGTAGTTCTTTTCAATCTCTGTTAAATTTATCACTCCTTAGCCCTAGCTCCTCGGGCTGTAAATGCTTGTCATTCTCCCCAAAATAGGATTCTGCAAAGGCAAATCTCAAAGAAGAAAGAAGGCTAAGTAAATCCATTTATTCATATCTGAATATCCGTGACAACATAGCAGAAGTTTTGGAAGCTGTCACGTTCTTCCCTCGCTAACTTCGAGCAGTCAGCATGTAACCTTTAGTGATCTGCCACACACCATCCTTGCATCTCTCCTTGCTAGTCATTCCATACTACAAAGACCCTCCACCATTCCTTCCATAACAACTTTCATAACATCACTGTGCCTAATGTGACCAAAGTACATAAGTTTACATCTCTTGATTTCTGACATCAGGGTCTGCTTCTCTTCACTAATATTTCTAACATAGACAAAAGGCAAATGCCTAAGAGATGTACAAGAATCTTCACCAGCACCACATTTCCAAAGCTTCAGTTCTCTTCTTGTCAGCGATATTATCTTCCCACCATTCACATCCATAAACCACTATGGAAAAAAAAAAAAGCTTTTCACCAGTTGCATCTTTGTACATTTCAAGATGCCACAGTTTTTCTCAAAGCCATCCCTAGTTTTTCTTCCAGTTTCGCTGGAACAGCCTCCTTGGTTGGATATATATGATCCTGAATAATTAAATTCATCTGCTGCCTCTACAACTTGTCTGTTAATTGTGATGCCCTCTTGCATCCTGGTTTTATTAGCTGTGTTTAACGTTCATGCATTTTGTTTCCATTGTATGCAGGAATAATCTGTATTCCTCATTAGTTGTTTTTGCAGACCCAAATGTTTTTTCCACTGCATTGGTGGATGTAGCAAAGAGTGTTGTGTCATCACGAGATCTGAGGTTGATTAAGAGAGGTCCACGAATGCAAATCCTAGCCCCTCCACTTTGCTAAAACCTTCCAAGGCTTGTCTCATAATAAATTCTGTGCATATGTTAAAGAGGCTTGCGGATAAAATAACACCCTGCCCAGTGGAAAACCACTCACTGTTGCCTACTACTGTTTGCACGGTGGTCTATTGGTGGTGGTAGAGACCTGCAATTAGCTCAGTAAGATGCTTCGGAATCCTCTTGTCTGCTAATATCTTCCAAAAGATAGTCATGTCAGACCATATCAAAAGCTTTTGAGTCGTCAATGAAGCACGTGATCTATGAGTGATTGTACTCTATGCATTTTTCAATGATGTGATGGATGTTCATGATTTGGTTACTTGTGCCTCTTTGAAACCAGCTTGTTGGGGTAATAGTTCTGCTTCTGTCCTTCCTTTCATGCGATCCTAGATTATGTAGAGTAGAACTTTGCTTGTGTGCTATGTCAGGGAGATGATATGATAGTTAGTACACTCTATTATAACAGAGGGTCCTGTGGCACCTTTAAGACTGACAGAAGTATTGGGAGCATAAGCTTTCGTGGGTAAGAACCTCACTTCTTCAGATGCAAGAAGTGAGGTTCTTACCCACGAAAGCTTATGCTCCCAATACTTCTGTCAGTCTTAAAGGTGCCACAGGACCCTCTGTTGCTTTTTACAGATTCAGACTAACATGGCTACCCCTCTGATACTTTACACTCTATTATGTCTTCCTTATTTGGTAAGGACAGAAAGATTCCCTACATTCAGTCCTCCGGCCAATTTCTAGTCATCCATACATCATTATAAGTTTTCCACATAAGATCAGTACCACATTTGCCAATTGTTTTAACAATTCTTAAAGCATGTTATCTATCTCTGGTGCTTTCACAGTCTTCATTTTCATAATAGTATGCACCACTTCCTCTTGCAGGATTGATGGCTCTGGCTCCAGCTTTATACCCTTTTCTGTCATCCTGTATTCTCTGCTGAGTCTACATATGGACACATTAATCTCTCCACCTACATTTAATATCATCACCCTCAGTGAGGACTCTGCCATCATCATCTTTTATAATATTTGATCATGGGGATAACCTTTTAATAAGAAGTCTGACCACTGTGAACATACCAGTCATGTTATTACTCTTTAGAATTCTCTTGCTGTTTATATGCGTGGAAGTCACCTGAAAGTATGATGCAGAACCATATTGACTATGTCATGATATAGCAATGCTGAAGATCAAGTGTCCAGTGGTCAGAGACTTTCCCAAGTGCCAACTGTGGGTCAGCTGTTAACCTCAAGCATAAAATTAAGACTTACTTTTTTTAAGTCTATTTACCTCTAAATGGTGTTATGCAAGTATCTTTCCTCTGCAGATTCTCACTTACCTGCCCTCTTTCCTGGCTTTTTTCAGAGTCTTTTCCCTTACACATAACAGAATGAAACTCAGCCCTTTATAATCTTGTTTTGAATGTTGAATTCCACAAGCAAGTGTTAGTGCTGCCCCAGCATTTATAGTTGTAAATGATTCCAGGATTTGCAATACTGAGGTATGTGAGTCTGCTGAGGCAGATCTGTATATACAAGGAGAACTCCACTTATAAATAAGTAGCTTTCCTTTCTCTTAATGGATCTACTTCATATATATATACACTCACCCTCCCTTATCTCTGCTTTCAAAGTTGTAGCATTAATGTTTGAGCAGTTGGGAAAAGGAATTGCATGTCAGTGTGTGATTCATGTACAGAGGTTTATAATCCACATTTGAACCTCTTCTGCTATTGGTTTCCAGGACCCTATGTCTTGGTGAGCAGAATCCAAAATTAGTATTGTATTAAAAGGAAGACTATGGAGAGCTCAGGTTGTAAGTACAGAAAGTAAATTAGCCTGTGTATATATTTCAGTAAATATATTTATAAATATGCATATGTATTCTTCCTTTTCCTATAGAAGGAGTCATATACACTGTTGCAATTATAAAACCTGATGCCATTGCAGATGGAAGAGTAGAAGAAATTAAACAAAAGGTAGACAACATTTTTAAAAAAACCCAGCCATCGTGTTTGGTTAAGTTCCAAGACAGGGAAATGGGAGTATAATTGGATATTAATTTAGGACAAAACTGTACAGCCAGATCTGCTAATATTTATCCTGTAAAACTGACAAACGTAAAATGGTTGTGGCTGGAGCAATATGATTTTCAAGTTGATGCTCTTTAACATATTTTATGTTACTAGAAGAGGTATGTACTGAAGTATACTATGCAGATCATTGATTGTCACACAAGTATTCCAGCTGAAGCGTGATAAATTGCTTGCATAACCTCCCAACAGTTTCTTATTCTTTCTGCATTTGATGGTAGGAGTGAGAGTTAACCATCAATTCTGGGACAGTGCAGATGAGTCACAGAAAATAATTTTACAAGTGTGGAAAATATTTTCTTTGCCACAGCAGTATCTTTCAAAATTCTAGACATACAAACAAACCAGCTCAGATTAGCCAGTCCTTTACATACGTGTGTGAATGTCTACAGACATGCATAAACTCATGCTTATGGGAAAGTAAAGTCACAGGATATACACTGGTAACAATTTAGATGCATAGGCAGACACAACATTTGGTTAAGGAGACATCATTTCTGCCTCCAGAACATAGTACTGGAGGAATGCTCATTTCAGTTCCAGAAATGCTGAATTGTGGATGTACACACATATAGTGTATGCCGTGCAGTGAGTACACATAGTGATATAGATCATATCAATGCATGCCTACTCCACGTATACATATTTCTACCATGCTAGTGGGAATTAAAAAAAAAATAGATACTCATGTTATTTCTGCATACTAAAACCAAAAAGCGAGTACACTATAATAAAAAGTTAATATCTACTTTATAATGGTGGTAGACCAATCTCTCCTAGGTATGTACAAATACTTTACAGGTACATGACTGACTGCTGCATAATAAAGATTTTACTGTCAGTCATTAGGAATGATTATGTGCTGCCTTCCCATAGCTTTGTTTTATTTGCACTACTGGAATCAATAATGGTAAAACATGTTTTACAAATAGTAGAGATTTTCAATAAAATCTGTATATTGAGGTACATAATGTGTAACAAAAGGCTTCTTTATTTTAATGGGTGTCACACTTGAACGCAGTGCAGTACTTTGAAAAGCTGGAAATTTAGTTGGGCGGAATGAAGAAGTTACTATATTTGTGATATTTCATATTACCTCATTTAAGATTCTGCACAAAAATCAGTCAGTTTTTAGAATCATGGCAAAAATATGTAAACAAACTAATATTGCTGATTTGCTATATGTCTCCCTCAAATGCTGCTGAACCTGGTGGCTGCTCTGTAATTGAAGATTACAGAAGCTGGCTTTGGCATTGCGGCAGAAGAGGAGAAGACATTAACTGAAGAGCAAGTTAGAGATTTCTACAGTCGTAATATAGAACAGGTAAAAAGGTTACACAAATATAGGTGGCTATATTGATAATAATATCATCTATATGGCTTGTAAAACATGTATAAAATGTAATTGATTCCAGTTAATTAAAATTATTTATGACACAGAGAGAAAATAAAATAAAATAAAATCTTCTTTGATTGGTTTTCCAGTCCAGCTCCTGTACAATGCCTATGGTTGTTGGTGTTCCAACATTGCGTTTAAATAACAATGGAATAACATACAATCCTTGGTACATATTGAAGCAATAGAGGGGCATTTTCCCTAACACAACCAACTCATTAGCCAACAGTAGAATAGTCAGAAAAACATAAGGTAAATACTCTAAACAGCAACAGATATATATATATATATGTATATATGTATATGTATCGTTGTTGGTTTTTAGAGTGTTTATATATTAGTTCAGAGGGGGCTGTGAACTGTGGGAAATCCGTTATTTCCTTGTTATTCTCAAAGTGTGATTTTACTCTGAAAAATGAGTGTGTAAAATTAGCACTTATTTACACTGTGTGTACTTTAACTGTTTCAGAATGTAGAATTCTGTCTATTCTACAGGCCAAATAGTGCCCTCATTTACAACTGTGAAATCCTATTGAAAATGATGAGATTACATAAGTGCAACTGAAGACAGAATTTGAAGACAATAGAGTTGCTGCGGTGTAGTTGAGAGCACATTTTAGCCCTTTATAATGGGGATTTTGAGTGAATCAGAAAGAACACAGCTTGACTTTCAGATACCAGGCTATATTTGTAGGACTGGCAGTTAGATAAAACTTCTAATTATTTGTTGATGGAGCAAATTTACTCTTGAAATCACTGAGATTTTTTTGCAATCATTTTTCAGTGTAGAGACACACTTTATGTATTGTACACTACCAAATATATTTTTCTATTCACTTTCATTTAATTTATTTTTATATGTCTATCATGCAAACTACTATATTCCAAAATGCTTTACACCAAGAGAAGAATAACTGTAGAATTGAGGGTCCTTACAATATGTTCATAAAATCTGAAAGGTTAAATAATGTATAGAAATTAATCAGAATATGAAAAAAGAAAAACTACACATTAAAAACAGTAAAATACAAATAAATATTCTTGTTTACTATCCTGTTAGTGAAAGGAGAAATATATTATGTAAGTTAAGTGGTGGGAGATGTTGGCAGGGGAAAGACTCAATCATATGTTAAAACAAAGAGAAAGGGTTTAAAGAAAGATTTGCAATGAAGTAAATGAGGGGCTTAGGGGGAATGAAGAGAATTCCAGCACTGGTGGAAAAGTGACTCCAAGTTATGAAGAAGGAGGGTGCTTCCCATGAATGTATCTCTCTGTGTGGATGAAGGCCAAGACTAAAGGGGAGAAAAGAACAGACAAGGAAGTAAGTGCCTGAGAATATTCTGAAAATCAGGAATGCAGTCATAGACTACTTGCCTAATTTACAGAACTTTAAAAATCATGTCAGGAAATGTAGTATATTTCGTTGTTTACATCATGTGCCTAAGTCCAATATACTGTAAACATCACATTTGATCTTATCTCTGAGTTATTGGTATATTAGGTTGGGAGAACATGTGGCACACAAGTTGTATGCAGCACTATCATTTCAGTTATCTCAAGATCTTATATTTACTGTAAAGGCTGGGGCATATTTTATAATACTGTTTTCTCACTTGAACTAAAATGGACTTCTCACAAGATCTTATAATATATTTCATATAGAATTTTATATGGTGATTGTAAATACAATAGTGGGATGGGAGCAAGTTATACAACACATGTATAGTTTGATTTCTGGTGATAAGATCAAACAGTTCTCTTTGTAATATATAGGTGAGAAATTGTGTTTTTTAGCCTGATTTTGAAGATTTTGTTACATTCATGACTGGTGGACCATCCCATATTCTGATAGTTTCTAAACCAAAGGAAGTAACTGATACTGTTCCTCAATGGAAAGAACTAGGTAGATCAGATGAGTGTATACCTGCAAAGCCTCAGCCTGAAAAGCCAAACAGGTAACTGGAAAAATTCAAATGACACTTATGTTTTATGAATTTACATGAGAAATAATAAAAAAGAAATATTAAGAGCCATATTGTCACATGCTCTTTTTTGCACAGCTGTGCAGATGCAGAAAGTAAGCAAGACTCCTTAACCATGTGTGGGCCACACAACCGCCCATCACAACTGCAGTCCCAGAACTTGTGGAAGTGCAGGAACTGTCCCATCAACGCATTCCTGAGGAAGAGGACAACAATGGGCCATAGATTGCCCCCTTCCCCCCCAAATTCCCTGCAGAGTGGGCTAGGCACACTAAAGGGTGATGCAACCTGCACAGTCCTATCACAGTCTAATTATATGTACCTGCACTGACCCAATTCAGTCTATTTATATGACCCTGTACTGACATGAATGTAAAGATATTGTTAGAAAGAACCAGTCATTATTCTTTTGTCTTTTTGATTTACAGCTGCAGTAGCCTTCCCTGGATAAATTTTGTCTGACATGATAATATTAGAGTGATCACATATAGGTGATCCTCACAATTATAAACATGCCACGATAAAAAGTATTTCTTTTTCAAAGAATTTCTCTAGTGCTCTGTTTTCAGAGATGATGCTTTAGGTGTATAAAGCATGATCCCCTCATCAATCCTTCTTTAGAAACTGTCATTGTCAGTGTTAATTTTGTTCAGTGAAATGCACAGAGGCTATTCAAAGGTAGACAAGTAGAAACATTGCATGACTGAGATTTCTCTTTCAAAGTACTTACGTATGATACAGCAATTAACTAATACTCTGTTAGGACTGGACAATATCTTCATTCCTTAGAACTGCTGTTTTTTGTTGGAATGCAGAATCATAATAAAAGTAACTGGCATTATATTCTTATATATTTTACTAAAGTATTAAAATACATTTTTTCAGCAAGTCATTAATTGATACATTTGTGTAACATAGTAAATGAATATAAAGGATACATTAATTTAAATGTATTATTTGTCTCTTATTAGCTTGCAAGAAGTTTTGGAATCTGAGAATATGTTAAATTTATGTGATGTGGAAGACAGTGTAGAAGATGCTAGCAGGCAACTTGCCTTCTTTTTCCCAGATTTTGGTAAAAAGAAGACCAGCCAAAATGCTGAAAAAACATTGGCCTTAATTAGACCTTCTCTATTAAAGGAAAGACGAAGTAAGTGATCGTAACTACATTTTTCACCTGCAGTACACAAAGAAGGCCTTATATTTTAGATTTCAAAAATCCTGGTATCTTTTAATAAATAATACCTAGTTTTTGTATAGCACTTTTCTCCAATAAATGTCGAAGTGCTTTGCAAAGTAGGTCAATATAATTATCCCCATTTGACAGATGAAGAAACTGAGAGAGCTGAACTGATTTTGTCCCAGATCACCCAGCAGGCCAGTAGTAGAGCCAGGAACAGAATCCAGGCCTCCAGTCCAGTGTTCTACACACTAGACCATGCTGTCTTCAAATTATTTTCTGTGCTCAGCATTAAGTTGACAGAACTGTATATCAGAAAAATACAATTTGTTCATTCTAGTCTGTCTTTACATACTTTTGTGTGAATATCATTTTATTTCCTAGATCAATTCTTCAAAAATTGCCTCTAGAGATCCCCTTTCTGGGATATAATTGTGGTTTCTAGAAAAATCAGTAAGAGAGACTAATTGCATTTAAAATATATTTAAATGAGTAATGCTTTCTGCTAAAACAGTTTAGCTAGTATCACTGTCTTTGAGGGGTTGAGCATTCTCTGCCAGGTCCAAGGCAGCTTCTATGGCTAGCTTGAATAATGTCTGTTACATAGATTTGAAATAACAGGAGTACTTGTGGCACCTTAGAGACTAACAAATGTATTAGAGCATAAGCTTTCGTGGGCTACAGCCCACTTCTTCGGATGCATATAGAGTGGAACATATATAGAGGAAATATATATATACACACATACAGAGAGCATGAACAGGTGGGAGTTGTCTTACCAACTCTGAGAGGCCAATTAAGTAAGAGAAAAATTTTTTTTGAAGTGATAATCAAGATAGCCCAGTACAGACAGTTTGATAAGAAGTGTGAGAATACTTACAAGGGGAGATGGATTCAATGTACTCCTGTTCTTTTTGCAGATACAGACTAGCACGGCTGCTACTCTGAGATTTGAAAGAGTACTACTTTGAGCACTCTTCTGACATTTAGATGGCATTACTTTCTTGATTTGACATCTAGTTCTCATGCAACTGGGAGAGCAGTTTTGCCGTCCTTATATAGGGCCTGATTCTGCCACCTTTACTCATGTCAAATAGTGCTTACTTGCAAGAATAGTCACAGAACGCAGTCATAGTTATGCCTTCTATTAGAACTTCTGGGCCGTCCGTTGTGGGGGCTGTAATGCTCATTAATATTTCAGAATGAGAATCTGTATTGACATTTCTTGAGTGGAAAAAATGGGTACTTGACACTGAATTATAGTTCCTCAAGTTTATTGACTTGGCAGATCCACAGCCCAAACCCAATTTTTCCCAATGTATTCTGTGTATTTTTGTGATTTTCTGATTGAGTGGAGGTCAGCTGGAATGATCAGTGCTATAGTATTAACATTTGTATTTCCATCAACAAACTCATTGAAACTCCAAGTGACTAACGCTTATTTGACTGGATAAAGTTTCTATAAGTGATATTTGTAACTTACTTATGGACATATTATCAGCCAGTGGTATTTGAGAATTTGAAGCCCAATATGAGTGTTTCTCCGATAAGGATGACTTTTAATACTGTAGCAGTGAACAATCATTCTGATCCAGGACAGTGTTATCAGGCGTACTTTGAGCTGCGCTGTGCCCTACCTTCTCTGCCATTCACCAAAACAGCTGCAGGTAAAAAAAAAGAGGTTCAGTGAAAAACCAACAACAATAAGTGAAAATCAGTTATAATTGCGAAATCCATGATTTCAAAATATTATTTGCTTTTAAAAAAACCAGCTAGTTAGCAGCTATCAAACTTTAATGTCTAAAGTTAGGTACCTAAATCCACATTCTTCAAATTCATGACTTTGATGACCTCATGGTGAATTGGGTCATACTGCTTGTTGGTTAGGTTTTGCTCTCGAGAAGGAATGTCTGTAGAAGGGTTTTTAAGAAAGTGTAATTGCATGCTACATATGCATAAGCAGTCTACCTTTCCTACATATTAGTCAGTGACATCTTCAGAACTTTCAAAGACAGAGAGCTAAATCAAATTAAATGTAACTTCTCTGACATTCCTTCCTTCCTTGATTTTAAAAAGGCAAAAAACTTCTCGCTGAGCATCCAAGCAATGATTATTGGACCCCTATAGCAGTCGTTACGAATTATAGTTTTCATATTCCAAAATGAACAAGTTAACTCTTTTGGAAAACTTTATAATGAAATGACTGGAAAAACTATAATATGGAAGTATAACAAATATAAAATGAACTAAATTATGACAATGCAGCACTATTTCAATGTTTTTTATGTAGATTCTATTCTGAAAAGGATTAAGGATGATGGCTTTACAATAGCAATGCAGAGAGAAATAGTTCTGACAGAAGAACAAGCACGTCAGTTTTACAAGGAACATGAAAATGAAGATTTTTTCCCAACCCTTCTAGAACACATGACAAGGTACATTAATTGAAAGGCAACAAGTCTGAACTTACAAATGGAAGCAATATTTTTCACAATGCATAATTAACCTGTATAACTCATTGCCACAAGATACAATTGAGTCCGGGAGTTCAGTATGAGTGAAATGAGTTTTATGGATAATAAGAACATTCACAGGTACATCAGACATACTATCCAGAAGCTAGCTACCTAGTGATAGAATTCACTCAAGGAATGGCCCCACTCACTGTAGCTGACTATCTCCAGACTTTAAGAATAGTTAGGTTTCTGAATTTCACTATAGCTCTGGGGAATAATTAGATCCCAAGAAAGTAAGTCATGGCAAAAACAGTATTTGAAAAATCAAAAGTGTTTTTATGAACAGTATATAAAAACAATAATAATGATTGTTGTAATTCAGCACATTAACCCTCCTCTACTCACTTTTATGTCCCCCCCAAAACATCTGACAAATATCACTCATCCTCCGCTGTTGTCAACAGAGTATGGTAAGTGAGTGTGGCTGTCACTGCAGTGAAAATTTTCCCTCAAGCAAAGTGACAACAGTCATTTCAGGCAGAAACAAATACAATTTCTAAAGAGTTTGTCCAAGACTCTTCTCCCCAACATCTTCACAACATTCTCTATGATCCTGGTCTGGTGATCTGGGGGAAAATCCTGGCTCCATAGAAGTTAGTGGCAAAACTCCAATTGACTTCAATGAGGCCAAGATTTCACCCCAGATATATATGTCGATGACATCCCCTGCATCTAATGGCACTGTTCAGTAGTTTCTTCATTTAAATTACCTTCACCCAATACCCCCCACCCCTGCCCAAAAATATAAAAAATTCACCGGAACTTCAACTTTTAAAATGTATATTGGATTTTAAATCTCTCCAATATTAAGGCATCTTTTCCCTGGCTACACTGAATTTAATCAAATTATTTTGAGATATTTTAGGGGTATTTTTCAATTGCTTTTTTAATACTAGTCATCTCATTTAACAGTGGTCCAACCCTTGCACTTGCTTTAATACGAGAAAATGCTGTACAACACTGGAGAGATTTACTAGGCCCAAAGACTCTTGAAGAGGCTAAGGAGAAAAGTCCAGCCAGGTAGTATTTGTAATAGCTATACATGATTCATAATCTGCAGTATACGTCCATAATCTACATATACATTTAGACCACATTGTAACCAATGTAACTATAATGCTGTCATCTGAAAAGTGATATATGTTTCTGAAAGTTTTTATGATTTTCTTGATTATATAGTGTAGCACATACAGCGTCAACTGGATTTATAAAAAAACAACACATGGCTAGTAAACATAGCTGAAAGTTCAAATTAAAAAAGAACATTGTTTGCAAGACTTTGAAAAGAAGAGAGGGATCTCCTTGAGTCATAATGATCAGTTTGATTTATTTCTGTGATTGACACAGCTGACAGCTAATTATTTTCTATTTTCAACTGTTAATTGATTATATATTACTCTGGATGATATATCTGCTTGAAATTGTTTTCTGTTTTACTTATTCTCCTCTTTGAAAAGTGTCCTATGTCTTAGCTAAATGAAATTTGGGTGCCTTTGTGTAAGTATAGTGTTTTATTTATGGTTCAATTTCCTTTTCTGATCCAATAATTTCTTGTAAATATCTCATCAATAATTATGTTAGGTACTTAAGATAGTGTTTGTAACATTGTTTTCAGTAACTGTTGTGGTATTAAGACATTCACTCACAGGGTCTGTCATCTATAGCAGTGGTACTGTTTATCATTTAGTAAGACCTATTATTCATATTCATATTGGGAATTAGTGAATAGTTTAAAAATTGCACTAAGGATTATTTATAGCTAAAAGTAGGTAAAACTGCAATTAACCTTCCAAGTCCAGTGTCTTAGGTTACATCTGTGCTACAAGTTAGGGGTGCGATTCCCTGTTTGTGTTCACATATTCACACTAGTTCTCCTCAAGCTAGCACGAGTATAAATAGCAGCGTAGCTGTAGTAACATGGGTAGTAGCAGCAGAGGCATGGCTGAGCTGTGCCAAATACAAACCAGTTTCAGGAGGGTTTGTACTTGGCATGGCTCTACTATGCTACCCGTGCTATGCTGCTATTTATATTTATGCTAGCTTGATGAGAACTAGCCCAAGTATGTGTACATGAGCAGAAAATCAAATCCCTAGTTCATAATCTAGACATAGCATTAGTATCACATAGATAAACAGGCCACAGGAACATTCTGAAGTAGTTGAACATTCACTGGTGGCAGCAGGCAAGAATGGAATTTTCAAAAGCACTTAAGTGACTTAGGCTCACAAATCCCACTGAAAGCCAAAATGATTAGTTTAGAATATATCTATTCATTTCAAACGGTTTGTAAGTATCCTTTGTGTCTCCAGCGTCCACCATCTCGACCCTCAGAATTAACATTAATTTAGGAGATTCATAGGGATTCTGTTACTTATGCATGAAAATGTCATGTCACTGAACTACCTTGTTGTTTTAATAATTGTTAGTTTACGTTCAGAGTATGCAGTAGACAGTGTATCTCTCAATCAGCTGCATGGCAGTGCTTCACCTGGTGAAGCTGAGAAGGAACTAGAATTCTTCTTTCCTGTGGAACACACTTTGGCAGTTATCAAACCCACTGCTGTTAAGGAACATAAAGGTAAACATTCTAGAACATGCATACCAATCCTGTGGATCTCATTCCAAAATAACTGTGGACCTCATTCCTACAAAATATTAGCAATATAAAATTTGTAATAAGTGATATCAGATCAATTCTTTGTCTTTCCTAAATGCATTTTCAACATTTAAAAACCTTATAGGCATGAAGTAATTCTTGCTGCCACCCACTACTGACATTCCATTAGCGAAATTGCCTATGGTTCCTTCCTCTCACAGGCCACAGAGGTGCTGATGAATTAATGTTTTACTATGAGATATATAGAAAGAAAGAGGAAGCTGTATCGAAGAAAAGATAAAACCTCTTTTAGTCATAGAATGAAAAAATGGAGTTGTCTTCCTAAACTTGCTACTGCCATTGTTTTTACCTCTTCATCTAGACCCCCCATTATTAGAAACATTCTCTGTTTTATAGTAACAGCTCTAGTGGTTATTTTGATTTTTATATGTCCCCATTCGTTTCTGTGAATCTCACTTTTCCCTTCTTGGAACTATGCAGTTTGATCTTACCAGGCCAGCTCTCATTCCAACTATCCAATAAGAGATAATAGGATGATTTTTTTTAATTGTTAATAGTAATTCATACATTTTATGTCACTTTTTATGTTCAAGGTCTCACTTCTGATTGTTCTGTATTATAAATAGCATGTTAATAGACATAATTACATAAATTTGACAGAAAACAAATCTAGCAATTTCTGGGATTTTTCAAGGTTATCATTTCTACATGTGTTTAAAATAATGTTAAAAATTAAGACCAATGTATTTTTTTTTTCCTAGATGACATTATGCAGAAGGTTACAAATGCTGGCTTTATTGTATCACAGATGAAAGAAACAAATTTCACCCATGAAATGGCAACACAGTTTTATAAGGCTCATGAAGGAAAACCCTTTTTTGACCAGTTAGTGAATTATATGTCTGAGTAAGTGTCTGATTTTACAGTATTGTGCTATGTAAATGTAGCAGTTATAACTCTGAATTTATAGAGCAGGCAAAACGTTTTTGTTGAACATTGGAAGACTCTTGGAATTCTGCACTTTGTCATTTTCTGTGTCAAGTGTAGGGTATTTTTAGAATTTTTATAAAAAGAACTTAAATATGTATGACCTTTTTAGAATACAGTGTCTTTCCTTTATTAGGCAGTGGGTTTCGCTTACAGAACCTGTGAACTACACTGAACTGAATTATGATGACCACCTTTTTGGATTTGTTCTCAAAAATAGAAAATCTGGGCAACTACTTATGTCTCCCCACCTTTTTTTTTTTTTTTTTTGCAAAGACGAAGAGTGGGAAAATAGGCTAACTGTCTAAACCCTGAAGTTGTTAAGGAATGAATTGTTTAAGGCCATTGTTTTCCACTTGGATAAACAATAAATGAGACTTTTTCTGTTCAAAGGGTATTAAGAATCCAAATTTCATTTTAAATATGTGCCTCTTCCAATAGAAAACCACATCTCTATCTTCACTCTTTCTGCATCCCCAGTCTTTCACCATACATTTCTCCAGGTGGCTTTCAAATGCAGACCCAGAGGGGTATATGAGGGAAATGTGACTGTTTTGTTAAACCTATCACATTATACTTTGGAGACTTTTGACGGTATCTATCCCCTCACTCTCAGAACTAATTTTCATCCATCTCTAAAGCCAGACATACTCTCTTCCTGAAATAAATAAGGAACACTTTTTCCCCAGAGGTTAAATTTTGCTAACTATTCAGTAAAGAGTTTAGTGTTAATGTATGTTCTATAGTTGCAAAGCTCTAGTAATACATATGATATTTGTATATCTTGATGTTCCAGGGGTCCATCAGTGATAATGATCCTAACTAAAGAAAATGCTGTGGAGGACTGGAGGCAATTAATGGGTCCAACAGATCCAGACGTGGCAAAAACATCTTCTCCTGATTCTCTTAGAGCTCAATTTGCACAAGATATTTTGCATAATGCAGTTCATGGCTCATCTAATAAGGAACATGCACTGAAGAGCATTGAATATGTATTTGGAGAGATTGATCTGAACAGTCTAAGCCACAACTGAGATCTATCAATAACAGTTAAAATGTAAGTCATTAGATGGTTATTCATCTATCTGTCCACCTGTGTTTTATGCTATATATAAAAAGCAGTAATAAAATAAACTTTTTCTCCCTAATGAAATATTTTGTTACCAATTAGTAACACTACTGTAAAATGTACCAATTAATTTACTAACGTGTACTAGACCATTTGTGCTGTTAATGACCACTATAGTTATGTTCGCAAAGTAGTCTTCATTATAGCTCACCCCTTAATTAACACAGACTCATATAGGGCTGGAAGGGACCTTGAGAAGTCATCAAGTCCAGCCCCCTATGCTGAAGCAGGACAAAATAAACCTAGACCATCCCCGACAGATGTTTGTCCAACCTGTTCTTAAAAACCTGCAAAAATGCACCTCCCTTGGAAACCTCTTCCAGAGCTTAACTACTTTTATAGTGCGAAAGTTTTTCCTAATATCTAACCTAAATCTCCCTTTCTGCAGATTAAGCCCATTACTTCTTGTCCTACTGTAATGGGGGTCACTCACTTCTTGAACACCTGCTAGTGACTGGCTGTGGTACTGCAGTTCTTTTCTTGTCCCAAGTGCCCACGGCAGGCTGCCTGTAAACCTTGGTGAGTCTTCAGTGGCTTGGCATTAAGGGGTATTAAAGAGTCCAGTAACTAACATTCTGTTTGCCCTTGCTAGAGTCTTCAGCCTCAGCTCTGGGTCCTTTCAATTTGGCTCTTTGTTTGGGCTCCAAAATAAAGTCTGTCCCCATCTTGGGTTTTACACCAGTTTACCTGTGGATGGTAGGGGAACCTGGGCCCATTATAAACAGCAGCTATGCACTGTTTGATTTCCCTTCAGGGAAGGGTGCTGATGATCAACCAGCTTGTCCCATCCATGCTCTGGCACCAGTTCAACACCTTGACCTCACCCCCAGGAACCTGGCCAGCCTCCAGAAGAAGATCCTGGAATTTTTCTGGTTGGGGCTGCACTGGGTCTCTGCAGGTGTACTGATCCTTCCCATGGGGGAGGGTGGACAAGGCCTGATCTGCATCTGCAGCCAGGTCCACACCTTCCACCTTCAGGCCCTGCAGAAACTCCATTACAGTGCATGTAGTCCAGCATGGAGCATGCTGTTGTTCGCCTTCCTCCACTGCCTCTAAGGGCTCTGATACAACAGGCAGCTCTTTTTTCTCCAAGCTGCTGAGCTTTACCAGGACCTCCTCAGGATCTGGAAGCTCATTTCAGCAACCAGGTCTGTAGTGGCGTCTGAGGGGGAGAACCTCCTCAAGAACCCCAGCTACACAACCCCCATCTTCATGTGAAGGTAGTGAATCCCCGTTGGTGCACTCAGTGATGACACTGGCTGTTATCACCAGACTCAGAGACCTCTTGGCCCCACAGTGCTTGGTCAGTTCATGGGGCTGCCACCGTGCACATCCCCTGTCGTGTGCTCCTTGCCTCCTACTTCTCTCATTTTCCTTGTGCAGGTCCTGCAGGAGGGTGCTCACTTCCCACCTCTCATCTCTGGCCCTCTGGAACGCAACATCAGGCTTCTGCCCTGTGAGCCTCCCTGGCCAAGCTCGCACATGTCACCTGAGCTGGCTGAATGACATCCAGTTGGTAGGCCTCCACACCATGCCCTGAAAACATCTGTACATGCTCATGCTTCATACAATCCATTTCTTCATGGTTTTGTCCCATCCCAACACCAAGTGGTGGGACTTGTTGCAACCTGCAGAGGCTGAGGCACCCTGGTGGGCCAATATGTATTCTATTCTGATTCCACAGCCTGCTGGGGTTATTAGTTGATAGCTCCTCCTTGGAGTCATGAGCAAGGGCATGTAGTTGGTGTGGTTCATGAACTCTCTGAAAACTGTCCCTTTTGCAACAAGAGGGAGACCCTAGTGCACATCTACAGAATGTGCATCAGGCTGCAGCCCCTCTTCTGGCTCCTCCAGAAATTTTTACTGAGGTTCTGGCTGCAATTTTCCCCAACCTCCTAATTCTTACTCTCCCCATGTATGGCCCCACAAAGTTCTGGGACCTCCTTATCCACCTTCTCCTGGTACTGGCCAAGATGGCCATCCCTCACTCCAGGAGGAGGAAGCTGGACGGGTAGGGGAGGTACTCTGCAACTATCGGGCCTATTTCCGTTCCCTTGTTCAATCACATTTCCGGGCAGAGTTCCTCTGGACAGTGTCCACTGAGTCCTTAAGACACCATTGAGGAATGGTGGGAGCAGTCTGGGTTTCTCTTCTCAGCATCCCCTTCTGGTTTCCTGGTTTTCAACCTTTGACCTCATTCCTGTTCCTGTTTTTTCCTTTGTTGTCCCTAGTACTTAACTGCAGCCTGGGCTTAGTGGTTGAGGGGGGAGACCTTTACTCTTGGGTGGGCCTAGACCTGCCTGTCTCAGTTCTGCAAATAGTATGCATGGCTCAATTTCAGTTTGTTACTGTTTCTTCCCTGAGTCTCTTCCTACCTGGCTCCTTTTAACTTCACCCCTAGATAAGGGTTAAGACTCTTAGATCCTCTGTCCCTGACAACCCATCTTAAGCAAATGGAGACAGAAAAATAAACTCTGGCTACCCCTCAAGCCCCTGTGGCCAGAGAGGACCACCCTTCCTTGCCCTTTGTCCCAGCCAGGAATTGACCTGCTAAGGCCCTGCAGCTTCTTTTATCTGATTCTGCTTGGCTCTGATGGGTTGGTTCCATGAGATCTCTGTAGGCAGGCCAGAAGGACACACTTTCACTGCTCCTTTCCTGTTACTTCACTGTTTCCTGGGGCAGGATATAGTAGGATTATGGGACCTCCTGTAGGGAGATGCTGAGGATAGGTACATCCCTCATAACTGCCTTCAGTGGATATGGACAACAGCTGATCACAGTCAGCTTGTAACTTTCTGAAATGTACCCATTTGAGTCTGAAAATTTCAATTTGATATTTACCAAAGGTGATTTCTTTCACTGAATGCATGTTTTGTGTCCATTGATAGAGCAGTTATACTGCGATTGTGATCTGTCATTTGAGCTTGATGAATAACATAAACAATGTTTCCAGTGTAGTTTAGTGTAAGTCTCCTTTTTGTGAGCCTCATTTGATCTCTATGAGAAAAGGCCATTAAGTCTAGTGTCTAATATCTTTAGTCAGATCTTGCATTCAACAACAATATAAGAAAAATAAAATAAAACAATTGTCTCCATTAGAAGATTTTATTAAGAAGTTTAGTAGTATAGGACATCTTGCAAATAAATGTATGAAAATTCTTTAAGGCTTTGTCAGACCTGGAAGAGGTAAGACATATATGAGAAGCTGAATTTCATATCTTATTGCTAGGGATGCAAGTTGGTCACGGAAGTCATGGATTCCGTGATTTTTCCATGACCTCTGTGACTTCTGCAGCAGCCGGTGTGCCTAGCTCAGGGGAAGCTCAGGCAGCCCCTGTGCCGGGCATACCAGCCACTGCTGGGGCAGTCTTGCGCCCCCCATGCTCCCCCTCAGCAACAGAGTTTGGGTGTGGGAGGGGGCAGGGGGTTGGGGCATGGGATGGGGTGAAGCGGCCTCAGAGCGGCACTTACCTGGGGGGCTCCCAAGAAGTAGCGACATCCCCCTCGCTCAGCTGCTAGGTGAAGGTGTGACCAGGCAGCTCTGCATGCTGCCTCCTCCCAAAGAGCTGGCTTCACAGCTCCCATTGGCCAGGAACCTGGGAGACCACTTGAAAGCTTTAGTTTGTGCAAATTTAAATGTCATCCTGTGTAGTGAATTGGGTACCCAAGAGCACAATACACAGCTGTTGTATATTCTCCTCTGGGTTTTCTTTTGCTTTTGGATGCAATTCAAGTTGTTAGTTATGTTCTTTAAAACCATACATTATCTGGAACCTGTGGAGCTGGATGGATGCAAAGCATATTACATCATACTAAGGTGGAAGGAAGACAATTCTGAGAAAGCGGCATGATCAGGGCAGCGAGGGATGCATCGATGGAGTGTGATTGTTTAAGGCCTTTTCTAGAGCCCTGATCACGTCACAGGTGCTCTACAGAACACTGAGAGAATGTGTTGGTACAAACATTGTCTGCCATCTCCTTTTGGGATGAAGGGGGTGCAATTTGCTTACACACACACATGTACAAACACTTCACCACCACCATGGGTGAATGGAGCTCATTACGTTTTTCAACAAATGTAGTTTGCCTTGATTACACTCTAACAAAGTATGAAGTGGTTATGACTTCAGACTGCATTATTTTATGACAATGTAAACATTTTTGATGCTGTGAACTAGATACATGTCTTCTCAAGTATGTGTGAGAAAATAGCTATTGGAAGACTGCCAACAAAACAATGAATGTTTGATAGGTACTACACAAAGGCTTTGAATGCTGTAGTATATTTATTGCACCTATTTTAGAAGTTTCATTTAGCTCTAGCTGTATTATAGATCTGCCTGGTTAAGTGTGATGTAATTTTATTTACTGTGCTATTATTTGCTTAACCTTGATTTTTTTTATAGACCATTACATCACCCCAGGCCTCATAATTCAGATATACCCAATCAGCTCTGAACAAAAATATGGTTACTCTTGTATGTTAGGAGATTTTGAACTTTAGCCGTACATGGATTGCACTTTTTGGTTAATGTCCCTTATCTCTTTTGAACAGCATCATATGAGCTTCATTAAAATGATCAGTTTTATTTTACCATGCTCCATGGAACAGATTATACTGCTCTTGATGTTGAAATGTTATAGTTAGATCTGTGACACTTATTTATGCATATTGCCCATATATCATGCAAGCAAAATATGAGAACGTGTGATCTATTACTGCTTAATTACCCTTTTTAATTGTCTTCTTGAACTTACCTTCTTTTAGCAGTGGAGACTTGAAAAGTCTGAAGGAGATTTGGTGAAAAATTATATTCAAAGCCATAAAAAAAGATACTCTTTAGCCTGCTGGCAGAATGTTATTCATACATGGAGGTTGGGTGTCTTCTATAGATACTAACCTACGTGAGAACATCAAAATATATTCTAAGGGTTGCAACCCAAACACTGTCTACCTTTTAGTATTCACATTGTTCTGTCATTTTCAGAGCACAGTTAAACATTCAGGTGTGATGTACATTTATGATGCACATCTAGAATCATAGAGTTATAGGTTAGAAGGGACCTCAAGGGTCATCTAGTCTAGGATTTGTTGTTTCTAAACCATCCAAGGCAGATGGTTATCCAGCCTCCTTTTGAAAGCCTCCAGTGAAGGAGCTTTCACAACTCCCTAGACAGTTTGTTCCATTTTCCTACTGTTCTTACAGTTAGAAAGTTTTTCCTAAGATTTAATCTAAATCTGTTATGCTGCAATTTGAACCCATTGCCTCTTGTCCTGCCCTCTGTGTCAAGAGAGAACAGCTTTTCTCCATCCTTTTTATGGCAGTCTTTCAAGTGTTTAAAGACAGCTATCGTGTCCCCCCTCAATCTTTTCTTTTCCAAACTAAACATACCCAGTTCCTTCAGCCTTTGCTCATATGGCTTGCATTCCATTCCTTTGATTATCCTTGTCATTCGCCTCTGGACCTTTTCCAATTTCTCCACATCCTTTTTATACATTGGTGACCAAAATTAGACACACTACTCCAGCTGAGGCCTAATCAGCACCACGGAGAGCAGTACTATCACCTCCCTTGACCTGTATGCTATGCCTCTGTTAATGTGACCCAAAATTGCATTTGCTTTTTTTCAACAGACTCTACAATGTATCCTGCTCTTTTGTTGTGTGTGTTTGTTTTTGGGTGTTTTTTATGAAAATCCTAGGCTGTGGGTCCTTGTGCAATATAGATTTTAAGATACATTGAAAGGCAATTTCTGTTTTGTGTTGAGTTAGATTTGATTCTAGCTAGCGAACAGGAGTGGCTAATGGGAGTTTTGCGAGGGACTTCTCCAGGTGAAGGAGGAGCATGACCCATGGAGTAAGTTTGTTGTCTGTGTGATTGTGTTTGTTGTGGTGTGCTTACTGCTGGACTGAAATATACCGTGTGGTCTGTTTGTTTGGGGGACTGTGTGCTGACCGTGTGGGTGCTGAGCCTAGCAACCTGCTAGGCAAGGCTGAGAGCTTCTTAACAAGGCTTTGATCCCTGAGCCCTTTAGCACCCATCAACCCTTAACCAAGGGGCAGGGCTACTCAGGAAGGTCAGGGCTTTAAAAAGACCTCTCCTAAGCAACCAGAGGAACTAGCAAACAGGAGTGGCTAACAGGAGTTTTGCGAGGGAGTTTACAGGGGAAGTGGGATTGTGGGGGGCTAAATACACATAACATTCCTTAAATTTCTTTAAACTTAAGCCAAAAACACCACCTGATAAAAACGAAACCTCAACAAAGGAGCTAACTTCAGGAGTAAAAAGAGAATGCAGGCACAAGTCCAGCAACAGAGTGGGGACTATCCAGTTTATTGCACCCAATGCAGCATGTATGATTACCTGCCCTAGGGGCAGGTGACATATGTGTGCATTTGGTTCAAGGAACTCCTGGCCCTCAGAGACCATGTACGGGCTTTGGAGACCAGAGTGGCTGAACCAGAGGAGCTAAAGGAGACAGAGAGGTACATAGATGAGACTTTCCGGGACATAGTAGAACAGTTCCACCCCTGGTCTGACAGCCTCTGTGTTGTTGAAGAGGATGAAAGTCTCAGGGAAGGAGAACATCCAACTGGAGCAGAGGGAAATGATCCCATAGTTGGGACCCTCCTTCCAGATGATGTTGTGGTATCCTCTCGCACTGAGGATACCTCTCCAGGGAGGGAACTCCAGTTATTAGGAAGAGACAGGTATCAGTAATGGGCAATTTGATCATAAGAAACATAGATAGCTGGGTTTGTGATGACCGGGAGAACCATGTAGTGACTTGCCTGCCTGGTGAGAAGGTTGCAGATCTCTCAAGACATCTAGATAGACCTATGTGTAGTACTGGGGAGGAGCCAGTGGTCATGGTACATGTAGGTACCAATGACATAGGGAAGGATAGGAGAGAGGTCCTTGAGGCCAAATTTAGGCTGCTAGGTAAGAGATTGAAATCCAGGACCTCCATGGTAGCATTCTTTGAAATGCTTCCAGTTCCACATGCAGGACCAGTTAGACAGGCAGAATGGCAGAGTCTCAATGCATGGATGAGACGAATGTGTAGGGAAGAGAGGTTAAAATTTATTAGGATCTTGGGAAACTTTTGGGAAAGGAGAAGCCTATACAGGAAGGATGGGCTCCACCTAAACCAAAATGGAATCAGATTACTGGCACTTAAAATTAAAAAGGTCATAGAGCAGTTTTTAAACTAAGGGCTGGGGGAAAGCTGACAGGTGCGGAGGAGCATGTGGTTCGGATAGAGACATCCCTTAGGGGAGGATCTATTAATGGAGATTGACTATGTCCTAGTAAGGAGGAGAATATGGAAGATGATAAAATACAGGTAGGATCTGTTGAGAAACAGTCAAATGAAAAAAATTCTCATTCAATTAAATCATGTAATGGGAGACAACTAAAAAGTGACAAGTTTTTAAAGGGCTTATATACCAATGTTAGAAGTCTAAATAATAAGATGGGTGAACTAGAGTTCCTCGTATTAAATGAGGATATTGATATAATAGGCATCACAGAAACTTGGTAGAATGAGGATAATAAATGGGACATAGTAATACCGGGGTACAAAATATATCGGAAGGACAGAACAGGTCATGCTGGTGTGGGAGTGGCACTATATGTGAAAGAAAGCATAGAATTAAATGAAGTAAAAATCTTAAATGAACCAAACTGCACCATAGAATCTCTGCGGATAGTAATTCCATGCTCTAATAATGAGAATATAGCAGTAGGGCTATATTACCAACCACCTGACCAGGATAGTGATAGTGACTGTGAAATGCTCAGGAAGATTAGAGAGGCTATTAAAATAAAAAACTCAATAATAATGGGGGATTTCAACTATCCCCATATTGACTGGGTACATATCACCTCAGGACGGGATGCAGAGATAAAGTTTCTTTACACCTTAAATGACTGCTTGGAGCAGCTAGTCCTGGAACCCACAAGAGGAGAGGCAATTCTTGATTTAGTCCTAAGTGGAGCACAGGATCAGGTCCAAGAGGTGAATATAGCTGGACCACTTGGTAATAGTGACCATAATGTAATTAAATTTAACATCCCTGTGGCGGGGAAAACACCACAGTGGCCCAAGACTGTAGCACTTAATTTCAGAAAGGGGAACTACACAAAAATGAGGAGGTTAGTTAAACAGAAATTAAAAGGTACAGCACCAAAAGTCAAATCCCTGTAAGCTGCATGGAAACTTTTTATAGACACCATAATAGAGGCTCAACTTAAATGTATACCCCAAATTAAAAAACAGAGTAAGAGAACCAAAAAATTGCCACTGGGGCTAAACAACAAAGTAAAAGAAGCAATGAGAGGCAAAAAGGCATCCTTTAAAAAGTGGAAGTTAAATCCTAGTGAGGAAAATAGAAAGGAGCATAAACTCTGGCAAATGAAGTGTAAAAATATAATTACGAAGGCCAAAAAAGAATTTGAAGAACAGCTAGCCAAAGACTCAAAAAGTAATAGCAATTTTTTTTAAGTATATCAGAAGCAGGAAGCCTGCTAAACCACCAGTGGAACCACAGGACAATTGAGATGCTAAAGGAGCACTCAAGGATGATAAGGTCATTGTGGAGAAATTAAATAATTTTTTGCATTGGTCTTCATGATTGAGGATGTGAGGGAGATTCCCAAACCTGAGCCATTCTTTTTAGGTGACAAATCTGAATAACTGTCCCAGATTGAGGTGCCATTAGAGAAGGTTTTGGAACAAATTGATAAACTAAACAGTAATAAGTCACCAGGACCAGACGGTATTCACCCAAGAGTTCTGAAGGAACTCAAATGTGAAATTACAGGACTACTAACTGTAGTCTGTAACCTATCATTTAAATCAGCTTCTGTACCAAATGACTGGAGGCTAGCTAATGTGATGCCAATTTTTAAAAAGGGCCCCAGAGGTGACCCCCGGCAATTACAGGTCATTAAGCCTGACTTCAGTACCGGGCAAACTGGTGAAACTATAGTAAAGAACAAAAGTGTCAGACACATAGATGAACATAACTTGTTGGGGAATAGTCAACATGTTTTTTGTAAAGGGAAATCATTCCTCACTAATCTACTAGAGTTCTTTGAGGGGGTCAACAAGCATGTGGACAAAGGGGATCCAGTAGATACAGTGTATTTAGATTTTCAGAAAGCCTTCGACAAGGTCCCTCACCAAAGGCTCTTTAGCAAAGTAAGCTGTCATGGGATAAGAGGGAAGGTCCTTTCATGGATTGGTAACTGGTTAAAAAATAGGAAACAAAGGGTAGGAATAAATGGCCAGTTTTCAGAATGGAGAGAGGTAAATAGTGGGGTTTCTCCCCCCCCCGCCCTCCCCTGGAGACTGTACTGGGCCCAATCCTATTCAACCTCATATTCATAAATGATCTGGAAAAAGGGGTAAACAGTGAAGTGGCAAAATTTGCAGATGATAGAAAACTACTCAAGATAGTTAAGTCCCAGGCAGACTGCGAAGAGCTACAAAAGGATCTTTCAAAACTGGGTGACTGGGCAACAAAATGGTAGATGAAATTCAATGTTGATAAATGCAAAGTAATGCACATTGGAAAACATAATCCCATCTATACATATAAAATAATGGGGTCTAAATTTGCTGTTACCACTCAAGAAAGAGATCTTTGAGCCATTGTGGATAGTCCTCTGAAAATATCCACTCAATGTGCAGTGGCAGTCAAAAAAGCAAACAGAATGTTGTGAATCATTAAGAAAGGGATAGATTAAAAGACAGAAAATATCATATTGCCTCTATATAAATCTCCATCTCTAAAATTGGAATTGGAAAAGGTTCAGAAAAGGGCAACAAAAATGATTAGGGGTATGGAGTGTCTGCCATATGAGGAGAGATTAGTAAGACTGGGACTTTTCAGCTTGGAAAAAAGACGACTAAGGGGGGATATGGTAGAGGTCTATAAAATCATGACTGGTGTGGAGAAAGTAAATAAGGAAGTGTTATTTACTCCTTCTTATAATACAAGAACTTGGGGTCACTAAATGAAATTAATAGGCAGCAGGTTTAAAACAAACAAGGAAATATTTTTTCACACAATGCACAGTCAGCCTGTGGAACTCCTTGCCAGAGGATGTGAAAGCCAAGACTATAACAGGGTTCAAAAAAGAACTAGATACATTCATGGAGGATAGGTCCATCAATGGCTATTAGCCAGAATGGGCAGGGATGGTGTCTCTAGCCTCTGTTTGCCAGAAGCTGGGAATGGGTAACGGGATGGATCACTTGATGATTACTTGTTCTGTTCATTCCCTCTGGGGCATCTGGCATTAGCCCCTATTGGAAGAAAGGATACTGGGCTAGATGGACCTTTGGTCTGACCCAGTATGGCCGTTCTTATGTTCTTATGCTCTTAATCGTATTCAGCCATGAAAATTAACTGAAGATGAGATAACTTTCCTGAAAATCTGGTAGAGGAAACATTTTAGGATTTATTTGCAATTACACTCAACTGCTAAGCACAACCATAGCAGATTTAGTGTCAATTATTGTACTTAGAGTAAATATTTTTTCGGGTCTCATTATTTGAATTTGGGTTAGAATGTTGGGTGAAATAATTTAATAGCAATTTTGGGTTATTTTAGATTTAAATTTTTGTTTGTTTGTTTAGTGAATGCTTTTTAGTTAAATGCAATGATTTGATCAGAATAACAAAAATAAGCAAATGAAGTACAACAAAGAATTGAGTTAATATAGTGACTGAGGCATTTAGTTTATTTTATAGGGGACTGCATTGAAATATTTTATGTGCTTAATAAGAAAGTTGTGATCCATAAGTTTCTGTCTCTTAGTAAACTGGATACATGTTTGTGTTGTGACAAAAGAGTCGGAGCTAAAGCACCTAGGATCTGGGCACATTAACTACATTAGTGATGCAGCCAAATGCTCTCCTCTCAATTTGTCAAAGTTACGTATTTAAAAAGGATTATACCCAACGGATACCCATTTTAGCGGTATGGGCAAGGTGGTGCTATAACTTTACTGAAAGAAAAGTACACGAGGAGATGGGACTAGAAATGCACACCAAATAGTCTTGTCAGAGCTTCCTTGTGAAACTACAAATAATAAAAAAAGGTTCTATCTCAATTACATTTAAAACTCCCTAGTTTGACTGTGAGAATTGTAAGTTTCCCTGTCCTCAACTCCCAATTTACTACCCCCACGCCCTCAAAAACAGACCCTATAGTAGGCAGGCAACCATTGCCACAAAAGATAGCTTGGGTTATTCAGTTTGGCCTGCTACCTTCTCGGAGTCGGAGTTTAGGGCCAGATGGGACCACCCGGTCATCTAGTCTGATCATCTGTATATCTTAGGCCACCAAAACCACCCAGCACCTGCACACTAAATCCAACAACCAAAATTACACCAAAGTATTACAGCTAACAGGAGACTAGGTTATTATGTGCCATAGACAGCAAATAGGAGGAGCAAAGGTACACCAGTGTCCGAGGCCCCCACAGTGGCAGATAAATGATTGTTAGATATACCCAGATAATCCTGGCATGTGACCCCACCCATGCACTGCAGAGGAAGGCGAAAAAACCCCAAGGTCACTACCAATGAAAAAAGTCTTTCCTGACCCCACATATGGTGATCAGTTAGACCTTGAGCGTATGAGCAAGAACCAGCCAGCCAAGCACCAAAGACGGAGAATGCTCAGTACCCCTTAGAGCCCTGGCCCTCCCCATCCAATGTCCCATCTTCAGCCATGGCCATTCCCAATGCTTTAGAGGAAGGAGATTAAGGGCTTCTCTTCACTACAGGGAGATCAATGCTGCTGCAATCAGTGCAGCGGGGGCAATTTAGCGGGTCTAGTGAAGACCCACTAAATTGACAGCAGAGCGCTCTCCAGTCAACCCCGATACTGCAGCACTCCGAGAAGAGTAAGGTAAGTCGACCGAAGAGCGTCTCCTGTCGATGCAGCACAATGAAGACACTGTGGTAAGTCAACCTAAATTACTTTGACTCCAGCTACGTTATTCACGTAGCTAGACTAGAGTTACTTAGGTCAACTTACCCCGGTAATGAAGATAAGCTCTAAAAATAACATCCAGAATACATTAGAAGGGGGAAAAATCCTTTCCTGACCCCTGAGTTGGCCAGCTGAAACCTTAAACATAAGCTTTTAGGAACGTAAGACATACATTGGAAGTGAGCCCCAGAGTAGCTCTGCCCCCTACCATCACAAACAAATCCGAAATACAATCACACCCATAAATTTGTCCAATTCTGTCGTAAAACTAATTAAGTTGTTTGCCCCCACAACTCCTATTGGGCCCAGCACCAAAAAAGACAGCAAGGGTGACTTCTGTCCATCAACATATAGATTATTCTCATTGTGCCACTCTGCCTTGTTGTTCCAATAACCGTGCATATAACTTAGTGACTGGGAGTCAGGAACCCCTTAGTTCTAACCCTGGCTGTGACAACGAGTTGCTGTGGCCTTTGATATGTGACTTCTAACCAAATTTTCAAACTTGAGTAGCTAAAGATAGGTGCCTAAATCCATATTTTAGCAACAAAATCAGCACTCAAAATGTTAAAATATTCACTTAGAAGCCTCACACGGGCATTGTGTGGATTTATTAGCCAATATTTGTAAGGTAGTTTGTAAATGTAAAGACTTATATTAGTACTACGTATGTATATAGTATTATTATTATAGAATGGTATCAAAAATTAGAGATGGAAAATAGAACATTAGCTCATCCAGTCCATCTCCCTTCTGTGGATAGATTGTTCCTTATACAGTATTGCCCCATGCTATCTGCAGTACTGCCCTTCATTCCCAAGCATTTTAACCATAGGTATTTCCAATTGTAAAGACTAGGAAAGGGAAAGTGCAGTCAGCATAAAATGTGCATATAGCATACGCTAGGGAACATGTAAAAGCAAACATACAAAACCACTAGTATTGGTGCATCAACGTTTATTCCCATACAGTGGAATGTTGAATGATCTTATAATATGAAGGAATGGTGCAAATTCTATGTAGCAAATATTTTTTACACTTTTTCTTTAATATCAAAAAAGCTATGGATAAAAGTTTGATTTTAACAGATATAAAATAATATGTAATGCTGCTATAATTTCTAAATAGCGGTGTTTTATTCAACAAACACACTTATGCTCACAATATTGTATGCTCACAACAAACCTTGTTAAAGTGAAGTATCACAGCTACAGTATTTGCTGGTTTAACAATGCCGTGTTAAGAATGTTGATCCTTTTTTAATAATTACACTTACATGTATTCACCAGCTTTCTTTTAGGGGTTAACTTGAAATTGATATGAAAACAAAGCATTAGAATTTCCACAATGCTCTAAAAGCATATTATTTTAGAAGCTTTTTAAAAATATTGAATTTTTTGCTTATGCTTGATTAGGTCAATATTTTCAAACCTGGGTGTCTAATTTAGGCCCCTTAAGTGAAATCCTGGCTCCACTGAAGCCAATGGGAGTTTTACTATTGACTTCAATGGAAAGAGGATTTCATCCATAATTTTTATTTAGGCACCTAACTATGTGGGCTGAGTTTCAGAGAAGCTGATCATCCCCCATTTCACTGTAATCAATGGGAACTATGGGTGCTCATCACTTCTGAAAATTAGTCCACTTGGGTGCCTAAACATAGATCTGGGACCCAATTCTGCAAGGTTGAATTCCTGCATCTGCACAAAGACAATGGCTGGAGGTGCCTAGCTTAGGATGCCCACATTTGGACATTTTGGCTGGATCTTTTTGTCACTTTGTTCTTCAAGTTGTGGAAATACACAAAGCACACATTTATTGCCACTCAGGGGTCTCGCAGCTAGAAATTGCACACATGGAAAGTTCATAGCTTGCACGCCAGCGAGCAAGCAGATTGTGCTGCACCGGTATGAGCATGGCTAACGAAAGTAATATTTTTGCTGGGTGCTATTTGGATTTATTTGTGCATCTTTTGTTTCTTGTGCTAGAACATTTTGTTATCAAGTCAGGGTGACAAATTATGCCCTCAGATAAAATGCATGCAACCTTCATTAGGATTCCTACAGTAACTTAGATCAGCATACTAATGTGTTGACACGATAAATTGGGAGACATGCAAAGGATTTTTTTAAACTTGGGTTTGTTTTTGGTTTTTTTCTCCTTCTTATTTAAGATGGGTAAAGAAGGCAGGAAAGCTTGTCTGCTTGCTTGTTTTTAAGAATGGTATTTTGCCCCTTAAAAAATAGAAAATATCAGCGGTGTTAAGTCTAGTATTTTTTGGTTTTGCTGGAAGATTTTGGGGGTTCTCTGAGACATTTGTTATGAGCTCTAACACCTTAATTAAAGCTCAGAGGCACTAAAACTTTAACAGCCAAATGTTCAGTATGCAATGGCATTAAATAGGTGTTAGCAAAAAGCAGAGCACCCCTGTAGCAATGACTTGAGCCAGGTAGAGTGCAGTCAGGAGCAGTGTAAACTGCACCCCAGAGTTGTGCCAATGTACCTCATATTTAAGTTATCTCACCTTTGCGATTTTAAATCCTGACCCAGCAAAGCATTTAAGCACATGCTTATCCTTAAGCACATGAGTAGCTGCATCAGCGTTGTCCTGGTCCTTGTTCAATACAACGAGTGCCTTCCAGTTGTGCCAAACTGTGTGGTAGTTTAGAGGAGTTTATGAACAGGGAGTAGCAATCTCTTTTCCTTGTGTGATCTAAGCAAAATTTAAAATCAGGTCTCCAGTGGTAAAATGGCTAATTGCCCACTTTACTCCTGAGATACACTAGTCCCTCTCTTGAATATTTTAACATCTGCACTACAGAGTAATTTAAGGGCATGTTTACAGTAACAGAATAATATGTTTTCCCTCCAGTTGTTTTAAATCACTTTTCATAACAAAGCCATATTTCTGCAAATGGCAAACCTGTAAATTTTACTGTTATGCACTCTATAGGTTTGTTTCACTTTAATTTGTTCCTTTTAAAAACATTGATTTTTTTCATCTAAATGTTTAAATATATTTAAAGTTATAACAACAGAAGCCAGCCTGAAGTACAATAAAAAATTAAATGTTTCCTTTTGATGTGTTTTTGCTACACAAACATACACAGTTCAAACACTAATAATGTAAGCATATTTATGGCACACACATAAAAAAAACTGGATAATGCATATCCAGATGTTTATTGGTAAACTATGCATTCGACTGCTCTGAATATGATAAGCGCCATCAATCAGCTTTAATATGCCTACCACACATCGGTGCAAACCTACAATCTATGGTTTGCAGTGGCTTAAAATAAAAAGCAAACATTTAAAAGTAAAGTGCTACAAAAAAAGTCTATGCAGAATACCGCAGTTGATGAGTTCTGGAGTAATACACATACCACTCAAGCCAGCTTGTGACCCTCATCATGCAAGAAAGTCTTTCCTTAAGGAAATTCATAACTCATACTTTTTTGGGGGTTGTTTGTTTCTGGTCATTTCTTATTTTAGTGGTCTTTTTGGGGGTCCCCAGCACTTGGCTGGTGTTCTTAGTGTTCAATTTTGGTGCACCACTCCGACCAGTGCGTCCAACGTTTTGATTTTTATCATGGGCTGTTCGCACCTTTTCTTGCAGTCTCTGTTCCCACCTCTAGGGAAATAATGTCAAAACAAAACACTTAGAGATGTTACCACATTCTGAGTTAATTAGTAAAAGCTAACAAACTGTGAACTCTAGTGCAGCTCTCAGTAGCTTAATATTTTACTCTACTTACTGTCAATATGTCACCAATGTCTACAGTAACAGCCTGGTCCTGTATTCTTTGTGCAGTCAATTCCCATTGATTCAGTGATATTGTCAGTGAAACTGGAGCAATAGATAGCGGCATACTATGGCCCTTACCCTGCAAAGGGACCTACACATGCAAAACCTAACAACGTCTTGGGACTTCAGTGAAGTCAGTGGGCATAAGGGTCTGTATGTGCACACACTTTTGCAGGACCACTACTAAATGACTTACATAACATGCCTACTTGACCTATTGTTTCAGCTAAGTGGAGAGCAGCCTATCCTTTAAAAAAAGAACAGGAGTACTTGTGGCACCTTAGAGACTAACAAATTTATTAGAGCATAAGCTTTTCGTGGACTACAGCCCACTTCTTCGGATGCATAGTCCACGAAAGCTTATGCTCTAATAAATTTGTTAGTCTCTAAGGTGCCACAAGTACTCCTGTTCTTCTTTTTGCGGATACAGACTAACACGGCTGCTACTCTGAAACCTATCCTTTAAAAATATATATATATATACACATGATATATGTAAACATATCACCATATAGGAAAATTGTATTTAATTTATAGATTAATCTTTTCACTAGACTAGAAATAACAGGGCTGATGTTAGCAATAAGCCAGCTAGATGACCACCTAAGCCACTAAATTTTTAGGGGTACAATGTGACACCTCTGAAGGACAATGTGTGTGCAGTTTTGCCTAGCGTTGACGAAATATCTAACATCAGCCCTGTGAAGTGTTGCAGAGTGACAGAGTCTTGTGTTATTCAAGAAGAACCGCATACAACCATTAAACAACATCAAAAGTACCAGTTGGTACTTAGGGTTATCATATTCAAAAGCAACAGGTTTAAATGGTGATTATTACCTGTACTCTGGACAAAAACATACTAATCTCTGAACAAAATACAGTGAATAAGCACCACAACTTGTAAGATATCCATGAAACATTTAGTGGTCTAAATTATTGTTTAAGCAGGTTTTGAGATGTCTAATTATGCATTCAGACATGACAAAGGTGCTATCTGAAGGCCATTAAATCACACCATGGGTCGGAGAGGAGGCATGAGGTTAAAGGCTAAGTGTTTTCAAATGCCCAAGTCATATGTTAATATTTCCATAAATCACAGCCTGTGCTGCCTTATTGCTATTATAATCTAGTTTTACTTTTTTCTCATTTCCTTTTCTTTAAGACTCTTTTTAAAGTGTGTTTCCCCATTTCATAGGTAGTCAAAGGACTGGAGAAAAAGAATAATAAAATGTAGCAGACACACAGCTGCCTCAAAGAGTTGATTGGTAACTTAAAAGCTGCTTTAGTGAAAAATGAGCCTTCTTTCTCTCCTCCCTGGCATTCTCCAGCCAGCCAATAATTAAAAGCAAAAAAAAATGTATGATCTCAGCCCATTATTTAATTCTTTGCAAACTTTTTTCAGAACTAAGAGGCAAATCCTGCCTCCAATTTCTAATGTGCTCAGGCTCCATGTTGAGCACAGCTGAATCAGGATTCCATAACACCCTATCCATGGTGGATCTCTGCACTGGGACTTACAGGAAGATTTGTGAGCAGGCCGGGGGTGGTGGTCAGTGACCTTGTAAAGTCAGGGAAAAGTGCGCTATGTCTACTCCTCCTCCCCATGCTGAAGGAGGTACATTGTAGCTGCACAGGCATCCAGGCCAGTTAAGGTCAAGTCCCCAGCGCATTGAAATCAATGGGGCGACTCCCAATGAGTTCAGTAGACTTTGGGTAGGGACCTTGGTGCGTAGGAGTCCATGCCTCAGTCCTGCAATGTTTCTAAATGGATCAAAGCCTGTTTACATTGGCTTTATTCAGTGCAACAGGATTTGGCCTTACTCTCATATTCACTTTTTAATGAGCACTGTATACTTAACAATGATAGGTTATCATTCATAGGTTAATGCATTAGCAACTATATGAAAATAATTCACAATTTCATTGTTGTAACAAATCAGTGTTTAAGAAAAGAACACTAACAAAACATTTATATATTTGAAATAGTTTAGATTTTTATTAAATGTTTATAGATTAAATGTTTATAGATGTTTGTTATAAAAATTGTTTTTGTCTAAGAAAATTATAAACATATAAATGTCTCACCATGAGAGACCCTCTCCAAAATTTAAGGCCAAAATAGTCAAACTTACACACTTAAGTTTAGTCATCTAAATAGAAGTCATCTAAATAGAAGTCCTGACTCACAGTGGTGCTAAACACCTTCACTGAAGACAGTAGTAGCTGCCACTGCTCAATATCTCTGAAATTCAGGTCATTTATTTAGGTGCTCAAATAGATTTTGATGGCTGACTTTCTAGTAAGAATGTAAGAATTACTTTAATTGGTTATACTTACCTTATATCTTTTATCTAGCTGATCCTTCCATTTTTCAACTAAACATCCATCAAGAAGCATCAACCTAAAATTTTTAAAAGATGAAAATGTGAGCTATAGCTAGTTTCATATATACCAGGTAACTAAAAGATATGATCCCTGATTTTGTATGCTTAGTCATCATTCCAGTTGATTTACCGTAGACAAGAAATATTTTCCAAAGGGAACCGGTCAGGTCAAAATGACCCCAAATTTAAGTTTTCTACAAATAAACTTTTACAAAACCTAAGACCAACAGAAATGTTTCCATATATTAATTTTTAAATTCGAATGAAAACATGGTTTTAAAAAATATCAACGTTTCCCTGACATGTTTACAACCCATACAACATAGGCATTGTGCTGGTGCCTATGAAACACTGGGCTGTAGTCCACGAAAGCTTATGCTCTAGTAAATTTGTTAGTCTCTAAGGTGTCACAAGTACTTCAGGATCTGTGTCCTTACCTGCAATAGTGCTGTAGGTGAAAGATACCCCAGCTTCACCAGGTATAAAGAAGAACGATGGGTTGGGTAGCATGTCCCATGACACTCCATTTAATTTATCTCTCTCTCTCTAACTATATCTGTATTGTGAAGGACAGCACAAGGCCCAATCATTTTAGTTTCTCACTGGGACATTTGCTGGGCAGAAACTGAATGCCTCCATACCCCCACTGCCAGACAGAGAGGGTCTCTATGCTGGTCCAACACAGGCTGCAGCCGAGGACCGTGGTGGGTTGGGCTAGAGGAAAGGCAGTCAGATCTGAACTTATGTGGCTCCAGTGGCTCTATCACACAGTGACAGAAAGGGGCTTCTGCTGTAACTCCAGCTGGGAAATGTCACCAGGAGAAAGAGTACATATGATTATACACTGTGGTATAACAATTTCATTGGCACTTATTTATGACAATTGTATTACTCCTGAGAAACATAATCCTCTGAAGCAGCTGGTAAAGGCCTCTATCAGACACAGAATAATAGTTTAGATGGGCCACTGGTTTGATCCAGTAGGACAATGTTAATACTCCCATGTCCCTAACCACAAATGAGTCATGCAGGTATAATAATTTTATACCACACTGTCCAATCTTACATTTTGTTTGTCTTGCATAACTGCATGTCACTCTGCAGCCTAGAATGTCTGTTGAGTCAGTCTGAAGTAATGGAAACAGCTACAAGCATGGTTGACAGCTCTTTTTCAGAATATCTCCAGCAGGGCTTAAATTCTTATAGAGTATTTCCAGGAGCCCCCCAGCCCCAGCTCAACATGCAATAAACACTCCAGGGGAGTTGAAAACATTTACCAGCATTCTGCTCCAGACAGCTCCAACTGAATTTAAGCCCTGATCTCCAGGTTCAATCATCACTGGGATTTGCTGTCTGTTACCGTTCAGTTTTTAAGCTCTCAGCCATGTTGATTTTATGAATTACACCCACGTAGTGTACAGCCATAGTAAGGCATGTATTTATGCCATGCTAAGAATCCTAGAGTATTGTGATATCAGAGATAACTCAATCAATTACCAGCTGCTAATTTGCATGCAAGAATTTCATTGGTTGTATGAGGGAGACTGCACAGATGGTGGACTACTTGACCCAAATGCCACACTCATGCAACAGCACAGGCTTTCAGCTACTAGTATTTGAATTTTTTTTCCCCTGTAAAGCTGGCTGGCCATAATACAAGAGTGCTATAGTACAGGACTCAGAATGAGAAAAATAAAATTGTAACTACAGAGTGCTGGAAGCGTCTAACAAAAGCTTAAAATAATTTAATCTAAAAATCATAATGTCACAGTTTTAAGGTCTGACATCTCACAAACTAGAAACGTGTTGTTGTCTCACTCGGAGACTGGGATTTCCAAACCTCCATGCTATAAAGCACACATTTCAGACCCTCATTGATCATGAGATATCGGACCTTAAATCAATTGACTGGTCGAGGCACTGCAATAATTTTCCAGACTTTGCAGATATCAATTAAGATGCACGCACTAATCAGCCGAAGAAAGCAAAACACTGATATAAATACACCTGATTCCATATGACATTTAACTGCCAATCGGGGATCTGCACTACCTAATATAGGGCCTGAGTCTGCACTGCCTTGCACCCTAGGTAGTCATGTACACAGTGCAAAGTGAGTATAAAATGGTACATGCGGAGTTGGTAGCATTTTACACCCACTTTGCAGAGATGTAAATGACTACACAGATAGCAACGCAGTGGAGAATCTGGCCAGTATTATAGACCACTCCTTCCCTCCTCTAGTATTGACTATAGAAAAAATAGTAGCATTAAACTGAAGGGGAAATCATTATAAATGAAATCACAATGTGATATTTCCTTCAGTGCTGATGTCACTTTGGCTCAAAACTAGTTGTTGGGTGAAATCCTGGTTCCAATTAAATCAATAGGTGTTTGCCATCAACTTCAATGGAGACAGGATTTTACCAGTTGTGACTTCTGACATTTTAAAAAGCCACTGTAATGCAAAACCTTCTGTTTACATACAACTGAGTTCAACAGGAAACATATAACAGTTTTTTCGAATCCATTTTAGTAGAGCATATGAAAATAAAAACCTCAATGAACTTTCCAAATCATTCACAGCATATTTGGTAATTAGCTTGGTTTTCCACAGTAATAAAAAAGCAGATGGTGACCTTTCACTGTTTTTCTCTAACTAGTTCCTGCCGGGTAGTTTGGGGTGGTTAGCCCAGTGGGGCAATAACTTCAGATAAAGTTGCAGTGGCCACATTTTACCATGCTACATGTCTGAGTCTCGTTTCCATGTACACATCAAAGTTTGTAAGTATGTGTTGTAGGTCAGAGTTCAGGTTGCTTATGAAATGTGTAAGTGAATTTTGAAATGTTAATGTTGCTACCTGAAGCCATGGACTTGTAAAAGTAATAGAATATTTATATATATTCCCCTGAACTGTGTATGGGATACTAATCAGGGGAATTAAACTCGGCACTAGGTTCACATTTGCTTCTGAACAGAGAAAATGGCCTTTACTTTCTTGCTTGCTTGCCTGCTTTCTATTAAATTTGACTACAGTAAATTTCTGCAATGCATTGTAATTGCTTACCTTGAATGCCTTTCATAACACATAATGAGAACATCTTGATTTGGGAGAAGATGTGGACACTGGCAGGATGAATTAGTAAGAAGAGGCACTTGAGACCGAGGAATGGGTATTGAAGATTTAAGTATCTCTTTCACGTCAACCACTGTAGTTATTTCATTGCAGCTACCTCTCTCTACACCCTTTACTTTAGCATGAATAACTGCAAGTAGGAAAATATATATGCAAGGACAATTATAATATAAATTAATAAGAACTATTCATATGAGTAAAAGTTGTTTTTTCAGTCCCTACATGTTATTATTTATGATTAGCTAAAAATATTTGTCATAAAGATTTACCATGAAATCCACACTGTTTTAAATAATAAACCATTTAAACTACTGATGTCTAGATGTAATCTAGACACTGAATACATTTTCCAGGTGTAAATTAATTACATCAAACACACTGAAAAAACTATGATTTTAAATGAAAAGCTGAAAAATTAATAGGATAAGGTTTTCACAATGTATATAGTTTATACTGTCTTCCTTCAAATAAAAGTCTTTGAGAAACTGGTTTAAAAGTGGTATCTCAACTGTGGATTTTACACAGAATAGAGATCCAGATACAATATCCATTGACTCTTGTTACCTAACTATATAAAGGAGAAATTAAGATTGTATTTGGGCTCTGGAGTGCTAAACATCCTGAAGAAAACTATACACCTACGTGGATTTAAGAAAGGGCCACTCATTACTCTCAAAGGACACACCTGATCAGCGGCATCCTATACCTGAGCTGTGTCTACAATTTCTTTTTTAACATTTTTAATTCCATGTTCAATAAACAACATTAGTAACTAGCAAATTCTAGAAATTTAGTAAGGTTTCACATATAGAAGGAATAATATCTATTGAGAACAGTAGCTATAACACAATCTGTGCTATCTGTGTTAACAGTAACTATATCAAAATCTGTAGCATCCACATAGTGTTTTAGGGATATTGGTGACATTATCAAAAGCATTTAAGTGACTTAACAGTCTATGTCCCATTTTTGAAAGTTACTGAAACATTATGGGATTTAGGGTCCTATGCAACTTAGATGCTTTTGAAAATGTCTACCCATAATCTTTACATGAATTTTTAGTTGGAAATTTGCTTTACAATTAAAAAGGTGAAGACTTCATATAGACTTACTATAAAACATGATTGTTGTTGGGAACTGTTTACAAAATAAGCTATAATATCATAGCTAAACCCAGATAACCATCAGTGATTCTTTTGTATTTACAGCTGAACAGTACCCACAATCAACTGGAAGAATGAGTTAGTTGCAGTGCTTAATTTGTGCCAGGACTTGCCAGCACTGAGTCCCAGCACCTCTAGGCTTGGCAGTTCACAGCCCCGGCACCTCTGGCTTACTGCATCAGTTATGAATTTAAAAATATTGCTTGAGCCCCTGCACCTCTTTCATTACAAATTATTGGTTAACTGCATATATTATTTAAAGGGGATTTCTAGCAAAACTGGATTTGTACTTCAACTTTTCTCCCATATTATCTCCCCATCCCACTTCAAATGGTAACTCTCCTATTGATTTCACTGAGGGCAGAATAAGGCCCTGCATCCCAAAGCTAAAATCCTGAATACAAACGTAGCCAATCGAATGCAGTGTTTTCAGGTCTTTTAATTGTAGGACCAGTACCAGCAGTCTTTCTTCACGCAACACTCCTGTTGAAGTCAATGGAAACAGGATTGGGCCAAACATGATTTTAAAAATTCTATTTCAGTTCAGAATATAAGTTACCATACATATTTATATACACTCACAGAGTATAGATGTATGTATATATTACACAATGCAGAATCTCAATGTTCCATCAAATGGTAGTGTGTGTTGCAGAGAGATAGATTAGGAAATTAGATATTAGAAAATATTAATGTTTCATAAAAGTGCATCAAAATGCAACAATTTAAAACAAATGTATTTACAGTTTGCTTTATAAAGTTAATGTCACAACTGTCTTGCTAATAGCAAACTGAATTTGAATTAAACGATTATTTAACAACAAAGACTTAAGCATGTACCCAAACATTTTTGTTTTAATTTGATATTGAATATAATACATTTTTAAACTGCCTATTGTGTGATATCCATAGTTTAAAATAACCAAATTAAAATAATATCCCTCCCAGAAACAGTCACTGTAAACTTGCAGTAAATCATAATATTACATATTAAATTAATAGCTCACTTTGCATTCACTGTTAATCATGCAGATTTGTTATTGAAAGAAAAACTAAATTATAAATAAATATTTTGAGTTCCTCTGGTCAGAAATCCTTTTTGTGGCTGGGCACTTGTATTGTCAAAATTTCATACACTGTATAATAAAACCCATGGGCCAGATCTCAGCTGGTGTAAGTTGTCACAGCTCCATGGACTTCAATAGAGTTATGAAAATTTACATAAGTTAAATATCAGAGGGGTAGCCATGTTAGTCTGGATCTGTAAAAAGCAACATGTGTCTGACGAAGTGGGTATTCACCCACAAAAGCTTTTGCTCCAATACATCTGTTAGTCTATAAGGTGCCACAGGACTCTATGTTGCTTTTTACATAAGATAAGGATCTGGCCATTGGTCTCTAATGGCTAGTATGCAAAATATAGTAAATATTCTATGACTTAATTTGTGACTAAATAAAACAAAAAAGTTGCTTTTCAACCTTTTCATGTCTCTCCAATTTCATTGTTTTCACATGAACTCATTTCATGGAGTGAGAACAGCACAATAGTGCTTACTTGATCAATCAAGATTCCAATTTATTCCAGCTGAAATGGCAAAATAAAAATTGCAATTCATAGGATCTCTGGCTATTTTGTTACTTGTCACTAGACTGAGCTGCATTAAACAACATCAGGAAAATTTAGAAACGGCTCACATGGCCCTCTCCATTTTTGTTAAACACTCTGTCCCACTACGTTTTGTTAGACCGGTCTGTATTCTAAAAATACTACAACAATTTAGCGATTTTAATGACCATTTTAGTTCTAGATATTTGTTTCTTGTTTTTCGGGAAAATAAGGTTTCAGGCGCAACATCTTTTAAAGTGCCAGATAAAAGTGATTCTTTATGATTCATTTATTGATTTAATCTTAAAACCTACGATGCGGCTTGTCATGGATTACAAGTAGAGGAGCTATAATAATTTGATAATATCAAAAGAACCAGGGGAAGGGAACCAGAAGATAGTGCGATTCTAGGGAAATTTTACCAAGAGTTGAAAATGAAATTATTTCACTGGTTGACTTACTGTAGCTGTAGTTTTTGGTCAGGTATGTTGTTAGGGTAGGCTTTATCTTCCGGCACTTGCATCGAGCTTCAAAAAAAAAAAAATCATAAGGAAAAATTACAAATTAATGTCAATTACAGAATTATTTTCGAGAGAAATAAAGGGGAACCTTTAGGAAGACGCACCCTGGTTTAGATTCTTGCAGTTAGACTCTTGAGGTTTTTCTTGCACCATTACATCTTGAGTAAAATCCATCCACTTCACATCTATTTAAAAACATACACAATAAAATTTGCACAGAATTTGGTTTATGCTACCGAAAAGAAATGAACACAAGAAGATAAACGAAAAAAATCATCTCTGATATTTCCGGAATCACTTCACTAGCATACACATCTTGGGGAGCATTTAAAATAGTTAATCTTTCCTAAAAAACATTGATTCACTATATTTTCGAAAATATGTCTGCATCAGGTCTTATACTTGGTTTTTTTTAACAGCACTGTAAATTGTTTAAAAGAAAGGAATAAAATCTGCAATATATCATTGTATGGCTGCTAGTTCGATTCGTGGACAAAAGCCTGGTGTGTAGTTTTGTGTATTGCACTGCCAATTTGACATTTAAATTTGAAAGGCGTACTTAAACATCACTATTCAATGTTCACTTATGCCTAACTCTGAATCATCTCTCGTTTTGACTGGTAACACCAGTGAGATTTGGAGAGGATATTGGAGTCCTTCTGCACAAATTGGCTTTTCAGTGTTCTCAGAAAAGCTGCCTGCCCATAGGAAATTCAATCTCTTCTTGTTTGGGTTTGTTTGTTTGTTGCTGAGAAGTCTTTTTTTTTTTTTAAAGACAAACATTTACCCGAGAGACTAGTTGCAGTCCTCGCCAAAACCTGTCCCGCTGTGTTATATTTGAGAGATAGATTGCCCTACACAGTGCTGGAACTTCTGGAGCTCTGTGCTTTTGGAACCCACTTAACTAAAGCTTTCTGCTTTCCAGAGACTTGGTGAAGAAGGGCACAAATCTGAATTCAAAATTGCCATTTTATAATCAAGGTTCTCTACCCAATGAGCCCTGCCTTAGTGTACCCCCCCCACCACCACACACACACACACACACACAAACACTGATCCCTCCTCACCTTCAGGGACATCGGTGACTATGGCTTCAGGGGATATGCAGACCCCTCGGTCGTACACAGGCAGGTCATCGCAAGCCAGGCTTTCGGGCCAGCTGTGGTTGTACCTCTTCATGATGGGCTCGCATCCATCTCGGGCTCTTTGGCACACCGATTTGCAGGGCTTGATTGGGTCGTGGAGGAACTCCAGGGTGCAGATAGGGGCATACATGGCGCACAGGAAGAAGCTGAGCACCTGGCTGCAGCTGATGTCCACCAGCTCCTGATACTGCTCGATGGCCAGGATGGCATTCTCCTGGGTACTGTGGTGCAGGTGATTGGGCATCCTGGTGATGTTCCAGGGCATGGTCTTGCACATGGGGATGCGCACAGCCTCGCAGGGAGCACCATGCACCCCCATGCTGACCCTGAGCCACAGGAAGAACGCTGCCAAGGTTGCTAGCATTTTCCCAGCCTTTAGCGGCGGGACTAACGTTTGGCGCTCCGGAGATTCTCTGCTTCCTCTCACGAAGTCTTGGGTAATCAGTCTCACAGGCTGATCCTGTCGCTCATTCAGCTTTCAGTGGAAAGAGCTAAAGAGATGCTGGTCTATCCCCGTTCCCTATCACTTTGGCACATAAAAACCACTGGCAAAGATGAACTTCTAGATTTCCTTGTGCCTCAGTGCTAAAAAGACACAGAGCTTCTCTCTTGTTCCAAAGTTCAAGCTATCTGAGGCTTACAGACAGCCATGGAAATTGTAGGGCCATATTTATACGAGTGCCACAAGTGACGTGGGGGTTGATCTTTCTTCTTGGCAGCATCGTTCACTTGGTGTGTGTGTTTGTTTTTCTTTTCAGACACGGTGACATCACCTCCACTCGGTTTAATCCCAGGGCGACATCACTAAATTTCTCATTGCGTCTCAAGATAAATTTCAGCAAGCCATTCAGTGTTGATCTGTGCAATAAATTCTTTCAAGACGAGAGAGAGAAAAAAGCGCTTCCCTCATCTACCTCGGTTCTGCAAATTCAGTCGCAGAATTAAGAGAGAGGGAGGGGAAGTTCAATAGGAGCAAGGACGATACTCTTTTAAGCAGCACTGAACTTTATGCCCTTTTCCTACATTTTCAAAGAGACAAAGCACAGAAACTTTTGCCGCTTTGAAAAAATGTTGCTATTATTTCTGTCTATTCTAACTATTACGCAGTTACTGCAATGGCTCCAGAGGTAGATACGGCATGTGAAACTTAGACTTCACAAAACAAACATGAAATATACAAACTGGTCAATTACTTTTTCTGGAAACAAACTTGGCTGGGACAGCAGCAGCAGCCGATCCGAGCCTGGAGTGAACCTCAGTGCACAGCTCCAATTGTCGTGTTGCACCTGCTGTTGCTGCTATGAGAAATCCCATTAGCTACTCACTTCGCCCTAGTAAAATCTCCGCCCCCCCCCCCCCCCCCCATAAACCGGATCAGCAAAGGAATAGGTGGGAGGGAAAGATACGATATTATTTAAAGTTTTTCAAAAGCACTTTGTGTCACAAACCAGCAGCCGCCAGGGTTTTAGAAAACAGTGCAGACCGTTCACATTCGAGTCGTTTTGTCCCTTTCATTAGTCTGAACCCAGAGGCTTTCATTTGACTAAATTCTACGGTTACATCGGTGTAATTTAGGAGTAACCCCATAGCGTTCACTGGAATTGCTCCGGATTTACAGCTATTTAAAACAGCTGAATTTCGTCCTTGATTAATAGGGACCAAATTCTCCCCAGTTCAACTGTGCAACTCCGATGAGAGCAATGGCATATTGCAGTCTCTGGCATAGCGAGGATGTAACTGAAGGCAGACTGTGGTCCTCCTAGCGTAGCAATTTCCCATCCCCTCTCATTAAGATTATTTTGTAGGGTGCATTTTCAGTTGATGTGCTTTCCTGTTTGTAGTAGCAGCAGCAGCGCCCTGACCTCTAGTTCTGTGTGCTTTAGTAACCCATGTTGCCTCCCACCACCCTCTTTCCTAGGAAACTGCTCAGAAGACGATAAACCTAGGTCAAGGAATCTCCAAAGCAAATGGAGGAAGAACGGATATGTTTGAGGGACAGGGGATGCTCGTATTAGTGACTGGAGAGCAAGTGTCAGGGAAAGTGAAATGTTTTCCCTCAAAAGTAACATTATAGAGAGGTCTCTCCAAGCAGATCATTCTTCAACTCCCTCCCTCCATGAGCCCCAAACACACAACAATACGACACGAATATATGTCGATATGATAAAATTGGTCTGCAGCGTCCAGTCCTTCAGGTAGTCGCTTTGCTTTGAGACTAGTAGGAGTTTGGGGTGCAGGCAAAATTGTATGCTCAAATGTGTGCATTCACTGCCTTATACGAACCCTTGATCACACACACGCACAAAACACAGTACGCTGTAGCCCACGAAAGCTTATGCTCAAATAAATTCGTTAGTCTCTAAGGTGCAACAAGTACTCCTGTTCTTTTTTTAGAGGAAAAAGTGATCAGATTTGCTCACAATCAATTTCCATATCACAGATGCTCTTGCCAAAGACAAACCAAAAATATAAGGCCCAAATGGAAAGCAAGCAAACAAGAGACTTCCCAAACAAGTGGCCATTTTGCTCCTTGCTGAAAAGTGTCTACTTTCCTATTCTGGTTTATATATGGAACACGAGCATGAACGTATTTTAAACCACGTATTGTCCCCCCTTTTTTTCTGAATAAGAAATATGTGATCATTATAAACTGAGCAATGGCATTAACATATAGATTGTTTGCTTCCCTTTTATCTTAATTAAGCCTTCAAGGAGAAAACTCACAGGGCTGAACAGAAAGAGGTATATGAAATAGCTATCAATAAAGGCTTAAAAAAAGTATTTCTAGTCAGAATACTACTTCAGGTGCAGCGCTCCTAACTGTGGCATTGGTATCATATGCTGCTACCCAACTATGACACTGGCATCAGATGATGTCTCCCCTCCTATTGCACTGGTATTAAATGATGTTCATCCAGCTACAGAATCGGGGCTATACCATACGCAATGCCTGTGGCAGGAAACGTATAAGGGAAGAGGTGAAATGAACGGGGAGAGAACACGAGGGAGCTGGTGGAAGGAGGCGTGTGTATCCTTGCCCATCGTGTCTGTTGTTTAAATAATTGATGCCCGGCGGGCTGCAGGCGGCACTCTGCCTCCGCAGTCCCTGCTGGCCGGAGAGAGAGAGCGAGAGGGAGATCAAACAGCCGCCGCCCTTGCTCAGCGTTGCACCCGCTCCTGTCTCTCTCTGCAGAATTTGCTGGGCCCTGGCTCCGCGCCTGCCGCTGCCGCAGTCAGCCAGACCCGCCTTCGCCTCCCCAGTCCGCGACGCAGAAGGGGCCAGAGCGCGAGCGGCTGCAGCTCCAGCGCCTCAGCAGCACCCGGCTTGCTCCCCTCCCCCTTCACCCCACCAGCGCCTCCGGACAGGGGCTCAGGGCGCCGGGCTCGCGCTGACAGAGGAGACACCGAGGATGGCGCGAGGCGGCGGTTGCTTGGGGCAACCCCGGCTGCTGCTGCTGCTGCTGGGCGGCCTCCTGTGCCTGCATGGCGGGGCTCTGCTGGCGGGCGCCCTGCAGGGCCGCGCTGGGCGGGGGCAGCCGCCCACCCCGTGCCAGGCGCCGCTGCAGTGGGAAGGGCGCACGGTGGCCTACGACCACAGCAGCGGCAGGAACACCAGGGCGGTGGTGTCTTACGACGGCCCCAACCAGCGCCTCCGGCTCCTGGAGGAGAGAAAGGGGCTCATCCCCTGCAAGAAGTAGGTGCTGCTGGGGCGCGCGTGCGAGCTCCACGGGATGGCTTCGCGCGGCCCCTCCTTCGGGGGGAGGGGAGAGCAGCCTTGCAGCCAGTCACTTCTGGGGAAGGGGCGGCTTGGGGCTGGAACTCCCCCTCCCTCCCTTTCGGCAGTCAGTGACCTGCTGCCTCTGCAAACCTGCCCTAAACTCCTCCTCCTCCCCCAGCCGGGCGGTGCTGGCGTTGGCGGGACAGGGAGGACCTCTCCGGAGAGTGCTGGAGCAGGGATTGGGTTGGTAAAGCTTTCAGCTGCACCCAGGGCCTGAGTCAGAGCCCATTGAAGTCAATGGGAGTATTTCCACTGACTTCAGTGGGCACTGGAACACCCCCCAAATGCCTACACAAATCTACTGGGGAGCACAATCCCAGAGACCCCCCCTGTTCAAGGGCTTTAGCCCCACTCCCCTTCTTCCCCCCTCCACACACCTACCAGGTGGTATAAACGCCCAGAGAGAGAGAGATTCCATTCCACTCCTCCCACCAGCAGCACATTACTCAGTTTGCAACCAGGGGATGCATTTTTTATTCCCTCCTCTCCTGGTTTCCCCAGGGTTTGTTCATCACTCTGTTGCTGCATGCTTATTATATCATTTATGCATCCCAGGCCACCGCTTTACCATTGTGCTGTGAGCCTGCCCAAAGAATGTCACAAAAATCATCTATTTCAGCCACAGTAATTTGGCAGATTTTGTAGCTCACTTTACAGCCACTCCCAAAAATTGGACTCCCACAGGTTGGTGGACATCCTGGAGCAGATTCTGCCCTGATCATTTAAATCAGATTCAGATCATTTACCGCAGTGTAAATCAGAAGTAACTTAGTTTAAGTCAGTGAAATTTCTCTGACTTTACACTGGCCTAGTTGAGAGCAAGATTTGGCCTCCTGTTTTTATACTGATCTGATCAGTGATGGGTGTATGTAGTACAGTGAGATAAGGTGATTTCTGGTGGATGGTGACAAAGGGCTTCCCTTCCCCTTTCCCCCCACATTATATTTTTTTTCCTGAGGAGAGGGAGGTGATAGGGTTAAAAGCAAAGCCAGAAAGAGCCTTTTAAGTGAACTTAGCTGTCTTATCATGGTGATAGATACTTATGCAACAAGTGCCAGGAAAAGATCCATTAGGGACTTGACTGATGTCCATGCTCAATAAATATATTTTATTATATTTATCAGTGGCAGCTTGTGAATCTTACTGGGTGATTTTTCCCCTAACTAAAGAATTTTGTTTTGTTATGGAATTTAAACAGATTCCATAATAAAATAATAATAATTAATAAACGTGAGACTAGTGCAGGGGTCAGCAACCTTTCAGAAGTGGTGTGCCAAGTCTTCATTTATTCACTCTATTTTAAGGTTTCGCGTGCCAGTAATACATTTTAACGTTTTTAGAAGGTCTCTTTCAATAAGTCTATAATATATAACTAAACTATTGTTGTATGTAAAATAAGGTTTTTAAAATGTTGAAGAAGCTTCATTTAAAATTAAATTAAAATGCAGAGCCCCCTGGACCCGGTGACCAGGACTCCTGGCATTGTGAGTGCCACTGAAAATCAGCTCGTGTGCCGCCTTTGGCACGTGTGCCACCTAGGTTGCCTACCCTGGACTAGTGTCTCAGGATTTTTAATACGGGGGTTTGTTAGTAAGTTTTGCCTGTATTTTAGAAGTTCTCTGGCTGTGCCTGTTTATGCAATTAAGCATAAATACTGTATTGTTAAATGGTAGTAATACGTTGCACTTATTTATCTGTATATTCATCTATATTCCACATACTGCCTTGGCATACAGGGAGTTTATTATGCTTAAAGAAAACAAAGAGTGTGTAAGTCAAGCCATTCACTGACCTAACAAAGTCACTGCCTCACCATCTTAGTTTGGTGAAAAAATAAATTTAGAAAAGGCTTGTTGGAACAAATCTTCTTCTCATGCTCTTCCACCACAATCTTAGGTTTTCCAGTGTCGGACACATGATATGGCCTGGTCTGTAGCCCTGCTGAGATCTTTCATAGTGCATAGTTCTTCCAGGAGCTGGTAAACCAACAGATGTTCCAGGGTTTGTGTTGTCAGGTGTCTGGGGGTTGCACCACTTCTGCCTATTGACTTTTGACATGCTAACTCTTGTTCAGAGGTGGTTTAAATATCTCCAGGTTGACCAATCCTTCTCCATGCCTGCAGGAAGGTGTTCAGCAATGTAGATGTGCATTTTGATGTCCTCCAAGTATTTCGAGCTGAGTGTGCCATTTTCCTGTCGTGTAGCCATCGGTGATTTTTTAAGCAGTACTGTTGCAGCTATGAAGCTTTTCCGCAATTTCAGGTGTCTCACTGCCATGGTGTGGCCATTAAGGATGTTTGATATCTTTGACCTATCATAATCATTCCATTTTGCTTGTGACCATTCTCCCAATATCTGGTGGAGCGATTCTGGCAAGCACATAAAGGCTGTTCACATTTGTTGGTTTTAGGCATCCTGTGATATAGGGCAGCTGTTATTCAGCACAGGGTACACTTCTTTGCATGACCCAGTCTTTCACACACCAGACATGCACATTCATCCGTTGAATAGCAAAGTGCAAGTGTGAGGGCTCTAAGTGTTCCTGGGTTGGTTCCCCATTCTGAATTTGCAAGCTTCCTGAATACACCTCTACCCCGATATAACTCGATCCAATGCAACACGAATTCGGATATAACGCAGTAAAGCAGCGCTCTGGGGGGCGGGGGGCTGTGCACTCCGGTGGATCAAATCAAGTTCAATATAACGCGGTTTCACCTATAACACGGTAAGATTTTTTGGCTCCAGAGAACAGCGTTATATTGGGGTAGAGGTGTATGTTGTTCCAGGTGCTAACTTTGCCTTATGTCTTCTCCACATGTGCCTTGAAGGAGAGAGCGCGGTTTAACATAATGCCATGGTAGACAGGCCAGCAGTGGGCAAGTGATACCCCATTCCAGATGATGTTGAGTTGTCTACAGGCCTCATGATTCTGAAGATGGAAGAGACTCACTAGCACAGCGGTTCTCAAACGTTAGCAACCCGAGTACCCCCATTTCGATTTAAAAATATTCACAGATTCCCCAAGCCGGCTTCTAATTTTCCCTGCGCAACCCCCATTCAGTCCCAGGCCCTGCCCTCACTCCACCCCTTCCCCCAACACCCACCCCACCTCTTCCTGCCCCTACTCCACCCCTGCCCTCCTCTTTCCCATCTCTTTCTGCCCACTCCCCCAAGCATGCCCCGTCTCGCTTCTCCACCTCCCTCCCCAGCGCCTCCTGCACGCTGCTGAACAGCTATTCTGTGGAGTGCAGGAGGCACTGGGAGGAGCGGGGCCAGCATCCCTGGACATGACTTGAGGATCCCCTGGAGCTGGACATGACTCATGGACGCCCTGGAGTATCCTCGTGGACCCTAGTTTGAGAACCGCTGCACTGGTGTTTTGGCTGGGTTTGGCGCACAATTGGTTCTTGTTGTAATAGACTGAGAGACCAGAAAGTGCCAATGTTAATGCAGTTTCTGTCTGGGCAAGATCCTTGGCTTGGGCAGTGACACAGAGGTTGTTGGCAGAGATAAAACTTCTTGTGTCAAGATAGATTAGTTGATCATTTGCAGGGCTTTGGAGCGGAGCCCAGAGCTGGAGCACGGAGGAGTGGAGCTGCAGGTTTTTGCCCGGAGCTGGAATGGAGCCGGAGCACAGAAAATCTTGACTGCTCCACTGCTCCAGTTTTTTTTTTTTATTTTCAATCCAAAATGAATGATATTTAGCGAGAAAGTCCTAAAGGTGCCAAAAAGTTTCAGATTGTATAACAATTGATATTAACATCTACTTTACCACTTTACATAATATGTCACAATTATTCTCACTTCGGCTAAAATCAAGATTTAATGTACAGATACAAAATTACAAAGTTTTTTGGAGATACGTTTTATTAAAGAATCAGATAATTATCAGACATCTGGAAAAACTAACTTGCAATTTATAAATACAATTTTATATTAATGATGTATATTAAAATACTTCTTACTTCATTAAAACTGCAAGAAACATGTTAAAATATTAAAATATACTTTAATAATAATTTTGTGTAAAAAGAAAATGTGATCATTTTTGTACAGAAAATCCAAAATAAATTCGAAGTACTCAAGTGGTTAAGATATCACAAGCAAGTACATTATAAAAAAATGTAATGCTTTTGTTCATTGCTTTTCGAAGATAATAACAAAAAACATTTGGATGCGGTAGCAGGACAAGAAGATTTGGCCATGGCTTCAACAAAAAAATCAAATCTGCCCCCCATGATTGATAGCCGATTTACGGAAAAGAATCTCAACGACGTCTTTAGTTTTGAATTTGAAAAGCCCAAATTTGGGCTTTTGGGAAAAGCAAAGAAGAAATCGGCAATGTGCAAGGTGGAAAAGGAAGTGAATGGCGAGCTCAAACCATGTAGCTTCAAGACAAGTGAAGCAAGTGCTGTGAAAAGTTTCAACCTTTGGTGGCATGTAAAACGTAACCATCCTGAAAACTATGCGGCTCTGGTTACAAAAAAGGACCAGGAAGATGAGGCAAAACAGAAAGCTGATGCAGCTAGACAATGTTCATGTGGTTCTTTGAAAACTCCTGGAGAAAATATTTTTTGCGGAGATTCATCTGAAAAGAAACCCAAAATTGAGCAAACAAAACTTGACTCATATTTGAAGTCCTCAAAGGTTACGGTCACCATGGATGCCAATACTTTCCGTGAAGGGCTGATGAAAATGGTTTGCTTGAGTTCAACACCGCTCACTACCTTCAGGCTAAAGAACAAAGGATTCCAAAAAATTGCAGGTGAAATGGGTCAGCAGCTTGGCGATTCGACGGGGCATGATGCAGTTCGTCATTTAGTTGTTAGCACAGCTGAGTCTGGTCGTGAAGAGCTCAAGAAAGCTTTGGAGCAAAAATTGTGCTACCTGAAAATGGATGCGGCAACCCATGGAAACAGAAATTTCCTTGCAATCAATGTTCAGTACTACGAAGAAGGAAAAGATAAAGCTGTGGTAAAAACCTTGGACATAATCGACACTGAAGGGCGTCACAATTCTTTGTATGTGAAAAGTCAAGTAAAAGTTATTTTAGAAAAATTTGGGATCAGTGAAATGCAAGTGCTGAGCATCTGCAATGCAGCAAACATGATGTGTGCCGTCAAAAATTTCAGCAAGGACAATGAAACCATTTCTACCTCTGAGAACAGGGATGGGGACAGAACTGAAGGTATTTTGCCTGAGGAAGGAACTAAAGGAATGGATGAAATCGAGCATGGATGCTGCTGTGCTGTGGGTTAATGAACCTAGTCTCATACTTCCAACATGGCTTCCTGAGGACGACTCAAAAGTCCAACTGATGAGGTATGGTATTCACACTCTTCAGTTGTCAATCTGGGATGGACTGAACAAAGAACATGCGAAGAAATTTTTGGCAAAAATTCGACAAGTCATTGTCAAACTATGAACCCCAAGTATTCAAAGTGTTCTGCTTGATCTACATGGGGTAACTCAATCATTGGATACTGTGACTCGCTGGGGTTCAACATTTGCGATGATTGATTGGCTTCTCGTTTTTCAATCTTACTGTGAACAAGTGGCTGCTGCTGGAACAAGAGAACTCAAGTTAACAAAAGCTGAATGGGACAAAGTGAAGAATGTGCGAGACCTCTTGGCAAAGCCAAACCAAACAACCGTGAATCTTCAAGCTGTCGATGTAACCCCAGGAGTTTTAATGAAGGAATGGTGAAAACTGTCAAAATTCTTGCAAGAAAATGGTGGACAAATTGCAGAAGGAATTCTATCCTCCATGCAGAAATGCGAAGGGAAGCTTTTTGATAATATTCATTTCCTTGCTGGAGTTTATGTTAACCCACGGTATCAGATTCTTCTTACCTCAAGGGAAATACCAAAGGCAAAGGAAGGGCTCCTTGATATTGCTCGACGACTTGAAAAACAAAATCTATTGCTACATTTGAACTTGGCGAAAGAGGTTGAAGAAAACGAAACACAACAAAAGGAGTCATCAACAATCAAATTTGCAGTTTTGGAAACTTCACATCCTTCAGAAATAGCAGGCTGTTCTCAAACGTCCATTTCCACTCTGAACTTGTTCGAGTGTCCATCCCTGAGACATCTTCAACCATCATGGGGAAATGGAGATAATTCAAGCATCAATTCTTCAGAAGGTGACTTCAAAAAGAAATTGGATAAACAAGAAAGACCCCAGCGAGTTTCTGTGATTCATAATTGTAATAAAGCATTATTCAAGAGAAACTTCCGGGAAGATTGTAAGGCGATTGAGTCTATTGGTAGGCTAAAAGTTAAGTCTGTTTTTGAGGCCATTCACAGCTACCCACACCACATTCAGGCTGCCTGTAGAATTGCTTCGAGCATGCCAACAACTCAAGCTAGTGTAGAGCGACTGTTTTCGGCTTTAAAGTTCATTTTAAATTTTGCGGCTGGCTATGAAAGATGACTTGATTGCTGCAATAATTTTTTACAGAATGAATTATGAATGATTCTAGTTTGTATCATTGTTGATGACATTTAAATTGTTTTAAAAGTCTGAATAAAAATAATGTTTTTTCAAAATTACAGTATGCACTTTTTTATTTAGTTAAAAATTAATTTGAGTCAGAGCGCAGAGCGGAGTCGGAGCTGGAACAGTCACTATTGCTGCTGGAGTGGAGCAATTCAAAAATTTGATTGCTGCAAATCCCTGATCATTTGTGTAGATGTTAAAGAATATGATGAGAATCCACTTGTGATAGGCTGTTTTACTATTGCCATCATTGGCTCTGCTTCCCACATAGTTCGACGTGAAAACATTGGTTCTCTAATAGAGATTGTATCAGTCGTAGGAGGTGGTGATATTTCATCACATATGTTTTAGTAGGGAGCCTTAAGTGATTCACTGTGTCGTATGGTGCTGATAGGTCAACAGACATGATGCCTGCTACCACACCATTTTCAAAACCATCTTTAGTGTATTGGGTGATGTTCAGCACTTGACTGGTGCATGACTTGCCTGGATGGAATCCAGCTTGCTCTGGAATTAGGTGCTTTTCAGTGAGTGGCGATAGGCCTCTCATTATTTTCCAATTTGACAACTCAGACTCAGGAAGACCTCTAGGGAAAACTGATTCCTGAGGTGAGGCCTTCAATTGAGAATGCCTTGTCACCACAATTGCCAACTTTCACTTGGTAAATAAGCACCCTGAGTTTCACAATAAGCCAAAAATCAAGCTAATCCCGTTTCAAAACAAGGCCAAAACATGCCAGTCCCTAAGATTCCCAACACCCTATGTGACTAGATCCCCCCGCCGTGCAGTATGGGACTGTGGTGGGCCCACTGTGCACCCGACTCTCTTCCCAGCTTGCCCCTGCTTGCCCCCCCCTTCCCCCTGCTTGCTGGGAGCCGATCAAAAAAAAAAAAAAAAAAAAAGAAGCAACAAGCTGCAAGCCAAACAAACAACAAGCTATAAGCCAAAACGTAGCCAACAAGCAACTCACAAGCCAATTAAACCAAAAACAAGCCCAATTTTTGCGTTTTTTTTCATGGGTTTGGCATGTCTGCTTGTCACTGGTCCAGTGGAACATAATTCTAGGTATCAAAACAAGAGATTTCAGTCACCACGTCAAGACATATGAGGAAATATGAAGGTACCAAAGCTGTTCATTCCCCCTGGTACTTCCAACTGGCATTTGTTTCTGTTATTTCTTATTTGTCTGGTGGTAGTGCCTGGAATGTATGAGGTGCTGTACACTCATAAAGGAAGATGAAGTCTTTGCCTCAATGAACTTACAATTTACTCTTCCAAACTAAGTGTAATCAGTTTTGCTCTCATCCTGCGTCAAATCCTGGGAAGGAAGAGAGAGGATTCTATATTGCCCTTTGTGGCAGATAGTCTAGTCTTCAAACGGCCCAGAGACATTTCTTCTGGTAAAATATCTCATGCAACGTATTTACAGTGTTCTATTCCACCACCTTTACAGATGATGCAGCCACATACCAACAGTACCATGGAGTTCTCAGCTCCTGAGGTGAGGAGCGGAGAGATCGTTTATGGTTCTGGCTCTACAAGGCAACCTCTCTCTCTCCCACTCACTGTCTTCCTCCCTTCACACTTCCTTCCTGTGCCTTTTGTACCCTCTGGGCTAAAGAGTTAATTAGCCTTTTAACTCGCCCCAGTCCATTCCAGTCTATCAACTGGGCACTGTTCTCATAGTCAGGTGTGCACTGGGGCAACTAATTGGAGTTGCAGTGATCAGAGTGCTGGCTCAGCTGCTGTTGCCCAGCACTCCATCACACACCTCCCTGCCTTACCTGACCATCAGATTTTTCTTTTCCTGTCATCTTCCGCACTTACTGGAGGTGCCACCCTGCGGGGGTCTCTCTTGGTCCCTAGGCTGATCATCTAGATCATCTTTGTGGTGCCCACTCATTTTCCACCCATTGAAATCACACTTGGTGTGGGGAAGATACCTCCACAGTTCTATTTCAGCCCACAATTCACCACATCATGGGCACCCTAGGGGAGTGCTTTCCCCCTCTGTATCTGGCCGTGAATTGAGAGCACTTCCCTCATTCCCCTGATTGCTCAGGGTCTCAGACTCTCCCAGCCCTCTGAACTGCACCTGGACAGCTTTTCCTTGGCACTGTGGTGTGGTGGGCTCCATGGGTCCCTCAACTTCCACTATGGAGCTTGGATTGTCTTTCTCCACTATTTCTACTTCCTTAATTCCTATCCCCTCCCCATCAATTTTTGGGAGGACTCTCTTTTTCTCCTCTTTCACCTGAGTTATGCTCTGTTATATAGGGGTTGTTCCCTTTCACTTGGGCTCCATTTCGTCCCTCTCAGGTTTTCTGTTTCCCTGCCTGTGGCCCCCTAACAACACCTTCTTTTCTTAATGGGAACAGGTTCCAATTGATGCCCAACACAACAGGGTCAGGTAGTCTGTTCACTCCCCCAACTCGCTTCCAATTATTCCTCTCCCCGACTTCCAGGGTTACCTCTGCCACAGGGCAGAATTTTTTCATGTGTTCCTGATGCCTGCACTGGAAACATGTCATGTCGATCCCCAGCTGAAGCTCTTAGTTCTGGGCTCTTCCTTCTTCATCTCCACACCCTTGGTAGCTGTGGGTTCTCCAAATTTCCTTCCTAGTTCCAGTCCTTTATAGAGTTGAGCCCCTTTCCTTGATAGGTCCACCTCCTCAAACTTCTCCATCAGTTTTATAGCTGCATCAAAAGAGATCAGTTGAAGCCATCTAACCCATTCCAATATATTCTTGGGGAGGCCCTGAAGGAATTGTGCCAACACCAGAGCATCCATTACCTCGCCCATCATTTGGGTGTCTGGCCTCAGCCAATGGGTAGCCAAATCCATCAACTTTTGAATTTATACCTGGTGCTGCACACACACACACCCAGTTCACCTCACGCCTCTGAATTTTTGGCAGTATTTCTCAGTGGAGAAACTGACTTGATCCATGATGGCTACCTTGACCCCCTCATAATCCCTGGCCTGCTCATCATTCAGGACCATAAAGGCCACTTGAGCTCTAGATAAATTCATGGAGGTTAAGTCCATTAATGGCTATTAGCCAGGATGGGTAAGGAATGGTGTCCCTAGCCTCTGTCTGTCAGAGGGTGGAGATGGATGGCAGGAGAGAGATCACTTGATCATTACCGGTTAGGTTCACTCCCTCTGGGACACCTGGCATAGGTCACTGTTGGTAGACAGGATACTGGGCTGGGTGGACATTTGGTCTGACCCAGTATGGCCATTCTTATGTTCTTATGTACCCAGTCAAATAAGGGGCTAGCTGGACAGCCTGGGTTTCCCTGTACCAGCCTACACACATGGCCACCCTCTGGAAGGTGCCCAGGAATGCATCAGGGTTGTCGGCAGGGCCCATCTTACAGAGCCCCAGGGCCAGTGCCCAATTGCTGTTCACCGCTGCAGAACTCACCACCTGCAGTAAAAAGCCGCATCTGCTTGTTGGCTTATTCTCTTATAAAATCCTGCAGGCTCATCTGTTTGTTGCTCAGCACGTAAGGCTTGCCTCTCCAGATAGTGGAACTGCTGGAAGCTTTGCAGCATCTTCTGCATCTCTGCCTGTTGTTTTACCAGTCATTGAAGGGTCTCCTCCACTGTCCAGGCCACTGAACCCTTGCACCAGCTAATATCCTGGACAAGTGTGCTGGCTCAGCTGCTGTTGCCCAGTACTCTGTCACATCCTTCATCCAAGTATCTCAAATACTTATTCTCACTGCACCTCATTTTACAGATGGGTAAAATGAATCACAGAGGTTAAGTGACTTGCTGTAGATCACACAGAACCAATGGCAGAGCTAGAAATATGGGTGAAATCCTGCCTCCATTGAAGTCAATAGCAAAACTCCCATTGACTTCACCGGGGTCAGGATTTTCCCCCAGGAGATCTGATCCCCATCCTGTGGCCACCCAAACTTCAGATCAATCAATTCAAAATTATTGACATTTACAAACTGTACTGTTTGCTTGCATGAATTGACAGATACTTCAACTATTAACACAGTTCATAGTGCACTAAAATGTAACATAAATAATATTTTTGCTATCTTTTTGTTAATTTCCATTCTTTCCAGCATCATATAATCATTTTAAAAATCTTTCTAAACTGCATGCTTCTGAATTCTTTTTCTGTGTCAGAATGGTTGTCACAACATTCTTATTCTGTATCCTGTTTTAAATCTAAATTTTCTTCCTCCTTTCTAAATTGTGGGTTTTTCTTTTAGTGATATTTTGAAAAGGAACAGTTTTAACAGTGTTAAATATAAGATAGGTCGAATGTGAAAGGTGGTAATTCATTCCTGGGATCTATTCCTTGTCATACATGTCTTAAATTGATCTCAGGAGGCCTATGAGGTACAAGTTTCTTCATATATCAGTTCTAGGTTGATTTTCAAAATAGAAACAAGTGTAAAACTGCATTAGAAAATCTGATGTTGTATTGTGTTCTGATATGCAAATTATAACACATATTCCCATGTTTGCATAAACATATTTCTGTATTATTTGAAGATTCTGGTTTTAATATTTTTTTTAAATATTTTGAGTACTTTAAATATTTGGACTGGATTCAACTATGTCTAGGCTGATAGAGCTGGGCACAGGGCAGGCAGGTGCAGTCGAAGCCTCCCTACATTAGTGCTACCCATTCTATTCCTGGGGGCATTCTGCACCAAAAAATAAAAAATTCTTCACCAACAAATAAAAAATTCTGCAAATTTTATTTGTCAAAATAACACTACATAATCACACCAGTTTCAATTATTTTGGTAATTTATTTCAAAATACCTATCAGCAAGTATGTCTGTAACAATACAAACACACACACAAATTCCCCCAGGAGTAGAGAGTTAAAGAAACCCTTGTGACAATCCAGTTCCTGTTTCTCTGCCCCCTTCCAACCTCCCAAGCCCAGTTGGGGGGCCAGACACCCACAACCCCTCCTTCCCAGGGCCCAGCCATGCCTCCCCAGCCGATAACCTGAACCCCCTCCCTCCAAGAACCCAGCCATGGGGACCTGCCGGCCCAGATACCCACATCCCCTCTCCCTCCCAGAGCCCAGCCACAGGGCCCTGCAGCCCATTTCTGTGGGGGAAAAGAAATTCTGCACATACATTAATTTCTGCAACATTTTGCATTCAGAATTCCCCCAGGAGTATACATTATGATGAGCCTTAGGGGACAGAACCTGCCCTACTTCTACCTCCTCAGAAACACCCCGAAGCCCTGCTCCTTCATGCCGAGCAAGCCGCAATAACGAGCGAGAGGGACAGCATCACTCTGTCTCACATGCACAACTTCCTATCTCCTCCGGCAGTGATTTACATTTCTAACAGCTGCTCCAGGCGCCCAGATTGACCAGCCTGCGCTGCCTGTGACTGCTCTTGTGGCTTACCTTTGCTTCCCCATCAGAAGTAATTTTACTGCAGGGAAGCAAAGAAATCTGCGGGGGACATGAATTCTGCGCACGTGCACTGACGCAGAATTCCCCCAGGACTACCATTCATTTATTGCAGACAATCCTCTGACCTTCACTGTCTCTGGTGGGCAGATTTCCTGTCATACAAAATTGTAGGGAGGTTTTATCACGTGTGCAAATAGTGTCCACTAAAGGCCTGATCCAACTCCCATTGAAGTCAATCGAAAGACTTCCATGGATTTCAATAGGTGTTGGATCAGGCCTCAAGTTGTGATCACAACTTCATTTTACTTTGGACATAATGAGTCGTATCCTGAAGGCATCAGAAATTAAAATCAAAAGAATTGTCCAGACTTTTGAAAAAAATAGTTCTGTCTCCCAACTTCTGTTTTGTTATTGTCAAGAGAAAGATAATTAGGCCAAGGCGCTGACTACAAAAACAAACAAAACTGCTATGCAACCCTCTAGAGAACTGTTAGTAACACTCAGAGCCGGCGCAACCCATTAGGCGACCTAGGCAGTCGCCTAGGGCACTACAATTTGGGGGGGCGGTGACCGCGGCAGTATTTCGGCGGCGGGACCTTCCACTGCCTCTATGGGGGGCGGCATTTCGGGGCGGGACCTTCCGCTGCCTAGGGCAGCAGAAAAGCTGGCGGCGCTCCTGGTAACACTTCCCATGATCAGCAATATACAAACTTTACTCACATCAAATGTAACTAAGATGCAGTAATCAGTGCTAACCAAAGATTTAATTAAATTGTAAATAACAAAATGTTTTTTAAATCCTACAAATATGGGACCTAATCCTGCAAACTATTCTATGCTGTGGGACTCTTGTGCCAATGCCCAGCCCCACTGAAGTTGGGTGATATCAGTGGGACCCACAGGGGTACAAGGGTCTGCCCGCTTGCAGGATGGTAGCCATAGTAAGGACTATACTTATTAAGGCTTTCCATGTAGGCATATCAGTGGTGGGCAATCTGCGGCCCTTCAGGGTAATCTGCTGGCAGGTCGCGAGACAATTTGTTTACATTGACCGTCCACAGGCACGGCTGCCCGCAGCTCCCAGTGGACTTTGGTGAGCATGGGCTGCAGGGACGTGATGGCTGCCGCTTCCCGCAGCTCCCATTGGCCAGTAACAGCGAACCGCAGCCACTGGGAGCTGCAGGCGGCCGTGCCTGCGGACAGTCAATTTAAACAAATTGTCTCGTCGCCTGCCAGTGGATTACCCTGATGGGTCGCAGGTTGCCCACCACTGAGGTATATGTTTAAAAATGAAATTAACAAATCATGTGGTATTTTCATACCCACTTTAGCCCTGATGCCTACAGTGAACTGCTTAAAGATAATAGCCAGGTAGGTGGCTTCTTAGGGTATGTGTACACTGCAATTAAAAACCCACAGCTGGCTCGTGTCAGCTGACCCTGACTCAGGCTTGCGGGGCTTGGGCTGTGGAGCTGTTTAATTACAGTGTAGACTTCTGGGCTTGGGCTGCAGCCTGAGCTCTGGAACCCTCACTCCCAGGGTCCTAGACAGAGCCGGCGGTAGGCATAAGCAAACTAAGTAATTGCTTAGGGCCCCGAGCAGCTCAAGGGGGGGGGGCTATTATTAGTATGTGTTGTGTGTTGGGGAGAGCAAAAATATTCCTGCTTAGGGCCCCCAGTGGGCTAGCACCACCTCTGGTCCTAGTGCCCAGGCTTCTGCCCGAGCCTGTAAGTGCACACTGCCATTAAACAGTGCTGCAGCCTGACTCCGTGAGCCTGAGTCAGGTGGCAAGGGCCAGCCACACGTGTCTAATTGCAGTGTAGACATATTCTTAGTGTTTCATTAATATCTTTTCTTCACTTACCTTATTTAAGAACAAACAAACTTTGAAGTCTGTAAATTGTGCAATTAGGCTGAGATTTACAAAGGATATTGAATTCAAATGGGAGCTCGGTGCCTAACTTCTTTGAAAATCCCAGTTTTAGTTAATAAATGCAACCCTGTATTCCTATTTCACTCACTCTTGTCTTTTGCCATTCTCCACTGCATTGTATTCTTCAGATTATTGTAGATTATAAAATTCTTGGGGCAGGGACTGTCTTATTTTACATTTGTGCATTGCCCAGCACAATAGAGCCCCAATTCTGGCTGGAACCGCTGGGTTCTACCATAATACAAATAATAAAGAAAACAATAATTTTCATTTACTAGATTGTGCCATCTCATGGTGTATTACATTATTCCATAGTTCACTCCTGTAGTGCTGTCATATCATGTTCACTGAGCACGCTTAAAAAGTTCATCCTGGTTCTAGAGATATTACCAGTTATTGTGGTATTCCCTTTTTTAAAAATAGGAAATATCTCTTAAATCTTTACTGTCTAATGCTGGAAGGAACTTAAGTGTGCCAATAGTATATAGTAACAGTAATACGGTTCTTGTAAAGTACTTTGAGATCCATGGATGAAAAGCACTATATAAATGTGGTAAGTATCATTATCCCTATTTTACACATTGGGGTCTGAGGCATTTGTTTCATTTGAATGTGATCTCTTTCAAAGGTAATAGGGTGAGTCAGTGAGGCATTGGAGAAGAAGCTCAGGTGCTATTTTACCTTCATGCTATATTTTGCAAGCTTCAACTTAGCGTGAGTGCATAGGTCTTTTTTGATACCTTTTGGATTCAGTTGAAAGGAGAACAATAGCTGCAAGACTCATACAATTTCACTCCTGGTCCCTCACAGCTTTTACATGCACATACAGAGATATACACAAAAAGGAATCCACATTGGTGTTAGCTTCTACTCTATAAGGAATACAAGAAAAATATTAAATTCACTGAATGGTCAGCACCATCAAGAGAGGAAGAAATTTCATTTTCAACCTTCTATAAGTGTATCATGAACAATAAACTCTTTGGGACAGGAACTGAAATGTACGGTATGTTTGTATAGTGCCTAGCATAATCGGACCCCAATACGGTCAATGCCTTTTGGCACCTATCATAATGGCAATAATAATGGAGAGTAAAAAACCTGAACTATTAAAAAGATGATAGTATTTATTTAATAACAAAAGTGGTTATTGATAATTTCTCTAGTCTCAGTGGTATTTGCAAGGGACAGACCCAAATTATGAATCTGCTTAACTCTTTGACTTGAGAACAAAAAGCTGCTGGTGCTGTACAGGAGGCACAATTCTATGATTAGGCAAGTGCATCTTGCATTCCTGTAGCCTGTCTGCATGCTTGTGTCAATCCTTCTCCCAGACTGATGAGAAGAACCATATGGTCAGGTGCAAATATAGCAGCATCTGTCCAGAGATGAGGTGCTCACTTTTCAAAATAAACAAGAGTGTGGGCAGGTGTCTCTGATTTATCTTGAGCCAATTCTTAATTGTTTAAGGATGTGCAGTTGTAAAGAGAAAAACAGTGGTGTCTGACCTATTAAAATAATGTACCATAATTCTTTTTGTTTCTGTGGCCATTATGATGACTTAACAGGCTAAGTCATTGAGCTCACAACAGTGAGTGACTGAAAGCTTGTTTCTCAGACTTGGATTTGAGAGTGGTTTTTGCTACTCAACATTTAGGAAAATAAAATGTGCCTATGAAAGAAATCTTTTTATTCATGATCTTATATTAGGTTCTAGTTCAACTTGAGGTTTGATGTAATTAAGATGGCACAGACTGGCAACATTACATTTATCTTCAGAGGGCCAAGTACTATATGTCAGAATTACCTTTATTCAAGCATGGGTTATAAACACCTCACGTAGGACCCATAATTGACCCCCCAATGCAGCTTCACCATTGGTAGCACTGGCAGAGGCTATAGTGTGGACAGGGCTCAGGTGTTTTCAGCACCATGTGATCTAACCCTGAACAGAGGAGGATTAGATCAGTGGTTCTCAAAGTCGGTCCGCCGCTTGTTCAGGGAAAGCCCCTGGCGGGCCGGGCCGGTTTGTGTACCTGTCCCATCCGCAGGTCCGGCCAATCGCGGCTCCCACTGGCTGCGGTTCACAGCTCCAGGCCAATGGGGGCGGTGGGAAGCAGTGGCCAGCACATCCCTTGGCCCGTGCCGCTTCCCGCAGCCCCCATTGGCCTGGAGCGGTGAACTGCGGCCAGTGGGAGCTGCGATCGGCCGAACCTGCGGATGGGGCAGGTACACAAACCGACCCGGCCCACCAGGGGCTTTCCCTGAACAAGCGGTGGACCAGTTTTGAGAACCACTGGATTAGATGACAATGGCAAAAACTTGAGCCTCCCTGAGCACTGTTTACACGACAGCCTCTGTCATTACTTTCCCAGGTCAGGATTGGTGGTGAATTACAGGTCATTAAAATGAGAAGAGGTGCACAGGGAAGAAGGCAGGACTCCTTAAGTACATAAGTGAGGCTGTGTAAGGAACCTTATCTCTTTCCAGTTGATAATAAGGGTGTGAATGGAAGAAGGCAGTACATAGAAGGAAACCTACACCTTTCCATATGATAGGAGAAGGTTGAAAATAGACGGGTCACATGAAAACGAGTGTATTAATATGGACAGTATACACCTCTACCTCGATATAATGCTGTCCTCGGGAGCCAAAAAATCTTACTGTGTGATAGGTGAAACTGCGTTGAACTTGCTTTGATCCACCAGAGTGCGCAGCCCTGCCCCCCCGGAGCACTGTTTTACCGCGTTATATCCGAATTCATGTTATATTGGGTCACGTTCTGGCGAGGTAGCAGTGTACATAGTGTCACCTAGATTTAAAGTTGCCTAAGCTTTTAAAAAATCAGTAGTTTATAACAACCTCAAAGTTTGATTTTTGTCTAAAATTTGGTATGCTTGCTCTCAGTCAGGAAGCATTGTTTTCTGAGATTTTCATCAAAACCATCAGAGCCATTTTGTGGCATATAAGGAGTGAAATGTAGAGTGGTTTTTTCTTTTTGGTTAAGAGTGTATTTTTTTCTTCCAAGAAAAGTGTTGCAGCCTTTTTTGAGCAGCCTAGTGCTTCAGCAGTAGGTGGTGGGAACTTGAAATTTGACAAGGACTTAAGCGTTTGATTATAGAAGCGTTATTATCCCTATTTTGCAGAGGCGGAACTGAAGCTCAGAGTTATTTACCCAAGATAACACAAGAAGTTTGAGGCAGAGGCAGGAATAAAACCCAAGTCTCCTTTGTTTCACTCAAGTCCCTTAACCATAAGACCATCCTTCTTTTTCAAGTGGATCCCCTTCCTTATTTACAACACACAATACAATTAGAGCTAGATAACATCCACCAAAGTCAGTAGAAATCTTTCTGTTGACTTCAGTGTACTTTAGATCTGGCCCTTAATGCAGTGACTAAGATAGAGGTGCACTGGAGCTCAAAAGAATTCACTACACAACTTTGCATCATACACTGTCCAATAGTGTATGGAGTAGTGTTCCTATGGGCAAAAGTGTGAAGTCATGTAAGTATTGTGTCATAAGGCATATATAAAGGGGGTAGAGTTAAGGTTGTACAGGCAACCTTAACTTTGTCATTTCCTGATTTTTTTGAGTGCTTCACTTTGCAGCCTCTGTGTTCTTTAATATAGATTCTTGTTATTGCTGATTCTTATGTGGACTATACATAAAATGAAAGAGGACACATGATAATATCACAAAGGATTTATCCACCTGAGATTGGGTGGACATATAATACACAACCAACGAAGCCCCGACTGAATTATTCCATTCTTTGGAGGCTGCCATTCTTGTAGTCTTCTTTGATCATGATAAGGTGACCATACTTGACACAGCCCAAACGGAAGGAGAGAGACATGAAGACACTGTATAAATAAATGTATTAAATCAGATTAGATCTTTAGATTGTGTTAGAAGAAGACTGGTGAACAAGTTAATACAGAGATAAATGCAGTAGAAAATAACTTAGAAACACTGGGCTGGAGACCCCAATACTCAAGAGTCCGATACATACCATATTTATATTAGGGCCAAAGTTCTCTCTTTTATAGAAAACCAAGTAAATATGCCTTGTGCAGTAGAGTTCTTTGGTGATTGAAGGAGAGAATCCTCCCCTAGCCCCACTGCTCTAGGGCTACTACCGGAGCAACTGGGTTGCAGCAGCCTCTGTGGCCACTAAGCCCTCTATGCACAGAACTTTGGTTGTGTATCTGTGAAGTTGCCGCTACGCTGATCATGATCTCACCCTTTTGCTGACCTTCCCCATCCGCATCCCTACCCCCCCCCCCCACACACACACTTTATAGGAGGTCCTCTTAGGAAATATATCTGCAGCTCCTCTTTCCACAGCACTGGTCCTGCTGCATTCAGAACCATCAGCACCCTTTATCCGGCGTGTAGGATTTCCTCCTTAACATGTACCCATTAAATGAGTTCACATTTTTAGCATAATTTATACTTGACTGAAAGTAGCATTGGGGAATGTACCATTCGTGATATATATTCAAGGAACCTAAATATCTCAGTTATTTACATCCACAAGGTCAGATTTGTAACCAGGATGGTAGAATGTGAACGTATAATATTTACATTAAAACTTAGATCCTGTAGGAAATTTTGTGGTGTTCCCCTCCCCCAAAAAATTGCTTTTCACTCACGTACTGGTTATGAGCCAAAACCTGAGAGCTACATATCTAGAACAATCTTTTTCTGCTAAGAGTTATTTCCATGCATGAGTGTCCCATAGTAGCAGTTCCATAAAATAATTCTTGTGGCCAGTGTTCTATTGATTTCTTAATTTGGCTCCTTTACAATAAAATCATTTTCTCATGATTACTACACCTCTACTCTGATATAACGCGACCCGATATAACATGAATTGGGATATAACATGGTAAAGCAGCGCTCTGGGGGGGTGGGGTTGCATGCTCTGGCGGATCAAAGCAAGTTCAATATAACACAGTTTCACCTATAACTCGGTAAAATTTTTTGGCTCCCGAGGACAGCGTTCTATCAGGGTAGAGGTGTACCAAGGGAATTTCTACATCAGCACAGCTGTCTTTTCCCAGGGAGACTAATTTCTGACAGCTGGCAAATAAAATAAAATAAGTTTATTGTTTCGAACACCCCAAACTGTTTTTCATGAAGATGTAATTTCTATATGTAAAGCACAAGAATAAAAGTAAATAAATAAATAAAATCTTTCTATAGCAACATAAGTTAGAGAATCTTGAGAATCAGGAACATAAACCTCAAATAAGCTTATTAACAAGTAATAGTGTCTTTAGTATATTGTATTTTTAAAAGGTAAAACACACATGCATATGTTTTGCTCCATGGCCAACCTTGACTGATGAAAGATTTGTTAATCTGCCTTACTATGAGTTATGGGTAATATTCAGTAGATTTAGAAGTGATTGAAGTTGATGCTGGCAAGAATATCATAATAATATTGTCCTTCAATCAATATAAAAACATAGGAATGTCCATACTGGGTTCGGCCAGTGGTCCATCTAGCCCAGTGTCCTGTCTCTGACATTGACCAGTACCAGAGCTTCACAGGGAGAGTACAGAACAAGACAATTTTGGAGAGATCCACCTGTCTTCCCCTCTTAGCTTCTGGCAGTCAGAGGTTTAGGATTGCCCCAAGCATGGGGTTATATCCCTGTCCATCTTGGCTAATAGCTGTTGATGGAACTATCCTCCATGAACTTATCCAGTTCTTTTTTGAACTCTGTCATATTTTTGTCTATCACAGCATCCCATGGCAGTGAATCCCACAAATTAATTGTGTGTTATGTGAAAAAGTAATTCCTCTTGTTTGTATTAAAACCTATTAATTTCATTGGGTGAGCCCTTGTTTCTGTATTGGGGAAAAGTGTAAATAACACTTCTCTATTCACTTTTTCCACACCATTCATGATTTTATAGACCTGTATCCTATCCCCCCTTAATTGTCTATTTTCTAAGATGAACAGCCCATATTTTTTCAGTCTTTCTTCGTATGGAAGCCATTCCATACCCTTGATCATCTTCATTGCTCTTTTCTGAACCTTTTAAAGTTCCACTATATCATTTTTGAGATGGGGTAACCAGAACTGCATGCAGTGTTCAAGGTATGGGCACACCAGGGATTTATATAGTGGGACTGGGATAGAAAATAGGACAGAATATATCTGTTTCCTAACAGTTAGCCTGTTTCACCGCTGTTGTGCATTGAGCTGAAGTTTTCAGAGAACTATCCATGATGATTCCAATACTTTCTTGAGTATAATTTAGAAATTATCATTATATATGTGTAGTTAAGATTATTTTTTTCAGTGTGCATTACTTTGCACTTATCAATGTTGAATTTCATCTGTTATTTTGTTGCCCAGTCACCCAATTTTGTGAGATGCCATTGTAACTCTTCGCAATCAGCTTTGGACTTAACTATCTTGAGTAGTTTTGTATTATTTGCAGATTTGTCCACCTCACTGTTCACCCCTTTTCCGAGATTATTTATGACGAACTGCACCAGTTCCAGTACAGATCCTTGGGGGACACTAGTGTTTACCTCTCTCCATTGTGAAAACTGACCATTTGTTATTACCTTTTGTTTCCTATCTTTTAATCAGTTACTGATCCATGAGTATACCATGACTACTTAGTTTCCTTAAGAGTCTTTGGTGAGGAACCATGTCCAAGGCTTTCTGAAAATCTAAATGTGCTATATCGACTGGATCGCCCTTATCCACATGCTTGTTGACGCTCTTAAAGAATTCTAATAGATTGGTGAGCCATGACTTCCCTTTACAAAAGCTATGTTGACTTTTCCCCCAACAAATCATATGCCTCAGTGGTCTTAGCTATGGCCATGTCTTTTTCCTTTTTTGTATTTTTGTTTTCTAATCAAAATGCACTTTCAAATGTACTTGTCTTGTGTGTGATGCATGAGAATAAGAAACTGTCATACACTCATTCTTGATAAGTATCTACATGATTAGGAATGTATTTATTAAGAATTTCAGGTTCAAGCTGGCAAGATTTTGTGAAATTCATCAACTACTCAGCCACTCTCTGAGTCCAACTCATTTTTCACTTCTTATGCCATGAGATGAAGACTGGCCTTTTAGGCAGGGAATTGATCATGTGGGATGCAACTTCAGGTGATCCTTAGTCAGAGCTCTATGAAAGGATTACGAAAAAAATGCAAAGTCTCTACCAGTGTGGTAGAGGAAGGAAAGGGAATGCTACTCCAAACCACATTGGTAATCAGGTCAAACTTGCACACATGCTATGTTCCAAAAGAAAATTTAAGTAGCTAACACAACACAAAATGTAGAAGAAGGAAATCCATAGTAATTGCACATGCACACACACACACACATATATATTTCTTTTGCATATAACACTACTTGTATCTGAGTTATCTTGGATACTGCTAATTTCGTGTCTGTCAAAAAACTGTAAGATTAAACATTGGGACAGTCAGATACAAAATATTTGAAATCTGCATCCCTATAATTGGATGTTTTGTAGATTAAAAATGGATTCTTTTCCTTCTGTCATATATTGAAAATATAAATGGAACTGCATAATTGTCTAAAATCAACTGTTATGTCCCCAAGGAGCAAAATAACTGGTATTCAGTTCAGTATACAAAAGATCTACATTATGCTACAATTTTGGAAGAGCAGTATAGATTGGGTTTTCTTTTTTTTTTTATCTCAGATAAATTTAATCCCTACAAACAGTTTTACTCAAGGTCTCAAATTGTAAATAGGAGCAATCTTACTATGGTGTTTAAATTAAAAAAAAAATCAGTGGAAGTGCAGTATTGTTCTTTAAAATGGAGTTATTTTCTCTTTGAGAGCAAATGTAGCTTGCATCTCAAACTGGGTATTATATTTTCTCTATGTATTATATACAGTGAAAGCCACTTTTACTAAACTCTGATACGTGACTCTTACGGTGAAATAATATAAAGTCCAAAATTACCTCAGTGAAGTGTAATGTAAACATTTTAATAATGGCTACAGTGAACTTTTTCTTATCGTAAAGTTGATCTGTTAGAAAAATTTTCTCTGTAAAAAGGTTCCACTCTCCATTGATTTATTTACTTTACAATGGGTCAAATTCTTCTGTACTTACTCCAGTTGAAATATTAAATTTCTCCATAAATAGTCCCTCTGAAGTCAATGCTTGTGGCGTAAGGGGGTATTCGGAACAGAGGCAACTCCAGAAATTTATCACATAGTATGCACAACTGAACCACACTCACGTTCAGGGCCGGCTCCAGGCACCAGCCGATCGCGATCGTGGGTTTTTGTTTTTTTTCCCGCTGCTTGGGCCACAAAAACCCTAGAGCCGGCCCTGCTCACTTTAACTTAAAATGCCATGAGGGAGGAGCTGCTGGACCAAATTTCATGGAGTGGTGTTGCAACCCATTCCACAGAGTCACCGCACTACTCAGCTTTGGCCCAGCACTGGTCTGTCAAGGAACCACTGGGGCAAACCTGAGTGGTGTGGCGAGCTCATACGCCATGTCACAACGTCACATGGCCTTCTCAAATGGGGGGGCCTAGGGAAAACCGATCCTCATCCTGGGCAACCCTGCCGCACCCTCCCCTCCCCCCCGTTGGTCCCCTGGCCTATGGTATAGCCGGTGGGTACCATATATACAGCTTCGGACACTAATGATTCAGAATAAGTAAGGGTATCATAATCTGGTCCTATGTAACTAATTTCAAATGTTATCACAAATCCTTGCATATCTGTTTAAAGCACACTGTTGTGGGGTTTATTCAAGATGAAATGTTTTTAAAAGTCTATAGCTAATAGCCAAAGTGGCTACTATGATTTAAATGATGATTTCTTATGGAAGTTGTTCAGAGAACTAATGTAATTCTCCTTGAGGTTTTCATCATAAAATGCCACATCATTAAATAGCACCACTTCCCAACAGGAACAGAACAAAATAATTCTGTTTATTTTTTTTGCTGCGTTCTTGTTCTAAACCTGTGGCTAATTACAGAAAGAAAACAATATAGAATGTCCACTCAGGTTTCAGGCATTAATCTTGTCCATCTGTTTCTCTGTAAGTTCTTGAACTTTCATATTTAGCATAGCAAAATCTATCAGCTTCCTTCTGTCATCTTCTTGCAATTCAAGATAAGGTTGATACTTCATCTAGAATCAGGGAGATCTGCATATACGAGTGCACAAAAATGTAGCACCCTTTGCTTTTCTCAGTTCTTTAAAACATTTTGAATGGAATTCACTCCTAACATGAATTCTGTCCACCTCTTCAGTTCCACTTTAGTCCTCAAAATAAGGGGGAAGCTGGTGCATAGACTTTGTGCCAGGCTTCTGCAAAGTGGTAGCTTTCACGCTCTCTCACTAGGAAATATATACCTACCTGTGTCATATAAAACTTGGTTTTGAGGGGGAGAAGCTAGATTTCACCTGAAGAGTATAAAAGTGTAATGATGCACACAACCTTGCTAAAACTTTTGAATGCTCAGGTGGAGATCAGTTCCATTTGTTTAGAAGTGCAAGGAAAGACATTTTGTTGTATTCAGTTTCATTACTTCCTTATATCATTAGCATCTGTGGTTTCTATGATCTTCAGATGCTTTTCTTGCCAGGAAACTTGTGTTTCTGTCACACTTTTAGGCAGACAGTACTGGAAAGTTTACTCATTCTGCGTGGATATGACTCTTTCTCAAGGGATTGTATATTTGGAAAACCTGTTTCCATAAAGTATCAGGCATTGTTGTTATAATTTAACTTAATCCAGATTCATTATCCCATACCTACTGTTGTAGATACATATTCGTTGTTTCTTACACTGTGACTCATGGAGATGTGTGAGTTTCCTGATGTGTTCACGAGCACAAATGCATGACCCACCCTCCCCCCACCCACCCATACAATCAGGCCTGGTCTACACTAGGAGGTTATGTTGAATTTAGCAGCGTTAAATCGAATTAACCCTGCACCTGTCCACACAATGAAGCTATTTAGTTTGACATAGAGGTCTCTTCAAATCGATTTCTGTACTCCCCCCCGACGAGGGGAGTAGCGCTAAATTCGACATGGCCATGTCGAATTAGGGTAGATGTGGATGGAATTCGACGCTAATAGCTCCGGGAGCTATCCCACAGTGCACCACTCTGTTGACGCTCTGGACAGCAGTCCGAGCTTGGATGCTCTGACCAGCCATACAGGAAAAGCCCCGGGAAAATTTGAATTCCTTTTCCTGTCTGGGCAGTTTGAATCTCATTTCCTGTTTGGACATCGTGGCGAGCTCAGCAGCACTGGCAACAATGCAGAGCTCTCCAACAGAGGTGACCATGCAATCGCAGAATAGAAAGAGGGCCCCAGCATGGACTGATCAGGAAGTCTTGGATCTGATCGCTGTGTGGGGCAATGAGTCCGTGCTTTCAGAGCTGTGATCGAAAAAACAGAATGCAAAGATCTATGAGAAGATCTCCAAAGCCATGACAGAGAGAGGATACAGCCGGGATGCAACGCAGTGCCGCGTGAAAATCAAGGACCTGAGACAAGGCTACCAGAAGACCAAAGCGGCAAACGGACGCTCCAGATCCCAGCCCCAGACATGCCGTTTCTACGAGGCACTGCATTCCATTCTAGGTGCGGCCGCCACCACTACCCCGCCAGTGACCGTGGACTCTAACGATGGGGTATTGTCGACGGCCGCTTCCTCGGAGATGTTCGCGGATGGGGAAGATGAGAAAGGAGATGAGGAGGACGAGGCAGTTGACAGCGCTTACAACGCTGGTTTCCCCGACAGCCAGGATCTCTTCATCACCCTCACGGAGATCCCTTACCAACCTCCCAAGGCGTTAACCCTGACCCTGAATCAGGGGAAGGATCAGTTGGTAAGTGTTTTAAACATGTAAACATTTATTTTGATCAGAACAGGAATGGAATATTAACAATGGGTTTTTCATGATTACTTTGCCCTAGGCGCTTTACTTTTTAGTCCTTGCCAGTGCAACTACTGCAAAAGTATCTCCAAATGTCCGGTTTTGCATGATTACTTTGCCCTAGGTGCTCTACTTTTTAGTCCTTGCCAGTGCAGCTACTGGAAAATTGTGTCAATATGTCCGGGGATAGAGCAGAAATCCCCCTGGGACATCTCCACGAAGCTCTCCTGGAGGTAATTTGAAAGCCTTTGCATTAGGTTCCTGGGGAGAGCGGCCTTATTACGTCCTCCGTGGTAGGAAACTTTTCCGCACCAGGCTAGCAGCAAGTACTCCGGGATCAGCGCCTTGCACAGCATGGCCGCATACAGCTCCGGTTTTTGCTGGCATTCACACAGCATGCGGTCTTTCTCTGTGTCCGAGATCCTCATCAGAGTGATATCACTCATGGTGACCTGCTTTAAATTAGGGGGATGTTAGTATTGGGACTGATTGCCTGTTCCTTTCCATAACTGAAACCGGCGGTTTACAGCCACGCGGTGGAGGCAGGAGAGGGGCAGCATACAGGGATCTTTCCCGGGGACAGCCGCGAGGGGGGTGGGACCGGGGCCGAGTTCATGCTGGCCGGATTGCCGGCAGCAGGAACTGGCCAACGCTAGGGGCACTGCTTTGAAAGTGAAAGGAGGGCACTGCTATAAATTAAGCTTTCAGCAGCCAAAAGTCTACGGCTTACCATGTCCGCCTACTAGCCGAATTCCGCTGTCCTGCCCTGCTTGTGTGATCTGTACTCCAAGACCCCAGGCACTGAATGCGAAGGCCAAAAATTCGACCTTGTCCTGAGTGCGCATGTTATAGGTGCTGTGCATGGTCTTGTTCACAGAGAAAGACTATGTTCATTGTTCACAAAAATTTATCTTTGTGAGGAATTCACTCCCTTTTTCCCATCCCACAACTGCGAGTGTCTCCCAACCTACCCCGGCATCCCCCTCCCAGAGGCTGGTGCAGATTAGGCGCCGAAAGAGAAGGACACGGGACGAGATGTTCTCCGAACTTACGGGTTGCTCCCGAGCCGAGGCAGCACAGCAGACCCAGTGGAGGGAGAACATGTCGCAATACCAGCGATCACACAGCGAACGGGAGGACAGGTGGCGGCAGGAAGACCAGCAGGCAACTCAAACGCTCCTTGGACTAATGAGGCAGCAAACGGACATGCTCCGGCGCCTTGTAGATGTTCTGCAGGACTGGAGGCAGGAGGACAGAGCCCCGCTGCATTCTATCTCTATCCGCCCTCCCCCGCCACAAAGTCCCATCCCTCCCTCACCCAAAGTCCCAAGAAGGAGGGGCGGCAGGGGCCGTGAAAACAGTCACTCCACCCCTGCTGACTGCTCAAGTACCAGACGGCTCTCATTCCCAAAGTTTTGAGAAGTCCTTTCCTTCACTCCAAAGCACCTCCCCAAGCCCCCGTCCCAGTGTCATCCCCTAACTGTGTAGTTGTTAATAAAAAATATGTTTCTGTTCATTACTGTTTCCGTCATGTTCTTTTAGAGGACAGTGTGTTTGAAGGGGGGAAAAGGGGCTGGTAATTGGAGAGGACAGTCACCTTTACCAGTGTACAGACACGGGGGCAGGTTCAGCAGCAGGTCACACACACATTGCAGTCACAAGGCACCCTGGTCAGTCTGGGAGGTGGTTTTCATGTTCTGTGTGTGGGGGCTATGTGAGTTTGTGGTGGGGGAGGGCGGTTACAGATCTTATGCAGCGGTCCTTAGCCTGGATGACAGAGCCACGCAGCAGGGGATCTGTAACTGTCCTCCCCTGCCACAAAGTCACATAGCCCCCATACACAGAGTCCCGAAAAAGGAGGGGTGGCAGGCTCCATTGAAACAACCAGTCCACCACTGCGGACCGTTCTAGGAGCAGGAGCCTGTCATTCCTCAAGTTTAGAAGCATCCTTTCCATCACTACACCCGCTCCCCACCATAGTCTGCGTCCCAGTTTCAACCCTTTACCACGAAACCCTTAATAAAGAAAACGGTGTTAATGAACAAAGTTCCATTTATTTTATTTTTAAAGGTGTGTTGGAAGGGGGGCAACGGGGTGAAAGGGGTATGTAACTGGAGAGGATAAGTATCAGGGGGTAGCCGTGTTAGTCTGTATCTACAAAAACAACAAGGAGTCTGGTGGCACCTTAAAGACTAACAGATTTATTTGGGCATAAGCTTTCGTGAGTAAAAACCTCACTTCTTCGGATGAAGGTTTTTACTCACGAAAGCTTATGCCCAAATAAATCTGTTAGTCTTTAAGGTGCCACCAGACTCCTTGTTGTTTTTGGAGAGGATAGTCAACATTAAGTGGGTAAAGAAACGGGGGCAGGTTCAGCTTCTCTTTAAACAAACGTAATAGTCACAGGTTACCCTGCTCACTGTGGAACCTAGCTTTCAAAGCCTCCCGGATGTACAGCGCATCCCGCTGGGCTCTTCTAATCGCCTTGCTGTCTGGCTGGGCGTAATCAGCAGCCAGGCAATGTGCTTCAACCTCCCACCCCGCCATAAACCTCTCCCCCTTGCTCTCACAGAGATTGTGGAGCACACAGCAAGCTGCAATAACAGTGGGGATATTGGTTTCGCTGAGATCAGAGGAGTCAGTAAGCTTCTCCATCTCCCCTTGAGACGTCCAAAAGCACACTCCACCACCATTCTGCACTTGCTCAGCCGGTAGTTGAGTTCTTTTTCACTGTCCAGGGCTCCTGTATAGGGCTTCATGAGCCAGGGCATTAGCGGGTAGGTTGGGTCCCCGAGGATCACTATAGGCATCTCCACATCCCCGACAGTTATTTTGTGGTCCGGGAAGTAAATACCTTCCTGCAGCTGTCTAAACAGACCAGAGTTCCTGAAAACACGAGCGTCATGAACCTTGCCGGGCCATCCGACGTTGATGTCGGTAAAACGTCCCCTATGGTCCACCAGTGCTTGCAGCACCATTGAAAAGTAGCCCTTTCAGTTAATGTACTGGCTGGCCTGGTGCTCCGGTCCCAGGATAGGGATCTGAGTTCCATCTATAGCCCCATCGCAGTTTGGTAATCCCATCGCGGCGAAGCTATCTATGATGACCTGCACGTTTCCCAGGGTCACTACCTTTGAGAGCAGTAGCTCAACGATTGCGTTGGCTGCTTGCATCACAGCAATTCCCACGGTAGATTTGACCACGCCAAAGTGGTTCACGACTGACCGGTAGCTGTCTGGCGTTGCAAGCTTCAGAGGGCTATGGCCACTCGCTTCTGGACAGTCAGGGCTGCTCGCATCCAGGTGTCCTTGTGCTTCAGGGCAGGGAACAGCAACTCACAAAGTTTCAGGAAAGTTCCCTTACGCATGCGAAAGTTTCGCAGCCACTGTGATTCATCCCAGACCTGCAGCACTATGCGGTCCCACCAGTCCGTGCTTGTTTCCTGGGCCCAGAATCGCCATTCCACAGCATCAACATGACCCATTGCCACCATGATGTCCACGGCACGAGGTCCCGTGCTTTGCGAGAGGTCTGTGCCACTCTCAGACTTAATATCCTGACCGCGCTGCCATAGCCTCCTCGCCTGATTTCTCAGCATCTGCCTCTGAAAAAGGTGGATGATAAGGTGCGAGGTGTTGACAACGGCCATAACTGCAGCGATGGTCGCAGCGGGCTCCATGCTCGCAGTGCTGTGGCGTCCGCGCTGTCACTCACTAGAAAAGTGCGCGAACTGATTGCCCGCCGGCGCTTTCAGGGAAGGAGGGCGGGAGTGACGGTTGAATGACGACAGCTATCCAAAACCACCCTCTACACATTTTTTTTCCCAGCAGGCATTGGGGGCTCGACCCAGAATTCCAATGGGCAGCGGGGACTGCGGGAACTGTGGGATAGCTGCCCACAGTGCACCGCTTCCAATGTCGACGCTTGCCCCGTTAGAGTGGACTCACAAAGTCGAATTACTGTTCTTAGTGTGGATACACATGTTCGACTTTGTAATATCGGTTCCACTAATTCGATTTAAGTAAAATCGAACTACTCTCGTAGTGTAGACGTACCCTCAGTCTGTTACGTTATTCTACATGCCTTACAAAAGAGAGAAAAGGAACCTTGATTATATAATTGACCAGGTGGTAAAAGAGTCAAGATGTTTCTTGTGTCTCTTGCACTTTTTGTAGCAATGAGGAGGAAATTAGGATGGGAGACATAAAAGGAGTGAAGGAAAGATGAGACCAAGTGACTAGGTTCATTCATCCAGTTGTTCACATTGTATGAGGCTACCATCTTAGCATCAGGGCTGTGCAGATGAGATGCTTCCTTTTTCTTCACCCTGTGCTTGAACTGTCTGTGTCTAGAACCATGTGTGAACATGCACAAACACAAACATCTTGACTCTCTCTATAAAGACTAATTTTGCAATATGTATTTTATTAATTAATGTTTACTCATATATTTGTTTCGATACTCTTTATTTGTTTATCTACAGATTTGTTTTTGTTTGTTACACTGTATTTAAGCTATAATGATTTGTAATATATAACACTCATGGATGTGAAACCTATGACTGCAAACACAAAGTGTGACAGCATATAGGTTTCTGAAATGAAACAAAACGGCAAACTTGGAAGCACCACTTAGATACAAATCATGCATTAGGTGATAAAATTATATTATACGGTACTTATATATATCCCACTGTTGTTAGAAGTGGTGACCTCCTTCTCTATTTCTATGAATACTAGTATGGATTTAAAGCACTGTTTGTTTGAATTTACTTTAAGTGCCTATTTGTGTTTTGGCTGAAATAAAAAAAATCCTTCAAAACTATGTAAAGTTTGGATTATGACATTGCAGAATATACATTGTAATTGAGATGCTTATATTCCATAGCAATAGGCACTATAAATGTAAAAAATGTTTTGGGGATTTAAAAAAAAAACAGCTGATCTGATTTTAAATTTGTAGTCTTTTGCTGTGGAGTCAAATTAGGCCAGCTCGCCCATGCTTAATTACCCATTCGTTTTAATTACTACCTACTTTTAACATCAACCTGGTCTTCATATTAATCCCCCCCAAAACTTATTCAAGTGTAATTTGGCTTTCCATGGGAAGTGCAATATAAACTGAGTTCTCTCTCTGTCTTTATGTTCAGAAATATTACTAGAATTTTTGTTTAAAAATAGCAGATCATCATTACCATATTTATATGATGTCTATTATAATAGAGTATTAATAAACACAGAATATAAAGAACATATGTGTAAATCTGTGTCAGCCAGGACTCTATCTATTGAAACAGCAAACAGCATAGCAAACAACAAACATACATATTTAGCTCCATTAGCCATAATTACCTTTAAAATATCAATATATGCACATCAATATAATTGTAAGATATATGTTATCACTATAATTCATTCCATTATAATGAGTGGGGGATAGGCAGTACATCACTGTAACTAAAAACAAAATTTGATCCAGTTTACACATAGGTGTCCATCTGTTTCTGTTTACCAGGTTAATAAATATACAGTTTGCTGAATCTACAACTCTGATGAAGCAGCCAGTAGTGTCTTACAATAACAGCATAAAATCCTGCAGTTTACTTTGCATAGGTGCACCGCTGTTCCCACATGGAGTCCCATTGACTTTAGTGGGGTTCTCCATGCACACAGACCTACACAGGTGCAGCAGTGCACCCATGCATAATGAATTGCAGGTGTAACTCTCACCTAAAGTATGACAGCCATAACAAGCTGTTGGAGCTTAGGGCAACGGTTTCCCATCTGTGCCCCTCCAGCAGCACAAAGAAGGTCTTAACTAGCTACCCAGGAATTTTCCCAGCATAGGGGAAATCTCCATATGATGCAGTGTCATTTAGTGTAGAGGACAATCTGGCCTACTCTTGGCCTCTGCCATATTCACACACAAACACTTCCTGCCAGAAGAGATGAGCCATAGCAGGATCTTCACCCCTCATATGCAATGAATTCCCCTCAGATCCTTGCTCTTTGATTCACTAACTCCTTATAAGCCCATCTCTGAGAAACTCTCAGTAGCCCCTATCACTCCCTGAAGAACTTCTACTACCTCACTCCTCTTCAGGGTCAACCTCGAGTCGTACAGAAATATGGAGTTTCTCTAGACCATGGCATCTTTGAGATATGGATTTATAATAAAATGCTACAAGAAGCAAAAAAGTCTCTTACTCTCCTAAATCTCATATCTCTAAGACATTGGTTTTCAACCTTTTTTCATTTGAGGACCCTTAAAAAGTTTTGAGTGGCAGTGCGGACCCCTTTGGAAATCTTCGACATAGTCCACAGACCACAGGTTGAAAACCACTGCCCTAAGAAGTTATCCAATTAATTTTAAAGATTGAGGATAAAAAGGGGCGGGAGTGTCCCCAAAACCAGCACAGTTCTTTTATGACAGGGAATGTGCACCAGATAATTCAGGTGGCTATAATCAAGGATGTAAAGATATATTCTATTAGTTATTATTTTGCCTAAAATAAATTCTAGAACATTAAAACCAGAAAATTCAAAAGTTACCTTAAATTTGTGAAAAATAATTTTTTAGAAATTAAGATTTTACAAACAACGTTCTCTCCCCCCATTCCAGACTCCAGCATGCACCATGTAATCTGCATTATCCACTTGATAGACATTGGCATATGTGCTAAGTATTTCAAATGCCTTTTTTAGATTTTTTTTCAACTACTCTTTGTTCTCCACATGTAACAGGTAATAAGGACCTTATTTAAAAGTCTATTGAATTCAAGTGACTTCATTCCACTGACTTCATTGGACTTTAGATCAGGCCCTAAATTTGTTTTGGAAAATGAGTTACAGGTCATTGTAGTCTATGCTGGTATTTGTACAGTAGCTGGAATGATAGTGATTATCTGGTTGTATTGGGATGGCTGGGTCTCATGCTCACACTGTGATGGAAAATGAGATAAGTATTTTGGTGTATATATTTTGCATAGAGAAGGTGCTGGAACGGGATCTGTAAATAGTAGCAGGTGTTTGGGGACCTGATGTAGATGATAAGATGTGAAAAGGCTCTTGATAGCCATTGTGGGAGGTTGGAGGTACAGGTCTCAAGTGTATTGGTGAATAAGTGGTTAATGCTGATGTATCTCTTTCTGAAGAGTCACCTACACCATCACAGATGCAAGAGTATAGCCTTTGAGAAAAGAATCCCAAAGGGTTGGATATACAGCCTCAAGAATGTGTGTGTAAAGAGGTAGGGGTGTGCCAGAAAAGCCTAAGCTTTGGAAGTCCTGAAAATGTAAGCCAGAGACATAAGACCCCCTCAGTAGGAAGGTTGATCTTCTGGTATATTAGGATAATAATTTAAGCAAACAATAGACAAGCAAGCAGCCCCTTGATCAAGATTTTCAAATTTAAGTAATGATTTTGGATGATTTTTGTCTTAATTTTTGGGTGTTCAACTTGAGACAACTTAAACAGACTCGATTCTCAGAAAATGCTGTGCATCCATGCTCATTTTCAGAAAATGCTGAATACTCATTCTCTGAAAATCAGGCATCCCAAAAATGAGGTAGTCAAAATCACTAGTCACTTTTGAAAATCTTGGCCTTTACTTCTTATTAAATGTGTCTGAAATTGGAAATACAAGAAAATTACAATATGCACACTTTGGATGATTATTAATAATAATTATAATTTGTCCACTTCAAAAGATAAGTTACCTTGGTAAGAATATTTGTTTTGATGGTGGAGGAAATGTTTCTTAGAAGGAAAAAGTAAATCACTATTGCACATATAAGAAAAGTTCTCAGTTCTTGTTGATGAAAAAAGTTTGAAGTGAACTGCAGCTCTTTTTTCCAGCTGATACCTGCCACAGATACTTTCATTTCAGGAAAGTTAGACAGTCTTACCTGTTTGCCAGAGACTTTGGTTTTGTATTTATGTCAGATGCCAAATGGTAAACCTATTTCTGTCATGTTTTAATCAGCATGGGGTAATCTAAACATATTCAATAGGTCTACTGACCTTTTCCTGAGCAATGGAAAACTTTCAGCAGTGCCAGTGCTGTATTTTTATACCACTATTATTTACAGGTCTTGTCTTCCTTGCTACTATTTCTTAGAACTGTCCTTGAATAAAAAATAAATGTGTCAGTCAGGCTTTTAGTCACACCTGTTTTTTAATAGAATTAAAATGGACATAACTTTCTTAAAAATAGAAATGTGTGTTTAGCCAATTTGTTTTATCTGAAAGTCATGTCTCTAGGAACAGTTGTTTAACAATGATGGTCAATTTCTGCAGTATATTAACAGGTAATATATGAAATAATTCTGAATCAAATACACTTTTATCAATTTACCTTAGAGCAAACACTAGACATTTTGAAAAAGTTTTAAAAACATATTTAAAAATTCTTATTTACTTGATTAAATATTTACACCTTTAAAGTCAAAATTAGTTTCAGCAACAAAGATTAGTATTAATTAATTTATTAACAATTATACAGTAGCAGCTAGATACCTATTGTCATTACAAATCTTAATGTAATAGAGGTGAAATTTAAAAACTGCTGTCCTTTTGACAGAAATAAAATCAAACAAATAAAAAAGCACAAATGCTCTGAAAGATACTTAACCAAATGTTGTTGCCTTACATTGTGCATTCACTAGACTCAGATTTTGGAAGACCTGTAAAGAAAGTAAATTCTCTAGGCAAGAGCCCTTTACGGAGAAAGCCCTGCAGTTGATTGTGCAGTGTTTAACCTCAAGAATAAACAGGAAAGAGCCTTCCAGCTGATCTAAATGTCACAGAGGGAAAGAGTGAGAGGAAACCTCATCTAAGATGGCTGGGTTACAGACTATTCAGGACTTTAAAGGTTAGGATGCACACCTTGAACTGACTCAGAAATGACCACGAAGCCAATGAGAAGACTTGAGTACAGAGTTATGTATTCACAGTGGCCCATTCCAGAGGTAGCCAGCTGTATTCTCCACAAGTGGGATATTCCAGGCGGTATACTTCAAAGAACTCCCTCCCAAAGCCTCATTTCTTTTGTAGCACCTAATAATGCTAGCCTCTGTTGAATGCCTCTTCCACACAATATTACATTATAGGAGATGAGAGTGAGATCAATGAAACAAAACAAAATAAATTATCTAATCCTGCATTCTAATCTGGCTCCCTCAGTGCATCTTGTTTTATCTGTGTGTATCTTTTAAACGGTAAGATTAGGGATCAGGATCTGTCCTTATATTTATCTCCACTTCAGCAGCAAGTAACAGTGATGGAGGTGACAAATGTGTGGGTGACAGTGGAAAGATCTCCCAATCAGAGGAATAGTTGCAGGTTTCCGGCCAATTGTAGTTAATGAAGGAAGGAAGAGGGAGGAGTGAGGAGGCTGAGTGAGAGTGAGAGTTACAGAGCGTGCAGTTACAGCTTGATAAAGGGATTTCCACTGTAAATAAAGTTCTGTTCAAGTTTGTTAATACCTTGCCTGGGTGATACAACAGGTAGGTGGTCTCATTCTTCCCCAGGTGACATTTGGTGGGGTTCGCTGTCAGGTCGGTCTCCCGGAGGAACTGCAGGATCGATGTCACATTTCTCCTAGGGAGGAAGATGCCGGCGTCCCTCACAATCCTAGGGTCCGTAGGTGGTTCCATCTTTTAGGGACATTGGGCTCTTGGTTGCAGCCAACCCCAAAGGGGGTGTCATTATGAGGGATTTGCCGGCTAGATAGTTCTCCATGAGCTGGATGGCATCCGTCATGGTGTCAGCGTGATGCCGCAACACCCACTCTCTTCCCCCAGGGGGCAGACAAACTGCTCAAGTAGGACCTGCTTAGCAACCTGCGTCCCCATCTTTGCTTCTGGTTTGAGCCATCTCCAGCATGAGTCATGCAGTTTCTGGGCGACCAGATGGGGTTGGGCCCCCCAGTGGGTACCGCTCCCCCCGGAAGTGTTGCAGGAAGGTTTCCTCCGAGATATCTAGGGTGTTGAGGATCTGCCTTAACTTGGGCGGCAGTAGGGTCTAAAGCACAGTATGCAGACTGTACTACCCCGGTTAAGTACGGAGCAGCACTGCAGCCCATTGGTCTCTAGGCCACCGGGCTACTGTGGCCACTTGCTCGAAAGTCTCTAAGAAAGTCTCAGGATCATCGTCAGGCCCTATTTTGGCAAGCCCGATGGGGCGGGGTTACGCAGCTCTGCTGGAGCACCAGGTCGCAAAATGGATGCCACCTGTTGGACCAGCTGCTGTTGTTGGGCTGCCAATTCGCCAACTAGCTGCTGCTGCTGCATGACCATCTGCTGCCAGAGTTGTTGTTTCTGTTGATGGTGGGTGTTTTGCTCTGTCATCCATTTCAGCAGCTGCTCCATCTCCATTCATGTGTTTGTCCTCGGGACTTTCTCTCTCTCTCTCCCCCCCTCTCTCTTTCTCTTTTTTTTTTTTAATTCCCTTCAGCAGGGACTAGGGCGATGTCCCCACTCTCCACCATTTGTGATAGGCCCTTCAGTGGCCAGGCAGCCTAGTGGCTAGATCGTTCGTTAGTGGGGCTGAAGGGGGACCTGAGCTCTCCTTCTCCCTCAGGTCCTGGCCCAGAGTCCTGTGTTGCTTACCCCTAAGCAGGGGAGATAGACCTTCCTCCCAGCCGTGAGGAGGGCTTTGGGGCCTGTTTTCCTGGGCTGCTCCCTATTCAAGTCCTTTTAGTTCAGGGTGTGGCCCTGCTAGTCCAGTTCTCCCGCAGTTGGGGCTTGTCTGCAGGTTCCCCTTAGCAGGGGAAGACTTACTTGCCTCCAGTGTCTGCATTGGCAGGCAGGTTGCTGACCTGTGCCTTCAGGCAGGCATACAGAGAGCTCCTGCCTCTTTGCCAGTCAGCCCCTGACTGAGCCAAGCTCCCTTCTTTTCTCCCCCTCCAGGCCTGGCATTGGGTGCAGGTATAATGGGGTGGGGCTAGCTGAATGCACAAGTGTTCTTTAACCCCTGCTGTGCGCAGCTGCAATCTCTCTGCTTCTTCACACCCAATCTTTTCAGACTCTCAATAGAAGACTTTTTCCTGACTTTCTGAACCCCCTCTAGTTCTGCAATATCCTTTTATTATTTCTATTTGTATACTGTATGCCCTAGGAGCCCCAACTGTGCAAGTTGCTGTACAAACTCAAAGATAGGGTGGCCAGTACTGTACACAGTATTGCAGATGAGGCCACACCATTGATTTATATGAAGGTATTATGATATTTTTGTTACTATTTTCCATCTCATTTCTTATGAGTAACTCCATTGTCTTTAAGGGGACTATTAAAGGCCCCAGTTCAGGAAAACATCCCTATTCAGGAAATCACTTAAAGATTTGCTCAAATCCATCCCTATTTAGGACAGAACATAAGCACATGCCTAAGTCCCATTGGAACACAAGACAGTGGGCTGTAAGCTTGTGTTTAAAGTTCAGAATGTGCTTTAAGTGCTATCCTAAATAGGAATCAATTTAAGCATGTTTTAAGTGTTTTCCTGAATCACATCTTAAATTAGAATGGATTATTAAAGTTTGCTAGATTAGGCTCTATATTATGGAACATCAAATGGCCCACAAAAAAACAACAAAGAAAACAATATAAATTTTTTCTTACTGAAGAACTCAGTTTCCTGTCATTTTTGGCAAAGTCATTAATCTAACTTATGTTAAAATCAAAAGAATAAAAGGCGGTATAACTTTTTATGAGTTTTGTAAGAAATATGTAATCCCCTTAGTTGATTTAACTTTGACTTTTCAGGTTTAGATGCTTTTCTTATATTTAAAATTTTCTTTTTACCTGAACTTCATCACTAACTGGAATAAAGCTGCCTATTTCTTCCAGTTCAAAACTCCTATTGTCAAAGTTCTGTTTATAACTTGTTAATTAGATACCCGATACAGAAGGCTCATGCTTCTTGGAAAAGAAAATCTAGTAAAATCTGAGAACATTTTTGGTCAGTCTAAAAAATACTGCATTGTCACAATATTAGATTACATGTACTGCCACATGTAGATGTACAATACTGTATTTGTACAATATATTATAATCCTGCATCTTTGCCAAACATGTGAGATCAAATATAGTAATTACTGTTGTTGAAGTCAGATACACCAGAAGAAAAACACAAGTCTGAAATTACTGAAACATCATGGTAAAGAGGAACGGAGTTCCCAGAAATATACCAAAAAAATGAATGCTTCACAGTTAGGAAATGAGTTGGCCAGAGATATCCAAAAGCAGATGAAGTCTTCTTGACCTGAAGAAAGTATTTATCATCTGTCTGAATGTCTACCCAACAACTTTTTTTCTCCTCTACAATATTCATATTTAAAATAAAAATGTTGCAGAGATTAGCTGTTGCTGTCATCATTTAATGAACTAGGCTTGTGAAATACACTGATCTATATTTTGTTTAGACAACTGATTTGTAAAAAGAAGCAATATTTCTATGAAAGCTGTGGTATGCATTATCAAACAGGGCATTAGAAAGCCAAAGAATTAAGGATTTAGAGCTACCTGTAGGTTTTGGTATATTCATCAGCATAGAAATATTTGTTTTTTTAAAAGTTAAATTTCTATCACTTCTAGTTGTGAAGAAGGCTTTTACAATGTTTTTAAATCAATTGCCCCAATGATCTTTTTGAAAATGCAGCTAGACAAATCTAAACAATAACATCAAGGCAGAGGTAGATTATCCACACTTCCAGTTATCTCAGTGGAGGTGAAAAAAATTAACTTTGAATTCATTTGCAACAATTTAAAATGACGTTCACATCTGAACAACACATCAGCAATAATGACAATAATACATAACATTCTGCCTTTCACCTTCCAAATGCTTTGTAAACATTATTAGCTAATATAAAGCCTGATTGAAGTGAGAGGGAGTTTTATGTTCACAAAAGGAGAAGTAAGCACTACATACATGCCATAATCTACTGGATTTTATTAATTTTAAGTCATATAAAAAGGGACCGTAAAGGCTGTTAACAGAGGAGAGGAAGGGAAGTCTAAACCAGAAAGATAGTAACTGGACCAAGTAGCTCCTTATAAATTATATTTGAAGGTGAGGTATAAAGGATTTTGAGGGTTGTCTTAAGAAACTGTTTAAGAAATGAAATTATTAACAGAATAATAGTAATTGTAGATAAAGATTCCAACTACATTTACTCTTTAAAAATCAAAATATTTGAAAAATCAGTTTTTATTTATCTGCAAAAACCTACTTTCAGGAATCCATGCTTCCCTTTAAAAAGCCGGTGACATCTCAAGCACCTAAAACAACTACAGGGAGTACCTTTAGGACTTGGCAGGTAAATAAAGGAGGAAATAGTTTTCAAATATTTTGTTTTAAAATATCCCAGGTTGTCATTTTTAAATCTATGCACATTTTGTTATTAATGTTGACTGGTAAACAGTTCTTTTTGTAAAATAACAACTTAGCAGTTCACCTTCAATAATGTATAATGAAATACAAGTCCTGCAAAATTGCAAAGTACCTTATATTCATTGTGTGGAGGCATATCGACATACACAGAAGCAATCCTCATTGTAAAAATTAGGATAAAAGGTATGTCTGATTTTTTTGTAAGAGCTAAGGAGAGTATATATATTTACAGTATAAACTTGTTCACTTGCTTCATTATCAAAGATTATCACTCACACCTCTGCAAGTAACCCCAATGACTTCACTGTGAGCATAGTAGTCTATTCTGTTCTATTTAGAGTCTTAGTCTGTGCTCATCACTTTAGTATCAGAGTGCCCTCCAGTTGTGTATTAAGCGACAATACTAACATCTGTCATGAGTTTTTCTCATCCTCTCTCCAGGGTGAGAAGTATGTGCAGTGGACTATCTTGTGGTGTTAGGGTTTTCTATTTTGTTTTTTTAATATACACGTTGCTAGGTATTTATGTTTGAGAAAGCAAAGTCAACAAAACGTATCCACAGGGTTTGGCTCCAATGCTGCACATAGCTATACGCACTTTAAACATGCAAGTAGTCCCACTGAAGTTAGATTGACTACTCACGTGCTTAAGATTGAGTACATCATAAGCATGTGGAGGATTGAAGCCTAAGGTACTCTCTGCTTGAGTAAGGGTGGCAGAATATATCTCTTATGTAATATCAATAATATATTATTTGATTTTACAAAATACAGAGTAAAACATATTCCCTTCCCCCAAATACCTTATAATATATGAGAGACAAGACGGAGAAGGCAAGACACTGGATAACAGTTCAGGGAAAGAAAGGTGTGAAGAGATTATTGCTAGGGGAAATAAAGTAGGAAGAATTTCCACAGAAAATTGGTTTTGAGGAGGGATTTGAAGGAAAAAATAGAAGTGAAATCCTTTAGAACCAGACAGGATATAATGTGCATGTCACATCATTTTAAAAGATAAATCAGCATTTTTATCTTTGGTTAATTTGCAAATTTCCCAGATGATAATTCAAGATCAAAAATTATTGCTATGCCATGAGACTCAGCTGCATGTGTGCAGCTCACCTTCCCAAAGGCATTCTCTCTCTCTGAATCTCAAGAAACCACTGCTGAACTTGTGCAAACAGAGGAGGAAGCTGAGCTGGAGTTAAACCCTTAAAACCTGCTCCTGCAAACACTTAAGCATATGCATAATTGTACTCACATGAGTAGCTCCACTGAATTCAGTGGAACAGAAGTTACACACATGCTTAAGTGTTCACAAATTCAGCATTTTACTGACCAGATACTAGGCAGTTCTCCTGACCCTTGTCACAATGGTGTGAACTTTTCTTTCAACAAAGAGAATGTAAATTGACTTTAGGCCAGTAATGATTCCGTGGCAATTTTCGCAAGAATCAGGGTGTCTTAATCCACTTCCAGTTGGTTTAATTACATTTTACTTACCTACATTTTCCCCTGTTTTCGGATACACTATTCTTCACTTTCTCTCTTGAGCTGCTATGAGTGTTGCTAAATGGCTTTTAATCACTGTTAAATGTTTTAACTTTTAAATAACTTCACCTGAGCAGTGGGTGAAGTGATTCCTACCTATGTATATTTTATATGGTGAATTAGTAAAATTTTGAATTGCATTGACTTCTACCTGGTCTTATGTAATATTACATAAAAAATTACATTACAAGAATGTTCAGGTTGAAAAGTCAAGCACTCAAAAGTTAGGAAATGCCAGAATTAAGCTTCCCTATATGTATTATGATACAGTCTTTATTACATAATCACATCCTATTTTTTCCACAGGACCCCTACATCATTCAGTGCAGGGGATAGATGGTGCTCTGAGAATGAATCAAGGTTGTATAGTGAGTAAGGCTGTTGTTTGTAGGAGCCGTGCCTCATTTGTAACAAGTGTTGTGAATGAGGCAGGTGATTCCAGGAAGAGAAGAAATGGTTTTCTGGTTAAGGAAGTTGAATGTCACCCTGGAGAATTGGATTCTATCCTTTCTTGTATTTCAGAGTTGTGAGCTGGCTTAATTATTTAAGCCAAATACTTACATTAAAATGTTCACAGATGGCCATTAACTTTGTGTTCAGTTTCTACACTTGACACCAGATTTGCAGAAGTGCTGAGTGCTTACAACTGCAACTAGACTGAAAAATCTGACTGGAGCTGTGCTTTGAATATGTAATATGCTGTACATGTGCTAAGTACTCTTGAAAACTGGGCCCTAGGTGTCTCAAATTGGGCACCCAAAATTAGAGGATGTTTTGAAATCTTTGGCTTTAATTGCCTTGAGCCAGTTCCCTTGTGTGTCAGTTCATGTGGTAAGAGCTGTGCAGGGACTGGGCATGCTCACTGAGGACGGAATCTTCAGGGAATTTAACCACTAAACTCAAACAAGTTGAGTGTATGAAAACTGAAATTTTTCAAAGGCTTATACCTTGTCCAGTTTCACAGGGATGCAAATGATATAACCCTGACACAAAGGCCATCCTCCTGCCAAATGTCAAGCCATTGCTCCACAAAACTGGCAGGTGCTAGGGCTTCTAAACTAAAATGTTGTTTAAAAAAATGTAACAAGGGCAAAACATATTTTCCCCTCATCTCATTCTCAGAAATGGCTGAAGAACTTTAGCTGAAACTTTAAAAAAAAAACAAACAAAAAAACCCCAAAACAAAAAAAAAAACCCTCATACTGAGGCTGATACTCACTGTGGAAAATTTTACCCAAAATAGTTAAAATTTGACAAAGTTATAAGTGACTAAAAGCAGGGTATTATAAAGAGAAGTCTCAGGCAATGTTAACTACAGGGAGTTCTACCAGTTGTAAAACCATCATTAACATTAACTGTTTTTTTTAATGTTTCAGATTCTTTGAATATATATTTCTCTATAAAGATGCAGTGATGTTTCAGATTGAACAAGTCACAAAGCTGTGCTCAAAGATTGCTTTGACTGAGCCTTGGGATCCTTATGATATTCCTGACAACTCCACTTATGAAGATCAGTACTACATCGGGGGGCCTGGAGATGAAATTATGGTACAGGAATGGTCTGATAGAAAACCAGCCAGGAAATGTAAGTATTTGGTTTTGTTTTGTTAAAAAATGTCTGCATTTTCTTTACCCAAGATATAATTTTCCAACTGACTGTTAGTATTGGCTTTCATATTACCACAAAATTTGCAGGAAGAAATAACATGTAATAAATATCCAGCACATACTGTATATCATATTAGTGCTGCATTGTATTAAAGAAAATGTCCCCCTTATTTAAGAGTTAAATATCTGAAGAGCATATAATGGAGTTGTTTGCATGTCTCAGACAAAGTTTGGGATGAAACCACACCATTTTCCCATTAGAGTCCAGTAATCTGAGCCCAGAATTATTCATAAGAAAATCTATAATATAGAGAAACTCTTTCACAATTTCAGGAGTAACTGCACGTGACCTGTGTGGCTTGGAGATTATCCAGTGACACAAGGATTTCTTGGAGCCAACTAACAGAGGGCACCGGGGCTGCATAGGGTTTTACAGGGCTCCCTTGGGTCAAACATATGCACAATAATCACTGAAGGGTAGCATGTGAGGTCTCTGCTGAGAGCCAGTAGTCCACTGGTAATCCTAATAATTTCAAAATGTATGCATGGATAATATTTGAGGAGTTATGTATCTACACTGGAAATTATGTTCTTAATGTCCTGGTGTTAAGGCAGATCACCAGGAGGTGACATACCTTGGACGGGTTCCTTTCAGGCAGGGAGTAACAGGTGCCTATCTCCCTGTATGGTCATTTGGGAATTGTGTATTGTATGCCTCACAATGTAGACCTATTTGCATATTGAGCCAGTTGTTGATTAAGAGATTGCAAAGTCTACAAGAAAGGAGTATATAAGCATCCTGTTTATGAATAAGGACAATGGGGATGCAAACACCCTGGATCCTTTGCTGAAAAGGCAAATTGACACCATATTTTGCCTCATGAAAATTGGGTCACAACCAACCTGGCTGAAAAACATTGGAAGGACTTTGGGTGAGCATTGCTCTACAAGACAAGTATCTAGTTAATTAAGTCGGGTTCTAAAATATGTTACGATTTTATTTGATATGTGACCATTTGTTTCCAATACTTCTACCTGCTATTACTTGAATCACTGTGCTTTGTTAAATAAACTTATACTTGGTTTCACTATAAACATATCTAAGTGCTGTGTGTTAAGCAGAGCCGTGATCTTAAGTGGAACTGGTAAGCTGGGGTGTACTGTTCCTTTGGAAACAGCGAATCTGTGAATACTACCAAAGTCCAGTGTATCAGAGACTGGACACTCCAGGGAGAGGTTGAAGAGGTCGTAGGTTAGAGTGTGCCTGTCGCTAACCTGTAGAGAGACAGTGGGGCCTACATAGACCTAGAGGTGGTGCTTGGGTTGCCTCTGACTGATAGAACTGGGGAGCTGTCCCATGGCAGGCATAGACAAAGCTTCTTCGCGCTAAGAGTAGGTAGTAGCAAGATGCCTCACAACCCTGGGTACCCCTGGGAAGCATCACACCCAGACCCTAACTATAAAAAAGAGTTCTTAAACCCCCCTGAATTTAAACTGAATTTACAGCATTATCCAGTTGATGTAACACTTATGGTTATGACCAACAAACTATATGGCTGGTTATGAACCTTAATAATCAGCCAAGGGAAAATATTTTTTTAATAAAAAAATTAAAAATAAAACAAAGAAAAAGATTGTTAGAACTCTAACTAGACTGGATGCATCCTCCAACATTCCACAAGAGACACATCACCACCCCTGCCAGGAAAATTTTTATTCAGATCCAGTATTGTTGGCAGATTTATGGAACTTAATATCCAGATAGTATCAATTTGCACTCTTGAAGTCATTTGAATATGCCCGGTTATATTGTACACCCACAATTATTTTTGTGTGTTTTATATGATAATATTGAAAGAAAACAATGTCTTGTTCATATCTATCTATCCATCCATCCATCCATCCATCCATCCCTCCATCACAACTAATTTGGCTTGGATTCTTATAGTAAGGTTATTCTGGTTTCAGTGGAAATACATTGTACTTTAATAGCATTTTATTTTGCATTCATTTTTATATGAAATTCACTAAAACCATCACAAGCAGGTCCAAAAAGGATCCTGTAGACTGTTTATTTATATATGTTCACTAATGTATTATGACTTTCTGAGAAGTGTTTTGAATTATTGCTCATCTTATCAGCCTTTATTTAGATGTTCTGTATGTATATCACCACTCAAATTGTTTTGTTAATGTGGACTGAATTTTAAAATGATAGAATAAGTGTGCATGACCACTCTTTGAATAAGAGAAGGCAGGGTCCACTAAAGGGCTGGAAGAAAGAAAATATTTGTCACTAATAGGAATTACTGAAATGCGGATGTCACTACATCCAGCACGATGGTGTATATTTTTCATCCCTTAGGGGCTGGAATCAGGGTTTCTGTAATAAGAAATACTAATTAGTAGAAAGATCTCTGGACTTGGTAGCACCTAGGCTTTAAAGCTTAAAAAGTATCAAGTGGTTATATTCAGATGTATTTTTCCTCTCCATATCTTAGAATTTAATTTGTAATGTATATTAACCTCCCTGTGATTGAGCAAGGAGACACATGGGAATTGGTGCACTGGCCAATTTTGAAATTTCTGTGCAGCCTCTAGCTTATGCAAGGATACAATGCTGGAATAATATACACATGCAAATTCAAGAAGTATAACATTTTTTAAAAAGCCAAGATAGAATCAACAGCATTAAAGTGCCCTAAATTCTTCACCTTTAGTCTTACTGTTAGAAACTCAGTTTTTTCAAATTATTTGTTAGACAGTAACCAATTCTATATCAACCTTTATAATCCCAAAAGAGCCTTCCACAGAAGAAACCCCTTAATTATTACACCAAAGGAAAGATATCTGCTCTGCCAGTGTCTAATTATGGCACCTTTTAAAATCTGTATAATAAAATACAATACAATTCAGCTTTGAATTGCCTCTTTCATACAAACTGTATCCCAAATGCTGTGAAAAAGTAGGCTCTAGTTCAGCCAGGTGTTTGAGCACATCCCTAAAGCTATACAGTCACCAAGTTAAAAAGGGGGAAGAGAAAAGTTAAGGGGTGCAGACAAGAGAGAAAATAAATGCTCTGAGGTGAGATTTAAAAAAGGATGGTGAGTCAATGAAGCCCTTCTAGATGGCAGAAGCTGCAGAGAGAGAAATTCTTGCATGAACAGTGGCAAAATTACATGAGGTGAAAAAGGGGAAACTAGTGGTGGAGGACCAGAGAGAGAGGAGGTTGGAGAGTTAGTCTGGACTAAATCCATGATGTATTCTCCATCTCAGGATACAAATTTTGTGTTCTTGACTTGTATCTTGCAGTGGAGAATAGGGTCCAAGGAATGCAGTTTTGAATAGGACTTCAAATGAATGGAGACTAGGGGAGATGCTTAGGGAGGTGGAAGTTGCACTAATGAAGATATGGATGAAGATTTCCACAATGGGGCCAGGCAACGGGAAGGCTTATATGGGCAATGCTGTGGAGAGGATGATGGGCAGATTTGCAGACAAAGGGCTGTGGGAGAAGTAAAATTTAGGGCATAGGATGATGTCAAGGGTTTACAGAGAGAGGGGAAGAATGAGTCAAGGAAAGAGGTAGAGGAGTTGGAATTGAGTTTGGAAATGCTCCTTCTTTTCCAGAATGAACACTTCTGTGTCTGAGATAGTTAGCTAGAAGAAAATGAAAAGAAGCCATGTATATTTTCATTAAAGATGTGACAAAAGGCAAAATATATACAGCTGAAGTTCATCAGTTTAAAATTGGCAGTTATGAATTAAGATAACTATAAAGAATGAAGGTAGAAGGTTGTGGGTCTCCACAGAGGAGGAGTCCTGGTGAAGAGAAGGAATTCCCACCAAAACGGAGAATGAGTGACTTCATAGGTAAGAGGGAATCAGATATCCTACATAGCTCTGGAAACTGAGTATTGCACAGTGTCAAAGGTGGCTCTGAGGCCCAGCAGTATTGAGAAAGAGCCTTCAGTAGCAGAAGGACGAAATACATTTGGCAATGTGTTAACTACGGGAAAGAGAGAGGTTTCCAAGCTATGGGCAGTGTGAAGACCATCAAGGATACTGACCTCTTAATCTACATAGGACCAAATGTGGGATGCAGTGTTTGATGTTTATTAGAAATGTGGGACACAAAACATTTTTTATGCAGGAAACACAAAATGCCCCGGAGTTCCTCCCTTTAGTGTAAATGACTCCTTCTAGAACTTCAATTTCATGGTTCTTTATTTGTGAGGTAAATAATTTTTGAGAATAAAAAGGAGATGTCAAATTTGTGTGGAAGGTAGGTAAATTTAGGACTAAAATAAGTCATGTCCCTCCAAGTGAGGGACACGTGGGAACTATGAGAGTCAGATGGACAGGTAAGAGAAATCTACTTTTTTGATTACATTGATGAGAAATGGATATTTACATGTAGTGCTGCAGATTTGCCATGGCACTTTGTGATCAAAATCATTGGCAAATTTAGTAAAAGTCATAGGTTTAGGGGAAAACAGTGTGTAGAGTCATGGATATGAAAATTCAACTATACCTCTTTAAATACAATATACATAAATGCCTCCTTCTTCACTGCCCTTACCTCAATGCGGGGCAGGAGGAGGCACTGACCTTGCAGCAGTACCCTCTGCCTCAGCACAGCAGCCCTAATCCCAGCTCAGTGTAGAGGGAAGGCCATGGGGTGAAGGGCTGGAGAGCAAGCCTATCCCGCACTCACTTCACAGCAGCAGCTCCTGTCCCACGGGACTGGGCCCGGCTCCTGCACTGGGCATTGCCACCTGGCATGTGGGTCACAGTGCAACTCACTCAAATTTGGCCTTGTCGCCAATCCATCATGATGTGAGGGAGCCAGGCCCAGTCTTGCAGGACAGAAGCTGCCACCATGGGATGAGTATGGGGTGGGCTTGTTCTCCAGCTCCTCCCACTGGGGCCTCGCCTCTCCACCAGGTTGGCGACCCACGTAGATGCTTCTCACGACCCACTGATGTGTCATAACCCAGGGTTTGGAATATAACTGCTTTATTAAAATGATGGGCACAAAGAAAGGTCTCAGACAAACAGAAAAGTCAGAGCATCCATGACATTTTTACCACCCTGACAAATTTACAGCCCTACTTATAGGTCATCACTTGTTTTAGGTGAATATAAAGGCAAAGGAAGCATGATGTCAGAAGGGTCCAAAGAGAGAAGAGAGAGAGAGAGAGTTGAGGAAGGGAAAGTAATGGAAGAGAGTAACAGGGGGGAGTTAGGGAGGGAGTATTGCCACAAATTAGGGCAATATTAGATTGAGCGAGGGAAGTCTGCAAACATGATTCTCTAATCAGAACAATTTCCTTGTAATTAGGGATTAACCCCTATTGGATTAACCCAATCCTAAATTGATTGCTGCTCTCCATTAGACTAGCAGATTATCAACCCAGCTCATGACTTGCTTAAGATATGTGTACAGTACACAGAGTTTTCAAAAACTGCTCCAGAAATTAATATTCATCTCATGACTAAACATTTTATCTGGAAACAGCATGACAAACATTTTTCTTTTAATTTCTCCATTAAGGCTGGGATTTTCAAAGTTCTAGGTGCCCAAAATCTCCTGGGGCTCTTTTGAAAATTGTCACTGAAGTCAGGAAAATATACAAATGTTCTCTTGTCTCTTTAATAACAATTTTAAAACAGTTCATGCTTGTCCCATAAATTAGTCACACTTTGTGCTTCATTATAGTTGAGTCCTGGGTTGGCGTTTACACAGTCAAGGATTGTTACCCAGTGCAGGAAACCTACACCAAGAACTACAGCGTGACAACCTCCACCCGCTTTTTTGATCTACAGCTGGGTATCACTGACCCCTCTGTGTTTACCCCACCCAGCACCTGTCAGGAAGCCCAGCCAATAAAGATGAAAGATGAATGCTGATTGTGGACAATGGATTGCCACGTGCAAATAAATAATGACATGGAGGATAATTATTAATAATCAGCAACTGACGTATAACCTGGTTTTCAATCTGAGTTTTATCTTTTTGGAATTGTGACTTTTCATTTGAAAGGGAACACAATATTTAATTGAACAGGAAGGTAAGATGTGTAACAAAAAGGATATCTTTATTTCAGTGTTTAACTAAATTAAACTCTGTTCAACCATGCACTTGGTGTGTTTGTTACTGATTATAAGCACTATTTTCGCTGTGAATATTTTTTGAAAGTTTCATTATTTAATATTTCAAAATGTCAACACGAATGTATATTGTGTTCCTATTAACATAAAAGAAAAGTGGGATATCGTTTATTACTTCTGGAGGGATTTATGGGATTGATAAAATATATTCTGTGTAAGAGCTCAACTGTAACCATAAAATGGCATAGCTTAAGCAGACTACACCAGAGTGATTAAATGCATTCTCTTGGGTTTTTTTATCCTTGCTCCTCAAAAAGCTTTCAGTCAAGTGTATGGGGGTTTGAGGTTGTTGGGTTTTTTGCAAAGAAACCAGAGTAACTGTTCATATAATACTACGTGACTTATGTAATACTTTAATGGGGGGGGGAGGAATAAAAAATTAAGCCAAAGTTTTCTTGCATTTGCTAATCCTTCCCTGAAGCCTTTCTACAGAGTCTGATTAGACATATTTCTGTTTTATTCATTTCTAATTCATGCTTTGTCAAGGCATTTTTGCTTTTAATCTATGCAAGGAAATTAATAGATACTGCATGCTGAATTGCTATAATTGTCTTATTTTCAGAAGTCTTTCTTTTTTCAGAGAGTATGAAAGGCCTTTACAATTTCAGGTAGAAGTAAAAAGCACCTGCTCCTGTCATCTAACTAGTCAAAAATAGATTAATGCACATACGGCTCCTCACATTGCAATTCAAATGAAAGACCTAAATGTGTGACAAAAGGGAAAATGGCCTTTTGCATGGTATGATTACAATGCACTATGATCCAAACACGAATGACAATCCTGCTTTTGTTTGCACCCATTCCTTTGATCACTGAACATGTTCATTGTTAAATCAGCATTCCAAAACATTATCATTCACATACAACTATTTGCTGGTGGAAGGAATAAGAGCTTAGTTATAAATAAATAAACAAAACCCCCAAAGCCCCAGGTAATGTACATTTTTAGCAGTATAAGCAGTACAGGACATTCAAGTGATATGGACTATATAACTGTCCCATCTTAGTGTTTCTGAAATGATAGTAAATGCTTTCATCTTCCATAAGTCTAGGATTTTATTTCAATTGTTACTTGATAATCTATGTAGGCCCAGATTCTGATCCCCTGATTTATGTTGGGTAGTACTTTACTTTATGAGTAATCCTGCTGAAGTCAACGGGACAACTTGTAGAGGAAGGTGCTATTCAGCATCAGTAAGGGGATCACATTCTGGTCCTTAAAGATAGTTGTTTGAAAATATCCCACAAGACTTCCTCTTCTAGGACAGTCTTCATAAAGACAAAATGATGTAGGGTGACAGCAATGGTGGAGGATTATATACAGTGTATAATTTACTCACCAATAGTACCTTAGTTAACAAAAACCAAAGGCCAGAACCACCTTTGGAAGAGAATGGACCTAGGTACATTATTAGTTTCTTTACACCTTACTAGCTTTTATCACTTAGACACTGTGCTATAGAGTGTATTTTCCTTTCAGAGCTGGAGTCATGAAGGAATTTTCTTCAGTGGAGCCCTTCCTGCAAGTACACATGTGAAGTAGCTGAAATATAATTAATTAATGATATTTTCCCAAACATTAAAAGTTGATTGAGATGTGCTAATGGAAACTTGGATTTCCTATCAATTTAGTATGCATTTAGTCTGTGATTCCTCTATATTTTTGTGACAACTTAAATACTAATTGCATATTGTTTTCATTAGGGCTTCTTGTTTAAAGCTGGAAAATATAATAAACTTGGCTAGCAAACATGGAACTGTGACTCCACATCATTAGGAAAGACTTTCTTGTGGTTTAACAGATAACTATGTATTCTCTCTGTGTGCGGGTGTAATGCCATGTCTATAATTATATTGGTTCTAACAATAATATTAGATGGGCTTTTAATATTCATTTGCAGAAGTCTGTAACACAAAGTGCTTTTTAAAATGTCACAGTGACATCCAAGTTAATTTTCTATGGCAAAATATATACGGTTTAAAACAATGCTGGTTTTGAATTTTTTAGTTCTGCTCTATATATTCAATAAAGGGACTTGTCAAAGAAAGAATAAAGAGCCTTGGGTTTGTTTTCTCATTGTTTTTAATGAGTGTGTCATTAAACAAAAAGTTTGCTTAGTTTGTGATCATTGTCTTCAACAGAGGCACATAAGGCCCTTAATATTGCTTATTGGCCCTTTTACACTACTCTGGCAGTGTTAAGTGCTTTATAGTGGAAGTAAATTACATTTATGCCCACTTTAAGGTCCATTTCCACTGCCCGAGTGATGTAAAGGGGCTTTCATGTAAATGAGACTCTGGGACAGTAATTTCTTCACAACAACTATCCTGGGTGTAATACAATAATCAAACATTTTCTTTTCCCATTAAAATCAGTGAGGGCTTCAGGTTAGGGAGCACTTGTGAAAATCAGGCCATTTATTTAGGTGCCTCAATATAGATGTGAGGGTAAAATTTGCAGAAAAGTCTAAGTGAATTAAGAGCCTCAGTGGCTAAAAAGCCTAAGTCCCATTGACATTCAGTTAGGCACTTTTGAAAATTTTACCCACTGAAATTAAGTAGCAGCAAACTAATTGTCAGTGGGACTTAGACTCGTAAGTCATTTAGGTGTTTTTTAAAATTTTACCTCAGATGCCTAAATTTAGGCACCAATTCTCATTTGCAGAGGTGCTGAACATCCCCAATTCCATTTGACGTAATGCTTACACCATTGTTGCTTATATGAAATTGTAGTTTCTCTTGGAAGGTTTAGATGGAAACTGGCACTGCTACCGAACTTGAGATTGATCTAAAACTGGCAGCTAAATTCTAGCACTCGGTGATTAACTTGTGTTCAATGTGCGGCATTTTTGGTTCTCCACTTGGTGGGAAAATATTTGTACCCTTGTTTTGTGTAGAAAAAACCATCAGAATGCGTTGAACTTTAAAGGGGGAAACGACAATTTGTACTAGTGGACTGGAATGCAGTACTACAAAGAGATTGTTTCACTAAAATTAACCTTGACATTGGGTTGTGATCCTCCTCCAGGACTGATCCCATTGGAACTCCATTGTAAATGGGACTATTTAGCCACTCATGAATTAAACTGCAGAGCAATACCAGCAAGCTCTCTAGTGCCAAGATTTTCCCACCAAAATGTGAATATTGTGCTGTCCAACACACTGCTGAACAATGCAAGCTCATATAAAGTCTGTCATTTCATCAATGGAAAATGATATGCTCCAGCCTTGTTATCCCAAATGGAGTTTCCCATACACTTTAATCCACACTGGTTAAGATAAAACAATAAGATAGGTTTATTAACTACAGAAAGAAAAGAAAGTTTTTAAGTGGCTACAGGTAATGAGGCATAAAAGTTAGGATTGGTTACAAAAGAAATAAGATAAAACACACACTAATTGCCTAACTTAACAAGCTAAGTGAACTTAAAAGCAAAAGGGTTTTCTCACCATAAACTTACAGCAGTCTGTACTGGCTGAAAAGTCCCCCCCCATTCAGTTCTTTATGCATCATTGATGTCATGAGCAGAGATGAAGAAGGAGAGGAGTGAGGTCAAGCATTTTTCTCCCCTCTTTCTAATTCAATTTCTTGAGCTAGAAATATCTTTGCTGAGTAATGGTAACCAAACAGTCTCTTGTGGACATGAGGTTTCAACTGTCCTTGTGATGAAATGTAAATTTCTTGTTCATGCCTTCCCCCTGCCAGAAAATGGCTTCTTAACTAAGTGATAGCCCACTTGACTTTGGTGATACCTATCTTGAGGTGCCAGTGTTCTTTGTCTCCGAAGAATTGGCTTAGGCCTGCCTTTCTAACTCTGGAACATGTGATAGCAATGTTATACAGTAGAAATTTATAACTTTACATACAATGTTGATGCACATATTTTGCCAGGACAATAATGTTCAGCAGATTATGAGTTTTCAAATGATACTTCACAAGGCATGCTTTGTACAAACGGTGAACATGGGGTACAGACTGTCACAACATCATTCTGGTGACAAGATTAACACATAGGTAAGATATACAATATACTTCTCTTTATCTGAATGGCCTGGAAACATCTGAAACTTTCAGATAACCGGATGTTCGGCAAAACAGAAGTGCTATTTTGAGCTGCAGTTTTGCTGATATAGAAATACAGGGAACAAAAGGAGTAATGCTGATGTTTGCCTAATAGTTGGTTCTTTAGTAATGAGTAAAAATCCAACTTTATTGACTTTATTAAAACACCAAAATGATATCAAACCATTCTAGACATAATTTGATTCTGAATTATTTAGCTTTTTTAAAAAATACTGACTAATCACAGTCTGTATTTTGTGAACATTTCTTTTTTGTTCAGCCTTCTAATGTAGGTATGCAACAGTAGAATCTGTAAGCTTTCTGCATCAGTCACTGAGAAGTTAGCTGAGAAGTTACTAACGGGTGATTACTAACATAGGGGTATATGGAGGGGACACTGTGGATTCAAATAACTAGGATTTTCAGATAAAAGGAATTCAGACACATGGAATTATACTGAATGTGGTTATCATAGAGGTAGTGTCACCCCTGTAGCTTTTCTACAGTACAACATTGCTTTTTTCCTTAATATATATAATTTTAAAAGGCTTTAGTATAAAGATTCATATGGATTGATACAGCCATTTCTGGAAGCAGATCAAAATGAAGGCCCAAAATACTTATTAAACAAAACAAGGTACCAGATTACTTAACACAAAACTCTCTACTATGAAAGACAAGTAGGAGTACTGTTGTAGCCGTGTCAGTCCCAGGCTATTAGAGAGACAAAGTGCATGAGGTAATACATTTTATTGGTCCAGCTTCTGTTGGTGAGAGAGACAAGCTTTTGAGCTTACAATTACACTGACTCAGGCTGGTCTCAGAGCCTGGGTTCCAGCCTGTGCCTGAATGTCCACTGCAATTTTTGCCCCTACAAGCCCATGTTGGTTTACCCAGACTCTGAGATTTGCTGCGGTGGGCCTTTTTTTTTTTTTTGCAGTGTAGACATACCCTTAGTCTCTCTGTGCCTTGCTACCCCATCGTGTAACATGGGGATAATAGCATTTCTTTTTACCCCACTTTTTTGTCTGTCTTATCTATGTAGATTATAAACTCTCGGGAGCAGGGACTGTCAGGATCTTCCTCCTGATGCGCGCAGACAAAAAATCTGTGCTTTATACATGTATTTCTACAGACGCCCTTTGACTGCACCCATATGTGCTAGCTGAGTACACTGATTGTGAATCGTGCCCTCTCCAAAAGCCAGTTAGTGCTAACTGAGCTCACCTCAGGCTCGAGTCAAACGTGGCTAAGCTGGAAAAAGAAAAGAAAAGCTTACTGGACTCACATGCCATAGGTTTTTTGCAAGCTTGACAGCTCTAACAAACAAACAGTTCTGATGTCCTTGAAACGGCACCAGGTCAGTTGTCATTTTTCTGTTGCAATCTACGTCACTAAGAGAGGTTTGAGTTTTGTCCTCGACAATAAAATTATCCTTCACTCAGAGTTACAAACTCAGTATCATTTTCAGTGAAAGAAGTGTTCTCTCAGTAGGCAAACAAGTTCATTTCAGTGCTGGTTTCTGTTCTTGTATTGGACTGGATTTGGGCATGTAGCTAGAGGCAGATTGTGCTACCCTCTGTGCAACCAGGGACTGCTGGGAGGCAATCTGTGATACCCCTTTAGGGTACAGAACAATTCCCCCCCCCCCCCCCCCAGCTCACTCTCCAACCAACTTGCTACAGCTAGTCCCCTCTTCCTTTCCAGTGACTTGCTGCTCGGGTGAGCAACTGAGTAGCAGCCTTTGCACTCCTTCAAGCACAGGGACACCAATTCTGGGCGACCTTTATGTGGGTTACGCAAGGATGGAAAGACTCTTGACTCCCTCCCCGCCACTGCACAGCTGCATTCCAGGGAGCCCTCGTCTAGTCATAAATCGAAATAGAAATTGAAAGCAGATGTCAAGCGGTAAGAGATAGTGTAATACATAAATAATCTAAGCCCTAGATGCCTGAATAATCATTGCATGGCCTGGGGTATATTTATGGCCAGCAAGCATGAGTCAGCTCTCCGTTGTCTTTCTTGGGCCAGGGACCTGTGTTGGAGAACTCTCTCCCACATGTGATACTTCATGGGTTGCTTCTAGGGCCTGGTTATTGAATCAGGGTTACCCCGACTCTTTTTGGACCCTCTCCTTTGTTTTGATTTCCTTTTTGGTATCTTAACTCCTTGTCTTTCCTGGTTTTTGTTTTAATAGAGAGTTGCTCTCTTTTGTTTGGTGAGTGGTTTGCCTTAATGATACGGGGCTTGCTCTTTTGCCATTTCCTTTTCGGCTGGCTGGTGGTCTTTCCATGTGGTTCTTATTTATTTATTATTGTAATAGTGTTAATTTACTGTACTGTCACTTTGTGCATATTCACACAGTAGGCACCTTCTACATGCATTCAATTAACTAAGTACATTTAACTGTGGCTCTGGGTACTCAGATATTAGTGATGACAAGTATGGCATAAATACAAAGGTACTGGAGGTTACTTTAAAGGGAAAAATTACAGTTTTACAAAAGGACATACATGTCTTAAAACTAAATCAAACCTTTTCACAAAGGATTATTTATGTTTCACACGTGTTCCTTAGCACATAGAGATGTTTCTCTCAACAGGAGGGAATTGTCTCTCAGTGTCGTCTGCTCTCTGTCCATATGCATGTATATATATATATATCCCATTTTGCTGCTGTCAGGCAAAACACACCGTCATTGTTCCAGGTACGTCATGAAGTTCCATTGTGATTCCTGTGGAATGTCAGAATGAGAACAGAAGTAGAGGCAGCTCAGAAGCTGGACCAGAAAAACAGCTATGAAGGGTTGAATAGGAGTTATGCATTGGCCATGGGCAGATGAATAAAACATTCTGTTCCCATTAAAGCTAATTGGATTTATGCTGACACAACCAAGGGACAATGCACTCCCAACTGGTAGAAACTATATGCTCACAAAAAACTTATGCCGACAAACATTTTTTAACGTTTTTTTCTTTTAAAACTATACAGTCATCTTATGAACAGCCATGTCTTGGGGTTTCTACCCATAAATATGAGAGTAGTGACCAAAAACCAAAAGGACTCTTCTAATACCATGTGGAAATAGATATAAGCAAGGCTCTGATGTATATCATCTGTGCTCTAGTAAAATACTAGCTAATGTTATCAGTATAGAAGCCTGTTAATACCATTGCAGCCATACATCTCAGTCTGTGACCCCGCAAGTACAGCTGGCTGGAAAAATGGGGGTTTCCCCCTAGAAAATGTGAATGAAAATATTTTTGGTTTTCACTGTAATAGCAGAAAATTTTGATTTTTCAATTAAAAAACCAAACAAACCAAAAACAAAATCTGCACCCAAAGAATAAATAAATAAATTAAATTAAATTAGCCAAAACCTCCCAAAAACCTAAAAAAGATTTTGCTTTCGGACAAAAAAAAATTCAGTTTGGGGGGTTTTGGTTTTCTAATGAAACATTTCCCAGAAGTTTTGTCAATTTTGTATTTAAAGAGTATGTGTAATAAAGTAACATCCCCTACTCACGTCAGAGACACTCACAATTAGGGATGAGCAAACTCATTTTGCCTAATTTCCAACCTACTCAAACATTCTGAGTTGTAATTTTCATCTCAGACTTGGACATTAAATGGCTCGTGCTCTGCTTAGGAGAGGACCTGTGAAAGGAGCAGAGAGAGGAAACAAAACACCAAGAAAATAGGGTGAAAAGCGGAGCAGAGAGTGGGCAGAATGAGAGTGCACTGTAAGGAGACTGAAAAAAGGAGCAATATGAGAGAGAAAATTCTAATGAAGGAAGAGATATCTAATACACCAGAGAGGATTGGCTCCTTGGCCCCTTCTTTGGTTGCTTTGTAGGGAGTGGGGGTTTCTGGGATTGATCTAAGGGACACAGGGCCAAATTGGCCCCCGAAACCTGTGGTGATTGGTGGATGCCAAAGGTGCTTAAAGCCAACGTTGCCCTGCTCTCCTCAACTGTGGCAAGTGGAGCTCTGGTGCAGATGAAGATCTAGTCCAGAGCATACTAAACAGACCATCGGCTGACCTTTAACTTTAAAAAAAATATTTAATCTTTCTTGAAAAAGTACACATCTGGATTTAAAGTAAGATGTTTTTGAGAAGACCACAAACCCCCGAAGTATATTGCAGATTCACAAAATATCAAACACCACAAGGCTTGCTCATCTCTCCATACAGTACACTTACTGCCTCTCACTAAGGAGATGTCAACACTGCTAAGGGGCTGTTTAATTGCAGTGTAGATGTTTGGGCTTGGGTTGCAACCCAGGCTCTGGGACCCAGGATCCTAAAGCTGGGGCTGCAGTTCAAGCTCAGATGTCTACACTCCAGTTAAACAGCCCCTTAGTCCGAGCCCTTTAGTCTGAGTCAGCCACAGGTTTTTAATTGCAGTGTAGACACATCCTGACAGACCCCTGGCCTGTGGAGATTGGTGTTAAACCTTTAACCCAGGGCTTTAGTATGGTTCAAGTGGTGCATGGGGCTTGTGTGGACTCTGCTATAGGGTGAATTTGACCTTTAGGGCTTGATTCTGAGACATGCCAACTACTTGCAACTCCCAATTAAATAGGTAAGTAGTAAGTAGGTAGGTAGATATTACTGAAAGCAAAATCCTATCCAGTGGAAATTAAAAGTCATCATGTATGACCCTTTCTTTTTCTTTCCAAGAAAAGCTTTCTTAACTGAGCTGCTGAAGTTGGAAATTAAATGCTCCTTACTCCTTTCCATGTAATTTCCATCTTGTGCTATTTGTTTTCTAGCACACTGCCAAAACTATATTGCCCTTAGGATTATTTTTTTTCCCAGTGATTTTACTCTTACAGATGTGAATGAAAAAGACAAATTGGCCTGGTGGGAAATGTTCTGAGAAATAATCAAAGGGAGGAGTCTAAAAAGAAACAAGGCATGGTGATCTGTTCCCATGCACCTGCTGCTTTCCCACCACATGAGACACTTGAGCTGGAATTGCAAAACAGGCAAATGAGAAAATGAATCCACAGAAAGCAAAGAACTATGATACTTCAGAGATTGCTGGTAATATTGTATATATTATAGAGTACTTGCGTGACATCGAAAGTGTTGCTCACAAATGAAATTACCGTCTCTGGAGGTTCTCTTTAAGAGCAGTAGTAAATGTTGGATAATATCCTAACAGCAAGTTGCATCTCAGCCAGCCAAAAACACCAGAGAAGGTTGGCCAAAGACAATACATTTTGTAAAGCTTCCTGCAAAGATTCTTCTTTATTTACATGGCAGCTGCTGGAGGCATTGGCTCTTAATGGGCTTTGAGATGCATATAATAGGTACCAAGTGTTTGGTCAGGTGTTTCAAACGGTGTAAAGAACTTAGGTTCACCTGTTTCACAATATGTTTGTAGAAGTACTGTGCTCAGTGGTAAACAGCACTTATTTTATACTGAAAAATGTCACACTAAAATGTTCCATTGACTAATATTAGTTCCCACAAAAATTATGGGGACAGGTTGTAAACCCAAGACCTGGCCAACTTTTGACATTTTTATTTAGAAGAAAATTGAGTAGCACCTGGTCCCCCAAAAGTTTTCCATCCACATTGGCTATTAGATAAGACCTTTCCATTTGGATGTGGACTTCATTGTAGTTATGTAGCACTTTGTCACTAGTTTACTCTGATGTACACTACAGACAGTACAGTCTATAACTGAAGACAATTTAGAAATTGTACCTAGTTGAGAATGGGCTAGTTCATCAGCCCATTTGCTTTGTGGAGCTCTTCACTAAGAGTAAATTGTACTTGGTTTCTATGATCTGCAATGGCTACCAGTATAACTCAAAATGTAGGTTTTGGCCTATAAAACTGTATAGCTTAGGTCCTCACTACCTAAAAGATTGTGTTGTTCCTTGGTGATATCACCACAGTTGTAATTAGCTTAAGTACTTGAACTAACAGCAACTTGGTGGCAGGACATTTTTAGCGAGGGCATTTGACTCTAGCTTTACTCCCCCAGCTGATGTATCAGAGCCAGATTTGTTGACTTCATGGCACATTGCTTGGCCTATGTTTACACAGGCTTTTTAACTGATGGGATATAAGAGGTGTTGCATTTCTTTTATTTATGTGGACAGAGTTTGGTGGTCTTCTGCTTGCACTGCACCAATTTTCCAAATCACTGTTTAACTATTGTTTTAATTATTAGGCATCCACTAAGAGATTGTTTTTATTAGCAAATTTATTAACTGAAATAAATTAAGAGTCACGGTATCAGGACACTTGATCCACATATTCTGGCCAAATTCCAGCACAGGTAATTACATTATACCTACCTAAATTCCCCCTGCACTTTCAATTGGACAAAGAAAGAACAGGGGTAATTATGATTTATGTGGCAATTCTTGAACCAGACTATTATTTAGCATTGCTATGTATTCTTTAATATTGTTTGCTTTTCACAGCGGGGACAGACAGACTGATCAATCATCTGGATGAAAGGTGCTAGATAATGTATTTTTATTGTTATTATCATCATCATCAACCACCTTCTCTTCATTAAACAACTGAAGTGTTTATGAAAAGTACTATATGTTCACAGCCCTGGATACTGAAATCCTCTACTGACATCCTCTGTAAAGTGCTTCACAATTTACTGATGAAAAGCACTGAAGAAGAGCTAACTAGTACTATTATTACTTATTCACAGGATAGTACAGCACAGGCAGCATTAGCGCAAACTCCTCCACGCTACCCCACCAATGTGTCTCAACCCTGGCAACTACTTCATTATCCATGCCCATTTAGTCCTTTGACCCTTTAACTCAAGTGCCGAAATGGAGGACCAGTTACCACCAGCTGTGATTATATTTTTCTGTGATGTGAACATATGTCTTTAAGTAGCTAGACTGACAACACTAACTCATTTTACATAGCCTATCACACAGCCATCAATATAATATATGGGTGAAAGCCTCCATATCTCATTACCAATCACTAGTGTTCCAGTCTTCATATGTAAATCATAGGATCACATCTAGCATAACATACAGCTCAAGTTTATGAATGGCATTTTTGATCTCTCTTTTTTTTTAACCCAGACTACAGTGAATTGTCATTTTTAGATATGATCACAAGTTAAGGAAGGGGCTGTCCGCCCTCTCTAAGAGAGATGTTCATGGTGTGCACCAGCAATGGACTTCCTGGGCTTCACCAACCAGGAAGAACATGGGACAAGTCACACGTTGTAGCCCGAAGTTCTCTCAACACCTCCAGCATCTCAGTGAGTGATACCAACTGAAGCTCTAACACAGGGCTGGCTGCAGGGCTGGGCAATCATGGCAGTTGCCCTGGATGTCAACTTCTGGGAGTGCCAAATCAGCCTCTGGGAGAACATCACCTCACTCAACTGTTTTGGTTTGGTTTTTTGCTCAGCTGAAAACATTTTCCACCTTGGGTGACAAAATGCCTAGGGCCAGCCCTTCGCTAACAAAGTTTTCACCTACATCCCATAACCTTACTCCTTCTACATGGAAGCAGATAGTTTGCCCCTCATCCAATCAATGTTATCCACAAAATAACACAACATTTCTGCACAGTAGAAGAGCCTCACAATACTTGCTGAGCAAAGGCAATCTGGATTAATCAGACTATGTGCAATCTGGAGCTGATCTACTCGCTGAATTTTTGTGGAAACTGTGGTAGAGAAAAAAGAAACCTCTTCCTTGACTCCCACACAGCCACAGCATAAAATAATCTCCATCCATCTATCCATATATACACACACACACACTTTATAAACATATTTATTTACAATTCAATATGAAATTAATATGAATTTTGGCAAACAAGAATGATGAGACAAGACGGGTACCTCACCTACCACTTCCAGTTGCCTATTTAGGTTATTTGCAGCTATAAGTTCTAAATCATTCAGAAATGAAAGATGTTTTGTAGGTTTATATAGGCTCTGAACTTCTTCCCACAAAGTGAGGTGGAGAAATAACTCTCCAAGGGGAAAGTCACAAATGAGCTATGAAAGTTACACATGGTCAGGGATACGTTTTGTATCTCATACAAACACGCATCAGGCCTGTTTAATAAAGGATTTGTGCAGTTGGAAAAGGTGATGTAACACCTATAGAAGAAATGGTCTATTTTTACAGTTTGGAACAGTTGTAATTTACCTCACCACACTCATAGCATTAATTCAATTGTTCAAGGTTTCAAAATTGCCAAAGTCTCAGCCACAGGGCTCTCAGTTCCATTCACATTTTAAAAAAAACCTGACATTGATTTCACATAGTCTGCTAGCACTGGCCATCCCAACCTGAACGAGCAAAGTACAGCAAGCATGTTAATGATTAACTTATATTAACTGCATTTGAATATATCTTCCTATATCAGGTCAAAAAGGTGCCACCTGTGGGTCATTCCTGCTCAAATATACTAATGTCCTCTGGTGAATACATCACCCCACTGTATTGAGCCATACACATTTGTCTTTGAATGGCTTCAGTGAGCCATGTATTGCTGACCTTGCTGACTCTACCCCCATGATCTGGGCTCTACCGAAGGTGTTTGCCTGTGTGGCCACACAGTCTTGCCTGGTGGCCCAGTGCTGTCCTCAGCAAGTACTGCTCAACAGAGCCTGTGTATCTGCAGAGCAAGAACACTGATCTGAGGTCTCTGCTGCAGTCTCAGACCAAAGAGGTGCCAAGGAAGCCCAGATCAGCATGACAGCTCCCTCTCTGCATAAAACTTCAAACGTAGTAGGCAGAACCCTCCATCTCACAGCCTGACCTGAGAGAGGGAGGAAGATGAAGATAGAGGATATAAACCGGCCATTAAGAAGTTTTCACTTGAAATTAGATGACGCTTTCTAACCATTGGAGTGAAGTTCTAGAACAGCCTTCCAAGGGGAGCGGTGGGAGCAAAAAAACCTAACTGGATTCAAGACTGAGCTTGATAAGTTTATGGAGGGGATGATAAGACAAGACCGCCCACAATGGCATGTAGCCAATCTGCAACTGCTAGTAGCAAATATCGTCAATGGCCAGTGATGGGACCTAGATGGGGAGGGCTCTGAGCTATTACAGAGAAGTCTTTCCCAGGTGTCTGGCTGGTGGGTCATGCTGATGTGCTCAAGGTCCAACTGTATTTTTGGGGTCGGGAAGCTATTTTCCCCAATGATTTGGGGACAAAAATCCCCAACTGCTGGAGACAGGACACTAGCTGGGGAGGGCTCTGAGTTACTACAGATAATTTTTTCCCAAATATCTGCCTGGCGGGTCTTGCCCACATGCTCAGGGTCTAACTGATCGCCACATTTGGGGTTGGGAAGGAATTTTCTCCCAAGCCAGATTGGCAGAGACCATGGGGGTTTTTCGCCTTCCTCTGCAGGATGGGGCACTTGCAGGTTTAAATTAAATGGTGGATTTGCTGTAACCTGAAATCTTTAAATCATGATTTGGGGACTTCAGTAACTCAGCCAGAGGTTAGGGGTCCATTACTGGAGTGGTTGGGCGAAGTTCTGTGGCTGGAGATGTACAGGAGATCAGATTAGATGGTCATGATGGGCCGTTCTGGCCTTAAAGTCTCTGAGTCTTTGAGCTAATCTCCTAGGCTTGAGGTAGTGGGGTGCAAGGATTCTGGCACAGCTCCCCCTCTTCAGGGTTTGTCTGAGTGAAAATCCCCCTAGGGCTGAGGGGAGGAGTCTGTGTGAACAAATAAACATAGAAATTACATGACGCCTGTTGCACTATTTTAGCATAGTAAAATGCAGTTTTTCCATATACCATAACACAAACATATGTAAGGTTCTGATCTTCTACAAAGCTAGCAGTTGGATGAGCTGTGATTTTACACTTTTTCAAACAGCAAAGTATTATTGTCATGTTTACATATAATAGCTTTGAAAATATAACACAGCACATTCCATCTCCAGGTTTTCTTCTGAGTATTGTCCATATCGATCCCCCCTCTTGTGACAAGCGTACACCATTGGTTTCAAGTCGGAATTCAAGAATGCAGTGTTAATACTCAGCGAACTCTCAATGCCTTCTTGTCAGCAAAGAGCTAGAGCTGGTTAAAATAGTGGACAGGAAAAAATCTTGGAAATATTTTTTTTTAAACTTGAGTGAAAACTTTTTTTAGGAAAATAAACAACAAATCTGTGAAACTTTTGACTAGCTCAAGGAAGAACCTTCTTTTATGCATTGGTCAGCTGTTAGCTAGTTTGTTCCTATTTTAGTGGTTGTTAGGATTTGTTGTCTTAATATTGGTTATGTATTGGTATCACTAGTCTGTGGGTTGAACTGGTTCCCCTATCTGGTTCAAAGAAAGCTGAGTTCAGCTAGCAGCCATTCTTTTGGCTCCAGCTCGTCCTATTGTCTAGGCTGTTACATATGGCAGACTGCAGTAAGGAACTGTAGTTGAAATAAAGTACATTATATGTTGGAAAGATACTGTTTACAGATTGGCAGGCTCAGTTTCTGCAGTGTTTGGGTGAAGACCACCCACCAAGATATATCTCCTGTGGCTGGATAAATCCTTACAGGCTAAACTGCCTATAACTGTAGGGCACAGCTGGGTTTCATAAGAGCTGTTTTGGATACCAACTCTGCAGTTACTTACCTGTCAAATGACAAAATTTAAGAGATTCATAGATCAGGATTCTCTGTGCAATCTCAATATCAAAAGAGGATAAGGTTCTTCTTTAGGGGTATGGAAGTCATGGCTTCCTGTACCTACATGACAATGTTTGCCAGACATCAAAGTAAATCATTTCAAGCTTGATTAAGGATCGTGTACAGTCCTCAGCATGACTGCATGGAGTCTCTGTGATCGTGCCTCAGAAGATTCAGGACCTTAGTTGTGTGCATAAAGCTCAAGAATGCCTGCAAGGGAGTACCATTTATCTCTTCTTCACCATCAGCTGTGATAGGAATAGATACTTCCAACATAGCTTTCTGGGGAGTGCACCTCAGCAATTGTATGATCCAGGGTCTCTACAAACCCAAAGAACTAATGCTTCACATAAATGTCTGGGGGGCTGAGGACAATTTCATTGACTTTCAACACTCTCTTCCCTCATAACAAGAGAGGACTTTGCAGACAAATCCATGGAGAAATCTTTTGTATTATGTTAACCAACAGGAGAAAGTCAGTCTCAACCACTCTGTAGGAGGATGTCAGGTACCAGGAATAATGTAATCAGCTTCAAATCATTCCTCTGGTCCTTCATTTTCCCAGTAAGGATGACATGCTGGCAGACAATTCATGCTGGAAATATAATACCCAGCATGAGTGGCCTTCAAGGACTTTGTGCTCCAAATATGGGCGTGAAAGAGGCCATGAAATAGGACCATGAAAGAGAATATAAGGTACCTTCAGTTCTGCTCCTGATATGGCAGAGATCTGGGCTCCCTAATGCATATCTTCCTTCTGAACCAGAGTCAAGAATTTTACTCTCCCTACCACGCTTCTTTTAGGGTCACCATGAGGACCAACAGGAGAAAGTTCAGGTGACATAAAATAGCTCCAACTTTGGGCACTTCAGTTTTGATTCTCAGATGTCCTTGCCTCAGCACTGGAACCTCCAGCAATACTTTCAATTCTGCCAGATCAGTGGTTCCCAGACTTGGTTCACGGCTTGTCCAGGGTAAGCCCCTGGCAGGCCGCGAGATGCTTTGTTTACCTGAGTGTCCACAGGTATGGCCGCTCGCAGCTCCCAGTGGCCCCGGGTCTCCATTCCCAGCCAATGGGAGCTTACAGCAAGAGCAGGCATAGATTCTCCATCCAGACCTGAAATCACTGAAACTGGTATATTGATACTGGCTCACTGATCAGTTCAGATTATGATGATTCCCTGAAAATTCAACAAATATTTCTGGAGGGCTTGAAGACTCCAACAACAAAGACCACTGGAAGAGGTTTTCATTGTGGAATTCTCAGAAGGTCAGGGGCCCATTGGCTTCACATTTTCTTAAAATGTGGACTATTTGTTAGCTTTCAAACAATCCAGGTATCTCAGTGCCAGCACAGTTCATCTGCCAACCATATCAGTTTATCATCCTCATGTACAAAGTTCTTCATTCAGCATACATCCTACTTCCAACTTCCAGTCACAGTTGCCATCTTTCACGTGGTAAATAAGCACCCCGACTTTCACAATAAGCCAAAAATGAAGCTAACTCCGTTTCAAAACAAGGCCAAAACAAGCCAGTCCCTAAGAACCCCAACACTCTGTGACTAGATCCCCCAGTGTGCAGTCTGGGACTGTGGTGGGCCCACTGTGCACCCCTGACTCTTTCCCCCACTTACCCCTGCTTGCTGGGAGCCGATCAAAAAAAAGAAGCAACAAGCTACAAGCCAAACAAGCAACAAGCTACAAGCCAAAACTAGCCAACAAGCAACTCACAAGCCAATTAAGCCCAAAACAAGCCCAGTTTCTGTGTTTTTTCCCCCGCAGGTTTGGCATGTCTGCTTTCAATCCCAGTTCTGATATTGATTCTTTCTGGTGCCTTGGGCAAGTCACCCGTTTCACTGCTTCTGTTTTTCCATTGGAGGCATGGGGATAATAAGATTTACATCTTACTTCACAAGCATATTGTGAAGACTCATTAGCTTAGGTAATTTAAATGCTTTGAAGATTCAATATGCATATAAGTGCTAAGTATGAATGTACTTATCATTGTAATTATTATGCTTCTATATGTATGACTGTTATCAAAAAGCATGATCATGTTATATATAATGAACGTAATGCCATATTTGGAAATGTTTCAACCACTACACTTTTGCTGGCTATAATAAACCTCTCCTAGCCTCATTCTGTAGTTTCCATTTCAATATGATGCTTTGTTTTAACCTAGCATTTTAAAAAGTCTGACATCTGCTCATGAAGCTAATTTCTATTTTAGTCTTTCCCTGTAATGAATCCTGGAACGAATATCAGCTAGTGTAACATTTTGTATCGCCATAAACACCATTTAAAATGCACTTGTTTTAGGAGGCTTTTTATTTGAACTGCTGCTGCTCACATGGGGGTCTTCCTTAGTTAAACACTTCATGACCCAAGAAGTCTTTGCAGATGGTGTGAGCTCATTCCCATTCTGTGTTTGGGTTTGGTGTTGTTTCCATAGGATCTAAAGATGAACTGATGTTAAGAAGCAAGTGTCATGCTCAAACCTTTGGGAAGTTGGAAAGGAAGATTTTCGTGATATTTATAAATCTTTCAGAAACATTCTGAAGTTATAAATAACTGCCTTGGCTGCATTTGGTGCTAATAGGAAATGAATCACTAATTAGTTCAGCTAATTTCAATTTTTAATGGAACCAAGAATGGGTTTATTTTTTCACTACGGGTCTGAATGAATCACAACAATCAGGAAACCTAACAGAACTTGGGCCAGATGGTGTGACTTGGTGTAGCTCCACTAAATCCAGCAGAACGACACCGATTTACACAGGGTGAGGATCTGATCCCTGATCTATAATTTGCCATTTGTAAAATCCATGCCTACCATTAATGGGAGCGAAAGATATGAAAGAACTGGTAGGCCAACCAGGATCCTCCCATAGTGTAGGCTAAGGTGTTCCAGCCATCTAATTTTAACTGACCCACACAATGATGCCTCAGTCACTCCCCTTTTGAGACAATACCACAGTCTAATATGTCTCACTACTTCTGTCAGTGTAACTGCCTCCCAAAGTGCCAGAGACTCTACGGAGGAAGATACAGGTGACATTACCTCATAATTTCTAATAACACCTGTCTGGTGTTATGGAAGCTGAACATTTTAGTATAACTCATGGATGAGAGTGTTCTTGAATTGACTGCCATTTCTTTTTCACTTTGCAGGGCACAGCAGGTATCAGAATTCTCCAAGGCTGTATAAACATATGCCACTGAAGAGTTGGAGACAAACATACTGGCATACTACAGAGGCAACACTTCTATTCTTGTAATTAATTAACTCTTAGCATGGGGTTGTCGTGAATTCAGTATTATATAAATCTTGCAGGCAGTACCAATTAATGGTGACACATTTTACTTTTACCAATGAATGGTGTCACTTTTTCAAGTGACAGCTCTAGTGAAATGTGAAATGCAAGCAAATAGCAACATTTCTGCAGTGCAGTCACAGCATTCTAGAAGGCTGAGTAACCACATCTTCTATATTTACATTTTGCTTAAAATTTAACTTTCTTTTAGTTGTGCTTGGCTTTTCTTGTTAATTATCATTACTAGTCATTAGTATTGTGGTAGTGTCTTGAAGTCCCAGGCACGCACCATTGTTCTAGACTCTGTGCACACATATATTAATAAAAGGCAGTCCCTGTCCCCAAACAGCTTACAATCTAACCTGTTTGTTTTTGTGAGTGAGTGTATATTCACATATGTATGGATATTGGGGTGATCCTTATCTAATCAGCTAGCCACCCAATACAGTTTGGTGGACCTATTCAATTTGTTATTACTGTTCTTTTCAACAAACCCATTCCGCCGAGGTAGGGGAAAACATAAAAAAAGAGAAAATATATTTACAAAGCCTAGCCTCTTCAACATTTTTCCTTCTCTCATCCTTTCCCTCTCTCTATATTTTGCATTAAGGGGTAAGGAGAAACCTAGAATATACAGTATCTACATTTTTCCTGGGTTGGCAAAAAAAAAAAAAAAATGCACTGCATATTAGATGCACGTACTGAATAGAAAACGGTCAGCCCTCAGTTTGGAGGGAGGTGAACTGATTTTAAAGTTCTGCCTACATGTAAAGTTTGGGTGGTGCCATTCACTCAACAATGGTTAAAGCACAATAGTTACACATCTCTGTTTTCTGTGGAAAAGTGCATATGCAAGCGTATCAGCATTTAACTCAATGACTTGTATAGACTGCTTCCATTCATCAATAACAACACCGAGCCAAAAGTTTCAGGTCCATGGGAGTTTTTCGAGCTTAGTACATCTGAAAATAAGGCCAATTATTTGGGTTCCCAAGTAAAGATTTAGGGCTGAGATTTTCAAAGCTGCACATGGGATCTGAATGCCCCGTTCCCATGAATGTTAATCCCTAGGCACTCAACCTTAGGCACCAATGTTTGAAAATGTGTATAATCATATTATTGCAAGCCTTTCTTGTATTTCATCTGATTGCTGTAGCCTTATGCTGTTTATTTCAACAAAAGTTGCCATGGTTTATCCCCTATGGATAATGATACACATTATTGCACTGTGATTATATTTTATGATTCATATAGATTGCATTTTCTATACAATTCTCTTGCTCTTACTTTCCTTCTGTTTTATGATGTGCAAACAGACTTAAAAGTTTAAATCTCATCCATAACCTCTTTACGATCTGAACAAAGATCTCTACTTTTCAGTGTGTAGTCAACTTGTTATTTATTTAAAAATAAGAAAAAAGGTAATTACTTCTGCTCCCACTGAGCACTGACTTCGGTGGGGGCATCACTGGGCCCTTTAATATCAATATAAAGAGAAAGAACACAAGTGTTATCCTATAAACATTAGTAAATATATAGAGTCATAGAAGATCAGGGTTATATATTATATCAAAATGCAAGGGGGGAAATATATATATATTAACCCTGCTCAGTGATCAATTTACAGTTCTACATCTTGTGACCCTGAAGAATTAGGTATGAAGGCCAAAAATTTAAATAATGGGGGTGAAATCATGGCCCCATTGCAGACAATGGTAGTTTTGCGATTGACTTCAATGGGGTCAGGATTTCACCCTGAGGGTCTAAAGTTAAGTTACTAAGTCAGTGTTTTGCAAACTGGGGACACTGCTTCTGTAGGGAAAGCCCCTGGCGGGCCGGGCCGGTTTGTTTACCTGCCCCGTCCGCAGGTCCGGCCGATCGCGGATCCCACTGGCTGCGGTTCGCCGCTGCAGGCCAATGGGGGCTGCTGGAAGCGGTGGCCAATAAGTCCTTTGGCCCGTGCCACTTCCATTGGCTTGGAGCAGCGAACCATGGCCAGTGGGAGCTGCGATTGGTGGGACCTGCGGACGGGGCAGGTAAACAAACCGGCCCGGCCCGCCAGGGGCTTTCCCCGAACAAGCGGCAACCCCAGTTTGAGAAACACTGTACTAAGTTCATATTTAGGCACTGAAATAAGTGGGCTGATTTTCAAACTGGCCAGTGGGCTGATTTTCAAACTGACTTCAGTAGGAGTTGTGAGTACTTAGCTCTCCCGAAAAAAAGCAAACCTTATTAAGTATTATTATTTAAAATGCCTAAATATGGACTTAGAAACCTAACTTTAGACACCATTTAAAAAAAAAAATCTACCATTGCTGAGTGGTGCTGCCAGGAGCAATGAACTAGCAGACTGTCTGAGTCACGGCAGGAGTGACAGGGTCAGGGCAGCGGGGGTGAGGACTGTTGAACGCTGTTTTTTCCTGAGAGACTTGGAAAATATCATACCCCAGAAGGGGAAACCACTTAGTGATCTGGCCGGAGGACTGAGTCATGAACAGAAAGCAGCAGCTCCTGGAGTAAGAGAGAAACAGAGAGTGACAGAGTGCAAACACTGGAAAGGGGTGTCAGCTGGGCAGAGCTAATCCCCAAAACAGCCAGGAGGAGGCGTCATTGAGCAGTGAGTAGAGCAGTTGAACTCAGTGTAAATAACTAAGAGAATCTGTATCTTTAGATGGAAAATTGGGGGAAAAAAACTGTCATAAAAATTGTAAAACTCCCTAAAATATTTTAAAGATGGTTTTGTATGCAAGAGAGGTGACATAGAAAAGTGATATTGGTGCTCATTTGGGAGGACCCACTTATGCAAACAAAACCTTTATTTCACAGCACATCGTTGTATATTTTATATTATAGGTATAATTTACATTGGGAAAAAGATAGCTGTAGATCACAAACATGCACAAACACCAAAAGCAGCAACACAATTAAAAACACAAAAGTCAAATGAGCATATTGGAATCCATATTGGAATATAAAGTTTTACACACTATGTATGGTACAGATTAGGGTGCAAGAAGGAATTAAAGGGTGGGAAAGAGAAGAGAAAAATGGAAGAGAAAGAACAGATGGCTGGGACTGACTACACATTATGGTCACTAGTTTAAATTTCTCCCGCACTCAGAATGTTCTTTATTTCTAGAAATTCTTCTTATAGTGCAAGTCTCTAAATGTTGCCAGATTGTTATTAAGCAATATAGCAACTCTTCAATGGAAACTATGTCTCCCCTGCACTGAAACCTGTTATCTAGCATGTGCATCTCTGCACTTACCTAATATTGCCAACTCAATCTACTGAAAAAAGACCCTGATCCAAAGCCTACTGAAGTCAATGGAAAGAGTCCAAGCCACTGAAGTAAACGGGAACAAGTTCTGAATTAAAAAATCATGTCCATGGTTACATTCAAAGAACATCTGTTCTGTGGGACAGTGCACTCCAATCACTAATATAAGAATCAACCGCATATAGTGATCAAAACCACTGGGACAAAATCATTCCTAAAGTACTAAGATACTCCACTTGTAAGAATCAACTGTTTATAAGAAACAAATCATCCAGGACAGAGGTGATTCTTATAAAAGGAGTGCACCGTACCAGGAAAATTGCAAGCCCTGCCAGGGTAATACTGACTGGCAAATACACACCCAGTCCTGTATTATTGTTTACTTAGAAGAATTCATTCCTTCTAAGTCTGTCTTGACTCATTATCCCCTCACATTACATCGTATTAACGTTCCTCTGACATCCATTTCTGACAGTCCTACAGTTTGATTTATTCCTGGCACTGTCCCCTTCATTTTCTCAGCCAAATTCCCAGTTATTCCTTATCAGTTATCACCCACGCCTATAGACATTGACAAGAGCCTCAACTGCAGAGCTGCGTCAAGAATGCTTTCAGAACACCACTTTGTCCTTAGAGAATGTGTGACTGTGTTCTGAAGAATTTTAATCTCTGGTGTTGCAGCAATGATTGGCTTTGAGTCTCAGTAACTTTGGGGTGGGAAGTTGGCTGTCTACACTACCCTGGTCCTGCTTGCTTCTGTTGTTGCTACCTTTCCCCAAGTCTTCGCAGTCTGTATCTTTTATTGGTACATGCTACAGCAGGTAATTTGCCAAGAACAGGTAGAGTTTTAGAGGTTAGAACTGGAAAAGACCTATTAAAACACTGCAGCCAATTCTCCATGCAAGTGCAGGATCTAGCCCTGATTAAAGGACGTATTACACAGATTTAAAGCATCAATACATATTTTACTATTCACACCTTGTTTTTCTGTTAGATGTTGTAGGCCCTCCTTTCTTTTACAGCTGCAGTACCTCTCGCCTGCATTGCAGTAACCCTCCCTCTGCCCAAGGGAAGCTGAGGGGCTGAGTGGGCTGCGTGCACAGTGCTCCCAGCCCCTGCTGGCTCAGGGAATGATACATCTTGAACTGATTGTTAAAACTGAGTTCATTTAAAGCAACATATTTTCCAAACTGATTTTTAAATGTAGGTCCAATTAAAAAAAAATTTTTGTCAGAGGAAAGAATTCTCTGCAGGGCCCTAAACAATGGACAGCGAGAGCAGCCAAAAAACATCAACAGAAACTTCCAGCCACTTCCGGAAGGCAGGACACAGTCAGATGTGCCTTTGCAAGACAACTCCTCCACAAGCAGTGCTCTCTGCCACACCCAGCAGGGGGAGCCAAGGACATTGGTATCAACCACTGTCCACCGCTGCCGCCAGATGCCTATGCTCCCCTTTCCTGTGATGTGGACCATAGGCAGCTGGGGAAGACAAAAATCAGCGGTCGCAATTGCTGTCCTCTTCCACATAAGTGTTGCCAGTGACTGGGACCCTCACTATTAGCGGTGGGGCTAGCAGGGACCAGCAGAGACTGCGGCATATTTACCGACTGTCACCAGCTGGAGGACAGCTACACATCTGCCCAGAGTATCTCTCTATCACTCATCAGAGCTAAAATGCACTTGTACACAGGGCTGCAGGTAGTGATCAAGGTTTCTTTTGCAGTTGGACAGGTAAACAGGCAGTCAAGGCTTACTACTATTCCCTCTCCCCTTCTTGATGCTCCCCCCCCTGCTCCCTTGCATCTAATATGCCAGTGCAGGGGGGAGGAGGAGTTGACCAGCTCCAGCTGTCTCAGGCTCATTTGCCCACCTTACATGGAAAGTACTGCCTAAGCACCAAATACGATAATTAATTCAGTATTGCCAACCCCAAGCAATCAAAACCATGACTCAGGCTCCCCAAACATCATGAAGTTGGCTTAAAAAAATCATCAAATACAATGTGAGAACTTGGTAGCTCCTAGGCAACCACCAGCATCTTACCAACAGCTAAGAGCATGGCCAGACATCTCCACTGCTCCTGTTCTCTACAATGGAAGCAACGTTTCCGAAAGAAAGTTTGTTTCCCCCACGGCGCCTGACCTGGGATGGCAGGGGGAGGTGATGATGGAGTTTATTGTAAGATGTCCTTTACCTCCTGCTCTGAGGGTCTCTATTTGCACTCTCAGCCCTAGGAGCCAGGTCTGTCCTAGGACCACATACATAGCGGTCCAGAAAGTAGGTTAACACTGTTGGGAGGTGGGGATTTGGCAGGCTGAGGGTGGGACTGGTTATGGGTACATGGACTCTTTAGTCCCTGTAATGATGGATCTGGAGAGACAAGACAGTTATGATCAACTGAGCTAGATCTGCTCTTAGTCCTTAGATTTAGACTAGACCAGAGTGGATCTAAGACTTTCTCAGTCAGAGTCCCTTGCTGTGGAACTCTTTCACAGACAATGTCTGCCAGTGTGCCTCTTTGGCTACCCATTTTATTTCAGCAGCCGTGTCATCGACTGTTTTTTAAGCTCCTTTCCCTGTTCTCTTAGGTTTGAAATTTAAGAACTCTGAATGAAAATGCTCTTCAACCACTGGACCACTCTTTCCTGTCCCTTTAGGATATTGTGATCACCTTTTGTTCTTGGGCATTGATACAATAACCCCTAAATGTGTTGTGCTTCACACTGTCTTCCTAGCTCACCTCATTATACTGAGATCACCCAAGACAAGTAAGAGGCAGAGCGAGACAAGCAAATTAGTGATGGAAACCTCTGTCCAAAGCCAACTGATTGCACCACAGAGTTTGTATATTCTTTTCCCATGACTGCGGTTAAGATTTTTTCCCCCCTTCCTTCATGACTAATGTCTGAAGTGTTCTGGAGGGTGAATCCAGATTCTTTTCACTCGTTCATAGCTTCAAGCATTTATCACTGTGTGGAATTTTCCATCTACTTCATGGATAAGCTAATTTGGCTCTAGACTTCTTTGACTGCTATCATGGGACTGGTGAGGAATGCTTCCCAACAGCATAATGGCTGATTGCTGGGTTTTGTTTCCCCCAAATAGTGTTAATATGTCCAACAATGGTTAATTTACATTGTCATAGATACTTGAAGTCCTTTAAGTCTTCCTGGAAAGTCAGTGGCAGAGATAATATTGTGACAGGTAGCAGGGATAGGCCAGAAATAGAACATGTTTGGCCAGTCCCCAGAGTAGAAGCTGCCAGAGGATGAGCTCTTTGAACTTGGCAATGGGTGGAAGGAGACAAATAAGGGGGCCTCAGGCAGATAGAAGTCTGCAGCAGAGCTCTACTTTAGAGACACAGAGCTGGTCAAAAGACAGGAAGAAACCTGCATGGCAAATTTCAAAATGTTTTTTCATCTTTTTGAAACTTTTAGTGATTTTGCCAAAATTGTTATAGAAAGTTTACCAATATTCTGATAGACATATTTTGTTTGCTAAAACCAGCGTTTTCTTATTGAAACCAAGTTTTCTATAGTAAAAAATGTCAGAAAGGATTTAAATTTTTGGAAAAAAAGTCACAGAAAAATGGAAACATTCTATATTGTTGACAAATTTTTTTTTACAAAAAGTTTTATTGTCACAAAAGGGGCCATTTTCTTTTAAAAAAATGTGCAAAATATTTTTACCAGATCTTGAGACAGCAGAGTAGTATCCGTTGCTGGGGCAACCAGACTTTGGAGGGTTTGTCCACCAGCACTACCTGCTTAATGTCTTGGTTATTTCCAGCTGGTCAAATCTAATGAAGTTTTGACCACACAATTTTCCACACAAAACTCATCTCTGTCTTTCCCCATAGCACTGACACTCAGCAAAGCTAGCCTGTAAAACAAAACATCTCCCCCTTTCAATAATTCATTAAACACATTATATTGTTTTAAATATATTGGTATTAATCAAAATGATATTTTCACACTGTGAAATGATGTAATTATAGACGCATTTGCATTTTTCATCCTGATCTGCCCACAGACAAAAAATCTGTAATGGTCTGGATTTTTTTTCTTTTTTCAAGAGGGTGGGGGAAAAGAGGAAAGTAAGTTTACTACAACCTTCAACCACGTTGCAACTGAGCAACTAGACCTAGGCTTCCCATGGATATCTTACTTATAGTAAAGAATGCAAAACCTCAGAATGAGCTAGTCTGGGATTTACAGTTATATTTAGAGATCATGCAGATCAGATCTTCTGTATCAAAACTCGTCTGTAACTTTGTGTGTGTATGTTAGGGTGACCAGACAGCAAGTGTGAAAAATCGGGATGGGATGGGGGGTAATAGGAGCCTATATAAGAAAAAGACCCAAAAATCGGGACTGTCCCTATAAAATCGGGACATCTGGTCACCCTAGTATATGTATATGCACACTGGGGACCTTGATTTGGCTGCACTCAGTCCATGGTTAAGGCTTGGGAGCCAAAAGGAGAAGATGAGCCAAGTCAACAGTTTTGCATTAAGAACGGGGGAAAAGGTTGTCATGCAAGACAAACTACAATTAGCTCAGTATCATATAGCAATGAGGGTTTAGACTTAAGCTGTGTCTGTCTAATAAATGTACAAGATTAGTGAATGTGTGTTGTTGCATAGTTAATCTCTTCACAGCAGATATTGATATCAGTTATTCAGCCACATAAGGACATCTACAGCCAAGATTCAGAACTTGATCTAAATCTCCAGTAATCTGTTTAGAAACATTATCACGCTCATTATTAGTAAGAGATACATAAACAGGAGCAAAGTTTGAAAAATACATTTTGGACGGGGTTATAGGATGTAGATTTTCCAACATTTCCTGTTAAGAAAAGCTAAATCAACCTAGGGATGATTTAGATTTGCAGAGATTACCAGATGCAAGAGCTTTGACAGCACAGTTTGTAAATTCCCAGGTAACAAGTTTTACATGAATGCTCAATGCATTGAAGTAGACAGCTTGGGCTCGATCCTGCTCAGCGCAGATGCGGAATGTTGCATATGTATATGGACAGTAAAAAAAAAAAAGAGATGAGCAGAAGAAGAAATGCAGGAGAAATTGGTCCTGCATAGCCAAAACTGCTATGTGGCTGCCAAGATACTCCTGCCCAGTAGCAGGAATAAGGATAAAAGGGAGCAGGGGGACTGTAGCTCAAGCAGAGCTAGTATGTATTTGTCTACCCGGACTGGGAGGTTCACTCGCAGATGCAGTGTTGACATATCCACCCTGACACCTTCCACTGACATCACTTGAGTATTGGATCAGGATCTAGATGTATAGGAGGCTTGAGATTTACTACTCGTGCTGCGGAGAACTATGCCTCCCCATACCCAATTATAGCTTCTATTTGTGCTTTCACTAGAATGCAACAGTTCAGGCCACCTGTGGGGTACAGCAGAAATACTTGCAAAATGAAGGCCTACATTTATGGCTTAAAACACAGCATGTACAGTATGGTTGGCTGAGTTATTGTTGCTATTACCATTTGCAATTGCTAACTTCTTAGGACTTTAGCTATGCAAAATTAACATTGTATTAATGCAGGTTTATAGTTCACTTATTAAAATTATTACAAAACTGGCCAATTCTCATATAATAAAAATCAGTGTCTATACAGAAAATGTATATAACAATAAAAAGAATACTTTGGATTTGCTACAGCCCTTTGCTTGCAAAGATATCAAAGCTCTCTTTGATATCTATCCACATTTTACAGATAGGGTAGTGAAGGACAAAGAGGCTAGTTAGGTGCCTAAATACCCTTGAGTATCTGGGCCCAAATGACTTGCTCAGGATCATAGTACAAACCAGTGTTTAGAACACAGATCTGTTCTCAATTCTAACCACTATGATACATTGCCTCCCATATAAAGTATACAGATTATAGACAGTGTTTGTATGAATATGTGTGAAATATTTAGATTATAATACCTTAAATGGGATTCTTAACATGTTCCACATGTTGCCAACCAACCTTCCCCCATCAGATTCTTTCTGTCTTTGCTTGTACTATCTGAGGAGAGGATTTTAAAAAGATAAAATCTTTTTTTTACTGGAAAGACTCCCACTGCATTCAACTGGTCTTGGATCATTCAATGGGAAGATAGAAACTGTGATTTGCATAATCTACTGTCTGTCTCCTTGAATTGGTTTGAGAAACTAATTTTTAATTTAATATTTAAAAGGTTTTAACCACTGGTGCTAAGGAATTTAAAAATGGTATATATGAAAAATATATATGTTGTTACTCAGATAAGCTTTTACAAGGTGGCTTTTTTGGCATATAATCAATAATTGTTTTCAGCTTGGTTTCCTTCTGTAGGCAGGCCTTTTAATTTAAATGATTATTCATATCTGACTGGCTAATAATGTGGGTGGAATTCAGCAGCTGATGTTGATAAAAGACTTAAGGTAGCATAAATCTAGTTTTAGGGAAAGAAGAAATAACTAGAGATAGCATAGGTTAGTTGCTTAGAGTGATAGGAGTTCATGCCAAGCTATTGTAATATTTTATTTAGGAACTTAAAACAGAAACATGTCTAGAAAATACTAGTTTTCAAGTCAGGCTCTGTGCTAGAATATTAGATACTGTTCTGTAGATGAGCTAGACTGTTTTCCGGCTCTTCTTGTATACTGATGTGAAGATTGCAGAATGATTAATGCATTTGGGGAAATTTACTTAAGGAAAAATTGAGGAAAAGCCCTTTTTTTTTTACAAGGTATTTTCAATTCTGTAAAGAGCATCAGCTAACCTATGCGTAGCTTTCTCTCTTCCTATCTCATTCCACTATTTTTCCATGGATGGAAAGTTTAAGGGCACTATGAAGTACATTTTGGTAAAAAATCAAAAATACTGAGAATTTGGCAGAGTTTGTGTGTGAGTGAGGGAAATAACACATCGTTCAGGATTTTAGCAAACTACACCCATATTAAAACTCCTATTATTATAGCTACACTGAGTGTCTAGCAAATATTTAAATGAAAACTAGAAGAAAATCTCCATGTCATAAATGCCTGAGGCAAGAGAGAATCAGTGGTTACTTTCCAATAAGGCAATTAAACAGAAATAAACCCCAAAGATGCCATACAAAGAGCAAGAATTAATTAGCAAAGCTGTCCTGCTTAAAGCCTTATGAGACCCTCATCAGCATACATTTCTTTTTAAGATGAATAGTGCTATACTGCCATACCTGATACTCCTTAGTCATCTGCAGCAGCAAGTGCTGATTTCTTATTCCATGTGGGGGAAATGCACTCATGACAAAAGTGCTCCAGGGAAACCTAACATCCTAAGGGACAGTGATGCAGTTTTTCAATCAAATACAGAATGAATACTTATTCTTATATTTCCATGATGAGGATTATTTAGGGAAACTGCTTTTGTGACGGAACATGCCTTCAAATTGGTGTTATCTTACCTCTTTGCTAAGGTAACTCAATGAAAGATGTAAAAGTGTGACCCCTAGTGGGTGTGAGCAATAGATGCAATTAATGTGGCAACAGGAAATAAATAGGTCAGGAAAGAAAAGCCTGTAAAAAGGAAAGAGAGGACAAACTGCAGAATAGGGGCTGTCAAACTGGCCTACAGAGAGCTGGCTAGGCATTTAGGGGTGGCTCTCATTCTGAGCTGTTAAGACAGAAAAATATTTAGTGTATGTTCAGCTATCACTTTCTCCAGAAAGAAATTGCTGTGGTTAGGGATATTATACAATTATGAATGGAAGGAGAGAAGTGCTCAGCAAAGTACTTTAAGATGTGGCCCTCACAAATCAATTAAAGTCTGTTGATGATTCTAGATTTCATTGTCAAATAACATTTGTGTGGGAATGAAAAGTCTGTCCAGTGAAGTGAAACAAGCCTACATTAGCCAATCAGGGAATGAAGGGCAAAAACAGGCAAAGTTCTCAGCTGTGCCACTAAGTCATGTTACAAATCTCTTATAAGGAGTAAAATATTTATTGTATTAGTATAGTGCTAGTAATTAACCACAATGCTTGACAGAATAAGGAGGAATTTTAAAATTGTCACAATACAAATAAAGATTCAGCCCTTCTAAATTCAAATTACACTTTTCAAACAGCCCATAAAACAAAATTACAAAAGTTAAAGTAGATCCATTTTAGACCATAAAGAGAAACTTCACATAATTCTTGCTTTTGCTGCCACCTAGGTAAATAGAACAACTGACCATATGACGGAACGATCTCTCTATAACAAATATTCTAATTTAAACCAATGAGCCAAAAGGCTTCTGGGCTAAGACTGAAAATTATTGTTTGAGGGGAAAATGGCTGCTGATTTAAAAAAAAAAAAATTGTAACAAATCTTCAACCTGGCTATCTTGCATGGGCGTCAGGGGTGTCTTTCAGTGCTAATATACCTGCTTTTCAAATAAGCTGACTGCATTGTTTTGAAAGCAGTACTCTGAAGGCCTGCCTTAGTTTATTTTACTCTAAATTTCTCAAATGTATAGATGGCCTTCAAGGGAGACCTTTGTTTTGTTTAACATTTGCTATGTCTAATTGTTTATAAATATCTTAAACTCTAAGCTTAATTTTTTTTACAGTTAAAATGCTGACCAAACCTGTTGCTCAAAACCACACACAATGCAGATATAGATGTACTTGCAAAAGCCAGGGAAACTTAAAGTTTGAGACCTATTAAGCTGTTTCTCCAAATACAACATTGTCATCAGATATAAATTCTTATGCTGAATTAATAACCAATTAGAGAGGCATTGTGCTTCAGTTGAAATGGAGCACTCTCTCACCTCTACACTAAGTAAAGCAGTAGGGGTATAAGTAGGCAGACCAAGCATTCTGCTAAAACTGATTTTGCATCATCTCTAATGACACAAGTTCTTTCCCATCCCAAATTTCCACACCATATAATATCTGAGCATAAATGTTAGTATTAAACACTGATACCCAGTGTGTGCAATTAAACTACCCCATGCACATGGGAAACTAAGAGCTGCTTGCATGGCCCTTAAGCCTTCTGTATATGTTTGTCTCATACACTCCTGTATAAAAAACAAATACCCAGATAAGAAAAGGACTCAACCTGTTCAGTACAGTGGGCAATTATCCACTTATGCAATTTTGGTCTATGGCTGAAGGTAACTACTTCACTTTTCTGATAAGTGAATCATACACTCCTGCTGACCAAAAAAAAAAAAAAAAATGTAATCTTTAAGCACATGCTTCAGACTAAAGGAGTTTGGGACAACAAAACCATATCTGCATACAGGAGGACTGACATTGGTCTGTTCAGAATTCTAGGGGTAGAATAATGCTCCCTCTCTAATTGTGCCACTACCTCATTTAATATAAAAATTAAAATGGGGACACGTAAACAACCCTGACTCCTACTCTTCCTGATGAAAATAAGATGTTAGCTCACCCTTCTTCCTTATTCTAACTCTAGATGCCATCTGGCCAGAAAAGGCTTTCTCTAAAGATATCCCAGCCCTTGTGGATTAAGTATTCTGTTCCTCTTCCTCCCCCCACACCCCCCAAAGACTGCCTCTATCAACAGCATCATAGGCAGATTTCAAATCTAAGGTCACATTGCTCCTCCAAAGGGGAGAGAATTGTATATGTATAGGTCCAATATGAGCACAAACGTTATCTATAGTTGAGGGGCCTTTCCTAAAGTCAGCTTGTTCCTCTGCAAAAAAGTTTCAGCTCTCAGTCCAGTCTTCTAACATCCCCAGGAGGTATCTGGAAGAGATCTGAAAGGCTTACTGTATGATAATTCTCAGAGTAACTTTATTTCCTCTATAATAGAGGAACAATAATACCAGTAGATGCACTGACAGGGAAAGTCCCTGTTGTTCTTATTGGTAAATTTGCTAAAAGAGGAGCCCTCCAATTGATATGATCCTTACATTTCTGTGGTAATAATACCTTCACCAAGAGCTTGATGATGATGATGACTGATTTAAATTTAAAATTTCCCTAATGGAAAATGTGGCTGTTCCAGAAGAGCACAATAGGTAACGTCCATCAGGACAGACAATGCCAGAGGTTTAGTGGATAGGATATCACTAAAGAACGGGGGGTGGGAAGAACCTCTCACAAGAATATATAAGGATAAGAGCTTCAGTATTTACATTAACCTTACAATTGCCACCAATGTCTATATAAATAAATTTGTCTTGATGGTAGTAAATTCAAATTCCTTCCACAGAGTCCTTTGATGAAACTTTTTTTTTTTTTAATATTGCTGCAGTCCCTATTTTTAACAGCCCTAGCCATAATCTGAAGCTGTTGTATGATTTGGATTATTTTGGTTATATACAAGATTTTCTTTTGTGGGATGAAAATATCCCCTCTTCACAGTTAAAATGACTGGATAATTTGGCTATCAGTAAATACCATATGGACCTGTAATGCATCCTTCAGGCTGAGTAGTTTGGTTTTTTGAAGTTAAGCTATTAAATGCAAGTTTCTCTAATTTTTAAGCTTAACTAAGGGATTCAAAGACTAATAATAACTTGGTATGTTCCAGACGGGCAATGTCAATACTCAAACCACTCCTGTTATTCCCTCTCACATTTCTGAGGTTAGAGAGCAGCCTCATATTTACCCATGACTTATTCCAACCTCTCAGCTTTGTTTAATTGAAAGTATTTCAGATTCAAGATTAAGAAATAAAAGCGTAGCTAGGCCGAGTCCCTGGTGTTTATATTTCTGGGGGAAAGGATGAGTCAGAGGTCCAATTGCAACACAGTGTATGCACATTTTGGAGCAAGTAGTGTGTTCTCTACCCAGATATCAAAGTCAGAAGGTTTTTTCTCATGTAGAACCACAAGCATGGAGATCGAATTTTAAGGACTGCTGAGTCTTTTTTTAACTCTGAGAGCGCTCCTTAGCTACAGAGGCTACCTCGTAGAAAAGGTTAAAGGGAAACAGTCTAAAAGTGTTCAGTCAAAGAGAATTTCAGCTCTAAGTAACAAAATGAATGGTCAAATTATTCAAGTAAACTCTGCCTATACCCTACTACTCAAGTGAAATCAAATGGTCCAGATTTAGGCACTACTGCTCAATCCCATGAGTTAATCATAGAATTACAGTCTTTAACCCTGAGAGAAATAGGTCTATTTATAAAGCCAATGGAGCGTTTACTAACACCATCTTTTAATCAAGGCTGTAGAAAAGGAGGTAGAATGACGAGGAGATGGGTCTGAGCAAGACATTAAAATATCGCATGAAGATTGCCTCCTGGAAAATTGGTGGTATCAAAAGCAAATCTCAGGATATGGAACATAGAAATCATTTTATCCCAATCCGATGTACTTTTCCTTCAAGAAATTTGGCTATCTAAGGGCGAGATCTGTTGTCTTCCAGGCTTTGAATCTCTTTTTATAAGGGAGTGTTAAGCATGCTAAGAGGGGTAGACCTGCCCTCCAGCCTTCTGTTTCCGTTAAAACAAATATCATATCTATTAAGATCAGATGGCCCCTATTTCCTGGCCTTCAGTTTTCTTTTCAGATACATTTGTTTTTATTAGCCATGAATATTTAACCTCCCCTGCCTGCAACCCTCTTGGTTTCTCTTTCTGCAATGAGTCTTTCTGGGGACAGCTAGAATCTCTCATTGATTCTTTTATAGGAAAGTACCCATATAGCAAGCAACTTTGTTCTTTGGGGAGATTTCCATACTCTACTCAGTCCTGAGAATGGGGCAATTCCTAATCTCTCCACTGACTCGGTATAGAGAGCTTTTCCTCTTTAAATCCCTCTGTCCTAGATAATCTATGGACAAGGTGAGAAATACTTTAGACTGCAAATTATGATGGCCGCTAAACCAGACCGTGATCGTCAACCCCTTCTGGTGAATTTTTGTTCATCTACCACCTCCCTATTTGGAAATACAGGCTCAGGCAAAGTAGTACAGCCCTGAATTTGAAGATGTAAATTTTTGAAGTGAATTATATGAAGTAAAATACATATAAGCTTATGGGCACATTCCATTAAAAATGCATCCATCCTTTGCTCTAGATGCTCTTCGATTTATTTAAAAAAATATTTATCTAAATAGATTAATCCAAGCACTTCCCTTTTGCCCAATCATTAGTAAATAACACACCAGCAGCTAAAACAACTTATTTTTATGGTCTCCCCAGTGTCTCTCAGTTCAGGAAAATGTGTTCTGTAGCATGGCCTGAGGGTTGATTAAAACAGGACTATTTCATATCAATGGAGCTTGGAATTTCTGAAGCTTAGGGGTAGTAACAAAGAATACTCTCCAGCTGTCTCTTCACGTGGGTGTGGTCCAGCTCTGCTGACCGTGACTTTGGCAGTGTCCCACAGGAAGAGGTGGGGTTTCAGAAATAGGTCCTAAGTCATTTAGGTCTTGTAGGTCAAACCCAATACCTTCAAATTCTGCCCAGTAGTAAGTAAATAGCAGTGGAGATCCAAAACCAGTGGTGTCAGGTACCATGCAACAATATACCTGTAACAAAGAAGTTACCAAATTCTACAGTCTATAACTTGAAACTTAAGATGTAGCCTTATGTAGAAAAAGTATTGTAGTCTAATCTGGAGATAAGAAATGTATAAGATACAAAGATACCCTCATGGCTCATGCCAACAAACCGCGATCCAATCAGATGGTGACTGTAGACTTGAATATAATTAAAGGTTGACTTCAAATCTTTAGTCATAGCTTTAAAAGGCAGTCACTCCTTGGAGGGTATAAACACCTACTGAGTTGCATGGAAAGATGGTTGGCTAAATATATAGTTGTATCGCAGACATCTTGGAGTATAGTACTAGACTTTTCCTCATAGTTGAGGCTGGTGATATTTGATAGTGGGTAGGGAAAAATGACAGGAGTGTTGGGAGTCAGTTTCCGGCACTAGGTAAAGATCCTACTGTGACAGACTGAAAACAGGGCAGACAAACCATACCCCCAACAAGCCTCTGCTGACTCATAGGTGTTAGTGGTGTCAGACTTAACTAGGAACAAGGAACAATTGCAGACATGTGATGAATCATTCTTCCAATTTTATTCTGGGTCTTGATTCGTGACCAGAGCTTCAAAGTGCTACTGCAAAGCAAATTAATAATATACAGTACTGATTGTTAAATGTTAGGTTTTTCACACAAATGTGCATAAAACTAAATTTTAGAATTACTTGCAGACACTAGCTATAGCTCTCTTAAAAACTGGAGTTTAGATCAAGGAAGGAGCAAGTGACTAGGTCAGGAGACATGGGTTGTGTTCCCAATTCTGCCATTGACAGAGTTTAAGCAAATCATCTCTGCTTTGGTTTCCTATCTCTAAAATAAAGATTATCTTTTGTGCAGTGCTATGAGTTGCTCTCTGGATGAAGAATTGCACTAGTGCAAAATATGACTTCAGATAGAACTGTGCCAAATGTACTTTGCAGACTAACACTTATCATTCTGGAACATCCATTCTTTGTAGTGTTCTGTGGAGGCCTGGCACACACTCTTCATACTTCAAAATTTAAGACTTGATGGAATCAATTTGCCCTGTAACAATCTTTTGGAGACTAAATGATGTGGCAGTCACTTAATATTTCCAAGACTTTGGAAGTTACAAATGCTGATAGTAAAGTTTAGAATGCATCCTAATCTATAGCAGTGTGCTATAGACTTTGAGGTTGTTCATCCCCCTTGTGCCAGTACCGGACCACCTCACATCAATGAATTAACCTGGAGACTGCTCCAGTTCAAAAGAGCAAACTTTGGTGCTAACTAACATTTGGACTTGAATTAAAGGTTTCACTTATTTATTTTACAGCTCAGTAAACTGAGGTTGTGTGTTTTGTCTTCGAGATGGTTCATATTTGTCACTGGTTCATGTGAAGAAGACACTGTGACCTAAAGAAATGGCCAGGATAGGGAGGGGGGGGAATGAAATGGTCTTATGCAGTGGCTCCAGATTATCTGCTTTCATAGCTTTAGAAGAAAACCACTGTGCAGGGTCACAGATGAAGACGCTTCTCCTTAATTAAGTAGCCAATTCAGAACCAAAACTTTACCCACCAGACCAAGTTTCTGATCTCTCTACTGCAGTAATTGATCAGAGGTTTGTATAATATATTAAACCAAAGAGAATGCTTTTTAAAAACAATTCATAAACTAGCCTAAGACCACACCACCAATGCAATGGAAACTGTTCTCTGCTCAATGCTCCCAAGGAAGGTGGAAAGAAGAAGGAAACATGTCTATAAGTTGTAGTGGGAGATGCTGAGCTCTGTGTGAGGGGGTGTTAAAGTTAAGTCTTCAAACACCCACGTAGAAAATAAATTTACACAACTTACCATGTTAATCATTATTAAACAATGTGAAATTACAATAATATCTAAAAACTACCTGGTTGATACAAGAACTCTTACCCAGATTAACAGAAGACTATCTTCCTATCTTAATTTGAGATGCAAGAGGGGTTTTATACCATAAAATGCTTTGGCATGTTAAATAGCAGTTACTTGCTGTGGATAAAGGACTACTCCGTCTCTCCTAGAAGCCTTTTAAGTATGGATAAATAGAAGGAAATTAACATCTAGATGGCTGGTACCAGACTCTTCTTGGGGAGAACACAGGTTCCTTTTCTAACTTTTTTTTTTTCAGTGGACACTCCCTTGCCTTGTGTTCCACCTGGCTGCAATAAGAACATTCCAAAGATTTAAAATTTGTTATACTCCTATTATATCCAGACTTTTTTATGCCAGCTGCTGCTCAGTTATATGTTTACTTGAATCCCTTTGATGTTATTACACCTTCAAAGCTATTCAACCCAGGGATGGTTCCACCCTGGCTCACCAGGTAGTGGGGACAGTAAAAAAACCTCAATCATCTAACCCCACAGAACACTAATTAGATGGAAAGGTGTCCTGTTGCTTTTGTGCAGGTGCCTTTTCCTTGCTACTTTGCAGCCAGTCTGCACTATCATTTAGTGAGAACAGATAGAATAGACCAGACAGTGGCCTGCTAACTGCCCACTGCTGCCATCTGGTCAGATGCATTCTGCAACTGCTTTCCATCTGGGATTGCACTCCCCGCTTCCCCCTGTCCCCAACTCTCCCCAGTGAAGCTGTTATCTAACTCCGGGCAGACCTGAGGCTTTGGATTCTCTGAAGTGTTGTGCATTCACTATATAAAAGTGGCTTGCAAATTAGACTCCTCTATATTTCATGCTACCGGAGCTGGTAGTGAACTTCTAGTCCAGGTGACTCCAGAGTACTGGAATGCAGAAAAGTAAATGGATGGGGTCATGGCTACAGTAAGCAGAGCACTGTGGGACACCAGTGGGAGGACCGCTTTCACTGGTATTTTAAATTGGAAGTCAGATACCTCTACCCTGCCAGTAAGCAGAGTTAAGTCCCACTCATACTGAGTTGCTTTAATTATGAAGCCAACTGATTTCTATCAGAGGAAGGCCAGAGAGTCATTCGTGGGAGAACACTGAGGTAGAAAGCAAGTCATACAGCCACACGCAGTTCATGCTGAAAAGAGGAGAGCTTTTATACTGGTGCAACTTCAGTGTGGAGCGCCAGGCCTAAAGGTGATAGGAGTGGTGACAAGTACCGCAATGTACTGTAACATTAAAATGCATGAGCTAAAATGAAATAGCAGATGTGTGCTGCATGCCAGTGGCAGCTGTGGTATGATCAACAGGTCAAATGAAATTTAAGATGTTCTAATATATTTAAAAATCAAGAGCAGTTTAAAATAACCAGTGAGGTAAGTAAGACGAAGGATAAAATCTGCCAGTCAGAACTGGTTTTTATCTAATATAGATAGTATTGGTTATGGAAAACTTTTTTTTTACAGGTGTTCTCTTGAAATGTCTTGCCACAATGAATGCCTAATTAGGCAAGGAGGGTGCAGTTCCTAGTGCTCCGCTTTCCACAAGTGGTGGGGGGAAAAAACATAAAAAAGACTGACTATTGGAAATGCTTTTAAAGTCAACAAACACTGCTGAATGTTAGACTGAGCCTTCATGGCTTTGGGTATTACCTTCCCAACCAGCTGATGTCTTCCTCATCCACTTGAGGGCACCATTTTTCCTGTCCCCAATGCATATCCTATTTATGAATTGGTTTTGCACTGCTAAAAATGTGTAGCTTTCTTAAACTAACCTTTTCTTGCCACAGAGGACCTACTCAGAAAGTCTGTCTCAGACCATGCTACCCGCTACAGCTTGGGCTATGGGCCCCACATTAATTTGTTGCTGCTCCTAACTGACTTCCCTTGCATCCCATTCCACCCTAGCCAGGCACTGATTCATTGAAATGAATAGGGAAAGCCACAAGGGTTGTGCTGGATCTTGCAATTGCTAAGTATTTAAGCAATGTCTGAGTCAGTGAAGCAAGTGCTGTAGTCATGATGGTCCCAGAATGGGGGAGAGATAAGGTAGGTGAGGTAATATCTTTATTGGACAAACTTCTGTGGGTAAAACAGACAAGTTTTCAAGTTTACACAGAATTTTTTGATATTGCCTCACCCACCTTTTTTTTTTCAATGAAGCAATCCATTCCAGGTGAATGCTTTATCTTCCAGCACAATCAGTCACTTCAGTGTGTCTCAGAAATTCATCTAGGTTGGCTCTTAAAATTTCTGGGAAAGACAGGTTCCCTCCCACTGCCTTGGAAGTAGAACTCACTCTCACAGATGGACAATCCAAACCATGTTTGCCCCTGGTTTTGTGAATTTTTAAAAATCTCCTATACAGGATTCATACTTCATATGCTAGTATGTCCCTGATATTCTAGCTTCTGGTTTAGGGTCCAGCATCATTCAGATTATCCTAAATTGTCATGGTCCCAACAAATAGTTTAAATCTCTTGGAGCAATAGGGAGAGCTGCAGGATCTGTACTGGGACTACAAACAGTGGATACTGGAAAAAGTGCAGTATGGTCTGTCACTGGGCATGGAACCGTATTAGTGGTATGTAGTTCACAGTGCAGTACCTAAAGGTAGGAGAATCTCTGCATGTTTCTCTTAGAGCACATAAGAGACCTTAAGTATGGCACAAGAGGTCTACCATAACCCAACCATTCAGCTGAGATTTCATAGGCTGAATCCAGAACCTTTCCTTGGTGTTGAGTGTGAAGAGAAAATTGCTGGCAGGAACACTCCCTGGTTAGTAGGAATCCCCATCATTCTCATTTATTCAGTAGCTGATAATGTCAGAGACTGGAAGTTTTGTGTAATGTCCAAGGTGATACATTTTTCCAGGGTCTTGCCTGCAAATAGTGTAGTGAAAAATATGGAAGTTGGTTCACTCCCCTGACAAACCATGATGAGATCAGACTAGCATGATTGACTGGACCTGCGTTTATCAGTGGGAGTCATCAACAAGTAGTCTAATTCATGGCTAACTGGTTAGCACTTGCCATATGCAGAATTGCCACCTATTAGCAAATGACAAACACTGCTAAATGGGAACTTTGAGATGCAAGTTGGTAGGTAGCCCAACATTAACAATAAAGATAAAGCAGAGAGAGGCATGATTTTTGTAACCACTTGCAGTAGTTTCAAGGCAGATACCAGATCTTAGAAAGCTTAATTTAGCCATGCTGCAGAATTGCGAAGAATGGGTTTCGCTGTGCCCTCTGGGTACCTGTTAAACAAAATATGCCTTCAGAGCCTCCCACCAAGACTTTGGCAGAGTTGCTTGTGGACGGCCATCTATTAGAAAATGATTGACTTCACTTTGACTCAACATCAGTGAAGCTTTGGAATTAGTCTGCATATGCTCGGCACTGGCTTCAAGTATTAGGAAATGGAACATCGAATGCAAGTGTGTAATACTCAATTTTACAACTAATTACCCAAATGACAGATGTATACAATATAGAAAACCATCACCAGTGAATAATTTAAGATGGGAAAAGCAACTTTCCCTTTCATTATTACTGTTGTATGTTGCCAAGTACTGAAAGGAATATTTGAGTGACTCCAGATAACTCATCAAACGATTTCTTTGCACTTGAATGCTGCAGATGTAATCAAAAAATGTTTTAGATTGTTGCATAGATTAACAAATTAAACAAGAGCATTGCTCTGCTAAGTTTCTAAAAGTCTGGTTGTGGACCTCAGTTTCATTGTTCTAATCTGGTGGATGGCACTTAAAGAATAAATGAATATCAATTGATCCTTTTTGTTACATCTTGTGCATTCAGATTCTTGAACTCAAATTGCTGAAGCTTGATATGCAGCACACTTAGTGGCCATTGTCTAAATAAAGAATTAACTAGTCAGCTGCAATGCATTTCATTTGTAAAATGGTACATATATAACTGCTCAAGTGTTGTGGCCAGGCAGTCAGTCTCTCTCTCTCCCTCCCTATTATGACAAGCTCAAGTTAGTATCTTTAACTAGAATAAGATCTTTGCCTATCAAAGGTTATTTCACACATTTTTGTCAATAATGCTACAGGAAACATACATGTTCAAGGCTGCACCATTTGTCTCCACAAATAAATATATATGTGTGTGTGTGTATGTATGTGTGTATATGTATATGTGTGTGTGTGTATGTATGTGTGTATATGTATATGTACATATAATGTGTGTGTGTGTGTGTGTGTGTGTGTGTATATATATATATATATATATATATACACACACACACACATTAAAACAGCGTTCAGAACTAGTGTCCCCTAAACCTGTAAAACACCATTGCATTTCTTCCGTATTTATAGAAAAGCCTCTGGAACACGCAATTTGGGAACTTTCATTGTAAGCTCCCTTGTCACCTGGAAGTAGAAATTTTTTTTTTTTTTGGCTCTTAACTTCTGACCCTACGAGACTGTTTATTCCTCATAACACTTGCATCAATTCAAGGGGTATTTACTTGCTGCAAAGTTCCCCTTTTTGGAGAGGAATAGCCTTTTTTTTCCATTCTGCCTCAGACTTCTTTACCTGAATCTCAGGTCCTGTAGTTCTGTTTTCAAACTTAAAGGCTATTTATGTTACATGCGTTCCAGCTCCAAATGTGCTTTGTATGTTTCCTGTTGATTAGAATCGCATTAGAGTACAGTGTGTCTGCAGCAGCTGTCCTCTTTGGCAGGATGTGGTTGCAGAGACCAAAGGCCACCCGTCATCTTGGAAAGCGCGGCTATAAAGTACCGTGCTCTGATTTATAGATTACAGTGACCAGGCGGTTGCTGGCTACACCATATTCTGGGAGTTAAATGTTTTAAACAAGTTTAATTGTTTTATAATTCAAGTGCTCTTGCTTCAATGCAAAAAAAAAAAAAAATATGTTGGTGCTTACTTCATTGCTGACTTCTTACATTCACATAGCTAGAATTGGACCTGTGTATTGGTGACAGGCTACTGTGCAAAAACAGCTTCCTGCTTCAAGGAAGACACGGACCGTTGGATTGCTTCAGTTTGATGATTATGGATATTATGTAATTAGTGCTTCTGAAAGTCCAATTTGGCCAGAGAGGCGCTATGCACAAGTCATCCTAGAAAAGCCATTTAATCAAGGTATTCCACTCGGAAGGAGAATAGCAAATTAGTATAGGTTCCTTGAAAAGAGATTGTGCCCCTTTCCAATTAAAATTCTCTAGTGTACAAGATATTACAGGAATGGTTTTGTCACCTATTTTGTCATTTTTCCCCTCTGCCCTCTCAAAGACATTTTGTCACAAGTCTTGTGATATTTGGTGTGTTTTTTTTTTTTCTTAAAACATCAAGCTTCTGGAAGCATGTGATGAGGTAAGAATCTCAGCCTTCATTAGTAAGTTTTTAGTCCTCATGGTTATGGAGAAAAGCCTCAAAATGTGACCTAAGTGCCCCCTAAATGTTCAAAAACAAACAAACAAAAAACCCCAAAAGGTAAATAACCCAAATTTTATTTGGCTTAAAAATCATGAGATTGACATTAGATTAGATTTTTGAATACTAGAGGCTGTACTGTTTACAAATACTGTAAACAACTTTTTAGAGAAGGTGGCCTTTTAGTAAAGATGGAGCAAAACTGTACCACTTCTTATGACTGGATTCAGCCCCCAGGCTCCTCACCCTGGGGCCACTTCTACCATGCCTGTTCCTAGTCAGGCTTTCTCAACTAGTCCTCTGCCAAAACCTGCCTTGGTTCCTTCCCGATTTCCACTTAACCAGAACAAACACCTTCCATGTTGCTCCAGTCCCAACTTCTTCAGAGAGTCCCCAGTCTACCACAGGGCTCTCCTGGCTAAACTACTATTCCAGTCATCTCTCAAGCCCTCACTTTGGCCAATATGGAGAGACTCAACACTTCTTCCTACTCTAGATCAAACCCCAGTAGTCACATGCTTGTCACTCCATTAAGTGCTCAAGGGGCTGACAGCCATGTAATGGGTCATCTGTAAAAGCTCAGCTCTTTGTCCAATGGATACATAATCTAAAATTACTCTACTGAAATGCATTAAGCTCCAAAGCAATACAATACTATATAGTCTTTGATACCCTTGCAGCTCTGTCTTCGCAGTGTGTTTAGTTTGGTTGATTTCCAGGATGTATATAGATTGCAGCTGCAAAATAAATTCTGTAAGTATTGAACATTGCATCGTTTCCTGGAATTATATTTTGAGATACATGCTGATTCTTCTATTTCAATCTTTCCCCTGCTTTCAGTAGTCCGTTTTGGCCAACAGCAAGCAATTTGAAGGGTCTGTTTATAGAAGTGCTTTTTCTATGTGGTCTCTGGCAATAGAGGTGGTCTCTACAACCAAGTTAGTTGTATTAAGTGAGGGAAAAATACTTAAGACACCTCGCTGCCTAATTAGAAGGGTAGTCTCTTGCACAAATTTGTTTGTAGTTTTGTGTAGCATATGTATAGATTCTAGATATATGAATGGAGATGAAATATAGCATAACTACAAATGTAACCAGTTTCTCAACTTCAGGATACCATGTACAAATCCACTATTACCTACTCAGGATTGAGTACAGTAAATATAAAGAACAGGAGTACTTGTGGCACCTTAGAGACTAACAGATTTATTTAGTCTCTAAGGTGCCACAAGTACTCCTGTTCTTTTTGCGGATACAGACTAACACGGCTGCTACTCTGAAACCAGTAAATATAAATTTCACTATGTCCTGAAAGTCCGCTCCAATGGCAGTTTGGATCCTGGTTGCCTATGAAACACCCTCTGTCCCCAAATTTCACCACAACAGTAGAGTCAGGTGGGGCATTCTTGCTTAGTCTCTAAATTTAACTTTTATGGACCAGTGTTCTCAGCGAAAGGGCCTTCAATTCTGGAATACACTCAACACCATACAAATTAATGGCTAAAGAGTAATACCTTTTGAATTGCAGCTGACCGTGAACTCTTGGCTGGTTCCAGACTTCTCTGGAAGGGGATTAGATGCATTTCAGTCCCAGTCTCTCCTTCTCATGATCTCGGATGTTTTGCCTGATGCCTTCCATGAGCAGCGTTTGTCCTGACCCCTTTAATGCCCTACGTACTCAAAGCTGGGTATGGCTCCATCCCATTCAGGTGCTACTGAATACCCCATTGCCTCAAACCTTCTCTAAACAGGGTCCCTAGAACGGGGGTGCTCCAATGGCTGTCTACTTGTGGTACTGCCCCTTTAAGTATTGTATGGTGGTAAGGTGGGCCCTTTAGCTGCTGCAATGTGGCTGCCTCTCTAGTCTGCTCTCCCTGCTCCTTAATTTGCCCCATGCTCTGGATACCCTGGCAGGTGCTTGCAATAGCAGCAGTTCCCCTGTGCCCATTCCCAGCTTCCTCACAGTACAATACAGGCAGCTTCTCTACCCCCCACCCCCTCACATGGGTTTTTCACCTGGCTCCCACCTGCTCTTGTTCCTCACATGATCCATTCTTCCTGACCCTTCAAACTCACCCAGGCCAGTGGGACAATGGAATGAAGAGACTTGCCTCACTCTGACTTAGCTCCCACAGAGGGCAGGAGAAGTGTTCCCTGCCGTGAACTTGTGATGAGCTTATTCGTTGAGGTTTTCCATGCTAAATTTTAGCTCTAGGGAGAGGATCAGAAGTCTTATCAGCTCACTTTCATACAAAAGTTTTTTTAAATGGCTGGTTTTCATCTTGGTCTTTTTAAATACACACTACAGTGACCATAAGTGAATAATTTTTGTGTTGGTTTCTTCTGAAACTTTTCACAGAAAAGAAGCTGGACAAACTTTCCTCAGGGAGATTGCAAATTCACCCCTTCACACACACGTTCTTCATTTAAGTGCTATAAAATCCCTACCGTTCAATACCTCTGATAGCTTTGCTGCAGAGGAGACCATAAAATCACACAGTCTAACATCATGAAAATTGATCAGAATGAGCTATGGGAGTTCAATAGGAGTGTGGAGGTGTATTTCTTTTCTGTTCCCCTTCGGGGCTTTAATTCCTCCATTTGTGGCTGTGCAGGGATCTAACCAAGTTTTGGCTGTATTTCTTTCAGTGGTTGTGCTGTCTGCTGGACTTCATTACCTAATATTTTTAGTGTAATGGGTAAGGTTGTAAGTTACTTCAGTAATCCCCAAACATCACATAGACTCATAGACTTTAAGGTAGAAGGGACCATTGTGATCATCTAGTCTGACCTCCTGCACATTGCAGGCCACATAACTCACCTACCAACCCCTGTAATAGACCCATAACGTCTGGCTGAGTTACTGAAGTCCTCAAATCATGGTTTAAAGACTTCAAGTTACAGAGAATGCATATATTCTAGATCTTTAAATCTAAAAGATATCATGGAGGAGGTGAGGACTTTTGTTATAAAGGTTTATTTCCCACTTTAGGACAGAAAAAAAAGTAAAATTAATGTAGAGGTGGCAGAGAACTTTTTTGTCAGACTCCCAGTATACAGTAAATCAGAGTACAGGTGACCCACTCTCTGGTGGATTCTCTCTAGCTGGAAGGCAGTGTCTCCCTTTCCAGATGTTGGGATGAGGAGGAAAAGATGTGGAAGTTTTCTTATGAGCTCCACAAGTACAGTGGAACCCCGCTATAACGCGATCATTGGGGTCCAAAAAATTCAATTGCGGTAAATGCGGTGTCGCGTTATAGAGGGATTCCACTACTTGTGTTCAGTTTGCAGCAGAGTGTGCACCCTGGCTAGTGGGAGGGAGGGAGTGGGGAGAGAGAGAGAAGAGGGGCGGCCAGCCGGGCCGGCTTTAGGCCGATTCGCCCCGGCGGTGGTCGTCTTCGGGGGCCCCGCTCCCCTGGCCAGAGCGCCGGCCGGAGCACGGCAAGCCCCGCTCTCCCGGCTGGAGCTCTGGCGGAGCGCGGCCAGCCCCACAGCCCCGCTCTCCCAGCTGGAGCTCCAGCCGGAGTGTGGCAGCCCCGGGACACCGGCCAGAACGCAGCAGCCCTGCTCTCCCAGCCGGAGCGCAGCAGCCCCGCCGCCCCATGACACCAGCCGGACTGCTGGCCGGAGCGCGGCAGCCCCACCCCGCGACTCTGGCTGGACCTCCGGCTGGACCGCGGCAGCCCTGCTCTCCCAGCCGGACCGCCACCGCAGCCGCCGGGGCAGGCTGGAGCCGTCCCTGCCGGGGACAGAGGGGAGAACCCCAGGGGCCCGCCGGGGCTGCAGGGAGAGTCGCTCCTGCTGCAGCCACCGGGGCATGGATCCCAAATGTCCCGCACCCGCTGCAGCCGCCGGGGCCCGAGTCACCCCACGTTATAACCGAATTTGCGTTATCGCGGGGCGCATTATAGCGGGGTTCCCCAGTACTTAGCCTTACTGTATAGCAACCTGGCAGTTTTGAATTCTCTGCTCTTACACAAGAAGGCATTCCAACCTCTTGGATAAAGAGGATGGGGAAGACATCTCCATGTACAGCTCTGTGCAGCAATCTAGTGACCAAGATGAGGTGTTACAAAGCTACCATAGTGCACTGAGGTCTCAGTCCCTCCAGGATATTGTGTGATTCTTAGAAGTTTATAACTGAGGAAGTTGGTGAGGGAGAGATGGGTGACTATAAAATGCTATTTAATTTAGTTCCTATTATGTATGTTTGTCAGCTGGCTGGAATCTGCACAGCTAGGAAGAAGAAAGGGGTGTTCTATAATGCATTTGGCTGTCAAAGTTAAGTTACTATAGCTTTAAAAATATTTAAAAAACAAACAAAACTCTCTGACATATAGTACTTCCTGGCTAGTAGCACAAAACTCTTCAGACCTCAAGGATCCTCAATAAATGAAAGTGTCAAATAAGAATGTTATACACCATTATTTTGTTGCCACATAGCAAAACAGAGAGGTGGTGCGTGGAAAAGCATGAGGCACTAATCAGACTGACAAATACCAAACCAACTGCCTGTGTAAATCAGGGTTTATGAATAAGTGATGAGACTTTATCAAATGTGGTTTTACTTGAAAAACTGGCAGTATTTCTGCTATAAAATAAAGCCATGACGTTATTTATGCTGGAAACTTGCTTTATTCTGAAGCTGGTGACAACATATCCACAGCAACATTATCTTCTGCATTTTTAAACAATCCCTTTCTTGAGATACATGGTCTGCAAAGTACGGAACAGGTTTTCTATCTTACACGCAAAGTGTTCCAAATACCATTTCCTTCCAATCTGCCATGGTTATGTAGTATATCCGTATTGCATTAAGGTAAGTCACCAAAAAGATTTCTGAACTTTTAACAGACAGTTGAGAGCCATAAAAGAGGGGTGAGGAGTACACCATTGAACTTTCTACATCTCAGGGTGTCAAATGTAGAAAGAAATTGTCTATTGTCTCCTTGAAATTATTTTATTTACTTGTATCCTTATTACTGATGGGTGAATATCAGTAGCTTTTGTTAAAAGAATATAAATGTTCAAGTCCAGATCCTCTCTTCATTGGCGCTATGTGAATTTACCTCTGCTGAGGAGCTGGATCCCAAAATTAATACTGAAGAAGCTAATTGAGAGGGAGGTTAGCCTATCAAAATTAGCCAGATTCTAAGATGCTCCTTTTGAGGTGTAAGTGACAAGGGATATGTGGGACAGCTAGGTTATATCTGTCTCACCTTGCCGTGTCTTCCTAGCCAGCGGACCTTCTTCCTTGCTGACATGTCTGAGGAAGGAGAGGGGAAATTCATAAGTAGTCGGAGGCAGAGCAGAATGGGTTAGGAGACACAAGCAACTGCTTCCTTCTCCAACGCCTTATCTCAAAATACAGTCAGCTCATTTGGAGAAAATGGGGGGAAAGGACTCCTGACCACAGAAGTTACAACTTTTCAACAGCTGGAAAGTAGGAGAGATGGTGCAGTTTGCTTTGCCCTTTTCCTTTACTTCTGTTTTTGATTTATACACATTCCATAAAAAGGAACACTTATTCTTTCCTCTAGGCACAATCAAAAATAGAATACAACTAGAGTAGTCCAGTAACCTCCCGTCTCCCACTAATAAAAGCACGGTGGATGTGTATTCTTATCTTTCAAGACCTATCTAGGTACTTTATATTCAATTCAATTTTATAGCCTTTAGCCCAAGCCTTGTGAGCCCAGCTGGGCTGACATGGGTCAGACGCAGGTGTTTTATTGCAGTGTAGACATACCCTAAGATGCTTATCCAGAACATTTTGGGTTGGAAGTCTTGACCAAACTTTTGTAAGACTTCTGGTAATGCTGGTTCCAAATGAAAAAAATGTGAAAACAGCCCCATAGCCCTTTGTTTCTGATCTGGGTTGTCCTGAGAAATACAGAGATTAAGGAGGGAGGGATGTAATTAATATTTCTGAAATTCAAGAAAAGTTTTGGACTGAGGCTTCATTTGAAGAATTTTGCTGATCACTGTTCTCTACATCACACAATTTGGGGTGCATTTGTTATATTGCATCACATTACGTGACATAATAAGACTGACCCACCCTGAAATGATGAATCGAGTGGGATGTTTGAAAAGGCTTTCTTTTTTACAACCATCAATTAGAGAAACCACATTTTCCAGGAGAAAACAGTAACTTTTAAATATGGTATTTTACGAAGAAGACTCTCCTGCCCACTAAAGAACTTGGTTAGTGGGTTTTTTAAACCTGTCATGAATCAACATGAATCATCTAATTTTAACCAGTGTCTGAACTTCATAGTTTGAAAATAATCAACTAACATTACATTAAGCATCCTTGGACTCCCTGCACTTTCCCATGCTGTTCAATATTTAGCAAAAATGGAGAATAGATTAAAAAACTTTTTTGCAAACATTGAAATGTTTAATGAAACTCCAGTTCGTAGCACATGACGCTGGTGTTGCTGTTACTCCTAGTAAGACCCTTTGTGTTGTGCTGCACTCAGTTTAGTTTATGAACCTTTAATGTTTTTTGTTTCATGAGTGGTGTTTAAAAAAAAAAAGTCATTGTTTTTGCATCCTGTTTGACTTGGTGAGCTTAGAAGTGATAGTCTGATGGATCAGACATTATTGACTCATAAGATATTTGCACATTTGAAGCATGTCAGATCCCCAAGTCTGGAGTATTTTTGATTGTTTATGGATTGGGTATTTCTAGTTTTCTTCCTGCCAATAAAGAAAGTGAATTCTCATTTAAAATTTACATAGCACTAAGAAGCACAAAATGATTTTTATTCTGTCATACAAACACATACAAAGATACAGTCCCTGCCCTGTAGATATTACAATCTATATAAGCATAATTAAAGGGAGAAGTGAACTGTTTCAGGCTGAGTGAAATCAACATTCTGATGTCAAATATGTCCTTAAATCTGTGTGTTTGTGTGTGTTCTATATTACAAATTTAATTAAATCTTAAAGCATTCCTATGAGGCAGGTAAAGGATAGTAGAAATGCTGGGTCTCGGGTTGTAAGGATGGGGTGGGTGGAGGTGGGAATTCTATCTAGTAGCCAGCACACTGAAAACTCTAGGATGAAACACGTTGAGAGGCCCGACATTGCCCAGACACAATTCATAGCAGAATCGGGGAAACTTGGCCAAGACGTCCTTGAACAGATGTTGAATGCTGCAGATGGCCAGCGTGGTTAGCGCCTTGATGAGAGAAGAGAGCCTTGTCCTACTGCTTCCATTCAAAAATAAAATTGGCTGCAGTTCCGGATTTGCAGCTGGTCTTTCACCAAGAAAAAGTGCAGGAAAACCCCCGACTTGAATGCTAAAGTTTGAGACAGTTGTAGGCAATGGGGGACAGGGAACAGGGGGCCAACATGGAGAAATCTATTGCTGCACACCACCCTGTGGTGGAGAACTATCCCAGTCCATCATTTGGCTGGACCATGGGATGCCCCTTGATGACCAGGGCAACAGGAGACCAGTACAGGTGTACAACACTTGGATGTGCAGCTCTATCCCAGAACCCAACAAGGAGAGTGAGCATATGGCAGTGCCCATCGCATGGCATGCCTCTGAGGAGCTGACTGTGTGCTGGCAGTGAGGGGGCATTTGACAGGACTAAACCAAGTGGGAGGGCTCGCCTGTTCCTCCCCCCACCTTCACAGGCTACTGGGCCTTTCCATTCCTGTAGCAGCTTGGGCTCCACTAGGCACACTAGATGGCATAAGCTGTTCTTTGTGCTCGAGGAGATTGTTGAGATTGACTGACTCCAGAGGTTGCCTTGCTGGGCTGGGAAGGCTTTGAGCCTGGGAACAGAGGGGCTAGGATTAGGGTCTGCTCGGTGTGGAGGGACCTCCCCCTTGCTCATCCCTCAGCACTCCCAAATTGATGTATGGATGACACAACGTGAGAAATTTGACTCACTTCTGTGTCTGCCTGTTTCTCCAGCGACCAGAAGCAAGGGAGCGGAGTGAATCTAGTGGCCTGGGGCCCTGAGAGTGTTAAGGGGACTCTCTTTTGAGTGAGTACAAATTTCACCCCCCCTTATATAGCATTGTGCTAGATAGTGGAAATGGCTTTATAAATGTAGGAGCTGCAGCAGTTGAAGATGGTGAGGGACTGTAGAGCAATTGTTTCAAGCATACACCAGTACTAGGGGCTAACTAATGTCTCCACACTTCAAGGCTGCCTTGCTTGGGAATTTATGTCTACGCAGGCAGGGCAGTGCTCACATTCTGGCATTCTGAAACTTCCATACAGAGTTGCTTACTTGGCCCCCTGCATGGGGAGCTAGGCAGCAGCTGGCTTGAGTTTGAGCAGGGCAGCACCTAAATACCTTAAAAATCTGTCTCACTGTACAATGGATGCTTTCAGTTGAGATGAGAAATGAGGATCGCATTCTCTTTGATGATCAAGTACTACCTAAGAAGGAAGAGTTTCACTTCCTGCAGCACGTAGGTGCTCCTGGAAGGTCTCCTATCCAACTAATGATCTGGCCAACTCTGCCCTGCTTGCAAGCAGTCAGGATCACGGTACAGGTGATGTCTACAGTACTTATAAGTGAAAAAGTTAAACAAGATACATGAGCCTTCAGCTGACATACATAAGGCTGTGTATATAGATGAACCCATGCTTTCTAGAAAGTACCTCAAAGGCTGAAAATAAACAATTTTCTGGCAAACTTCATGAATTGACCATCCTCCCCATTAATTCCTCAAAATTGCCTCTGATCCCATATTTTACACGAACAAAAACTAACTCTGGAGTGAGATCTGCCCTCAGATGACCAAGGAATCTTTAATTTAGGTATTTAATCTCTCCTGTAACTATTCTCCTTTGGTTCACTACTTGTGTCTCTCTTGCTTCTCCCACTGTAGGAAACTATGTATGTTGCAACTCTGTGAAGGGCAAGGGAACAGTCAATAAAGTAGGGAGGAGGGCCCCAAATTTGATATCCTGGTCAGGTATATATTTTGAACTAGTAGAAGAGGCTTGTGGCTTTTAGCCTGATGTAAACTGGTGGATTTGAGCCTACCTTCCGGGCTCTCGCAGGCAGGCTAAGAAAAACAAATCCTCCCTGGTGTGGCTGCCATTCAGGGTAGTCCCTAGGGTGTCTGGTCACAGTCCTCACTCCCGTAGTAACAAGCAAAGCAAAACAACTCAAGAATCAACATACAAATTCATCCCTTCAGGTAAGGAGGTGATAGCAAGAGCACTCCCCGAGGACTATCCTAGTAGGGTAAGAGAAACAAGTCAGCCTACCTGCAAGGAAAATGTAAGAGCTGACCAGACAAGATAATAGAGAAGACCCCTCATCTAAATCTGATGCTGTGGTATGTAGACCACTTTTTTTGATTCCTGAATTATGGTATCAAAATCGATCAGGAGAGGCTTGCCAAACCAGCTCTTTTTGGGAGCGGTACCCCACGGGCACACATTAGAGAGAAAAGCTGTCTGTCTTCCCTTCTATTCTGGGACTCCCTTTCTCAAATTTTTCAAAGCAATTACATCTTTCGGGATGTTTTAGTTTCTAAGGAAGCAATAGGCAATATCCCCTCAGCCTCTGGTACTTTATTAAAAGCACCTACCTTATAGGCATGTGAAAGAAAACAGGTATGAATATGAACACAAACAAAAACTCTACTACCCAGAATACTTCACAATATAGCCCAATCTAATATCAGCCTGTTAAACAGGCTAGCCACCAAAGTGGAGTACACCCACAGTGTCAATCAATCCATCAATCTAGATGTTTCAACCTACTCTTCCTTAGAAATCCTGGTGTATTTTGGAGCATCGCCTGAAAGTTAACAATTTGTCTTCAAGACTACGTATGGGTCCCCCACCCTTATTGCTTAATTTTATCATGAGGCTTTCACGAGTCTCTGCTTTAGAGCACCACATCCTGAATATTAGAGTTGGTTTAAAAACTACATTTTTCTGAGCTTGTCAAAATTGGACACACATCTGTGCTGGCTTTTCAATTCATGCTACACCACAAATTTCCTGTGGCTGTAAAGGCAAATACTAACTTGTATTTTTTTTCATGGTTTTCATCTTTCAGTTACATTAACTGATTGGTTCTGGTGGCTTCCTCGTCCCAGTTCATAGCCACATGTTTAAGTTCACTCATAAATATGGTTCTTGAGGGGAACCATGTTCTGCTTTGGTAGATTAATGTTCCCTCCAGCTATTACGTGGCTGAATTCTGCTCCAGTTCCAGAGCTGGTGGCAGTTGCTGTATGCGCTTTCACAGTTGGAGTAACTGTCTCTTCAATACCCTCCAATCCCGGTCTTCCTAGAAGACACTCACTTAAGGTTTTGGGCTTCCTAGCTGTCACCTTTCTCAGGAGGAGACCTGTGTCACTCTCCCTCCAGATCAAAGGTTTAGGCTTGCAGTCGCTCTGCACCTCACTGTAATTTTCCCCAGCAGGTCTGACCTGTGTCCAGCATCTGTGGTTAGCCTTTTGCCAGGCACTACAACAGTGTACACTAGTTACCAAACAGCCTTCACACCGTAAGGTAAATTTATTCTTGGGGCAAAAGTATTACAGAGAAAATATAAAAAGAAACCTACATGCATACTGAAAGCTTACCAGAGGTCAACCTCCCGCAACTCCCAGGCAAGGCTTTGATAGGTGTCAGTCTGTCAAACCCCTCAACTGGGTTTGCTCTTCCAGTTACCTGTTTGTGTCAGGTTTCAGATCAAGAATGAGAATAACCTTGGGACAGTTCAGCTGTTCCTTTATACAGTTTTGAGCCTTTTAATTTCTGACCTCCTGTAACAGGAAATCACCAGTCAGTTGCCTTCTCCTCAGGGGCTAAACTGCAAAAGGCTGTATTTGCATAACTGGTGTTATGGAATTTGCATTAATCACCCACCAGGGATTCCCCAGGGAACCCACTTACTATCACAAAAGTCCATGCTGTCTGGTACGTTTCAATTTAGTTGTTTGAACACCTTACACTTCCCAGGTCTCTCACTTGTCACATGCCCAACAAGGGTTTGGCCATAGCTTAGGATAGTGCAGAGCAGGCACTGAACACAGTAAGTCAATCAAAAACTTGCTAAGTGCCTATTCGCGCACAGGGGACAAAAGACACTATTAGACTGGCTTACCTCAGTGATTGGTAAATTAGGCATAAACCTGAGATAATGAAGAATTTCTTTTGCTATAACAGAACGGTGGAATCATGGGACCCATTTAGCTTTTTTTATATCTTTTCTGTGTCATTGGATGTCTCTGGGCACTTGTATTCTGAGAAAGTAGATGGGGATCTGACTTGCTTTCTCTACCATTCATTTGATGTAGATTTAGTTTAGAGGAGACAAGATTAAGACTGTTTGTTTATCTCTTCATTTTCTCTGTCTGTAATCAGCTTGCTCCTATTACCCCCCACCCCCTGTCCTGATTTTTCACATTTGCTGTCTGGTCACCCTAAATCAGCTGTTGGTCATTCCTGGATCTCTTCCATTTGTTGCTCTGGGTTTGGGTGAAAGGCAGTGCCCAGGAAGCAAGTAATGGACCTCTTAGTGTCTTCCTTGACAGATGGACTTGGCCTGGTGCAGAGCGGGCTTGCTCTACGGCAAAGGGAAGAGTGAGGCTGACGGAGCCATGGTGGTAAAAATGACAGCAGGAAAGAGTCTGGGTTAGGGTTACCATACGTCCGGATTTTCCCGGACATGTCCGGCTTTTGGGGGCTCAAATCCCCGTCCGGGGGGAAATCCCCCAAAGCCGGGCATGTCCGGGAAAATCGGGAGGCTCGGCCGGGGCCTCTTTGTGCGGGGCCGGGGGCATGGTGCCCGGCCGGGAGCCGGGCCGGGGGCCAGGCCGGGCCAGGGTCGCAGTGCCGGGCCGGTCCGGGCCCACGGGGCCGGGCCCGCGGGGCTGGGAGCCGGGCCGGGCCCGCGGGGCTGGGAGCCGAGCCGGGCCCGCGGGGCTGGGAGCCGGGAGCCGGGCCGGGGTCGGGGAGCCGGGAGCCGGGCCGGGGTCGGGGAGGCGGGAGCCGGGAGCCGGGGTCGGGGAGGCGGGAGCCGGGCCGGGGTCGGGGAGCCGGGAGCCGGGCCGCGGGGCTGGGAGCCGGGCCGGGGTCGGGGAGCCGGGAGCCGGGTCGGGGAGCCGGGAGCCGGGCCGGGGTCGGGGAGCCGGGAGCCGGGCCGGGGTCGGGGAGCCGGGCCGGGGCTGGGGAGCCGGGAGCCGGGCCGCGGGGCTGGGAGCCGGGGGGTAAGCCGGGGGTGGTCGGCCAGGGCCCGAGCCGACCCAGGCTGGAGCCGCCGGGGGCCAGCCTGGGCCGCGCCGCGCCTCCTTCTCCCTCCCCCCCCCTTCCCTTCCCTTCCCTTCCCTTACCTGCTTCAGGTTTCAAGCAGGGGAGGGGGCGGAGACTTTGGGAGGGGGCGGAGTTGGGGCGTGGGCGGGGCTGGGGGCGGGGCCGGGCCCCCCGGGAGTGTCCTCCATTAGGAGGCACAAAATATGGTAACCCTAGTCTGGGTGACACTGGGGCTTGAACACCACTGCAATGCACGATGCCTGAATTAGGCATCTAGACTCCCTATACAATGAATGGGGGAAGTTAGGTGCCTTAGAATGTGATGCTCAAAGGGCAACCCAGATGAGCTGGAAGGGGCCCAAGCTAGCCTGGAGACAGGCCGTACCCACTCATGGCAGCCTTGAGGCTGACAGGCATAAGCAAGTGCCCCCCTCAGTCCTCGGTGTGTCGAGTAAAACAATAGGCCCAGTGAAAACTGGCTCTAATGAGATCCTTACATTGAAAGCGCATGGACATATACACTGTCTTAAATGTATTGCAAGGAGACTGGTTCAGAAGACACCCGCACCTCTCAATCCATCATTTCACTCCCCCCGAAGCTCCTAGGACTCAAAATACACAAGCAACAGACAGCACTGAAGGTGAGTTCAAAACTCCCATCCTCCCCTCATCCCCCCCCCCAAAAAAAACCTACCAGAGGGACGTGTGAGCCCATAAACCTGGAGAGTGGCGTAACCAAGGGGAAGGTAGGGGAGAGCAGCAGCATCAGACACACACAAATGCCATGCGCCTTTTCCACAGGCTCAGCGACCTGCCAGACCCCAACCAAAGAACATTTGCCCCAAAGTCACCCTCGGTCACATCCAACACCTGGTATCTTATGGCTTTATTTCCTAGAGCCAGGCACGTAGATTCCCCTGCACCTCCCTCAAACTCCTGTACACGTGGAGGGGAACAGCCTTATAACCACAGGAGCTGAAACAGAGCTTCCCTGCCATTGGGCTTTATCATGTCCTTAGAGGATGTGGTAATCCAAATGGTAAATCCTCTTGGACTATATCAGTGAGAACTGGGGACCTTTAAATTCACACCCACAGCATCCACACAGGGAAGGTTCAGCGCAGCACACTGCTGTTTGCACCCCCTGTAGTCTGAACTGTGGGGAGAGTTGACGTACCCTAAGTCCTCTCATTACAGACTTGCTGCACGAAAGAGAAATTCAAGGGAGGTCAGATTTTTGCAAGCCAAACATGAAAGCATCAGACAAGAGAAACCGATGTCATCCAGGAGCAAGTGCCCACTGTTACACTATAAAGGTCTCCAAAATTCTGCCTCACATATTCTTGCCTGAGACATACGATGCCTTATCTGCAGGACTTTGATTGCTGGATGACTCGCACTAACTGGAATTAAAATGTCAGGTAAAATACGACTATTGGACCAAGTGATTTTTCTTCTCTCCCCACCCCTGCCTTACTTCCCTCTGGAGTCTAGGAGGCTAGCTGATTGGAGTCCGGTAGTGTCACGTATATCATTTTGACTGCTGATACAATAAGTTAAGATTTATAACACTGGTGGTGAGCCAGCATCACTAACTCAATTTCTTGGTCTCATTATTTGCAATGAACCATAACTCAGCACCAGGGTCGTGCAGCCCTTTTTATCCAGAAATCTGTTGATGCTGAGGTACAGGGAGCCTTGTCCTCCACCTGAATTTCCTTGTTTTAAGGCATGAGGGTGGTGCCCTCAGATGTCAACTGTGGGGAATATTAAAAAAACAGAGATAAAAATAGCCAAAACATCTGAAGTGTCTGCTGTAGCTTTCCCCTCTGCAACCTTTGTATGCCCAAACCTCTTATGCTATTGAAACGCCACTTTTCTTCACCAACATCCTTTTAAGTATCAAACACATTCTCCATAAACTACAGTGGTTTGCAGAGGCTTGTCACTTATATAGCTAGCCTATTTTACTGGTCCCTTAGCTTTTTTTTAAGCATATAAATCCGTAACAGATAAAAGCTCTAAGCATGCACTGGTTGGATTTTATCCTGCAATATTGTAAAGTAATTTCCATTTGTAACTGCTGAAACAGCTTTACAATACGAGAAAGCTGCACCGGTTAATTTCCGTTCTTGTGTGACAGGTGGAAGGTTACTAAAAGGAAAGGCTGAAGTGCCCAGAGGTGTGTGTGTGTGTGTGTGTGTGTGTGTGTTTTTTTTTTTTTTTTTTTTTGTAAAAACACCAGGGTACAATGGAGCATGTGGTGATGATGATATTGTGGGGACAAAGCACAAACTACTTGTCATTAAAAACCCACATCCCAGACTATGCCACATAGCAGCATAGAAGTAAAACCAAACATTTCTTGCTTACACAAATGAATTACATTATTTTACTTTTTACAAAAACAAAACACTGAAAAAAATCCACTGCAGTCACTAAAATAGTGTGTTTCTAAAATTTAGTCTTTAAATCCTCTAAATAAACTACCTCCTTAAAAATTCCAAGTAACCATTCCAGTGTCTTGGTCTGTGACCTAAACCGATGTAAAAATAATAATAAAAAAAAAGATGCAGAACCTAAAGGCTAAAACCTCTTCCTCCGTTCACCCTGTTTTTGCCAAGTTATCGGCTTTATGTGTAGTTCCCCATTTGGATATCTTGTATTATCCTAACTCAGTAGGGTGATCTAGAGAATTCTTTGAATTTCATCTCCTGTATGCTACCTTGACCAAGCAAAGTATATTGGGATTATGTCAGATCTTCTTGAATTTACAATCTTCATCCTCTATCACTGGCTTAATTCCAGTTATTCTTCCCTATGCTTATAGCTTACAGACCAGTCCAATATATGGGCTTCTTTCCTGTTAGAACTCCATCCTGATCCCAAAGGTGTATTCCTTCAGATTCTACCTTACGACTTTTACCTGAGATATTTAGGAGATTATTAAAAAAAAAAAAAAAAAAAAAAAACTGAGCATGTCTTTGATACCACCTGCAGACTGGGCACATCCATGCCTGCATTTGTTAGGCCCTCACTTAGACTGTTGGGCCATCACTTTCAAGCAGTTGTAGGTGAATTTAGGGCATTGGGATAGAAAAAAACAACCCACATTTTATTGTCTCCTAATGCCCCATTTATGTGCATGCTTAAATGTGGTGCTCTGTTATTGGCATCAGAGCACTGTGCCTACTCTGACTGTGACAATGCCTTCTAGGGGTACAGTTTCTCTAGAGGGGGGTGGGGAGGGAGGGAACCTTGGGAAAATAAGCTGTTGCATGAACCACTGGTGATTATGAAAGAAAATAATGGTACTTTACCAAAACTGGATATTTCTGCTTAAATTTTTTTTTTTTAAAAGCAAGCAGTGAAATAGCAATTGCACTTCTGAGTTAATGCTCCAATGGCCTTCATTCGTTTCACATTCAGAAAGTTGTTTAATGCAAGTTTCAAAGTTGACTGCTTCTTAAAATGAAAGCTTACATTCTGAAGAAACTGCAGTGGCTCAATCTCTCCTCTGCAGCTTGTCACAGAGGAGTGAGCAGGCCTGGGGAAACTTGTATTGCTGTTGTCCATGATTTACTTGCTCTATGCTCTATGTAGATGTTAGACTGGCGGCGCTCTATTTATCAGACACGCAGCATTCAGTCTTCTTTCTGACAAACTGATGGTTGCTGAATGAATTACGGACTTGGAATAAAACAGGTGTCTGGGTCGAACATGAGTTATGTCCATCCTTCCTTTCTTTTCCAGTGCTGACATCCTATGGTAGCCATTTTAAATTGATAATCTATTAAGTGCAGTTTTCCAAAACATTCCCTCTCCCTTCCCTCTTTTTGTTGGAAATTTGAGGTGGCTGCTGTGGGAACTTAGGCAGAGCGGCATTCTAGTTCTCCTGCTTATCACTCGTCGTAGTGATGGCCTGTCGCAGCTCGCATGATAGGAACAATCCTTGTGCATGCTTTCATCTCACCTCCAAAAGTTCTAACATCATGGCCTCATTTTGATTTAGCAGGATCTCTGAATTTATGAATTTTTTGCGTGGGCCTCCGTGTTTTTCTCTCATCCTTTCTCCCAGGGGAGATGTGTGTAGTGGAGTATCTTGTCTTGGATGAGGTTTTTAATGCATGTTACTATGTACTTATATTACAGAAGGCCAGGTTCAGGAAATGAGCCTTGCACTTGGAGAAAAAGGCGGTGAGGTTTGTGGTGATCCTTAGCTCCTGGAGGAGTTCATTTCATTGTCTGACTGGCCTAAAAACATTTGGGGGTGATTTTAGACACCCCCCCCACCTCCTGTTTACAACATATTAGAGCAGTAACTCTGTCAGTTTTTTACTATCTGCCTTGGTCTGGGAGATCGCAGTCTTTCCTTTCAGATGCGGATCTTGCCACCATTAGTCATGCTTTTGTCACCTCAAGATTAGACTACTGCAGTGAACTCTACTTTAAAACCATTCTGAGAATGAAACTGGCACAGAATGCAGCGGCTCGCTTATTGAGCATGGCATCTCTCTGGGAGCATATGAACTGCTGCCCGGGGACCTGCACTGGCTGCCCATTGGTCTCTGGAAGGAGCTTACGGTATTGGTTAGCCTTATAGCTCTGCAATTAATGCTCATTTTAAAAAACGTTAATTTGAGTTAATTGCATGCATTAACTGCGATTAATTGACAGCCCTAATATCAACATTAATGGTCCAGAAAGCTCTTCACCCAGCTCTTTTAAGACTCAAAGATGCAAGTTATCTGGACCCGCTGATTTAAACTGTTGAACTTTAATAGCTGCTGTTTAAGATGCTCAATTACTGTTGGAATGGAAAATATTTCACAATCCTCATATAGTACCAATAAATCATCTGGATTTTTCCCAAATGCAGAACAAATATTTATTGACTACGTCTCTCTATTCTGCATCACTATTGACACTACTCTGCATCACTCTTGATTACTCCCATTTTCATCTAGTAATGAAACAGTACCAGTGTTAGGGTTCCCAATTTTCATTCACATTTTTGTCCCAGCTAATGTGTCTCAATTGTTTGCAGCTTTGTGAAAGTGCCCATTTTAAAGCACCAAGTGTATTAGTGGTTGGGACTCTATTCTCTTTGCACATAAATATAATCAAATCATGATCACTTGCACCTAAGCAACAACTAATTTTTAGTTCTGTGATCAATTTTTTTTTATGAAAATGAGGTCTAATATAGAATTCCCCCATGGGGGATGCAATATTTCAAGTTAGGAAACTCCTCTAACTTTTTGAAATTCTAAGAATGTTTTAATACTGGCAGCATGAAACCCCTAGCCTGTAATTCAGATTGAAATTCTCCGTGATAAGGCAGCTTTTCTGTCCCTTATGATTCATAGATTCATAGATTCTATGACTGGAAGGGACCTTGAGAGGTCATCGAATCCAGTCCCCTGCCTGCATGGCAGGACCAAATATTGTCTAGACCATCCCTGATAGACATTTATCTAACCTACTCTTAAATATCTCCAGAGATGGAGATTCCACAACCTCCCTATGCAATTTATTCCAGTGTTTAACCACGCTAACAGTTAGGAACTTTTTCCTAATGTCCAACCTGGACCTCTCTTGCTGCAGTTTAAGCCCATTGCTTCTTGTTCTATCCTTAGAGGCTAAGGTGAACAAGTTTTCTCCCTCCTCCTTATGACACTCTTTTAGATACCTGAAAACTGCTATCATGTCCCCCCTCAGTCTTCTCTTTTCCAAACTAAACAAACCCAATTCTTTCAGCCTTCCTTCATAGGTCATGTTCTCAAGACCTTTAATCATTCTTGTTGCTCTTCTCTGGACCCTCTCCAATTTCTCCACATCTTTCTTGAAATGCGGTGCCCAGAACTGGACACAATACTCCAGCTGAGGCCTAACCAGAGCAGAGTAGAGCTGAAGAATGACTTCTCGTGTCTTGCTCACAACATACCTGTTAATACATCCCAGAATCATGTTTGCTTTTTTTTGCAACAGCATCACACTGTTGACTCATATTTAGCTTGTGGTCCACTATAACCCCTAGATCCCTTTCTGCCATACTCCTTCCTAGACAGTCTCTTCCCATTCTGTATGTGTGAAACTGATTTTTTCTTCCTAAGTGGAGCACTTTGCATTTGTCTTTGTTAAACTTCATCCTGTTTAACTCAGACCATTTCTCCAATTTGTCCAGATCATTTTGAATTATGACCCTGTCCTCCAAAGCAGTTGCAATCCCTCCCAGTTTGGTATCATCCGCAAACTTAATAAGCGTACTTTCTATGCCAATATCTAAATTGTTGATGAAGATATTGAACAGAGCTGGTCCCAAAACAGACCCCTGAGGAACCCCACTCGTTATGCCTTTCCAGCAGGATTGGGAACCATTAATAACAACTCTCTGAGTACGGTTATCCAGTCAGTTATGCACCCACCTTATAGTAGCCCCATCTAAATTGTATTTGCCTAGTTTATCGATAAGAATATCATGCGAGACCGTATCAAATGCCTTACTAAAGTCTAGGTATACCACATCCACAGCTTCTCCCTTATCCACAAGACTCGTTATCCTATCGAAGAAAGCTATCAGATTGGTTTGACATGATTTGTTCTTTACAAATCCATGCTGGCTGTTCCCTATCACCTTACCACCTTCCAAGTGTTTGCAGATGATTTCCTTAATTACTTGCTCCATTATTTTCCCTGGCACAGAAGTTAAACTAACTGGTCCGTAGTTTCCTGGGTTGTTTTTATTTCCCTTTTTATAGATGGGCACTATATTTGCCCTTTTCCAGTCTTCTGGAATCTCTCCCGTCTCCCATGATTTTCCAAAGATAATAGCTAGAGGCTCAGATACCTCCTCTATTAGCTCCTTGAGTATTCTAGGATGCATTTCATCAGGCCCTGGTGACTTGCAGGCATCTACCTTTTCTAAGTGATTTTTAACTTGTTCTTTTTTTATTTTATCTGCTAAACCTACCCCCTTCCCATTAGCATTCACTATGTTAGGCATTCCTTCAGACTTCTCGGTGAAGACCGAAACAAAGAAGTCATTAAGCATCTCTGCCATTTCCAAGTTTCCTGTTACTGTTTCTCCCTCTTCACTAAGCAGTGGGCCTACCCTGTCTTTGGTCTTCCTCTTGCTTCTAATGTATTGATAAAAAGTCTTCTTGTTTCCCTTTATTCCTGTAGCTAGTTTGAGCTCATTTTGTGCCTTTGCCTTTCTAATCTTGCCCCTGCATTCCTGTGTTGTTTGCCTATATTCATCCTTTGTAATCTGTCTTAGTTTCCATTTTTTATATGACTCCTTTTTATTTTTTAGATCATGCAAGATCTCGTGGTTAAGCCAAGGTGGCCTTTTGCCACATTTTCTATCTTTCCTAACCAGCGGAATAGCTTGCTTTTGGGCCCTTAATAGTGTCCCTTTGAAAAACTGCCAACTCTCCTCAGTTGTTTTTCCCCTCAGTCTTGATTCCCATGGGACCTTACCTATCAGCTCTCTGATCTTACCAAAATCTGCCTTCCTGAAATCCATTGTCTCTATTTTGCTGTTCTCCCTTCTACCCTTCCTTAGAATTGCAAACTCTATGATTTCATGATCACTTTCACCCAAGCTGCCTTCTACTTTCAAATTCTCAATGAGTTCCTCCCTATTTGTTAAAATCAAGTCTAGAACATCTTCCCCCCCAGTAGCTTTTTCAACCTTCTGAAATAAAAAGTTGTCTGCAATGCAGTCCAAGAATTTGTTTGTTAGTCTGTGCCCCGCTGTGTTATTTTCCCAACATATATCCGGATAGTTGAAGTCCCTCATCACCACCAAATCTTGGGCTTTGGATGATTTTGTTAGTTGTTTAAAAAAAGCCTCATCCACCTCTTCCACCTGGTTAGGTGGCCTGTAGTAGACTCCTAGCATGACATCACCCTTGTTTTTTACCCCTTTTAGCCTAACCCAGAGACTCTCAACACTTCCATCTCCTATGTCCATCTCTACCTCAGTCCAAGTGTGTACATTTTTAATATATAAGACAATACCTCCTCCCTTTTCCCCCTGTCTCGCATTTGTATATAGGCATCTAAGATACTGGTTTGATCTTTCCTCCCAGTTTTGTCCTGACCCTCCTTTCTCTCTGCCAATATAGCCCACACTCCCTCTCATTTCTGACCCATCTCCCAGGTCTCCATGTTCCCCACTTACCAGTGGGCTTTGCTCACCTGTCCCCGTCGAACCTAGTTTAAAGCCCTCCTCACTAGGTTAGCCAGTCTGTGTCCAAATAGGGTCTTTCCCCTCCTCGAAAGGTGAATGCCATCTCTGCCTAGCAGTCTTTCCTCGAATAGCATCCCGTGGTCTAGGAAGCCAAAGCCTTCCTGGCGACACCATCTTCGCAGCCAGGCATTCACCTCCATGATGAATCTGTCTCTGCCCGGGCCCCTACCTTTAACAGGAAGAATCGAAGAGAATATCACCTGCGCTCCAAACTCCTTCACCCGTACTCCCAGAGCCCTGTAGTCACTCTTGAGCCGCTCAGTGTCACACCGCGCAGTATCATTTGTGCCCACATGGATGAGTAGCATGGGGTAGTAGTCAGAGGGCTGGATAATCCTCGACAATGCCTCTGTAACATTTCGGATACGGGCTCCCGGCAGGCAGCATACCTCCCGAGATGAAATGTCAGGGCGACAGATGGGCACCTCCGTCTCCCTCAGCAGAGAGTCTCCGACCACCACTACCCTACGTTTCCTATTCGCAGTGGTGGCAGCAGACCTCCCAGCCTTAGGGGTACGAGGCTTCTCCTCCTTTACTGTAGGGGGTGATTCCTTCTTTCCTGTATCAAGAAGAGCATAATGGTTACCTATTACCATGGCAGGAGGGTTCAGAGCAGGGGTGGAGCACTGCCTGCTGCCAGAAGTAACCAGCTGCCAGTGTCCACCCTGAGCCATCTCCTCCTCCACCAGTGGTTTAACAGCAGTCCTGTGTACTGGGACAGCTACCTCAGCTGTCTCCACATGGACACTGTCCAGGAATTGCTCGTGGATTCGGATGCTCCTCAACCTAGCCACCTCCTCCTGTAGCTCTCCCACCTGCTGCCTGAGAGATTCCACCAGCAGGCACCTTTCACATTGGATGGTCCCCCCAGCCTGGATATCAGTAAGTGGAAATTGCAAGTTACAGTCTCTGCAAAACCACACCAGGATCTGGGTAGAAGCATCCATGCTCAGGCGCGCTGTCTGGCTACAGGCGCAGGTGGAGGAGACAGAAGCAGTGCTGGCACAGGTGTTGCGGGTCTTCCTAACCATCGTAAGCCTCCCTCTGTCAAACTCCCGTCTGCAGCCACCTGTCCACTGAAAGGGTTGTTTAAGCAAGAAGTTTAGGTTTTAAGGGGAATAAAGGGAAAACAGATAGAACCGGCAAGGGACCCTCGCCCCCTTCCCACTCCCCTTCCAAACTCCCTTGCGAAACTCCCTGTTAGCAGCCCCGGGTCGCAAAAGCTCCCTGGTCGCTTGTGCGCTGCTTTATAAAGCCCTGGCCTGTATGAATGTCCTGCCCACTGATGAAGGCTCAGCCACTTACCAGAGGCTTCTAGCTTTCAAACCTTCCTTTGAAGCTCACAGCTTCCAACTGCCAGCCACAGCACACGGTCCTTCAAACAACCAAACAAACAAACAGACTGACAAACACAAGCTCAGCACACAGCAAGTAACCCCCAAACACATTAGATATGCATTAGATACTTGTTTAAAGAGCTGGTCATCTTGATCTGTAGTGTGATTAAGTGGTCTGTAGAAGACACCAACTAGTCACCACTAGCACCCTATCTTGTGGTTTGTCTGTTAGAACATTGACCCATAAGCATTGACGATCACTTGCTTCACAGTTGGCAGTGACTTGGAAATAGGTGATGTTACTTTTGACAGAGTGGCACTCCTTATCACCTTTTGCCCAGTAGATCATTCCTAAATAGATTTTATCCAGTGATTTTTTTTTTAAACATTCCCGTCTTGTATGAGATTTGTATATCTTTCCACCAGGTTTAAGTAATACCAGCTAGATTGAATCAATGCTCATAATTGACAATACTAATATCTCTTATTTATTATCCAGGCTCCTAGCATTGCCATATAGGCAACGCAGGAATTACTTCTCTACACATCCTTTGGTGCCTTGATCAGTTTTGATCTTGATTTTGTGCTAAACGAGTGTTCCTTTGTCTGCTTTTCACTATCACCTTTTGTTAACGCCCTAACCCATTTAGCAAGCATGTCTCCATGACTATTGGTTCCCCTTATCTGGAGATGGAGGTCCTCCAAACTATATGGCCTCCTCTCCCCATAGAAGATGGCCCAATGTTCCACAAAACCAATGTTTTTCTATACCACTCAGACAGCAGTTCACTTCCAGAACATTCTGCTTTCTGTCTTCTTTTGCTTGCGAGACAGGAAGAATCTTAGAGAAGATCACCTGAACATTTCTCTCCTCCACGCCCTTCGAAGTTCACTGAAGCAGTATGTAATCTGAAATATCCTGTGAAGCAGTATTGTTAGTGGTAATATGCACCATTGCCAGTGGATCTTTCCCCACTGACTTCAAAGCTTATCTCGCAGTCACATCCCCTGTGCTGGCTCCAGGAAGACAGCACACTGGTCCTATTGTCCACCTGTCCCTTGCAGAACCTTCTCTCCATTTCTCTTAGCATAGAATCCCTGACAAGGATACTCTGTCTGTCTTTGGACAGTTGGAGATCTTTTTGGGCATACCTGATGGTCTTGCAGGTTGGCCCGAGCAGTCATCCTCAAGCATGTCCTAGTGATAAGGCAACCCCACCAGGGTGCCATGCTGCGGCAGCACAACAAGCACACCTGCCTCACTTTCCTCTTCTGCCGATGAAAGGAACATAGTCTGAATCTAGTACAAAGCCTACCTCTGGACATAATTTATTCCCATATCCCATCGCAGTAGTTCCCAAATACATTGTAATAAAACCAATCTCCAGTTTCTTTGGCTCCTGATCTAGGCCCCACTCTTCAGGTCTCTCTGCCAATCTTCAAGCAGCCCTTCACTCAGGTCTTCACCCCAAGGGCTTCTCCTTTAGTAACATTCCACTCCTCCAGGCCTCCCTGCCAGTGAGTCATGCCCCAGCTTAGGGGATCCACCCTCTTGCTTCTGGGCTCAGCTCCCACTGACCATGCTGGATCTTCCCCTTTTCCTAGGAGGCCACTGCCTGAGCCTTCTGCTTCTCAAGGGTTTCAGCTTTGGTCAGTTCTGCTCAGCAGTTCTGTTCCAGGTCTCCACAGAACTCAGCTCCCTTTACCAGGGAGCTCTCTCCCAAGCCACTCTTGCTAGCTCTTCCTTGTTGCTTCTGTCTCTCTCCTCTGGGTCTCAAGCAGTTCTCACCTGCCTCTTCATGACTCTCTCAGGCACTGACTTACCAAGTATCTCTCATGTAGGGTCCAGGTGCCCTTGTAAGCCCAGTTGAGAAGTAGCTAATGAGTCACAGGTGCACTGGCTCTTGCTCCCTTTTAAAGAGCAATTCTCCACCTGTGACCTCAGGTTTACAAGCTCTTCAACTCAAAGTCCTCAAGCTCTGTGAGACTGGTCTGACTAGTCTTCTGGAGTCTGGGAAAAGAGCTAATCCATTACAAGCTGGATGGCTTCTAGTCTCCTCTCCCCCCGCTTGGCTTCCTGTTCCTGTTTAAATAGATCAGTCCTAGGGCAGAACAGGGAGCCTCCTTGATTATCCCCAGGCTGCTCTAATGGTGAGCTCCTGGGTTTCCCTTAAAGGAGTCATCCCCTCCTTCACATGGCCCTCTAAGAACACACCATACAGATCAAACATCTGGGCAGATCAAGGACCAAAATGGTCTATTCATTGTATTTAGTATATTACTTTGATTTTCTTGAAGGATTTTAATTTTTGTCATGCTTATGTATTGCCCTTTTCTTCAATGACCCTTGGCTCCCTCTTCACTCTAGACTAGAATGTGGACTAGATTCTCAACTTGCCATTTCTTACTCAGCTGCTTTCCCTGCTGACTCTAAGGCAAAAGGAGCTGTTCACTCTAATAACAAATTTCTCCAGAGTCTTGCCCTTGTCTGGGTTAGCATTTTCTTCTTCATAAATGCCCATCCAAATTGAGTAGATACACAGTAAGTTCAGTAGCTCCTTGGCTTTAAGTGGCACCTGCTGAAAATTCAGTGCCAGCACCATTATCTGTCCTCCCTTCTCTTGTTTAAAAAATTGGTCATGTATTGCTTCAGAAATGTATTTAAGGGTATCCCTGCACTTGTCTGGCCAATGGATTTATAGCTACCTGAAATTGGTAGAGCTTGGGTTACTGCCTTCCAGCAAACAAACATGACACATTTTAGTTGGTCAATCAAATTGCATAGCTCTTTACCTATAGACTGGTTTACAAAATAAAATACACTACTATTGAATGAACAAGGTTATTTCATTGGTATAACATCTTAGAAGCTGTACGATGAATACTAAACCCTCTTCATTAGGTGATTTGGGATAAACTTCTAAATCACGAATCAATGTTATAATGTATTCCCCAAAACAATAATAAAAAGTCTCTTAATGTTGTACTCCATAGATCTTGGGGAACTTCTTAATATGTAAAATGGAAAACTGTACTCTACGGTCAATGGTGTATACAACCCATACACGTGTGCATACAGTCTGCCTCTGTGACCAAATGATTCTCTTGCAAATATTTCTTGGCCTCAAGTGATTATAGTGTTTCAAAACCTACTCTGACCACTGGAAAACAAATACATTTATTTTATACATAATCATTGTAACAAGAGCCCATGTCCCCACCATGACATTTTGTTCTGGTTTTCTCCACAAAAATGCTTGGCTGAAATATAGTCTATATAGAAAGGGTTAAAGTTTACAAGCAAATGGCTAATTAGACTTTATGGAAGTCACAAGCATATCATTTAAGTACATAACCCCAAATCCCTCACTTAGAACTTTTACCCTTACCACAACACTTCTTAAGTTTTCAGTCAGTGACTTTTTTGTTTTTAAAGAAAAATTAATAAATTAGTCCATAACATATTCCTGAATAGAATAGTTTGGGGGTTTCTAGTACAAATTCATATTTTTTAAAAAAATGGGTACTTGAATATACAGAGTCATCTTAATGAAGGAGGGGAGTGAGGCATGTCCTATCCAGTAGCCTGGGGTCTTGTGGGCTTAGGGTGGGATTTCAAAGGCGAGAGGAATACAACTTCTTTTATCCAGCATTGCACTAGATAATGGAAATGGCCTTGTAAAATGTGAGGGCTGCAACAGTCAGACTGGACTGCACAGGGACTGGTTGACAAACATCCATGTGTAGGAGCTGACAGGTCTCATCACTTTTCAAGGGAGCTTGCTGTGGGACTATTCAACCTGCCTCAATTTCCTTCTGGGTCACCAGTGGTCATCAGCCTCCTCTGTCGTGGCCTGGTGCTGTAGTGACTTAGACTGCTAGCTAAATTGTGCCAAAATTCCAGTCCTTCAGGGAGTATCAAAGTTCCAAAACAAATACAACAATCAAAGAGGAGAGTCATCCATGGCTGGATCCAGCCCCTGTCTCTTCGAGCTAATGCTCATCTGGGCTCCCTGCTTCAAGCCTTCCTTCCCTTGTATCATTGCATTAGTGGGGGTTTGCATCCTTCAGTGCATTAAGCCACATCAGAGGGCCATTGTTTGTGACCAAGGTGAAGAGGCTTTCGAGGAGGTAACTGCAGAGGCCGTCCATGGCCCCCCTTCACCACCAGTGCTTCTTTCTCAATGGCAACATGTGCCCTCTCTTGGGGAATCACTTGGTGCGGCTGTACAGGGCCAGGTGTTCCACCCCATAGATTTCCTGGGACAACACTGCCCAACCGCACTTTGGAAGCATTGATCTGGAGGATAAATTCCCTTGGGACATCAAGGTGATATAGAATGGGTTTCTTCATTACTTCCTCAAGGGGAGGTGTTTACCAATGGAAGAGGGACTAAAGGGGCTTTCAAAACTCTACTTGGAGCAGTGTCTGACTCCCATAGGGGTGTGTCTGGCTTCTTGCTAGAGTGGGCAACTCAGAGAATCTCTGGCTGGCTAGAACTACTCCCCCCCCCAAAATGGCCCTGCTTTTCACTTAACCCTTTAAGATTCTCTGGGTCCTGGGCCCTATACCTTGGGGGTCTCATTTAATCATAGAAATTTGGTTCCAGCCCTACAAGATCATCTAGTCCAGCTCCCTGTGCTGAGACAGCACCAAGTACACCTAGATTATCCCTGACATGTTTGTCTAACCTGTTCTTAAAAACCTTTAAGGAAGGGGATTCCACAGCCTCCCTCTATAACTTGTTCTAGTGCTTAACTATCCTTTGTAGTTGGAAAGTTTTTTCCTTCTAGCTAACCTAAATCTCCCTTTCTGCAGATTAAGCCTGTTGTTTATTTCTTGTCCTACCTTCAGTGGACCTGGAGAACAATTGATCACCAGCCTCTTTATAAAAGCAGTTAACATATTTGAGGACTGTTATCAGGTCCTTCTCTGTCAAAGTGGGGGCTTTGAGTCCAAGGCTGGCAGTACCACCTAGAGTCAATACTCTGGACTGTGTCACGCAGTAGTGAGAGTCAATGGCTGCTTCGCCTAGCAACTGTAGTCAATGGCTGTGTCGCCCAATGGCGAGAGTCCACAGCCATATCGTGCAGTGGTGGGAGTCAGTGGTTGGGGGTAGGGGAACCCAGGCCCCCTCTGCTCTATTGGATTCCAATCCAGGACCCAAACAAACAATCATTCAAAATGGGTGGCCTAGGGGGTGGGTGCCCCTATGCCTGCTCCCTAGACCACTTCCTCCCCCAGCTTCTGTTCCTCTTCTGGCCAGTATTTTGCTTATACACCTTATTACACATTGCTTGGGGGAAATATCTGCTTAGGCAGGGGAGTGCTCATCCCTGCTTTCTGAAAATCCCATATTTAGATGCTGGCATTGCCCCGTGCCATGAAGAGAGAGATGCCTACTTGACATCTATTCTGGTTCTGAAAATTCTTCTAGGCATGTGCCACTCAGGGAATTCATTGTGCAGTGCTGAGCAGGGAAGCATCTAAGTATCTTTAAAAATCTACCCCATAGCCAGTATTTCCAATTTGGGAAAGCCATATTCAACCAAGAAGCAAACATTTTTTCCCCTTTGAAAGGACTTGACTGGACATAAATGAAGAAAAGAGAATTTTCCCAGAATGGACAACAATTTAACTTTTGAATTCAAGTATTCAGTGGTCTGGTTTTGCTTTTTTAAGTATACTCAAAAGTTGGAAAGGATATGTATGGTGTGGCTCCTATGACTGTGGCTTACTTTTGCCATGTTAACTAAAACCATGGACCACAACTAATTGTTCAATATTGTAACAGTAAAATTAGTCTTCTAGTTATACCTTAACTCTTAAGAGCCAGATATCTCCAGCAGAAGAGGCATGGGCTGAAGATTGAAGTACAGAATTGGGAAATAGAAGACTTGAGTTCTACTCCTTGCTGTACCATTGTAACCAAGGGCAAAGTACTGAATTTTGCCCCGTTGTTATTCCGTTTTGTAGATTGGGAGAAAATACTTGATTCACAGCAGTTATTTGAAGGTTAAGTTCATTAATGGTTGTAAAACACCTGGAGATCTTCAGATGGAAGGCGCAGTAAGAGGGTGAAGTGGTAACTTTATAAGCCTGAAATGTGTAGCTCTTTTAAAATAGGAAAATATAATCCTTACACTATAAAAATGTTGGCTGACTTCTGCCAAATTCAATCTAGCTTCATTAGCATTTTGTATTGCCATATTCCAGTGCATATGCCACTTACCAGTATTGTATCCTAAATGTGTTTTTTAGAGAGGATAAGTGACTAGGTGATGGTGTGATGCTTTCTTGGGGCAACCAGAGCTGTAAGTCACCCTGTCACCCTTCTGCCTTAGCAAAAAAAAGTGATTTATTGGTGCAACACTGTATTGCAGCTCCCTGCCATCCTATGCTGTTAGCCAGCCAAACAAACTTCTTAGGACTCTGCCCAGCCTAACTTTGCCTTGCAGGTTACCTCTTGGTGTCCTTCAGTTCCAGAACTTTCCAGAAGTGTCTTCCTGCAGCATCCAGCCCCGTCACTGGATGCCCACAAAAATACCAAGTCTGCTGTCTCCAGAGACTGAATACATACCAGCCTGCTGGTTCAGTTGAGGATGCACACCTCACTTTAATATAAAAGCACAGAGATAAATTTATCATAAACCAAGAAAAAGTGTACAAATAAAGAACAGATTTACGTGATACTAAGCAGAGATAATGAAACAGCAAATGGTTACCAAAAAAGCCTAAAAGTATGATCACGCTTCCTAGTGACTAAAGCTTAACTCAACAGGTTACAGTCTTTGTCTAATGCAGCCTTTTCACCTCCAGCCACTTCTTAGCATCACCAACCCCACGTGGTTGGAGATCCACCCTTCATGGAATACAAAAAGCACTGACCTCTTTTTCCCTTCAGTAATGGATAACAAGATGTGCTTTTGCTTCTCCTTATATTTGCCAAAATGCATTGTCTTTGTCTCAAGAGTCAGGATGACCCCTTGTGGTTCAGACTGTGGTTTGTCCTCCGTGTGCTGAGGTCATACTGTTTGTTTATCCTCCTGAGAACTGTGTTTACTTCAGATGCAAATGAAATGCCCATATGAGACACAGGACAAACTTGTTTATCAGCTCTGCGCCCAAAACGCACTTAAGGAATATATTTCCAGCACACATACATAACTGTTTACACACCATTTGTATATACAACATGCAATGATATTAATAACTTGTATGTCACCAGATTTCATTTGATGCTTCACATTACACTCTTTATAGACAAATACTATAACAGCACTGTGTAAGGTGTAGTGAGTAAGGCAGGCCTGAGAGGAGTTGCAGTACAGTAAGACTCCTGCCAGTTGGTACGGAGAGGCTCTTGGGGTCACAGATCGTTTTAAAGTCCGATTCAGACACAAACTGATTTTAAACTGACCAGTTCTACGTTCACGTCCAGGCACCTCAGTACTCGGTTTGTAATGCTCCAGATTTGCCTCAAATCTTCAGTTTGTCACTTCTAAATCAGGGTATTTATTTAGGCACTAAGCTCAGAGAAGCAACATTCAGCATTCTTACATGGGGAGTACACATCCAGCGTACTGATATTTAATCTCTTTAAAGTGTTTGCAGTTAGAGCTGTTCAGTACCTGCAAGTAAACTAATTCATGGTCAGGGAGTTGAATTAAATTCAAGATGTGTGATGAAACTAACCAAATTGATGGGTCAATATTTAAAATACCTACCCCTGGCAGTTTAGGTAATGTGTCAGTGGACTTGATCATTACTTTCCAAGTATAGTAGAAGTTTGAGTTTGAGCTATGCTACCACAAGCACAGTCCCTGCTAAGCAGTTTGGATTAAATTGTGTGAAAAGTCTCTACCCAATAAAGCAAGTCCTGCTGTAACAGTATCTTTCTTGGGTGATTTCCCATTTACGCAGCCAGTTGGCAGTTAATTTCATTAAGAGCTTCACTGGATCACAGTTTAGCCACTGGATCAAAGGCATTTGTTAAGATGTCTGCTGTTACGGTTGTGGGAGGGAGAGAGTCTACATCTGCTCTGAAAGCCTAATTTTCTAATCCTTGACTAGAAGGGGCCTTCTCCCTGATTAGGGTTCCCCAAGCAGGCCCTAACCCATTTTTCTCTAGTCTGCTTTGCATTATCCCAGCTTTTCTCACTGATTTCTGTATCTGCAGGCCCAGGATGGCCCCTCAAAGATCTGACCGTATGGCAGGAAATATCTTAGAGTTTATTAGGTGGGGCTTGTCAGGTAGGACAGGAGCAAGAGCAGGTGTTATGACTGACTCTCGTGGGGCACAGATACGCTTCCAATCCCTTTCTATAATTACAAGTCAAGAGAATGTTGGACCCCAATCCAGATTCTCCCTACTAACTGACCTCTTTTCATCAGGACTGTGACTATGGGATAAGTCACTTGTCCCCCACAAACATAGGCAAGGAATCCATTAGTGGGGTGGTTTGCAGAAGGTCCGATTTTTACTAGATAGCCTTCAGCTAGAGTATGGGCATATCCTAGGTTTGAACAGATAAACACAACCTTTGGGAGCTTTGGCCTGTGGGCAAACTTTAAAGCCACTAGTCTCTGCATACTCAGGAAAAAAAACTCCATAAGAGGACAATCTTTTAATCTCTGAAGCCATCTACAGTTACCAAGTTTCTGCATATAAGCCTCCTTTGTGGTGCAAGGCTGTTGAGGGGCCCATCAACAGCATCAATATGTGGAAAACAGGCGCTCCAGAGCTCAGCTATGAGTCTCTGCATTTTATTCCTTTGCCAGTTCAATTCCCTGGCCTTCGGCTCTAGCTTGCTGATGAGACTTTTTGGTAATTTTTCTTTTCCAGGCTACTCTGCTGCTAAATAGTCTGGTCTCCTATATAGCTTTTTCCAGCAAACTCCATGTGTAATCTTCATGGGAAGAATGTCCCCAAACTGTTCTAGACAGAGGTCCACTGCTTCCATTTACAGTAGAACCTCAGAGCTATGAACACCAGAGTTACGAACTGACTGGTCAACCACACACCTCATTTGGAACCGGAAGTACGCAATCAGGAAGCAGCAGAGACTAAAAAAACCAAAAAATACCCAAATACAGTACAGTTAAAAAAGATGTGACCAGGTAAGAAAACGGTTTCTATGATTGTTTCATTTAAATGAAGATAATTAAATGAAGATACTCCATTCCCGAGGTGTTCATAACTTGAGGGTCTACTGTATGGACCACAGCTCTGGTTTCACAGTCCTGCAGTCTGAGCCACTGCCTGTAGCTGTGTTCCTTTAGAGAACTATTTCTTCTGGAACTTGAGCTGCTACGTCTCCTCAGACTGCCAAACAAGGAGGCAGGTGCCGCCTCTGGCTATTGTCACATGGGCAAGAGAATGGAAGGCTCTTGGGACTGGAGAAGGAGGGAAACTTGGTTACTGTTATACTTCGTCGGAGTCTCTGCCCTCCTCACAACCCTCTCCTGTAGAGCAGGGGGATTCTCATTGACTTGCTGATTCTTGTGAAAAATAAACATTAACTCATCCACTTTAGCCTACCTGCATTTCTTTCATTATGGGGTAGCACAGTCTCCATTTATTGCTTCCACACTGCTCTCCTGGGACTTGGTGGGAGAAAGGGGAATCGCAAAGGTGTAGTTCATTATATTTATCAATCTGCTCAGCACCATTGCATTTGCAAGCCTGTCCTTTAGTTTTGATACGATGCAGCAGGGGTATGTGCTAATGGATTGCCAGCTGCTTAGCAGGTGTGCCTAGTCTTGTTTTTTGAACCAAGCAGTCCTCTAGGTCTTGTGGAAATCACTGAGACTGGGGTAATTGCATGATTCCATGATGACCTGGGAGGGGGGGGGAGTGTCCACTCAGAGTGTTGTATTCATTTTGATGGAAAAAATTGGTCTAAAGAGTCAAAGATGTAAACATGATCCTATCACTGTCCAACATTAAACGGTTTTAAACAAGGTTCAGGCTTGGGTATACAGAGAGCTCAGCCTGCTCACTACCATGGCAAGCACACCATTAAACATCTTTTTAACCTTGTATTAAAGATCCAGAAAAGTAAAGCAGCTAAAGCATTTCACATATAAATGATTAAGTAAAGCTTTCATTCTAACATCCCTTGTTCTTCGAGTGCTTGCTCATGCCAATTCCATTCTAGGTGTGCGTGCGCCCATGTGCACAGTCGTCGGAGATTTTTGCCTTAGCGGTGTCCATAGGGTCAGCTATGGTGCTCTCTTGAGTGCCGCGCTGATGCGTTGGTATAGTAGGCGTCGCCGACCCTACGCCCTCTTAGTTTCTTCTTACCGCCTGTGATGGTTAATTGGAGCACCTTTCCCTTGCCTCCCAAGGACTAGTGGTTCTTCTACTTCAGTCTTTGAGCCTTAAGGCCTTGTAAATAGTTTGTTTACAGTAGTTAGTAAGTAGTTTAAGTAGTGTAGTTAGATATAGAGTCCCGGCAGGGACTTTGCCCCAGGTAGGGCATGCCCCAGTCTCTGGGTTTTTAAGCCCTGCTCTGACTTAACAGGCCTGAGCCTGTTAGTGACCCCCATAGCAGCTGCCTCAGATGCTTGGGGGAATCGCATGTGAAGGACAAGTGTCGCATCTGTAAGAACTTTGGTCCCAGAACTCCAAAAGAGCACGACATCCTTTTGAGGGCCCTCCTCGTGGAGGCTGCTTTCCGCCCAGCATCCGAGCCTTCTAGCCAAACTCTGCCCCTAGCCCCCTGAAGGGATCCACCACCGACTCCAGGGTAGGGACCCAGACTGGTGGCAGTGCTGACACCTTCTCAGGCTCTCCCAGAGCGCAGAGGCCTCTACCAGTGTCGCCGGCACCGCGTGTGTCACAGGTCATGGCAAAGGCTCCTGGTGAGGGCAAGCCAGCTGTTAAGACCCCCCAGAGGGTGGGCGAATGACGCCGGTCTCTGGAGATGAGACAGCGGTCTCTGTCTCTATGCCCCAGGTCTCTGTGGGACTCCTACATCTCTGGCACTGCACTCGTGGTCTCCGCCCTCTCATTGCGGGTTGCCTGGAGGAAGGCACCGGTCACCATATTGCCGGCAGTGATCATCCTCCTGCCTGCCATTTCCTCGGCGCAGATCTCCGTCTCCCAGACAGTGGGAATGATCTCTGTCATGGTACCGATTCCTCCCGGCCTTGGGCCCGATCCTCCTACTAAAGGCACTGGTCTCCCATGGCGACTGTTAGCCATCAGATGCAAGCTTCAACGGCCCGTCCGTGGTCACCAGAAGGTTGTTCCTCCAGTTTGGAAAGGGAATTCAGCCCTTCAGTGAGAGCACTGGCACGATTGGGCACCTGAGGCTGCCTCGACCTCCGCGATGTCATTGTGGCAGCAAGGCCAGTGGCCGGTACAAGCCATACGACTGTGAACTCCAAGCCCGCCTCCAGGAATACTGCTTGTGAGTCGCCTAGAATGGAATTGACATGAGCAAGCACTCAAAGAAGAAAAAACAGTTACCTACCTTTTGTAACTGTTGTTCTTCAAGATGTGTTGCTCATGTCCATTCCATTACCTGCCCTCCTGCACCCCCTGTCGGAGTTGCCGGCAAGAAGGAACCGAGAGGGTGTAGGGCCAACGGTGCATGATGACCCGCTGAACATTCCTATGCATGTGTTGAACCACAGCTAGTGATTTCAATATATATGGTGAGCAGTGGCTGCTATGTGGTGTTGTAACTTGGGAAAACTCTTGACATGTTTAGCAAACAGATTCATGGGCAAAAACACCACCCAGTACTTGCTATCTTTGCTCTGCATATGTGTTCCTGGGTCTTGGACATCTTATTGTGTGTCCAGTAATTCTCATTATGAGTTATAAAGTTTACGAAAAATCAGCTGATCAAAAGATAATATCTGAAGTGCCAAACCTCTCATTCAAAAAAGTGAAGATGGGCAAAGCACATACCTAGGGATGTCTGTTAATGGTCCACTGTTAAACACTGTTCAAAACCAGTAGTGTCAGCACACTGGCTGAGGCAGCCTGTCTCTAATACAAACCAGTTTGTTACACAGAATGCTTAGCCTCACAATTTAGGGGCCAAACTGTAATTCTTCTGAGACTGTAGAGCGCTGTGGTTTGGGCTCTGTTTTGCTAGAGCATTCCCATGTGAAGACTTTACACTTAGAGGGGCTCATCTCTTCCCTGGGCATAAGATAAGCATTGAACCAGAGTACCAGTCTTCACTCTTCTGAGATAAATGCAGACATGAATGTTCCTATTCCCAAACTTTTGCCAATAGACCTAGACTACTGAGCTATACCAGTTACTGTGGGGTTCTTCAATCATCCCTAGTCCTAGCCTTTTTTGGACTTCCCTTAGGTGTTCAGATTAACTTATCAGATATCAATAGGAGATATGCACGTGTAGCAATGGGAGAATACTACTACTAATACTACTACTAATAATACTAATACTAATATAATAATACTAATAATAATACTCTTTAAAATGCCACAAACTCTCCACATATTGATGTGCAATGTAGCCCAGAATAAGAGACACAAAAAGAAGGAAAAGATTTAAATAATAACTTTAAATAAATCCCAAATAACTTCCAGAAAATCTACCATTGTTATTGTAATTGTTCCCATGGTTATTCTTTCTAGAGCAATTGACTATTGTATGTATGGGGCTCTGTACTTCTGTTTTACATTGCCACAGTTTTTGATGTCGTAGCTGTAGTTTGGAAAGGGAAGCTATTGGAAACGTGCCTAATCCTTTATTGTTGATGGCCAATCAAAACAATGGAGATGTCTTGTCAGATGTAAATAATAGGACACCATATCGTGATGTGCGTATTTAAGAGACCACACCCCTGTTTGTAGAAGCTTTATGTTGACATGGGAATCATGTGCCACTTCATCAGTTACTTCATTCTCAAACCAGAGCAATTATAACAAAATCCGGTAAAGTGGAACCAAACCGCAAGTGTAACATTAGCTCTGTATTCTGTGCCATCACTTTTGAATGGGATATGAAAAGTTCATGCTTACAGTAACTGTGCACTTGTGGCCAGTATAGGGAATTCTTTTGGTAAAAACAATATTTTTAACACTATTGCTTTTTTTAAATAGGCTGATCTATGTAGATTACATTTCAGCCAGCAGTACACTTTGTATAAAACACTGACGAGTTATAGCAACTCATGACTGGTCTCTATTTCTCAACAATGAATCTTTGGCCTTCCCCTGCTTTGTTTATCTTAATCTTCACAGTGATATATTCAAAGAACTATCTTCTTCTGACTTGATTATGTGCTCTTAAAATATCTTCTTGGCCCATTTAATCCAAATCTTATTTTATCTGCCTTTCTTTTGGTTTTGCTAGTGCTGGATTTCAGAGACCTGATAGGTACAAATAACCTTCTGATCTTTGCCATTTAGCCAGACTGCCTCTTTTTCTTGATTTTGTAGCCCTCTTTGTTGTACAGACGTCCTGTAATTCTGGTCTGCTTGAGCAGTCTCTGTGCTGCATTTTAATATCCTTGTGAAATTAGGGCACAGGTATCAAACTTATTTTGTGAAGAAGGCCTACATTTTAAACTATGGTCCATTGGTTGGGCTATAAACTTAAGACAACACACTGCCACTTGATCCCCAATAAATCTTCCAATGATATAGAGAGTTTTGGATTAAGATTAAAGGTAGACTATGACACTTGTGCAGTAATTTAATTTGTAGTTATTGTCACAGTTGGCATCATTCAGTAGGAAAGCACATTCACCTTTAGGATCACCATGATTTCTTCTTCCCTCTACACTTTTTTCCCTCCACAAAATCCCTGTGCCCACCCATGTAGCTTCATTCTGACCCCTTTCTCCAGTCAGTTCACCAAAATGATCATCAATTAAATAATGATGTTTAAGCATTATCATTGGACTTCAGAGTTAACATCCAGTGAGACCAGTGGTTGGGGGAAGGTAATTTGCACATCTGTTTCTGAATGCATTCAGACTCAAGAAGGAAACATTATATTTGTTTAAACTTTTGAATGTGAAAGGAACATCTTTGTAATTGAGGGCTGAAAAACTGTGTTAAAACTTAAATTTTGCAGAATTTGGTTAGGGCTAGGTGTTATACAGACAAAACTACACAGGATTTTTTCAGGGGGCAAGACAAAGATGCCACATGAATTATGATAACAATTTGATTTATGACCAATAAATAATATCTTAATTCTTATACACACACATTATACCTAATACCTACACATTCACACACACACACACATCAGATGTTCTGCAGCTGCTGCATAGTTGTTATACCAATAGAATAAAAACCAGCAGGATCTTATTAAGAGGGATAAGGCAAAGATGCCACATTTATTGCAAATACAATGATAAAGCAAAAGATAAAAGTAAACAATGTTGTTTGACTACTTATTCCTATCACTACTTTATTCCTGATACACACACACACATATGTATAGATAGATAGATAGATTAGATTAATTCACACAATCATTCATTCAAGTTCTGTATAGGTGTTCTAGTTACCAGCCTAGAAGTTGCTCATGCCAAGTTACTGGCCAGGTATCTTGGTCATGAGGATGGAGCCGAGTCTGTGTCAGATGCACGTGTTGCTCCTGGAGGTTGGCAGCAGAACCAGAGACTCAAAGTCATCAGTCTTGAGAGTCCATTCTTATAGGATTTAATTCCTATCTTAGTCTATGGAAGCTCTTTCATCCTGCTGTTGCTGACTCAATCAGCAGATGGCACATTCCTGGGCACATTCCTGGGCACATTCCTGGTGGCTCCAAACTGTCCAAAGTTTGTGTTTCTCATCCTTCCAGGTGATGGGGTGGATCCCAGTTTACCCTCCGGGGGTTGTCTGGTCATCCACTTGACACATTCTTCGGCCGATGGATATTCCCTTTCTAGGCTGGAACCTCCCTAACCATTCATGTATATCGTGGATAGAAAGCGGGCTAGATTGTCGGGCTCAACGGGTAGTGATCAATGGCTCCATGTCTAGTTGGCAGCCGGTTTTAAGCGGAGTGCCCCAAGGGTCGGTCTTGGGGCCGGTTTTGTTTAATATCTTACTAATGATCTGGAAGATGGTGTGGACTGCACTCTCAGCAAGTTTGCAGATGACACTAAACTAGGAGGCGTTGTAGATACACTAGAGGGTAGAGATTGGATACAGAGGGACCTAGACAAATAAGAGGATTGGGCCAAAAAAAACCTGATGAGGTTCAACAAGGACAAGTGCAGAGTCCTGCACTTAGGATGGAAGAATCCCATGCACTGCTACAGACTAGGGACCGAATGGCTAGGTAGCAGTTCTGCAGAAAAGGACCTAGGGGTCACAGTGGACGAGAAGCTGGATATGAGTCAACAGTGTGCTCTTGTTGCCAAGAAGGCTAACGGCATTTTGGGCTGTATAAGTAGGGGCATTGCCAGCAGATCGAGGAACGTGATTGTTCCCCTTTATTCGACATTGGTGAGGCCTCATCTGGAGTACTGTGTCCAGTTTTGAGCCCCACACTACAAGAAGGATGTGGAAAAATTGGAAAGAGTCCAGCGGAGGGCAACAAAAATGATTAGGGAGCTGGAGCACATGACTTATGAGGAGAGGCTGAGGGAACTGGGATTGTTTAGTTTCCAGAAGAGAAGAATGAGGGGGGATTTGATAGCAGCCTTCAACTACCTGAAGGGGGGTTCCAAAGAGGATGGAGCTCGGCTGTTCTCAGTGGTGGCAGATGACAGAACAAGGAGCAATGGTCTCAAGTTGCAGTGGGGGAGGTCTGGGTTGGATATTAGGAAACATTATTTCAGTAGGAGGGTAGTGAAGCACTGGAATGCGTTACCTAGGGAGGTGGTGGAGTCTCCTTCCTTGGAGGTTTTGAAGGCCCGGCTTGACAAAGCCCTGGCTGGGATGATTTAGTTGGGAATTGGTCCTGCTTTGAGCAGGGGGTTGGACTAGATGACCTCCTGAGGTCCCTTCCAATCCTGATATTCTATGATAAGCATTTATCAGCATACATTCCATATCTTAACCATATTTTAATTTACTGTCTCCACCACTTTCTGGGTGTGTGCTAATTCATTTGAGACTCCTGGCCCTTTAATCACAGAGGGTGGGGGTCGGTCCTAGGAGCCGTTGAATGAAGTGAAAGTCACTTAAGGGCTTATAGTGTTTGTTTACATTGTATCAATTACTTCAAGAACAAAGTCAATTAACTTGTTTGTAAGTTTTACATAGTAGTAAAGTATCTTTCACAGGATAGATATAATCAATGGTTTCTACAGACAGTAGCTTACAAGTTTTAACAGAAGACCCAAGAGATTTTTGTACTTGGTGAAACTGTTGGATTTTAAAGTGTGGGGGACAAATTATGAGGGGGTCACTGTCACTTGGGGGAATCACTGTTAGTACCGTCTTTAATATCTCTACATAGTTACTTGTGGCGGCTAACTGGCCAGGAAAGCCGGGCACAAGGAAGGGCTGGGTCTCTGTTGGGCATGCACCGATGCCCTTCCATGTTGGCAGCAGAATGTTACCCTTCTCCAAAGTTTTCCATCTCACCCATCCTTTTTGTAGGCTTTAGTTTGAAACCAGAGTCTATAGGTCTTGCTCTGTCACGCTGCCTCTGGGTTTGGTGTCTGATCACCCATCAATTGCAGACATGACTTTCAGCCTGGGACCTGGCTTTGATCTTCCTTCTATTGTACCTTTTCTTTTTAGGGTGGACTCTTCTTACTTTGTTAGGGCTCTTGTTTGTATCTTCAGCCCTTGGTGTTTGAACTCTGTTTCATCAGGCCAGGCTGGGGCTGGAGGTTGATTCCATCATCCATACATACCTCATTCACACATCTAAACTAAACTAATAAGATTACAGCAGGGTTTGCAAAAATGAAGGTTGCAGCAAGCTCTTACAAAATGGAGTAAGCGTTTTAAAATGGGGTTTGAGTTACAATATGGCAAACAGTGAACAGAAGTTACAATATAGACAAGTGTAGTGGATGGCAAACAGTGAACAGAAGTTACAATGTAGGCAAGTGTAATAAATGATGAACAGAAGTTACAATACTGAAACAGTGCAAGTCTGAGGCTACATCTACACTACGGGGGGGTGTGTCGATTTAAGATACGCAAATTCGGCTATGCGAATAGCGTAGCTGAATTCGACGTATCGCAGCCGACTTACCCTGCTGTAGGGACGGCGGCAAAATCGACCTCTGCGGCTTCCCGTCGACGGCGCTTACTCCCACCTCCGCTGGTGGAGTAAGAGCGTCGATTCGGGGATTGATTGTCGCGTCTCGATGGGACGCGATAAATCGATCCTCGAGAGGTCGATTTCTACCCGCCAATTCAGGCGGGTAGTTTAGACCTAGCCTCAGGGATTTAAGCAGGAATTGGATTGATAGTGACACTTACAAAGGCAGCTGACTGAACACCTATGGCTCTTAACAAGTATCTTAATTGTCAATTAGCCAGTTATTGGGGTAACCGGTTTTATGAATGAATGTTGTTTCATTCATAAAACTTTACTTATGAAGTTACATTAATAAAATGAACAATTAAAAACAATTTCATTAATCAGTTCTACATTGTCCCCCTTTTGACCCTTCAATCCAGGGGTATTGAATGGGTCACACTTTATGTAATTGTTTTAAGGCAGAACCAACATAACAGTTAGGATTACTAATAGGACAATGATGGGATGAAAATTTATATTTAGAACTGCTGACCAGGTGGGCTGCTCCTACAACACTGTGCCCCTTTAGCTATGATTATTACAGTAGTTGTTGTCATTGTAGGGCACAGGTGATCTGTTGCAAACAAACCAAACAATCATAACCAGGTGAATATAACTAAAACCATTACAATTGACTAAACACCAGATATAACCTAAACACAAATGCAAACAATTATAGTTATAATAATTGGGAATACAATAAAATCATTACCATTACAATAATTGGGTACATTGACAAATAAAATGAGGCCCAAGTTTGATGCCGCAATAGCCATCAAACAATAAAAGTCACTGAGGTTCTTAACCTTCTTAAGCACACACAACAAATAAGATTTTGTAGGAGTACCACAGTTGTCATGCAAGGTTAAGCTGATTTGGACTTAAACTAACATTTAGTTGCTAAAATGTTGCAGAATTCCCTATTCCTAAGAGTTGTTTTCAAGAGGTCTCTGGGCACCTAAAAGATGGGGCCCTGCAATCATGGGCCAAGGTCTTACAGGTTATGGGGGCCCAAGAACTACCCTTCAGGGCTTGGGGAAGTAGAACCAGGGTGCATAGAGGAAAATTTGGAATTAACAATACAGGCAAATGTAACTAACAATACAAATGTATCAATAACAAAAATTAACAACAAAATGACTATTAGAGAAACTAACAAAAAATAAACCTGATGCACTGGGGATCAAATTCTTTTGGACACAAGTGGTGATTGATAAGTTGGATGGACATGGGGGAAGTAGAGAGAAGAAAAGACATTTGCCCTGTCTAGTGTAATATCCCCTCTTTCTCTGGACCCAATGCTAGCACAGGACACCACTAGAGACAGACACAGAACATGCAACACAGAACACTGAACACAGGCTTTGTCGCGACACTATAATCATGGTATTTTATAACTCTTCAGCCGGTACCAGCTCTCCTGATGTTCAGGTTCAGAGCCTGAAAGATAGAAGCTTGGAAACAAATTAGCACAATGCTCCCACCATGGCAGACCCTGCTCGGTCTCTGCCACAGTGTGTTTGGTACTTGGGGCTGCACAAATGCTAATTAAGTGGTGCATTTCTTTGTGAGTTTACATTTTTTCCATTTTAAAATCCCCAGCCACTTTGCCATGGCCTGGAGGTCTGAGGCAGAAGCAGGCACTGTTGTTATTGTTGCGATGGCATTCTGGACCTCAGAGAAGGAATGTACCCAAATATCCCCCTACCCAATCTCCAGAGGGGTCCCAAAAGTCTGCCCCTTCTGGGGTCTCAAATGTTCCTTCTCCTGATGTTACTGCTGCTGTAAGATTTGAGAGTGCTGTTTTAACTCTCTGTACCCATCCTGAAGGACATCTAACTGGATTTGGGTACTAATGGATATACATTTTCATTTCTCTGCTTTTGCAGCAGAGGCTTGTAAATCTTGGTGCAGTTTTTCATTTTTACATTTAGCCAATTGAAGGAATACCTTGTTACAGGTCTTCCATAGAAGCCAAACTGCGGCTGCTTCCTTTTTTATTAAAGTTAGGGGTTTACATATCAATAAGTACCTAGCCAATTTGTTTTTTTAGGTCTGAAATTGTATGGACATCAGCTCACACTTGATCAGACCAAGGGCTGTGTCCGGATTTTTGCAAGATTTGTTTAAAAGGTGTGGGTTCTTAGCAACAACCAACCACCACACAAAACCAAATTGATAAATATTAATCACTATAACCCCTAATTCCTAAAAGAGCTGTTTACAACTTCTGAAAGAGCAGTTTCCCTTTTTAACTCCTGAAGGAGCAACTTAACCCTCTCTGGGCCAGAGGGAGAGACACTAAGCCTCCCTCTGTATCACTCGGCCTACTACCACCGAGGGTTCATACACCAACTATAAAAATCCTTCCCAGGATCAGAGCGAGAAACACTAAGTTCTCCTCTTAAGCTCAGCCTTGCTATGGCTGAAAGTGTATGCACCTTTTAATCATAAAAATTCTCAATGCAGAGTATTTTACTATTCAAATAAGATTCAAACCTAAACTCCTATTTCCTTCAGAGTTTGTGGTTAATTAACTGAAAGTTTACAATCTTTTTCCTATAGTGCCAGGCTTACTAAAGCTGGCGGTGTGCACACCAGTTTTTATAACTGTGGATTCTATGCTTGCTCCCCCTTTGCATTCTCCACCAATAATGTTATACAGACAAAACTACACAGGATTTTTTTGGGCTAGGTCACATAGGGTTAGGTCACAATAATGCATCAAGCAGGATGAATCTGGCCCATGATCCAGTTCTTTAACACCTCCGTGTAACCATGTTGCTTCAAGTCTCATGACAAATTACTATGAGGACTCTGGTAGGGTCAAATCAACACAGATGTATTGCAGGCGGCCACTGGTTACTGTGGTTGTACTCCAACCTTAAGCAGGGCTCAGAGAGGGCCGCAAACTCAAATCTCCTTGTCCAAATGGAAAACATGTTAACCACAGGAAACAAAGCAAATTAAAAGTCCCATGCCAGCTAGGGTTACCACCTTGGAAATTAAAAAAAACTGGTATCCCTCTCCACACAGCGCAAGCCTGCCGCAACCCCAACCCCCAACCACAAGGCAACCCCTTCTTCAACAGCCACTTATAGTGTTTAGAGAGATAACACACATAGATAAGATTGATAACATAATTTTCTTATGTTGGTCGTGTTTCTCCAAGCTGTTTTATTTGTGTCTGCCTTCACTGAGATTATTTTTTCCCAAACTGCATTGATTCTATATTTTAACTATATACTTGAATGTGAACATTTTGAAACTTTATACATAAAGAAAATCCACTAAGATTATTTCTTGAATTTGTATTTGCTGTTTGATTTTGCCATTTCTTATTTTTACCGGGAAACATTGTAGAATTCCAGATAGCTGAGGTTGCATCTAATACAAAGCTCACTTTTGACCACATCAATACCTAGATGATTCCTCTCGTCAGTCCTAAGGTTTTCCATCAAACTGAAAACTCGCTCCATGAATGCATTACTCCAGGCACAGAAAACATATGCTTGACAATTTTCAAGACATTTGGGGCTTCCACTGTCCTGAAAAATGCACGCCACTTATCAGTAGGTCTGGCAAGACTGTAGGGCAGTGGTGCATAAGAGACAGAATTCCCTGTACAAATCATCACCGTGCATGACAATAGCAGCACTCAATTTCAAAAGGTCTTGCAGCTTCATTAAGTCATCAAATGCTGGCAATTTCTTGATGTTTAGGTATGAAAGTGACTTAAATGAAAGTGACTTCAAAAGAAAACCATCTCTCCAGATAAGCTACTGCTCAATTGTACATAGTCTTTGCTTCATTTCTAAACTTTTCCTGGGATTCTCTTGGCAAGTCTGGCAAAGCTCTGGTCATCTGGTAACCGAAAAACTCATCCTTTTCTTTGTCAATCAACTGGCTTCTGACATCTGACATCAGATTGAAAAGTTTTGTGGCATTCGTAGAATCCTTTTAAAGAATGGAGAATGACTTCTAAAAGATGGACATGACAGAATACACAAAATAAATGTAGCACTTTGGAAGTGTCAATTTGTCACTTAACTCATGCTCCTGATTTCCAATGAATCTCCAAATCAGCCCGTCACAGTCTGATTCCCCAAGCTCCAAGAAATCCACCTTGATAGCTTACCAGTTCTACAGAAGCCTTTTGACTGTGGTAAAGAGGCTTAACCAGGGAGTGGGCACATGCAAAAGCACTGTCTGATACTCGTGCTCCACAAATTCAAAGCAGGATTTGAGATGTTCTGCTTTTTTTGCACTGCATGAAAACTCATTGAAAATCTTCAAAACCAAATCTTCCACATCAAAGCAGAGGGCTTTCATGCAGTTTTTCCTGCATTGTGTAAAACATGATAGTTGCAGTTAGCTTAGATCATCAGTGGTTGAACAGCTTCCAGTTTAGCAAGCACAGAACAATTCTTACCATAATTCACAGATGCATTATCGGCACCGTAAGCACTGACATTTCTCAGGTCCAACCCAAACTCGTTTATGGCATTAATTGTACCTCCTGAAATCAACTCCCATGTCTCATCTGGTTCTTTTCTAAAAATCCAAAAGGACATTGTTTTTCTCTTTCGATGTCAAAAAAATGAGCTGCCAAAGGAAAAAACGTCCGGCTTCCTTTATTTGAAGTATCAGTAGCAATTGCGAAGGGAGAACCGCTTTCTTTTAGCTTTTTGACTGCTGTTTCCACAGAAAAGCAGATTGAGCACATTCTCAACTAGTCTGATGATTTTTGTTCTTCCCTGCTTCATTTTATTTGCCACAGCAGAATCAACATGTAGCTAATTTGGTTCCACAGTCCATTGACAAAAAACTGTAGTTGTGCTTCGCTCCAGGAAAGATGTAGGCCAATTCCCTTGCAGCCACAGCATCGTCTTTAACTCTGTTTCCCTGTGAGAAACTGTTGATATGCATGTGTTCTCTTTTGTACTCTGAACCATTGTTTGGTGTTTTTTTCCAACTGAATGTTTCCAAACAGCATCAATTCCATCATATGTTACCATAAAGACACTGACAAATTGTTCAATGGGCATTTGATGAGCCAGTCTTTGTAGTCTGTTTTGTTTAGGCCGTTGTCATTGAATATGCAGTTTCTGATGTGAGCTTTTTATTTTCACGGGTGTAGTAGGATCACCTACGCCATCCCCTGATCTTCCATTATTTACTATGCCTCTCACATCTCCTCGCTCTCGTGTGACTCAAACCCCCTCTCTCACACATGCGCAGTGTGCTTGCTTGTTGGTGGGCAGACAGCTTCTGAATTTTCAACAGTTTTGATCTGTTATTGCTTAAACTGCGGAAGTGGGAACACTGCAGCATCTTTAGCTGGACACAAACTTTTAACATCAGATATCCCTAGGGTGACCAGACAGCAAATGTGAAAAATCGGGATGGGGGTGGGGGGTGTAATAGGAGCCTATATAAGAAAAAGACCCAAAAATTGGGACTGTCCCTATAAAATTGGGACATCTGGTCACCCTAGATAGCCCATTGTATTCTGACAATAATGCAAATCTTTAAACCCACATAAACAAACCCCTGCAGGTTAAAATAAAAAATCTAGTCAAATACTAGCCAGGTGGTAACCCTGTTGCTAGCCCTACCTACCCACAGAGGATCTGGCATCTAGCAGTTTTTGAATAGATCCAGGCCCCAGCCAAGCCTCTTCTCAAGGAGCTAGCATGGGAGGTTATCTCCCTTTTACAGACAGCCAATACTGAGCTTGAATTTCCCCTTTTTAACCCTCCTTTCAGGATTTATGCCTCTTTCAGGACTAGTGGGATAGGGTCGTTTGAACCCATAGGCTCTCAATGACCCCTTCTTGGTTCATGTGGGGTCAATAGGATATTCTTTCATTCTGCATATTACTCCATCACACGATGCAACATGGAATACTTCTCCCTGAGAGGATGAACATATTGGAGTAGAAGGAGGGTGACAAGGAAGAGAAGGGCCACAGCCATAGTTTGACCAAGCCTCCAGCATGAGTCAAGCATTGGAATAGGCTTCCAATGGAGGTTGTGGAATCACCAGCATTGGAGGTTTTTAAGAACAGGTTGGACAAACAAGTTATAAACCTCTGCCTACATTTTCTGTGCATGCTGGACTGCCTTAGCATTACCCTGCAGAACCACCTCTGTCCAGCCCCTAATTCTCTCTGCTCTAGAGACTCACTAACCCCTCTTGAATCCATCTGCCTTCTTCAATTACCAGTAATTTTCTCTGCTGCTTGATGCAGGGATCTAGCAACCTAATACAGAGTGACTACTCAGAGTCCTACATTCTTGTATCGGTTTCCAGGAGCTTCCCCCCTACTAGTACAGATCAGATGTCAGGTTTTGGCAGCATGGGAAAGGCTTGAGCTGAAAACACTGTTGTGCACCAGCAGATGCCAGCTTCTAGCAGAGGTATGATTAAATTAATTCAGTGTTTTCTCCCATGTGTATGGTCAGGGATAAAGAGAGGAACAACACACTTCCCAGTGAGGAAGTGACAACATATTATAATTGTTGGAGTACCTGGAAGACATTTACAATTACAGCACACTCCTGCTGTAAACAATAGTGCTGTAAACAATAGGTGAGAAGTAGGCTGGGGAGATCCCTTTCATCCAATTATGTTCTTTGAACAGTCCATTGATCAGTTCTCTATCTGCCTGCTGGTGTGCAGGGAGGCATAACACTGCACAATTCAGGACATTTTCAAGGAAAAGTTGTACCAGGTTTTCCTGAGGAACACTGCCTGTGAAAATCAAGTCAGAAGCATAGCAATGACATGTAAATAAATGTCTTCACAATCAAACCTACAGGGACACTGCGTATTGTAGACTCAGTGCCATGGGGTGACTATGCTACAATTCTTCCTGTGTGGGGTGGGCAACTGAATGTGTGTCCTGAGCTAACCAAACTGTTCTTCAGAAAAGGTCTTAAAAATCATGGCCAGAAATCATAGAAGCCCTGGTGGATTTGCAGGACTTGGCTACAGGGCTGGCATGCTTCGACACTCTCTGCACATGACAGAAGGCATTTCCAACAATAACAAAACAGGAAACTGAAATACATTTTCTTCTCCAGTATAATAGTGAAGGATGGTGCTGTGCATTGGCAACAATTTATTTTATCTGAGCATCTGCACCTGGCTAACAATTATGCAACTGAACTTGTTTCAGAACTTAAAACTTTATTTTATAGAGGTAATTGTTTCAAACATTAGGTGGTTTTATGGGAACTTTCAGCCATTAGTTATAAGAACTCCTAATCACTTCAAAATATTTATATGAAGTATTAATCCCAAAGTTGCTTCAGCTTCAGAATCTTCACTTCCTATGAGGTTTACAAATACTTCATGTTCTGAGACTAAAAAGTAGACTTTCAAAAGTGTTCAACATTTGTCTAACTCTGCTCCCATAAAGCTCTCTTTCACGTATACCCTATTCATAGAGAGGTACTCTACTGACTTATGTGGAGTTACTGCTGCTCGTGACATCAGTGTAAGGGGGAGAATTAGGCTAGGTCTACACTACGGGGGGTGGGGGGATCGACCTAAGATACACAACTTTGCGTATTTTAGATCGACTTACCTGGCTGTGAGGACAGCGGCAAGGTGACCGCTGCCACTCCCCCGTCGACTCCGCTTCTGCCTCTCACTGCGGTGGAGTTCCAGAGTTGACGGCAGAGCGATCGGGGATCGATTTTATCGCGTCTACACTAGATGCGATAAATCGATCCCCAATAGATCGAGCGCTACCTGCCAATCCAGCGGGTAGTGAAGACGTGCCCTGAGGCTCTGTATCTTTTTGGAATGGATCCAGCTTTGTCCTCCTTTAATTCATGGACGGGCTGGGGAGAGAATGCATTCAGTGTCCATTAGACAAGGGAATAATGGGTGGATCATATTATAAAAGAATATAATATTTCACATGCATATAGCACCCAGGAAGACATACCCTTTATATTTGCAATGAACACTGACTTGAAACAGATGTCCCACCACAATGTCCTTTTCCTGTATCTGGAAAGGAGCCTTGTTTTTGTAAAGCTGCTGAAAGAAGTTATTTGACTACATCTGTAATGGAGATGTAATGTCTTACCTTTCTGTTTGGAGCTTTCTTTTTCCCTCTCTCTACTTTGTGTGTGGTGCATTGCACGTGTTAAATTTAACTCCCTTTCCTTTCTGTGAAGAATATGAAAGAAAAATACAGCTGTAATATGCTAGCTTCACTGTCATAGGTGTGCAAAGAATGAGAATCCACTTTAATCGGAAGGCCTTTTAGATCCATTCAGATCTTTTACTATTTTCATGCAGTTCATAGTATTCAGCCACTGATTTTCTGTATCTGTAAGCTGCTGGGGTCACATGCTTTTCAGGGTGCTTCTTATCGGAATAGTTGAGAGAGGTTAGATTTTCTTGAGGATGAAGGCTGTTTATCAGTCTAGGTCTAGGCCAAAAACACCTCCAATGGCCCCCTTATAATTATTAGGGGAAAGCGACAATAGTCACACCACTCTTCTGTAGTGAAGTTAGAAGTCTTTAATGACACCTAATTTGATCTATTTTTTTCCCCAAATACTGATAGCCTATTCCTTGAGTCACCTACAAGAATATATGCTCTTGGATCAGTTTACTTGCAAAAAGATTGTGCAGGGCATCAAATGCCCAGAAGAGGGAGCCATCTCCCTTCCACAAGCAGCTGTTTCTGGAAATGTTCAGTGAGCTACAATAAATACCTCTGTTAAATCCACAGTGCTTCTTGCTTGCTAACCTTGGTTCACCATGTTATACCAATAGAATAAAGACCAGCAGGATCTTATTAAGAGGGATAAGGCAAAGATGCCACATTTATTGTAAATATAATAAAGCAAAAGATAAAAGTAAACAATGTTGTTTGACCACTTATTCCTATCACTACTTATTCCTGATACACACACACACACACACACATATGTATAGATAGATAGATAGATTCATTCACACAATCATTCATTCAAGTTCTGTATAGGTGTTCTAGTTACCAGCCTAGAAGTTGCTCATGCCAAGTTACTGGCCGGGTATCTTGGTTATGAGGATGGAGCTGAGTCCGTGTCAGATGCACCTGATGCTCCTGGAGGTTGGCAGCAGAACCAGAGACTCAAAGTCCTCAGTCTTTAGAGTCCATTCTTATAGGAATTAATTCCTATGTTAGTCTATGGGAGCTGTTTCATCCTGCTGTTGCTGACTCAATCGGCAGATGGCACATTCCTGTCCAAAATGGCACATTCCTGGTGGCTCCACACTGTCCAAAGTTTGTGTTCCTCATCCTTCCAGGTGATGGGGTGGATCCCAGTTTACCCTCCGGGGCAGGGCCGGCTTTAGCAAGAGCGGGGCCCGATTCCTGGGGGCGGGGCTTGCTGCAAGCCCCGCCCCCAGGAATCGAGCCGAGCCGCGCCGCGGGGGGGGGGGGCGGGGGAGAGACCCGAGCCGCGCCACAGGGGGGAGACGGGGGGGGGGAGAGAGACCCAAGCCGCGCCGCGGGAGGGACGGGGGAGGGGAGAGAGACCCGAGCCGCGCCGCGGGGGGGGGAGAGAGACCCGAGCCGCGCCGCGGGACGGGGGGAGCCGCGCCGCGGGACGGGGGTGGGACGGGGGGGAGCCCCGAGCCGCGCCACGGGGGGGGGACCCGAGCCGCGCCGTGGGGACCGTGCCGCGGGGACCGGGCCGGAGCCGACCCGAGCCGCAGGTACCGGGCCGGGCCAGAGCCGCTGGGGCCTGCGGGAACGGGCCGCGCCCCCCCGGAGCCCTTCTCGCGCCCCCACCCCAGCTTACCTTGTGTTGCTGGCCCGCCCCTGCTTCTTTTCAGACTTCCCGCGAATCAGAGATTCGCGGGAAGCAGGGGAGGGGGCGGGGCGTTCAGGGGAGGGGAGGAGGGGCCGGGGAAGTGAGCTGGGGGCGGGGTTGATAGCTGCAGCGCGGGGCGTCTTGGCGCGGGGCCCAATTCAGCCGAATCGGCTGAATCGGCCTAAAGCCGGCCCTGCTCCGGGGATTGTCTGGTAGTCTACTTGACACATTCTTCGGCCGATGGATACTCCCTTTCAAGGCTGACACTCCCTAACCATTCATGTACATCAAGCATTCATCAACATACATTCCATATCTTAACCATATTTTAATTTACTGTCTCCACCACTTTCGGGGTGTGTGCTAATTCATTTGAGACTCCCGGCCCTTTAATCACAGAGAGTGGGGGTCTGTTCCTAGGAGCTGTTGCTGTTGCAATGAAGTGAAAGTCACTTAACAACTTATAGCGTTTGTTTACATTGTATCAGTTACTTCAAGAACAAAGTCAATTAACTTGTTTGTAAATTTTACATAGTAATAAAGTATCTTTCACAGGACAGATACAATCAATGATTTCTACAGAGAGTAGCTTGCAAGTTTTAACAGAAGACCCAAGAGATTTTTGTACTTGGTGAAACTGTTGCATTTTAAAGTGTGGGGGACAAATTATGGGGGGGGGGTCACTGTCACTTGGGGGAATCACTGTTAGTACCTTCTTTAATATCTATCCCTACAACCACTACAGATCTGCTAGAAGCAGGCTGGTTGTGCTTTTCTTTCCTTTTTTCTCATGGCACTGTTTATTGAAATGAGGAGGGAGAGCAAAGTTTCAGGAAGAATGAGATGATATGAGCTGATGAACTATTTACTCTGAATTGCAGCTAGGAGATGCAGTGTCTCAAAAGAGCATTTTTGTGGTTCTGGTTTCTCTGTTTGTAGACCCAACATGTTACATTGTGAGGAGCTGGCCCTCCAGTTGGATTGTTGCTGGATCCTTTTGCACTGGTGTCAGGAATGCTGGTAGCTGAAACCCAGGATGGTGGCCAAGTCCCATCTCTGTGGTTCAATAACTCTTCTTGTCTGTGTACTTGATCCACCACTTGACAGGAAGGGATTGGTGGAAGGACGACTCTCCCACGCTCTTTTGGTGGTTGAACTACTCTGGAGTCTTGTCATTGCAGCTTCATGTTCTTGTACTGTTTCAGGCCCTGGTCACCTCTTTGCTCGTCAGGAATGATCCTTGCAGTGCACATCTTATGTGGCTCTAATGTGCAGATTTGTGTCCAGCTGGTGGATCTTTGCTGGGGAACTGTCCAATTAAGTATTAATTAAATGTGGATTCAACTCATTACAGGTGCAAAATAGTTTTTGCAAAAAATGGAGTCTCATTTTGAAAATGAGGCCATTGGGTATTTCTAAAATGCACCTGATTATGCAGCCTGAGGCCCATGTATATTATTAAAAAAAAATAAAAAATCCTGCACAGCATTTCACAAGAAACACAGATTTTGGGAACCATAAATGAGATGCACAAGAGTACATGACCACTTCCTTCACCAAAAAACAACAAGGAGTCTGATGCTCTATGCATCCGAAGAAGTGAGGTTTTTACTCACGAAAACTTATGCCCAAATAAATCTGTTAGTCTTTAAGGTGCCACCAGACTCCTTGTTGTTTTTGTAGATACAGACTAACACGGCTACCCCCTGATACTTGGTTCCTTCACCAGTGAGTGCGACAAAGGGTGGTGGCTGCACACTTCACAAATAGCACCATATACACTTACACAGATATACAGTAGTTAATTTGAGGAGAGAAACATTAAATAAAATGTCTGCTAAATAGCCAATAAATATTGCAGACTTTCTCTCTAGCTCAGTCAGGAAGAAGCCCAGGTATTTTTGTATCTGAGGTAAACTCATGTAACAAAATGCTCTATTGTGAGGAAAAAAGGAAAAGTTTATGAAAGTATCCTGAAATTCCCTAAAACTTCTTACCACCTATGCAAGAGTGCTTGCGCTATCTCATTTGCATGCTACAGTGCTTCTCTACCCTTTTTCTGAGAGAATCAAACACCTGTGGTTTGTTCAAGCATTGCTTCTTATCCAGCCAGGGAATAAAAGAATACTAAAGGGTTTATGGGATAACCACACAGTGAATATCAAATTCACTTAAAAAAAATCTCCTCAAGAGTGGTACATAAGAAATCCAGAGGAGGAAATATATTTGCATAAAATATCCTGTAAACAACTGTGAATAGTGAATGCACAGGAGGGGAAAAGACAAAATATGCCAACTAAGTTATTAGAAATTGTTCAGTTAATTCTAATGGTAATACAAGCATAATTTCCAGTCCTATGAGTACATTTTGGGGAGGAGAGGGAATGGACACAAGAAGGGAGGGTTAAAAGAAGATGAGAACACCTGCTGTGTACATGATGGATATCTGAGATGCAGTGTATGGAGTAGTGATGGATAACTCAGTTCAGTATTTCTTTGAAATGTTTTGATCAAAATGGCCCTTTTTGAAGAGTAGGTTTTTTTTTTTTTTTTTTGGTTGGTTGGTTTTTTTTGCAAAATAGTTGTCAACATTGTTGAAAACTCTTATAAAATGTTGTTGTGCTTTTAAAAAACATTTAAAAGTGTTGTTGAAAGGGATCTTCTGTTTACCAAAATCCTTTGTTTTGTTAAATGAAAGACTTCAGAAACCATTTCCGTAACATTTTGCTATGTTGGATAATTTTATTAAATGAAAAAAAATCATGAACAAATGCTTTAAAACCTCAAATGAGCTGTGAATGCTTAAAACAAAAACTAGCAATTTTCATGAAAATGTTTGTTTTCCCACAACATTTGAGAAAGCAAGCTTAACAGTACATAAAGAAAAATGTTTGCATGGTAAGGATAATAATATGGATGTAACTTTGATCTTTGGAGAATGCTCATGTAAATTTAAAAAAAAATATCTCAGCAAAATTCCCTCTAAGAAACATGTTAAATACTTAAATTTAAAAAATGCTATTAAGACAGAACTAACAGCCTACATGAGGCCAGAAAAACTCCTGTGTACTGAATAAGTCCAGATTAGCTAAGAAATAATTACTATGTATAGCAGATTGGTAGTGTTGTAAGGCCCAATTATATGCAGTACTGAATGCCTCTTCCGAGGTGCTGACTGCTCTCTGCTTACATTGAAGTGGAGGATGGTCAGCATGCTTAGGAGATCTGGCCTTGTCTGAGTATTCCAGTTCCGTGAAGTTGTTTATTTGAGGCTGCAGCTATATTTTTGATGAACCCTGTTGTTCTGCTGTCTGAGGCTTTGCAGAATGAATATGATAGAGGCTTCTTGGGTAACATCCAGTCTGGTGAAAAATCCCTCAGTGTTGCTTACAGGGTGGTTTCTGTACAACAGTATGTGATTCATTCATCTTTTAGCAAAATCAAATATTATATTAAACTGTCAGGGAAAAAATCATCTTTAAAACTTCAGACCTTGTTTTTTCTTCCTTCTTTCTAATTTTAAGCTAGTTCCTATTTGCTGGAAAATGTCTGAGTTTCGGTAAATGTCTGCGCTTCAGTAAATCAGATCACAAGAATGTGTAAAATGAAGTAATGTCATTTTAAACTTCCTGCAGCCACAAATTAAGATTTTTATTAGTCCTTAAGTTTGGGGGTGTGCATGACTACCATTACCACTAATAGAATAAGATTCTGGGCTTTGGGGAGAGAGAATATGCTCCTCTTTACAGCAGTGTGATGGAGTTAACGAGAACCTGTTAGTGCAGTCCGCTTTGACCCACTAGTACACCTGCATTAGGTGTAAAGCCTGGAGGGAGAAGTTAGAAGGGCTGAACCTGGCTCAGTTAGGGACTGGGCTGGGTGGGTCTGCCTGGAGAGCTGAGAGGGAAAATTTTCTGACCTCAAATGAAACCGAAGAAGAGTCTATTAGAGAGGGAGCATGGATACCAAGTGGGCGGGGGCTTGGGGGAAGAAAAGAGTAGAGGCAGAATCAGATGATGATATCAGCAAAAAAAGCAAACTGGAGGAAGAAAATAAACTAAAATGTTATAATTGTAAGATCCCTAGCCAAAGAAATAAGATTAGGTGATGTTCACCCTGTGAAAGTAGCTGACTGGATTAATAACAAGCATAGGGGATATAGTAAGAGCCAGGAGGTAGTCAGATGGGGATGTTCTAGTTGAATGTAACATCAAAGAGCAAGGCTGATAAACAGCTAAAAACTAAATGGTGCTGGGAAAGTTAAAGTAAGTTGCAGCGACCAAAATATTTGAGTGAAACAAAAGGGGTTATATATGAAGTGCCAATAGAACTGACCGATGATAAGATAACAAAAATGCATAGGAAAATATGAAGTGTTAGTAAGGAAGTGACTAATCAGTAAAGGAGGAGGAGAAAGCAAACCGTCACCAGCAGTGCTGATTACATTTAAGGGAGGGATTTTACCTGAGAAATTAATACTTGGTGTGATGTTGCACTCTATGTGATTTTATAAATATATTCTAATGAGTGAATATAATGGAACTGGAATATGCTTTATGCAAAAGGTCTCCTGTAAGGTATTATTACAAAGCTTATAATCTACTGAGTGTGATCATCCTATTTGTATAAATGTACCACTCTTGTTTCTGAAACTAGAAATATGAAATATAACTTTGAGGGCCTATTGTAATTATGCAAAGTGTGGGCCATTAATGGTGGTTTGGAATTTTGATGACTCCATTAACCAGGACAATTGACTGCAGATGGCTGTGTTTTACCTGTAAGTCTTCCTGTATACGTGTGTGCTGGCAAGTGGGTAATGAAGTCTTGCAGTGACATGTGATCATGTCACCTGAACTGGAATCCATCTTTAACCTGGTGTCTTTCCATTGAGAAGGAGGGCTGGGAACCCAGAGAGGGACAAAGGATTTCCGTCTTATGCAAAAGATATATAAATGGTTGGAAGAGAACAAAGGGGAGAGAGCCATCATGAAGAATCCCCTAGCTACCACCTGAGCTGGAACAAGAGCTGTTCCAGGGGAAAGAATTATGCCCAGGCCTGGAAGGTGTCCAGTCTGAGGAAAAAAACTTACTGAAGCATCTCTGAGGGTGAGATTATCTGTATTCAGTTTGATTAGACATAGATTTGCATGTTTTATTTTATTTTGCTTGGTGACTTACTTTGTTCTGTCTGTTACTACTTGGAACAACTTAAATCCTACTTTCTGTATTTAATAAAATCACTTTTTACTTATGAATTGACCCAGAATATGTATTAATACCTGGGGGAGGCAAACAGCTGTGCATATCTCTATCAGTGTTATAGAGGGCGAACAATTTATGAGTTTACCTTGTATAAGCTTTATACAGGGTAAAACGGATTTATTTGGGTTTAGCCCCCATTGGGAGTTGGGCATCTGAGTGTTAAAAACAGGAACACTTCTGTAAGCTGCTTTCAGTCAAGCCTGCAGCTTTGGGGCAAGTAATTCAGACCCTGGGTCCTTGTTGGAGCAGATGGGCGTGTCTGGCTCAGCAAGACAGGGTGCTGGGGCCCCGAGCTGGCCGGGAAGGCAGGGGCAGAAGTAGTCTTAGCACATCAGGTGGCAGCTCCCAAGGGGGGTTCTGTGATCCAACCCGTCACACTTGGGTTTAAAACCTACATCCCCCTTCCCCTAAGATGTTATAGTGCTAACATTATGGCCATAATTCATTTCATGTATTAAATGAAAATGAGATGTGGTAAATGTGCGGGAGAACATTCCTGTGACAATTGCATAGAATGGGCAGAGGTCAAGTGTAGTAAACTGGGGTGGTAATCACAGTCTGGCATATAAGAGTTTGTATTGCACCAAGACAAGTTAAGGAGATACAAAAGACAAAAATTGTTAATAACATATCTTAAGCAGAAGCTGAAAGGAGACTCTCAAAACACCAGGTGGAGAAAGAAGAGAAAATCAGCACAGGAAAAGGGGAACTGCGGACAAAGCCGCACTCTCTAAAAAAGATGCTGAACACTGCAGAAAGAATAGGTGATGATATACTAGTAGTGAAATAAAGGTTTATTGCAATGATGATAGAGGTGATAAATTGTTTCTGATTTTTTCCCCCCTGATTGTGATGTGCAATGAAAATTATAGAAAGGGCAGTGGAAAAATATTTGTATATTAGCAATCTGTCAATGGACCATATTCATGCAATTTTTGAATGAACTTTTAATGGTGAAATATGACTAGCATGGGGATCGCAATCTTTTGTTGGTTGTGCACAATTTGATAGCACGTGGTCAAGAACTATTATAGTTGATGGCAGCTACAGATGATTCAGTTACATCTGTTTTGCCATTTTAAAAAAAGAAAAGAAAAGTGAGGCCCTGACCAGGAAAGAGAGCAGATCTGTGTTTCTCACTCAGTGAGAAAGGCCTGTTTGGAGTCAGGGAGCTGAGTTGCAGACAGAGCCTCCTTGAAGGAAAGCATGCATGCAATAGGGAGCACAAGTTAGGTGGGAAGGAGCAGCAGAAAGTAAGTCCTCCATCCAGGATTTTCTTTGCTGGTGGAGGGTCCTGCAGGGAGCAGGATGACTACAGCTTAATCAGGGACTACCCTGTCAGGCGAGCAGAGAAAACTCCTCTCAGCAGAACCAGTTGTATGGCAGAAAGTGTGAAGTACCCCTGCAGTGAAACAGTGGAAGAGGCTTAGAGGGAGTGGAGCTGATACACTGGGAGCCTGGGAAGAGGCTGTGGGAAAGGCCTAAGACAGGCCAAGGTAGAAAAACCACTGCAGGAAGGAATAGCTGTCAGCAAGGGGTGCTAAAGACGAGTCTGTGATGCCATGCCCAGCTACCCAGAGGTGTGCTGGTTTGTCATTCACATGCTTACACATGGTGAATTCACATAATTAACACCGGAAAAAAAATCTATACCCAGAATAGAATATAGCCAACCATTCAAACAAATATGAATTGGTACTGAGATGTGAATCTAGCTAAAAATTGTGTATTGTAAGTGTAATGAGTGCACATATGAAATCTTTTCAGACAATAGGTGGAAGTTTTTGGGTAGAGATGGTAAGAAAAATCAGGAAAAATGAAATTTGTTTGTATTTTTCATCAGATTTCTGATTCTATTTTGTGAGTCAAAAATAGTAAAAATTTAATAAAGTGATTGAAAATGTTCATTTTCTGTAAAATTTGTTTTGGTCAAAGTTTTCCAATCAGCTCTAACTTTTGGAGATGTTTGTTTTAACAGCACCATGGGAGGATTGTTGAAAACATAAAATTCCATAAGGATTGGAATTGATCAGTTGGAGAAGCACAGATCTGAAGAAAATATAGTGACGGCAACAGGACCACTTTCAAGCAGGATTCAGCGAGAACAGTCAGTGAGGGGAAAGTTAGTAGGAAGCTGCATGACATGCATGAGTAAAACAGGATAAGGGAGGTGAAGAAGGGAACAGAGTTTGTACAGAAGCAGAAGCAGGGAGAAAGTGGCAGAAAATTAAAAATGTGCTGTGAAGTCATCCTGCAAAGATAAATCTGCACCAAGCTAACTCTAATTCATTGACAAGTTTCAGAGTAACAGCCGTGTTAGTCTGTATCCGCAAAAAGAAGAACAGGAGTATTTGTGGCACCTTAGAGACTAACAAATTTATTAGAGCATAAGCTTTCGTGGACTACAGCCCACTTCTTCGGATGCATATAGAATGGAACATATAATGAGGAGATATATATACACACATACAGAGAGCATAAACAGGTGGGAGTTGTCTTACCAACTCTGAGAGGCCAATTAATTAAGAGAAAAAATCACATCAGCCATACCATCAGGGGCTCGTTCACCTGCACATCTACCAATGTGATATATGCCATCATGTGCCAGCAATGCCCCTCTGCCATGTACATTGGCCAAACCGGACAGTCTCTACGCAAAAGAATTAATGGACACAAATCTGACATCAGGAATCAAAATACTCAAAAACCAGTGGGAGAACACTTTAACCTGTCTGGTCATTCAGTGACAGACCTGCGGGTGGCTATATTACAACAGAAAAACTTCAAAAACAGACTCCAAAGAGAGACTGCAGAGCTAGAATTGATATGCAAACTAGACACAATCAACTCCGGTTTGAATAAGGACTGGGAATGGCTGAGCCATTACAAACGTTGACTCTATCTCCCCTTGTAAGTACTCTCACACTTCTTATCACACTGTCTGTACTCGGCTAGCTTGATTATCACTTCAAAAGTTTTTTTTCTCTTAATTAATTGGCCTCTCAGAGTTGGTAAGACAACTCCCACCTGTTTATGCTCTCTGTATGTGTGTATATATATCTCCTCATTATATGTTCCATTCTATATGCATCCGAAGAAGTGGGCTGTAGTCCACGAAAGCTTATGCTCTAATAAATTTGTTAGTCTCTAAGGTGCCACAAGTACTCCTGTTCTTCTAATTCATTGGTGGTGTAACGAAAAGTCAACAGCAATTCACACTGGTCTATTGTTTAAGTATAAAAGGTATTCCTCTCCTTCACCCCATTGATAATACTCTTTATTTACCTCATGTTGGTGAGAAGCAAGTGGATTCAGGGGTTTAAATGTCTATTACTGAGCTGTTTATATAATGTCAAATTATGTGGACTTTAGTCAGGCAAATCTCCTGTTGACTTCAAAGGGAGTTTTGTTCAACAATGGACTGCAGAATTTGGCCCATTTTGTGGAGTAGGAATTCAGGGTTTGTAGTCATGATACTAAAATAGGGATCCTTGGAGCATCTACCTTTTAGTTTTAGGGGTATCCTACACCAGAAAGATATTTTGAACATATAACTGGATGTTTAAAGAAAACAATAGCCTATTGACAATATTAGGCATCAAAGAATCAAGGCTTGCTCTGTGATTTTTACCCTAGGGACTGTACCTGCCCAAGTGCTTCAGAGGTTGTAATGATCACAACCTCCAGTAGGGAACCCTGCAAATGGAACATAAGCAATATTTATTTTGTAGAACTAATATTATTTTATATTATATAAATTAATGGGGGTTTCCTTTAGATCCCAAGCATCAGCTTTAATGCTTGATCTATCTGAGGGTATGTCTACACTACAAAATTAGGTCGAATTTATAGAAACCGATTTTATAGATATCGGTTTTATACAGTCGATTGTGTGTGTCCCCACATAAAATGCTCTAAGTGCATTAAGTCGGCGGACCGCGTCCACAGTACCGAGGCTAGCATCGACTTCCGGAGCGTTGCACTGTGGGTAGCTATCCCACAGTTCCTGCAGTCTCCGCCGCCCATTGGAATTCTGGGTTGAGATCCCAATGCCTGATCATGCAAAACAGTGTTGCGGGGGGTTTTGGGTACATGTCGTCAGGCCCCTCCCCCTCCATCAGAGCAACGGCAGACAATAGATCCGCGCCTTTTTACCTGGGTTACCTGTGCAGACAATATACCACGGCAAGCATGGAGCCCGCTCAGTTCAGCTCAGCTCACCGTCACCATATGTCATCTGGGTGCCGGCAGACGTGGTACTGCATTGCTATACAGCAGCAGCTAATTGCCTTTTGGCAGTAGACGGTGCAGTATGACTGGTAGCTGTCATCGGCTATCTGGGTGCTGGCAGACGTGGGGCTGCATTGCTACACAGCAGCAGCTCCTTGCCTTTTGGCAGTGGATGGTATATTACGACTGGTATCTGTCATCGTCGTATTCCTCAGTGAGTTCAATCAGAGGCACCTGGGCAGACATGTTTTGTCTCCTGGCCTGTTGAACCGTCTTGACGATGATGGCTAGCAGTCGTAGTACATCATTTTCTGCCAAGCACCCAGCAGATGCTGATGGCTATCAGTCATGCTGCACCGTCTGCTGCCAGCTTAAGATGTAAAAAATAGATGGACCAGATTTGTTCTGTATTCATTTGCTTCCCCTCCCTCCATGAAATCAACGGCCTGCTAAACCCAGGGTTTTGAGTTCAATCTTTGGGGAGGGCCATTCTGTGTGACAGTTGTTTGTGTTTCTCCTTGATGCACAGCCACCTTTGTTGATTTTAATTCCCTGTACCTGTACACCATGTCGTCAGTCGCCCCTTCCTCCCTCCGTCAGTTTCGCGCCTTTTTTCAGTCCAGACGCCATAGCACTGGGATCATGGAGCCCAACAACCACCTTACAGATATCATGGCAGTGGTCACAGGTGATGCATTTACAGAAGGACAGACGGACACCGCTAAACTCATCGCCACTGAAACACTGAGCACGTCCCCATTATGTCTGGCTTCCACTGACAGATGATCTGTGACTCTGAAGGTGCCTCGACAGCAATATGTGTCATCTGTTTGCTTTCTTCCCCTTTAGGAGGCTGGTGCTGGCAAGTGAATGTGTGTGCAGCTTGGCTCACAGGAGAGCCAGGTAATCGATATTAAGAATAGTATTTTTAAAATGTGATTCCACAGCCTGTATCAGGCTGGAGGGTGTCTTTGGATGCAGCTGGGGAAGATGTGCCGCTTGGTGTGACAGCAACATATGTGATCTCCACAATATGGCTCACCTTTGGGACCTGTCTCGGGAAAAGGAGGGCCTTGTCTATGAGCCTGTGGCTGGAGAGAATGGCCAGGTTATGGACGTGAATCAGCAGGGCGGGGAACTGACAGCATGTTCCTTCACCTGACCTCATCTTATCTTTGGTGTGCCTGTGCACTGGGGTTACCTCACCTATTACAGGACGGATTCTTATGGGTGAAGGCCGGTTTGAAGGGATGTGACTGGGGGAGGGGTGGGTCTGCATATATGCAGTGGCTGACCCCTAGTCAGCACTCACTCAGTTGTGCATTTGCCCCGTTGCTTGTCTTCCGGATTCTCTTTTATCGTGACGTCCCAGATTGGGGTGGGGAGGGGACTGTGTTCCCTTTCTGTGCATCAGTCTGCCATCTCCACCTCTGGATGCAGGTCAGGTTGGCACCTAGAGTCGTGAACTAGACTCCCTGGTGTCCTTTTATCCACCACCGTTCTGACATGCCCTACCTCTACCCTACAGGAGTGAGTGGGGTGGAGACAATGGGTATGTGAATTTACTTCTCATTCAGGGGACCAGGGGTTTTGTCCCACTGCTGTTGAGATTTGTTTTCCTTCTGTATTATACCTGTGGGGTCAGCCCACTCCATGGCCTGCAGTGATGCTATTGCTGGGTGGCTATTGTTTTTAGTCAAAAAAGCTAACAAAGTTAGGGGCCATTAGGAAAAGGATAGATAATAAGAGAGTAAATATCTTAATGCCACCATATAAATCCATGGTACGCCCACACCTTGAATACTGCATGCATTTCTGAGCACCCCATTTCAAAAAAGATATATTAGAAATGGAAAAGGTACAGAGAAGGGCAAACATAATTAGTGCTATGGACAGGGCCGGCTCTAGCTTTTTTGCTGCCCCAAGCAGCAAAAAAAAGCGCCGCCCCCCGAGGCCCCCCCGCCGAGCGCCGCGCCGCCGGAGCCCGCCCCCCGCCGAGCGCCCCTGGAATCCCCCCAGAGCACTGCCCCCCCGCGCCGCCCCCCCCGCCGAGCACCGCGCCGCTGGAGCGCCCCCCCTGCAGAATGCCCCGCCGTGCTCCCCCCACCGCCTCTTACCAGGTGCCGCCCCAAGCATGTGCTTGGGTGCCTGGTGCCTGGAGCCGGCCCTGGCTATGGAACAGCTTCCATAGGAGGAGAGATTAAAAAGACTGTGACTTTTCAGCTTGGATAAGAGATGACTAAGAGAGGATATGATAGAGGTTTATAAAATCATGACCGGTGTGGAGAAAGTAAATAAGGAAGTTGTGATGGGGCAAGGCCAGATGGCTACAGTAAAGTAGTGAGGAACAGGTATGTTAGCCCCAGGCTAAACAAATCCCTGGTATCATGGTAACCAAATGGCAGTTGCTCCAGGTTAATCAAGACACCTGGGGCCAATTAAGATCCTTCTAGAAGGCAGTGGAGATAGCTACATTGATTGGGACACCTGAAGCCAATCAAGGGCTGGCTGGAACTAGTTAAAAGCCTCCCAGTTAGTCAGTGAGGCGTGAGTGTGAGGAGCTGGGAGCAAGAGGCGCAAGGAGGTGAGCTGAGCTATGCTGTGCTGCTGGAGGACTGGGGAGCACAAGCGTTATCAGACACCAGGAGGAAGGTCCTGTGGTGAGACTAAGGAAGGTGTTTGGAGGAGGCCATGGGGAAGTTGCCCAGGGAGTTGTAGCTGTCATGGAGCTGTTACAGGAGGCACTATAGACAGCTGCAGTCCACAGGGCCCTGGGCTGGAACCTGGAGTAGAGGGTGGGCCCGGGTTCCCCCCAAACCTCCCAATTGACCTGGACTGTGGGTTCTTCCAGAGGGGAAGGTCTCTGGGCTGTTCCCCAACCCACATGGTGAATCTCGGAGGCAAGAAAATCCGCCAATAAGCGCAGGACCCACCAAGATAGAGGAGGAACTTTGTCACAAAGTATTTCTTCACATAACGCACTGTCAACCTGTGGAACTCTTTGCCAGAAGCTGTTGTGAAGGCCAAAATTATAACTAGATTCAAAAAAGAATTAAATAAGTTTCATTGAAGATAGGTCGAATCAGTGACTACTAGCCAAGATAGTCAGGGATGCAATCCCATGCTCTGGGTGACCCTGAGCCTCTGACTGCCAGATGCTGGGAATGGGTGACGGGGGATGGATCACTTGATGATTGCCTGTTCTGTTCATTCCCTATGAAGTATCTGTATTGGCCACTGTTGGAAGACAGGATACTGGGCTAGATGGACCATTGGTCTGACCCAGTATGGTTATTCTTACGTTAAACTTAAGTGAGCTCCCTGCAATTTCTCAACCATTTGACTTTCCTGAAGGTTTCTCATGTTCACCGAGACTTCTAGATACTCATTGTTATCCAAACTATGCAATATTCACTGTTTCAAAGTGAGACCACCTAAAACAAAAATCGGTTACCTACCTTTCTGTAACTGCTGTTTTTCAAGATGAGTTGCACATGTCCATTCCACTGTAGGTGTGTGCGTGCCTCATGCAGTACCTATCAGGGTGGTCTGAGTGCCCTCTGTTGCCATGTGCCACTGTGTGCTGGTATAAGAGAGTGGAGTCATCCCCGACCCCCCCTTAGTTCCTTTCTACTGGATAGACTCCGATAGAGAGGGGAAGGTGGGTGGGTTCTGGAGTTGACATGTGCAACACATCTCAAAAAATGACAGTAACAGGAAGGTAGGTAACTGTTTTTCTTCTCTGAATGCTTACACATGTCCGTTCCACTGTAGGTGATTCAGAAGCAGACAGATATGGAGGTAGACTCAGAGTCTGCCCGAACAGTGATAGTAATACAACCCATCCAAAACTGGTGTCGTCCCCAAACCGATGGGAAATGGCATAATGCAAAGCAAAAGTGTGGACAGATGCTGCTTTACAAATGTTTATGATAGGTACTTGCACCGAGAAAGCCACTGATGTTGCCTGCACTCTAGTAGAATGCATCAATACCCTAGTTGGTGGGGTTATATTAGCCAACTGGCTGCATAAACAAATGCCCAAAGAAATCTAGGATTAAATCCTTTGAGTAGATACTGATCTGCCATTGCAATAAACAACGGAGTAGAGGGCCTTAGCATAATCTAGATGGAAAGCTAGAGCCCTTCTCACATCCTGAAAATGCGGTCTCTCCTCATCTCTATGAGCATGAGGTTTCGGAAAAAAAGTTGGCAAATAGAGTGCCTCATTAACATGAAAATTAGAGATTATCTTAGCAAGAAATTTTGGGTGAGGGCAAAGATAAATCTTATCCCTATGGAAAACTATACAGGGAGGGTCAGATACTAAGGATTTTAACTCTCCCACCCTTCTGGTTGAAGTAGTGGCCACTAGAAATGCAACCTTCAAAGAGAGGTGCAGCAGAGGGCAAGTTGCAAGGGGTTCAAAAGGTGGTCCCATCAGTTTTGCCAGGACCAAGTTCAAATTCCCAGGAGGGATGGGATCTTGCATGTGTGAATACAATCTAACCAAACCCTTAAGGAATCTGATGATGATCTACTATCCACCAAGATGTTGAAGGCCAAAATAGCTGCCAGATGCACTTTCATAGTGCTAATAGTGAAAATCTTTTTTTTTTTTTTTAAATATAGAAAATAGCCAGTATGAGGTCCAGGGATGCCCACTCCGGAAATATGCCTTTCTGATGGGACCAAATGGAGAAACGCTTCCTCTTAGTCAGGTAAGTGCTCTTCATTGAGGGTTTTCTATCATCCAGAAGCACTTTCTGAATGTCCTTTGAACAAGATCTCTCAAATGATGTTAACCATGAAGCATACACGCTGTCAAATGGAGGGCTCTGAGGAGCAGGCGACTGTGGTCCTGGGAAATGACATCTGGATCCAACAAGAGAGACAGCAGAGGCTCGATTGAGAAGGCTAATAGGGTCAAGTACCGGTGATGATGAGGCCACGTTGGTGCTACAAGGATGAGGCGAGCATGGTCTTGTTTGCTTTGAACAAGACTGTAGTTAGGAAAGGAATCGGTGGGAAGGTCAACAGGAGGAGATTCTTTCAGGATAAGAAAAAAGTATCTGTCAGTGTACCTGGGCTGAGACCTCTTTAGGAACAAAACTGAGGGCATTTTCTGTTTGTCTTTGCTGCAAACAGGTCCACGGATACGGCTGAGGGAAAAAATTCTCCAACTGTGTACAAGGTCTGTAGGCACGTACAGTGAAATGGACATGTGCAAACATTCGAAGAAGTAATGATGATCAGTTCTTCAAAAATCCTGTATTGATCCTGTTTCTCTCGTTCACTGTTAGAAGTGAAACATTTATTACCTTCATTTTCTGTTGTTCAAATAACACCAGCCACTAGATGGTGCAGGGACCAGATGATATCCTCTAAATTTCATTATCTCTGTTACTTTATGTAGAAGTGTCTGATTTCATGGCATCCAGGTGAATCCTATTAAATTGCAAAAATAGCATGTTAGTTAACGGTTAAACATTGCACTACTATAAAACATGCTGAGCAGTGCTACGCAGATACAGCATTGAATATTAAGTAGCTATCGTTGCTGTGATCCTTCTGAATGTTTCTTCAAGATGACAGTCTTATTTCTATCTAAATCCTCAATGGATTATTAGAGTATTACATTGCAGTTCCACTTTGTCGCCCTCTCACCACTTGGTGTGTGAATACTTGTGTTATACACATTTTTAGCTCTTCAGTAGCATGGTTCATCCATCAATATCAAAGCTCTTTGCAAAGGAGAAAAAGGATCAGTGCTCCCCATTTTACAGCTGGGGAAACAGGCAGAAGTGCAAGTCACTCAGCAGGTCAGTGCCAGAGTTTAGAATATAACCCAAGTCCCCTGACTCTAAGTCCTGGAGTCTATCCACTGTACAACACTACCGTGCCCATTTTATGAGAAGAATGTACTTGCTGCCCCATCATTAAGGTTACAACATGGTTTCTGTTTAAAGCTGAATCTTCAAACCTGTGTAAAATCAATCTATAAGGTTGGAGCACCTTGAATACTAGTATGCCAGTTAGGAGCCCAGGCAGGGTATGAGGTGCAAATATCAGCTCATTTGATCAAGAAGTTCTCTTAAGACAGCCCCCATTCTATGAAGTGTTTTTAAAATTTGTAAAGTCTACTAATGTGTTTTGCTCAGAGATGGGGAAGAGCAGGAGGCAAACGTCCCTGGAATGCTTCCAGGGAGATCCAGCGCACAGTACTCAGAACAAGCTGCTGGGGCCAGTATTGGAGGGCCTGCCTGACCCCCTCACTTTCTCAGGGTGTATGTGTATGAGAGGAGCACATGGTGTGGGTGGTGTTGGTGGCATACTCCCAGAAGTGGGCTCTCTGAGTGCTGGAGTGGCTCAGCTTTGTCAGGCTGCTTGCCCCTTTGTAATCTCATAATGTGATCTGGACAAATCACTAGACATCTTATACAGACAGAATATATAAACTGGTAATTGAGTAATAAGACATGATGCTGCATTAGTGGAGAATATTACAACTGAGTGAGTGTTAAGAAGACATGAGGCTGAAGACCTATGTATTAGCAGCTTAAACAGATTTTATTCCCAAGTAGTGGATAGCTTGTTCTTTGGCCATGGTAGCATTTTGGGGAGCTTGTTGCTAAATTTAGAAAGGTTGTCATATATTAATGTTTTTAACTACTACTGGATTCTAAAGACTGTATGACTTCTCTGTGTAGAGGGAAGTTCTTTGATGTGGGTTAGTTGACATCCCAAGTATATTGAATCTGGGCTGTGCACCAATAAAAATGCAATGCAGTAATGTCATACTGCTTGCTAGGGGATGCAGTTCTGTGTGCCAAACTGTATTAGCCCTCTAGCTAATCATATTGCTTGCATACTTGTATCCATTTTTCTATGATAGGATGAGAATTGAAAAGACAGTTAATATATTTGCAAATTGATGTAAGAATACAGCTGAAGAGGTTGCATATTCATGTTAGACTGTGTCATTCTAGCCTGAATTTTGTTTAGGCCAAGCATACTGTGTCCGTGTTTGTTCTGAATATGTTAAAACACACACTCCAGTTGATGATTGTTTCAATATTTGATAAGTAGAAATTGAGGCCTATTCAAAGGCATGTAGGGTGGTGTGTGTTACAGCTTACTTACCCACATGTAAGAGTCTAAGCTGATGTAACTTATACAGAAGAAAGTGTATAGGTGTTAACAAGAAAGTGTTAGAGGTCAAAGTGGTCACTGACCTCTATTAACTTACACATTGTTACTCCTTTCTGTTAGCTTCTTTTCTTCTACGTTCCTTTGTATCGCCTCTGTATTTGAGTTACATCTGATTAGACTATTGTTTTCAGTTAAACTTTTTTGCAGTCCAAATACAAAGTTGTTGTGTAAAGGCAGGTAAGTGTCTGAGTGAGCCTTCCCGACCCCAAATATGGCGATCAGCTAAACCCTGAGCATGTGGGCAAGACTCACCAGCCAGACACCCAGGAAAGAATTCTCTGTAGTAACTCAGATCCCACCCCATCTAACATCCCATCACAAGCCATTGGGCATATTTACCGCTAGTAGTCAAAGACGAATTAATTGCCAAAATGGACAGACAGACGCCTAGCTGGTCATTTGTAGGTGCATTTACTGTGATCCTGTGCACACATGTGGTGATGGTGCATGCAAATTAGGCTCCAGTTTGGCCAGACTTAATTCTGAAAATGTTGAGTTGTGGCATCGAGCAGGGTACATCCCTGTGCTGTCAACTTTGGAGATCTGAGTTCGATTCTTAGCCTGCAGTAGGTTAAAAAAAGTAATGAAGGTTGGTGGCCTTAGTTTAGTGCCCACTGGATGGGTATCAACATCACCGCTCGAAACAACACGTGGCACAACTAATTCAGGACTCTGTGCTCTGCACTGGAATAACAAGGAGTGTTGCACCTTAGGACTGAGATGCACAGGCAGAGCCGAGAGAGGTGACGGTTAAGATGTATGCACCAGTGGAGATCCCAGCTCCTTCCACTTTGTCAAAACCTTCCAAGGCTTGCCTCAGAATAATTTCTCTGTATATATTAAAGAGGTTTGGGGGACAAAATACACCCTTGTGTCTCACCCTGCCCAGTGGAAAACCACTCATTGTTTGCCCACATTGTGGTCTGGTGGTAGCAGACTTGCAATGGATTCAATGAGATGCTTTGCAATCCCTATATTTTATAGGATCCTCCAAGATGGTCATGTTGGACGATATTGAATGCTTTTGAGTAGTCAATGACGCACATGATAAATGTATTTTTCAATTATGTAATAGTTGTGATTTGATCACATATGCATTGGCCCTCCCTAAAACCAGCTTGCTGTGGTGGTAGTTCTGCTTCTAACCTTTATTTCATGCAATCCTGGATTATGTAGAGCAGAAATTTGCTGGTGTGCAATATCAGGGAGATGGTACAGTAGTTAGTACTCTGTCTCCCTTCTTTAATAAGGGCAGAAAAATCCCTTTATCCAGTCCTCCAGCCAATTTCTAGTCAGCCATATATCACTACAAACTTTCCACTTTAAGAGAGGTACCATGTTCATCAATTGCTTTTAACAATTCTGAAGGTATATTATCTACCTCTGGTGCTTTCACAGCCTTCGTTTTCATAATAGTGTGCCCTATGTCTTCTCACAGGATTGATGGCTCAGATTCTACACTCTTTTGTCATTATGAGTGGCTTTGGCGAGGCACATGGAATGGCACAATAATCTTTCTACGTGTGTTTAATATCATCACCCTCGGTGGGAACTCTGCCCTTGTGATCTTTTATAATGTTTGATTGTGGGGAAAACCTTTTGGTAAGAAGTCTTACCACTGTGAACATATCTTTTATATTTTTACTCTCTTTATAATTCTCAAGTTCCATACACTTGGCCCTCAGATATTCGCTCTTGTCTCATCTAGTCTGCCTATGAATCTGTCTGCTATTTTCATTATATTCTATCCCAGGGATTGGCAACCTTTGGCATGCGGCTCACCAGGGTAAGCCCCCTGGTGGGCCGGGCCGGTTTCTTTACCTGCCGCGTCCACAGGTTTGGCTGATCGCAGCTCCCACTGGCCGCGGTTCACTGCTCCAGGCCAATGGGGGTGGCGGAAAGCGGCGGCCAGCACATGCCTCGGCCCACGCTGCTTCCCACAGCCCCCATTGGCCTGGGACGGTGAACCTCAGCCAGTGGGAGCCATGATTGGCCAAACCTGTGGACGTGGAAGGTAAACAAACTGGCCCGGCCTGCCAGGAGGCTTACCCTGGCAAGCCGTGTGCCAAAGGTTGCCAATCCCTGTTCTATCCTACGTTCTTCCATCTCCAGGCCATTCTGTTTTACCCTACATCGTTTTTCCGCTAGCTCAAACATCTTCTCAGTTAATCATTGGTGTACTCCAACACTGACTTTTCAGAAGGTGTGCTTTGGCAGTTGCAAGTATGAGGGAGTGTAAGTCAATATAAAATACACATAAAGGGGTAGAAGTTGTAACATAATAAAAACTGACAGACTCCTTTTGCATTAATTTACATTCACCTCTGAATCTGGCCTTTTGTGTTTGTTTTGCAGTTTCAGAGTCAAAAGGAATAAGTATAATGGATTTTGTTGATGAGTATGTTGCATTAGTGGCAGCAACCATGGATCATACTAATTACATTTGCAATTAAGTCTGGCCATGGGATAGTTGACCTACCGGCAATTTTATCATAGGTTTGCATAAATAACCAAGTAAGTAACCAAAATGTACTCTCTATTTCAAAAAGCTTAATTTCCTTTCAAACCACTTAGCCCCGGGACAGAGAATTGAATTCTTTCCCCACCTTCTACCCCAACTCCTCAAAAAACCTTTCACCTGTTCCTACTAGTTCCAAACCATCACTTTGAAAATCATATTTCCATTTCAAAATTTTGTACATAATATTGTTACAAATAATCTCTGTTTTTCCAGTTTGCTTATATTGTACACTTGACAGCACTTTGGGGGAAATCTTGGCCCGACTTGATGTTATTGGCAAAGCTCCTGTTGTCTTCAGTAGGGCCTGGATTTTACACTTTGTTTTCACTGTTTTGTTGATGGTCCATTGTACTTCCTGTCTTATGCATTGCACTGGGCCAAGGTAAAGTTCTCATGAACACTTTAGCTTGAGCCCTGCAAGAGAACGCTTACCAGTAATAATAGTAGCAAACAGGAAACAGAAGGGTCAGCAGGCAGGTGCATGCCTAGACTGAAAGGGAGAGGGCTGGAGGAGTGGACCCAAACATGTTTGCTCTTGGTCCTACCTAAATACCCTTTAAACAGTACTGGAAAAATCAGGCCATATAATTTCAGGGGTTCTCTGATAGAATAATTCATAAATTGAAATAAATTAATCTGAAAATTTACAAATTGATAGTGCCCAGTTAATTTAGAGTTGTGCTTCCTCCCCAAATAATCTTTGTGCTAAAACTGATTTGTTCCCTGGAGGATATTAACGTATTTGTATATTGTTTTACCTTTTTTAAAGGTCCTGTACAGGTATGAAGTTGTTCGATTCATCTGCATTGCTAGAAATAGTTTTGCCTGTTTCTATAGGCATGATTACAATGAAAGTAGGCTTATTTTCTGAAATGACATCTTAGAATGCAAAAGGAGAGGGTGGTGGAGTTAGTCTAATAATGCAAGAGATTGCCTTAAAATTTACTCATAGAGCAAGAATACCAGCTCACTTTGTTAGTCTATGCATTTTTCAGGCATATAAACATTAAGAAATGTATTCAACCCTGAATAGTGAGAACTTGTTTCTTCACTTACTATAACTGCATTGAGAAGCCTGCAGCCAAGAAATCCGTTATTCTCCAATCAACAGTAAAACAATCATAATTGGCAAATGTTCTTGGAACCATTTTTCTCTATTGGAATGCACTTTTATTTGTAAAAGATTAAAAATAATATTTAAAAAGCAACAGAGGGTCCTGTGGCACCTTTAAGACTAACAGAAGTATTGGGAGCATAAGCTTTCGTGGGTAAGAACCTCACTTCTTCAGATGCCCTGCATCTGAAGAAGTGAGGTTCTTACCCACGAAAGCTTATGCTCCCAATACTTCTGTTAGTCTTAAAGGTGCCACAGGACCCTCTGTTGCTTTTTACAGATTCAGACTAACACGGCTACCCTTCTGATACTTAACAATATTTAAGATTTTGTTGTATGTTACCATTTTGCTAATGCTACATTATTTTTTATTGGATTTGTTGTTTTCTAATGAAAATGTACAGAAAACCATTTGTTTTATTGGAGGGGGTAAATATGTTTAGATGTGTTGAATGAACATTTCATTGTTTTTAGTAAATTCTGTTAGCTTTTTTGATAGTACTGAATAACAGACAGGTAAAGGCCTGGGCAGAGTTTAATGTTCTCCTATTGATACTTTTGTAACTAATGTGTATGGCTCAGGTTATGGACATATGTACAGTATATACAAATGAAAAGAAGAGCTGTGACAAAGGTCCTATCTACACTACAAACAGAACAATGTTTAGTGTAACTGGGTTGGACAGTAGTAGTAAATATTTATATTATGGTATCACACTGTCTGGAGTGGCTTGCGACTGAGAATTCCTACCTTAGGGAGACTGTCAGAAGCAGGGCAGATACCCTAAACTGGTGGTATGTTCTATAATTCGATTTCACCAAACCAGTAACAAATGTGAATGCCTGAAGTACTATAATAGGCTTTTAATGGAGTCACAGACAGTCCCCTTAGACATCTTGCCACCCAGGCAAGCTGGACTATGTGATAAATGGTCATTTACACAAAAAAATCACAAGTATTCCAGGTTATTCCCTCTCCCAAGAGACCAGTCACTCACTCAGGTCAATTTGCATACTAGATCTCACACCAAAGACAATGCTGGTAGCCAATTCTATACTAAACTAAGTAAAAGTGTATTAGCTAAGAAAAAGGAATGAGAGTTATTGAGAGGTTAAAGCAGGTAAACAAATATGTACTGGTGAGTCACAGACTCAGTCTATAATTCCAAATGGTAGCAGAAATGTAGTAATCTGCCAGTTTCCCAAAAGTCTCTCAAGGTTGGGGATCTCTGTCTTCTTGTTCAGTTATTCTGGTCTGTTAGAATCCAAACAGTTCAGAGATGAAGGGTATTTCCCTGAGTCTATACTTACAGTTTCTTTTCACAGAAAACAAGCTGACAGGGTGAACACCTACACAGGCTCTTTCTTTGATTGGCAGAGAGAGGAATAGATCATCACACACGATGATCACTTGCCTTCATATGCACAAGAATTAGTACTTTCCTGTTAAAGTTTTTCATTTGTGTTATGCAAGGCCTCTTTCTCGATTGATGGTTTATTTAGTTACAGGGATATACACAACGTAAATGTTTGCTATTACATCAGAACAGGATACAGATAAGTGAAAACAATTCATGTAACATCCCATTAATTTTCATGAAGTTTAATCACAAAGTACATTCTTATACATTTAACAATCACTTTGATCTATACTAATACACAAGTCAATCAGCCTGGCTTCCCGCTATGCATTTGTAAGTGTTCAGTGAGGCCTGGAGCTTTGGCATGACCTGGCACCTGGTCTGCCAGCATCACATATGGTAGCATCTAAAGTCCCCAATTGGGATTAGAGTCCACTGGGCTGGGTTGTGTTGTACAAACATATGTCTGTTGGACAAAGGTAGAGTTAACATGCTTTATCATGTGTAAATACTACAGTTTATTGATAGAGTTGACATGTTATGCTGATAAGAAGCACACAGAATCTTTTAAAGGGGATAAGGCAATATACCACATTTATTGAGAGTATAATTTAAGCATTAAAATCAGCATGCTTCCATTCACACACACACACACACACACACACACACACCAAAAAGTTCTGCAGCTGGATTTTATAGTTACTAGTCCTTAGTGTTGCTCAGTCAGTTCCAGTGGCCAGCTGAAACTGCACATGAGGGCGGGGAGCTGGGCCTCTGTCGAACGTGTTCGAAGCTCTGATGTTGATGCAGAACGAACCCAAAGTCCCAGGGCATTACACCCTTCTTTTATTGTGATAAGTTCCCATACAAGGTACTTAATTTAAGGTACATTCTCTTCATCCAACAGCACATAAAACACATTATGACAAACATTATTCCAATTAGCACAAAGAAAACAATTGAGATGAATCATAATATTTAAAACTGATGTCCATGAGGGGGACCAGCCTCTGAAAATGTCATACCAATGGTACTCTATCATTTGTTGAGCTCGTGTGGATATTTTTAGAATTTCAGTTCCTTGGTGCAAAATAGCCAGACTTCGTGTTAGTATTTTTGTCCAGGTTGCTGCAGTCAATTGAGTAATTTGCTTATTCTCTGCTAGCTATTGCTACGAGATGGTCCAATTAACCCCCAAAGAAAAGTTAAAACTCAAAGCATTATTGGCATCTACTGGGTTAACATCCTTGTTTTCATGAACCGGAAAATAGTAAGTCATGGTGGGGGTTTGCAATATTGTTACATTGCACATACATTGTTGTACAGGTGGCCTTTGAGTATACTTTTCCTGCCACACAATTTTTTCCACTCTAACAATTCAACACAATTCTTTCCATCATAGTATACTTTGGTGGTGCTATTATCCAATTCATCCTAGTAGCACGTTGCTAAATTTTTGGTTTGCACGGAGCAAGGCTCCTCTAAAATCGGCAAGGTGGGGCATACCGACTGTCAGGTAGTCCATTTTTCACACCCACTGTAATCAATGATGTCTCCTTTCTCATTTAAATACATTCCTGCCAATTGTGGGGCCCAAATATGCCTTCCCTGTAGGGTTGGGAGTGCTAGGAAAGACCATAAGGTGTTCAGGTACCTGGCAGGGCAAACCCGTATCACCTGGATAGTAATATATCCTGTTAGGGTGTTTGTGTATACGTATGATTCCATAGGCTTATACCATTCTAGAACATAAGGGAGGAAAAGATTATTTCTATGTCTGCTGGGAAGGGGGGGTTAAGGCAGACATATCCTTGGCTCAGATCCAATCCATCTCTCTTTCTATTAAAACAATGGCTAACAGCTGTTGCTCAATTAACTGTGATGTGTAGCATTGTTACCATGGGTGCCACATATGCCTTACCGGGTGGTTGTTTTTTAAGTAAATGTGGGTAGGGTCTTTCCATTATTGGAGGACCATTGAACAGTAGCACTGTTATGTTGCACACAAAAATCGTTTTGTTCACCAACACTGTAATCGTGTGCACCTCTAATGGTGGAAAGGTGTGTGAACCAGGTTCACTGGGTTCACAAAAAGGATTAAAATCTATGATTGGCTCCATAGGGGTTGTCACCTCAATCACGCAGTCACGATCCTCATTGGTTATATTAACCTAGGCTTGGAATGTAATTTGTATGAAGGGCCCATACAGGGTATTGTTATGCATGAACCCTGTTCCACTCTCCAATTAAATCATTATAGCCCCCAGTCTGTGTATGTTATCCCTGAACCCCGAAAGCTTATAAATATCCCCCCAAACAACAACATCTTGCCTTTAGCAGGCTCCTGGCAGGACTCCCTTAAGATCAGGTAGTGTGTGAGGGAATTTCTATTGGGGCACAGGAATTCATGTGATTAGTGGCAAGTATATACTTCTAGTCCATGTACAATACCTGTAATAATTAAACACAAACAGATTAAGAAAACAATTGTATCTGTGACACATGAACCTATTTAGTTTGCTGTCTTTTTCAATATGATACACTAGTGGGTTAAGACAGTCAGCTATGGAATAGGGACCTGTCCACTTAGACCTGTGTGAGCCTTTCCCCCTAGCTTTAAGTACATTACCTGGTCACCGGCTTCCCATAAATCAGAATCAGTGGCTTTTTGCTTGTACAATTTTGTATTCATTTGTTCAATAGCTCGATTCACCCTGTATTGTAAGGTAGTTTTGTTTTCTTGCAATTGTTTAAGCCACTGAAAGTAGTCATGCTGGGTTGCTGTAGGGCAGGGATGGGCAAACTTTTTGGCCCGAGGGCCTCATTGGGGTATGGAAAATTGTATGGCGGGCCATGAATGCTCACAAAATTGTGGGTTAGGGTACAGGAGGGAGTGAGGGCTCCAGCTGGGGGTGCACGCTCTGGGGTGGGGCTGGGAATGAGGATTGGGGGTGCAGGAGGGTGCTCTGGGCTGGCACCTGGTGGTTTGAGAACAGGAGTGGTATCAGGGCTGGGGCCGGGGGTTGGGGCATGGGAGGGGGTGAGGGGTGCAAGCTCTGGGCGGCTTACCTCAAGCAGCTCCAAGAAGCAGCAGCATGTCCTCCATCCAGCTCCTATGTGGAGGTGTGGTCAGGCAGCTCTGTGCGCTGCCCTGTCTGCAGGCGCCGCCCCTGCAGCTCTCAGTGGTTGTGGTTCCCAGCCAATCAGAGCTGCGGGGGCGGTGTTTGGGGCAGGGGCAGTGTGTGGAGCCCCCTGGCTGCCCCTATATGTAGTAGCCGGAGGAGGGACTTGCTGCTGCTTCCAGGAGCCACGCGGAGCAGGGCAAACCCCAGACCCCGCTCCCCGACTGGAGCTCAAGGGCCGGATTAAAACATCTGGAGGGCCGGATGCAGATTATTGCTTAAAATACTTTTTTTTTTTTTTTTTTTTTTTTACAAATTTCCTTGCTGATTGCAGGCAAAACAGAGGAATTACCCCCATACTTTCCTGTGTTTTTGTTCTATGGGTAGGCCATGTTTTAATCAAAGCTAGCAAAATGGAGTATGAAGCAAAATAAGCAAAATGGAGTACAATTTTACTTGAAACAGTTTCTTCTCATTAAGCTTTTGCTTACAGACATATCATTTTATGCTAGGATTTAGCTGTTTACAGATTGCATAGATATAATAAAACCTATATCGTGATTATCAGCAGATCTCAAAGTGCTTTACTAAGAATGTCAGTATCATTACCCCTATTTTATATGTACTAGTTGCAGTGGTGCAGGAGTTATTTTGGCATGGATATATTCAAACCCCAGTTACTTATTCAGTAAGCCTTTGAATAATGGAGGTATATGCTGCACAGAAATCGAGTGTGGAGTGAGAGAACACAATATAGGTCAGGACAGGAACCCTTTAAGGATTTCAGAAGATGAATTACTGAGGTGACCCAAGAGACATTTTGATATATATTGATTTTCAAATCCCAGTTGTTCAAATAACAAAGCAATTGCATAATGAAGGATGGGGCTGTTAAAGAACAGTATTTTGTGCAGAAAAATAGCATTGGCTCAAGCAGGAGTGTCATTTTAGCCTAATTGTCTAAGAATCAGCTAATTTAAGAATTGGAAGAAACAACGTTTCTTAAGGTTAGAGGGACCACCTATTATATATTTCAAAGACTGAAATATAACTACATGAAAAATATAGACCATCCTGACTTTTTTTAATGGAATTCCACTTTACAATCTTTTATTATGTTGCAAAAATCATACATTTGAACTACCGTGTGTATCACTTTGCCTGACCAGTTCCTGAAAACAAAATTATCTGAGCAAATGCTTCTTATTGGACAAGTCACAGAATATTAGACACTAATAAGAGATGTTAACTAATATACAGATATAGCTATAGAATGAGTGGCCACTATACTTGGAGCCACCTGAGAACTACTTTACTTATATATACTCAACGCTTAGTTCCCCATTCAAATTAACAGTAATTTGTACAGTGCAAGATAGTGGAGGGGCGTGGGATGGTCTTCTCATTGGTTACAGCAGATCTGGAAGGTGATGCTGTGGCACTGTATGTGGCAGATTGGGAGGGGCCACTTTGCAGCATGAGGAATAGAATTGGGGTGGTGTATCAGCAATTTGTGGGACACATTCATGTCTTGGATTATATATAATTTAAATACATTTGTTTTTGGTTTTTATTTTGTGTCCTGGGAATGTCAGTGTTTAAAAAACAGGTGAAAAATCAGTAAAAACTGAAAATGAAAGGCCAGTGTTTGGGGTGTGTTAGGGATGACCAGTACTCATAGGAGGTGGCATGAGGGGAGCCTTCCATTGCCTACAGGCTTTTTGCTGCAGTGGCCAGGCGATCTTGGCTGCTGGGACTCATCTCCCCCCCCCACTGCACTGGGGGAAGCCGACACAACTGTGCTGAAGGGCTGGGGTCAGGAGAGGCATCTGTCGGGCAGGGAAAGCAGATGGTGGCAATCATCAGCCCCTCTGCCAATCTCATTCCCCACACCAGGCAGCCGCCAACCGGCAGCAACTCTCCTCTGCTCAGGTGTGCTGTGCTGTCGGGCAGCGCCTGTGTGAGGCTGAGCCAGGTCTGGGTAGGTTTGCCAATTTTGGTTGGACACATCCCTGGAGGTTTCATCAGATGACATAATCTTTAATTAAAAATTAATTTTTAATTCCTGGAGACTCCAGAGCAATCCTGGAGGGTTGGCAACCTTGGTCTGGGGTGTTCCTGCACTTGCCAAATTCAGGTTAAAATCTGATGACCTGGTTTTTCAAAAATCTGGTAATTTTGTGGGGGTAGGAAATGGGCAGAAATCCAAACTTAAGGGTTGTGTAACCCACTGCACTAATGTAGTAAAGCAGGCGCCTAACTGGTGACAATGAGATGCTAGGCTCATACGATCAGTTTCAATAGTAGATAGGGTGCTGACAACCCATCTCCTTTTAAACTGGAGCTGGAGCTTGGTCAGTGTGTGAATGGGGTTATGTGGCTGGGGTGCCTGTGACAGCAGGGACTTGATGACCCACACGCCCCCTTGTACCCCTCGGTCCCTCTGAGCCAGTAACGCCTCCTATTGCCCTGCCCCAAAGACCCTCATCCCATCACTGTCAAGGGAGGCGGAAGCCCCGCCCATTGCCCTATGAGCCCCGCCCACACCCCCACTCGACCCCGCCCCCATTCGCTGCCGACGCGAGCCCCGCCCCCTGCCGCTCTAGTCGCTGTGTGTGGCAGTTGCCAGGCCCCGCGGCGGCGTCTGTTGGTGCGCGGCCCTGTACAGCCGCCGCCCAGCCGGGGCCGCCCCTTGCCACAGCGGCGCGGCCCCCTCCCCCACCCCGGCTGAGGTAAGCGTCCCCCTCCCATGGGAATCCCCTCTCCTGTGGGCTCAGATCCCGCTCTTCTCCTCCCCCCCCCCGTGACTAGATCCCTCCGCCTCCGGCCCACTCACCCCCCCCCCCGTCACTAGATCCCTCCGCGCCCCTCACTGATCTACCCCCGCCCGGCCCGGCTCCCCCCGCCCCGCTCCCCCGGGCGCCGGGATCCCCTCCCTGCGGGCCGCTGCGTTTTGCCCTGGGAGTCTCGGCCTGTCTTACCAGCCCCCGGGGCCCGGGCCCGGCTGTGCGGTGGGGCTGGATCGGGTCCCAGCCTCAGGCCGCTCCCCGGGCCTCGGCCCGCTCCGCCCGGCTGCGGGGGGAGCCGTGACATGGCTGGCCCCATCCCTGGAGAGTCCGCCACTCCTCGGGCCTGGGGGGTTGGGGAGCTCCTCGGCCCGGAGCTGGTAGCTGGGTTGGGGCTGCTCCACTTTTGTGTCCATTGATAGTGAAGCTGGTTGGGGGAGGGGTGCAGCAGCTAGGGTGACCAGATGTCTGATTTTATAGGGACAGTCTTGATTTTTGTGTCTTTTTCTTATCTAGGCTCCTATTACTCCCCACCCCTTGTCCTGATTTTTCACACTTGCAGTCTGGTCTCCCTAGCAGCAGCAGCAGCGTTAAGAAAGTGTCATTGAAAAGTCAGTGACCCATCATCGCCTGCTTTATGAATCAGGGCATTTCTATGCGAGAGCAGTCAGGCTTTGAGTCAGCATTGAATAAAGGAGGGGGCCAGTCTGCTCATCAAAGTAGAGGTACCTCTAGAAACCTCCAGTGTACAGTTTGTGCACTGCATGAGCTGAAACATCTATTATGTGTGCAGATCAGTCATAGTTGACTTTTGTACTGTACATCTAAAGCGTTTTTTTTTTTTTTCCCCCAGGGGATATCAGTAGGGGTGGTGGAAGCTTCCTAAAAGTGTGTGTGTGGGGGCACCAATGGCTGAACTGCCTCTTCCCCCAGATGCCCTGCTCGCCCTTGTGGACAGTAAGAAGAGGGCCCTGAACTCCCCCCCTCCCCCGTTCTGGTGCCCCTGAATGTCAATTTAGTACAGTGGTTCTCAACCTGCTGGCCGCTTGCAGCCCAATCAGCACGCAGATATGTGACATCCTCAGGGTCATATAGGTAGTATATGTATTGTGTGGATGCAATAGAGCTATAGAGAGCTGCATTTGTGGCCCAAAATGGTAAATAGATTGAGAAACACTTTAACAAATGCTCTCGCATATACAACTCCGGAATTCTGTATCTCAGTGTATTGTCTCTGAAAACAGCCAAAACAAATTAATGTGGGCAACTCTAGGATTTACCCTACAGTGTGATCATATAAAGTGAATAATTCTAATGTCAAACTACACCCATTGAATAGGTACATCAATTGCTGAGATACTTTCTCATCTCAACATCAGAAAAGTTCAAAATTGATTCAGAAGTAGGTTGTCAGTTGAGATTTCATCCAAACTCTTATGGACTTCTCTAGCAGGATGACTAGTGAACCTTACAATAGAATGAAATCTTTTTCATTCTCTCAAGATGAAATGGATCATTATCCAAAGTATATGAGAGAACATTAATGTACGAAGCTATACAGCGCTGTACATAAATTTCAATTAACTTATACCAGTGAATCAAAAGAAGAGGAGGTCTGTATGTTTGGTGTGGTTTTTTTTACCAGCAACGTTTGGTCAACTGTCTACTTTGTGATAGGCATGTTCAAGTGAATACACTGATTTAATTTAGTGTTTATGGTTGGTAACCTTTATACTTGAAGAAAATTTAAAATAAAGGATTCATATTACTGAGCCAGAAGCATAGATTAATACACTATCTATCCATTGAATGGTGGTTAAGCATTTGAGTTGCCATCCATTTTAGTATTTATATATAATATCTTTGCTTTCATTTTCCATCATAAATGTCTCTCTGTATTTAACTTTTTCATTTTGGAGGTTGAGAGCAGACATAATACCAAGATTTAATCAATAATAAAAGTAATCTTTTTTTACTCTTACTGGAACACTGAAACATATGTATTGGTAGTGCTGGAGGTGGAATGCTTGACTAGATGGACTTGTCTGTTTTGGTATTACTGTTTTGGTATTACTGTTCCTTAGCTTGCTGATAGGTTAGTGTTTGAAAAATAAGCCTCTTGACTTCTTTAGGAATAAGTCAAAATAACTGAACTGTATAATTTCTGTAGCTTTAAACTAGTCTTACATGGACTTAGAATTCATTTATCAGTGCATTGGGATTAAATGTTGTTGTCTCCTTAACTTGGTAATGTATTCTAACTTGATTAAATCTCACAAGTTCTTGCCCCAACTTTCTGAAATGCTTTGTATACCATTGTCTAGGGCCATCAGCTAATTTGATAACTAATATCTTTTTAGACTTGACTTTCCCGGTTGAATTCTAGTGGTCTGCCTGGATGTTTGATGTGTGAGTTAACAACTTTTTGTTGAAACGTTCTGTATAACCAGATCTGATTTCTAGTGAGTGAGAGAACCTAGACATTATTCTTACAGTGGTAGTATGTTAAATTCACAGTTAGGAATAAGAACAATTAAAATTATTTTTGAAAATTGAATTTAAATATTGAAGAGATACTCTAGCAGGTTTTAAAAATTGTATGATCAATACATTTTGTTGTAAAACCACATAATCAAACATCATACTTCAGTGTATCAGCTGATCACCACAGGGTCAGGAAGGATTTTTCCCTATGGCAGCATTTCAAAAATAGCCAGGTCCATTATTATTTGGGATGTGGTGTGGTGGTAATATCTTACTCTAAAGATCAGGCATAATCCTCTGCCAGGCACAGTGTATTCAATTTGTACCATTAGTCTGATCCGGCATGGCAAATAGTCTGTTATAAAGCTAAAGTTTCAGAAAATAAAAGGGGATATCTTACAACTGTGTTATTGTTAGGGATCTCTTTCATGGCTATAAAATATGAGTTTAAGTGTGAAAATGCTTGCAAAAGCTTGTCACATTTTAAAATGGCTCAGAATTTCTAAAATCAAATATTTCTTTAAAGGTTCTAAAGAATCCACAGGTATTCTTTGGTTTCCTGGAAAATGCACCTGACAGAGGCCTGAGAGATTCCCCATGCCCTTAAAAGGTAATCCCTATTGAATGTAAAAGTTGCTGTTTTGAAGACTCCCTTAATCCTACTCAGGAAAATACAATAAAAGCCTCTTATGCCCATACAGTGTTTGGATGGTAGCCTGGGGCTCCTAAATTCGAATTCGTTCATGAATGCAGTCTCATGAATTTCTGAAAGTAGGAATACAACTAATTTCGCTCACTAGGGGAAAAATAATGGTGGCTTATCTACATTCTGAGGAATATAGCCTCTCAGGTCAGCATGTAGGAGTGATAGCAAAGAAAAATAGCTTTAGTCATAAAGAGGAAAGCTACTACTATTTTAACTTTCACTAATTCATTGAGTGCACTTCCAGATTTTACTACTTAACATTTAACTTTAAAGCCTTAATGGACCATTCTCCTTAAAAGGACCAACTGTTGTTTCAGCTGTGATCAGATGGATTGAACTGACGATAGTCAGTCTATAAGGAAGGTTTGGGAAAGAGCAGGAGAGAGGTACTGCAAACATAGGATTCTGGAATTCCTTCTTACTCGCTAGATGAAGTTGGTGGCATAGACTGTTTTGTTTGGTGTGCATTGCTTGCTGCTTGTTATGAGGTTCATGAGTAGTTATTGCCTTATGTTGTCTGTATCTTTTGAAAACCATAGGCTATTAAGGGGGAGCTAGCCAGGTAATCACCTCAAGCCTTCAAGGGTTCTTGGCCCATGCTTATAAAAATATTTATAAAATAGATATCTATTTTATAAATTTTATTTAAACTCAAACTAAAATAAAATTGAGCAAACATATCACCAAATCTAAAAAAAACCCCACTATCAGATCAGAATCATATCATGATAAAATCAAACATGTTAGTCTCAGTATTGGATTGGGATCAAATAAATACCAAAAGTAACCAGTCCTTGTATGCTCTCAGGAGTTGATGAAGGTGGCTGTCTACTTGGTTATAAACCCCAGCTAAAGAATTTTATCAAAGTCAGTCCGATCTATAATTTGAGAAGAGTTAAATATTGTAATAGTGAAAATAAATTGTCTGAACCTCAATGCCAATGATAAAGCTGCCTTCTTAGACTTACGTTTTATTGTGGTGGCTAACCTTTCCTTCCCTCCATCCTAACAGAAATACTATAATACAGACTTCAACAGAACATTCCTGATAAACAAAAGTTTAAAACCTCTTATTTACTGGAAATTACATATGACAGTTTAGTCTCTGAGGATTTGTAAACATGGAACATGCTTTAATGCATATCTGTGAGATGCACTGAGGTCTGTTAAAACCTGGGGAAATTTTCCCCATGTGGCCTTTATGGGTGCACTCTCACAGATGCATACACACAGCCATGCTCACACCCCAAAAATAGAAAGGCTGGGATGACTCCCAGTTAATAAAAAACAAGCCAACAATAGAAAAAAGATAATTAAGATAACGAGTTTGTGAGCTCTTTACCTTCCGCATTCTTCTGGATTCTTGTAGAATAGGAGCTGGAACTGCAGATGAGGAGCCAGACAGCGATATTCTCCTGGCACAGTAATTATCACTAGTGGGCTTCCTTTGGGTGCAGGGAAAGTCTAGTCAAAGGCTGGTTTGGGCTGTTTGTTGATGTTGTGACTTTCTCTCACCAAGATGATCAACCTTTGATATTTCAGAATCAACGTCTTCCCTTAGATGCCTTATTAATTTGAAAGTTAAGGTTTCTCAGCCTTACCACTGATGCTTATGGTTTACAAATTTTGCTTGCTTCACCTTGCAACTCTTTCCTCCAAGGTCTTCAGACAAATCAAGTGTGAGGCTTACCTTGGAGACATTCAACTGTTTAGTTCAGCTTAAAATAGGTGCAACAAGTTGGAAAATCCCACTTAAACCAGCAATTTTAAAAAATACTGTGGTCCACATCAGAGACTATGCATCTGCAATCACCCTCAAAATGTCAAAAATCCAGACACATAAGACCACTTTTCTGGAAGCTGACGTGGTTGTAAGACATTAAGTTACAAGTTTACAAAAGTATTCAACATAAAACCCTGTGAAAACAATGAATAGGAAAAACCCTAGCCCAGCAAAACCAGGTTCTCAGCATTCAGTCATCAGCAAAATAAAATAAATTCAGTCTTAAGACAAATTTCTTTGCTCCAGTTTGTTCTTTGCTAACCCACTTCACCTTGAATGATGCCTTGGAATGTATTAACTACTTATGTTAAACAATCTGTTCCACCTTGAATGTAGCCGTTACACTTTGAGTGCATTTTCCAGACCTGAAGAAGAGCTCTGTGAACCCTCAAAAGCGTCTCTCTCGCACCAACAAAAGTTCATCTTATAAAAGATATTACCTCATCCACCTTGATTTTCTAATATCCTGGATCAGCACAGCTACAAGAACCACTGTGTATGACCTAAAAACAAATGATCTTTTTCTTCTGACAATCAAGGCAATTAAAATAACTTTTCTATTTTGGAACTGGGGCTGTAGATCATACAGCTTATATTCTGAAAGCGACATGTTGATAAAGAAAAGTTTCTTTAAATCTCATCAAGATGAAATCCATTTGAAAGATAAAATTTCAAATATTTTATAAGGTCTAGATACCCTTACAAGATATTCTCACCCTGGGGTGTACTTAAACTTTGTATATTGGATAGGGAATGTTCCTTAAATCATAGGATGTTACAGATTAAAAAAAAGACATGTCATATTTCCTGCCAAAGCAGGATTATTCCATATGGAACTCTTGTAGCTTATTTTGGTTCACTGTTAAGTGTTCCAAGTGATAGGACTTCCACCACTGTTCTTAGACTCTTCTGAAGTCTACTACATCTCATACCATGCTCTATTGCTGGAATAGTCTCCCTGTTCTCATCTGCCAAGAACCTTGTTTTTTAAAAAAGCACTCCTTAAAGTCTTCATATACACCGCTACCTCGATATAACACGAATTTGGATATAACGCGGTAAAGCAGTGCTCCGGGGGGGCAGGGCTGCGCACTCCGGTGGATCAAAGCAAGTTCAATATAACACGGTTTCACCTATATATAATCCAGTAAGATTTTTTTGGCTCCCAAGGACAGCGTTATATTGAGGTAGAGGTGTATTTAATCAATAATCCCCACGCATTCCCTTTATTGAACGGTTGTAAAAGATTGAGGAGAGAGTGTTTTACACTGTAAATTACATGTAATGTCCTGCATTGCTGTATTCTGGGGTTCTCAAACTGTGGGAAATGACCCCAAAATGGGTTGGGACCCCATTTTAATGGGGTCGCCAAGGCTGGTGTTGGCCCTGGGCCCTATAGCAAGTCTGAAGCCCAAGCCCCACCGCCCATGGGTTACATGTCCACCATCCAGGGCAGAAGCGTTTGGGCTTCAGCTTTGCGCCCTCTCCTCCCCTCCCCACCCCCGCCCACCTCCAGGGCAGCAGGGCTTGGGGAGGCTTGGTCTTCGGTCCCCCCCTCCTGGGGTCACGTAGTAATTTTTGTTGTCAGAAGGGGGTCGTGGTGCAAGGAAGCTTGAGAACTGCTGCTGTATTCCATTAACCTGTTCTTTCTATCTCTGTTTTTGGATTCATTGGGAAAAGGTAAGTGTGGGTATTTGTGTAAGTAGCATGGACAGGCCCGTGGGCATCAGCACCTAAAACATTTTCACTGATAAGTAGCTAACTGAGGAATAAAGGTAGATAAAGGCAGGGGTGAGGCTGGGGAATGTCCCTCACCATGCCTCTTAATTGGCCAAAAGCTCCATGGCCATGGAGACAGTGTGCAAGTTGCTACAGTAATGTTCTTAGAATGGCTTAAAACCTCGTATTTGTTCCTTAAAGTAGTCAGAGCACAAAGGGAAACTCTAGTAATCTGTTGGAGGGTTTCTGACAGAAGGGATGTTACAAAGGGAGAGGGAAATGTACAGAAAAATATGGGCAATCCAACTTTGTCTGCACTAAGTGACTACATAAGATACAGAAAATCTTTCCTTTTTGTTTAGAGGGGAAAAAATCTCTTTAGACTGATGTGCTTGTCAGGAGTGGCATCTACTGTATAAAAAGTTCTAGTACTAGATCTCATCTTCTGAACCTTTATGGTGACTCTTACACTGCTGTCTTCCATCAGTAGCCCATCCCAATGGATTCTGATTCATAACCATTGTTGTATTTAACTGTATGTAAATTATTTGCATGTTTCCAGTCATCTTTTGATGATAGAGTATGGTCTGATCAAGTAGAAAAATCTGATTGGAATTAACATTTTGCCTAGTTCTTACTCCTTTACAAATATTAACTGAGTGCATGCTGCACATATGTTGGTTATTTTGAGGTCTTGACTCATTGTATATGGTAGCCTAAAATGTTTTTCAAGTCTTGGTTAGGTACTGGCCTAGGTGGACAGGGCAAAATATATTAAAATGATGGTTATTGTAATCATGGTTCTCAACACTTTTGTAAGTTTTGCCTCCCTCTGCTAGTGCTAGCACTTGCCAGCAAAACTATAATATGAGACAAAGGCCAGTCTTAAACTACTTCAGGGTTGCGGTATTTTTGGTACTGTGGACAGAGGTCTAGGATGAAACAAGGAAGCTCCTAGAGAAGAATGCAGTTTTAACCAATGCATTTAAGACTACTTTGGAAACAAGACATACTGATGAACTCAAAGTTAACATACATCTTGGAAAGTATAATCCAGTAGGGTTTTATTTTGCTAAAAAAACATCAGGGACATGTTAGAATGCCTGCAACAGAGCTTTTTTTTTTTTTTTTTTTAAACATATATCAGTGGCTGGACAAGAGATCAAGTAGTGATTATCTCAATTTTCTGTAATTGTTACCTGTTTACTTCTGTTTGTGCTGTTAAGAGTTTGCATGGCTTGCGCTTTCATTTCCTCTTCTGTTTAGGCTATCAGTAATTGTCTTCATTTTGTGTACTTCTAGTGGCTTTTCTATTGCTCTTTCATGGAGCTTTCCGGGTGGATCAGTGTAAGTGCTGTGTAGTATCTGTTCCTACTTGAATCGTTATCATATCCTCCATAGGTAAGCTAAACCCAAAATTTACAGAGTAGGCTATGTTATTTGGTCATTCCCATTTCTAGATTCTGTGTTTTGATGGTCAAGCTATAATACCAACCGAAATTGAATCTAATTCTAAGTTTAGGAAGCATGTTTCTAAAAATTGTTTTGCAAGCAAATTGAGTATTTTGAGGAAGTAACAGTTATTGGGGGAAGAGAAAAAGATACTTAGCACATAACTAGTGCTGTGTCAAAACCTTCCTTAAAGATTAAGACTAGCCTAGGAAAGTGGTATGTATTGAGTAGGGAAGGAGTGAGAGTCTTGAAGAGGAATATTTATGATTTAGATGTAGTTTGGGTTGGGCAGAAGTGACTATTGTAATGTTACTAGTAGCTACTATTCACTATAAGCTGATTTCTCTAAAAATGAGTTCTTAACTCATCCTAAAAATATTGTCAACATAGAATGGCTTATTGATAGATAATAGTGAATAGAACTGTAGAGGAATTTGTCCAGTGGGATTCCGCAAGGCTTGGTGACAGGCTCAGTCTCAACATCTTCATTAAAATTTGGAAGGGGTAAAAAGCACAAAATTAATATTACAGGTTTACTACAGATACTACTTTTGGAGGTGCTCTCCATACTAGTGAAGATAACCACACAGAACAAATTAGAAGTGAGAAATATGGGCATGAAACAACCAAAATGAAATTCAAATTAAAGCAACAAACTAATAGGTATAGCAGATAATAGGCGGGAATACAGATTCACTGGCAAGCTGAAAAGTGGAAAGCAGTAATGCTTAGAGACCTCAATGTGATAATGGACGGTAAGTTTATAGTAGAGTCCAAAGTGTAATTATTTAATGCCGTATGACAGTAAAACAGGCCAGTGTGACTTTGGGCAGTATTGTTACAGGCATGTCATTGGGAAGGGAAGTAGTAGTCCCTTTTTATATGATTAGTGAGACTGCATTTTTACTTTGCTATGACTGTACATCATTTTACAGTGTTCCCCAGTGCACCCATCCTAGAATTCCTGTCCTGAAGCACTTAGTCTAAAGCCATAAGTAGGTAAATACAGACATTTTCAGAATAAACAATGTAATAACTCATAATATTATCATTGTTAGGTACTTCAGTACCAGAATGACTACTCAGAAGTGATCAGAGAAGTGGACCATAAATGATTAGGGTTTGATTTCTGAGGAATAACTAAGAGCTGTGTATTGCAGTAGTGTAGCTGAAGGTTGACAATACCAAGGATGGAGAAATCAAATAATGGGATGACATTAGAAAAAAATCAGAATCAAAATCAAGAAGATTTTGTTGATGGGGAGATCTATATTATTAGACCATGAAATATTCAAGGGAAATGGTGAAATTCCCATTATTTTGGGCACGTGAACGTAAACTAAATAAAACACTGCAAAATTACCTGCAGGAAATGTCTGTACTGCAGGAGAAACACAAGACACAACCAAGTCTGTTCCAGCTCTTAATTTCTTAGCTGATGCATATCCTGTTGTAAGATGGTTCAGCTGGGCAAAATATTAGTAAGTAGAATTGATGGACAAAATATTAGTAAGTAGAGGTGATGGGGAGGAATGAAAGAACAACTTCCGCAAAAAAAATAAATATCTGTAGATATGTTTAAATTCTTGTTTTGCAGGGTTTGGCATGGAACGATTTCCTCAACTTTTGAAAAATGAGAAAGGCAAAGTTATGATTAAAGCTAAGATTTTTGTCACAGGTATTTTTAGTAAAAGTCATGGACAGGACATGGGCAATAAACAATAAATCATGGAAACTTGAGCCTTGCAGCATGGGGCAGGAGTTGAAGCCTCACCACGCGGGGCTGAAGTCATGGAGGTCATGTAAAATCATGGAAACCGTGATCGACTCATAGTCTACGTTATGATGTTTAACTTTTCATTTTACCACTCTGTCTTTTTGAAAGTTGAGGAAATTTTAAAAAAGTTGAATGGGAAGGGGGGATTTTTAGTCTGTTAAATTCAGTGGCAAAAAAAGCAGAGGGGGCAAAAACAATGTGAATTTTGAAAGTGTTTTGTTTTTTAAAAATAAACAAAATGAAAAGTTCAGTTTGAAACAAAATACAAACTTATTTAGTTATGAATAGGGCCGTGAAATACCTGTCACAGACCGTGAAATAAATTGCTACCTGGTGGCAGTTCAGAGGTTCACCTGGATGTGTTCTGTCTCAGTCAGTTAGAAGACCCTTCATTTAATCTGATCTCCCCCTTGCTCCTGCTCCTAGCTGTTGGGGAGGGACAGAACTTGTCTTTCCTCTGCACGGCCGCTCTTGGTCTCGGGTGTGGGGGGAATGACCCACCTCGGAGTGCCTTCTCCTACTGCAGGAAGTTCCTGCAGCTGGAGGAGACTTGTGGAGTTGGGTCCGATCTCCCCATGCTCCTGGAAGTCCCCACTTCTAGCTGTGATTCCCCATGCTGGGTTGGGGAGAACCAGGACTTGTCCTTCCCTTGCATGGCAGCTCTGGGGGGAAGGAGGAGAGCTCAGACCCACTTCCTGGTATCTTTTGGTTTGGGCCCCCATGGTTACAACACTGAAATTTGAGATGTAAACAGATGAAAATGTGAAATTGACCAATTAAAAAACCCTCTGGCCGTTAAATTGATCAAAATGGATTGTGAATTTGGTAGGGCCATAGTTATGAAATTTCTCATTGAGAAATCAATGTTGTTAATTACTTATCTATGGGAATTCTTCAGTGAAACCTCATTTTTGTCAGAAACATTTGGTTTTGCTTGGAAAATTGATCAGCTCTCTTAATAAGGGTAATTGAGATACTACCAGTGTAGTAGCCGAGAGATCCACAATATTTAATAGAAATAATTTCCAGATACATAAGGCATATAAGTGATTTTGATTTAATGCCTTAAATCTACTTTAGCATTAAAGAAGAAACTAACTACATACCCTCAAATTTCCTCAGTACAAAATAAATTGCTACTTGGTGGCAGTTCAGAGGTTCACCTGGATTTGTTCTGTCTCAGTCAGTTAGAAGACCCTTCATTTAAAGTCTTGAGGTCCTTTTGTCTTTTGGATCATGTCCTATGTGGGTAATATTTTTCATCCTCAGGGGAAAAGCTCCATCTTCTGCTTGTCTTTAATACAAAACAACACCATCTACCTAGCACACCATCATTTCCTATTAAATGAGATGATACTCTGTTTCTTGGTTGCAAGAGTAGGTGGTCCAGCTGCCCCAGATGTGCATTCCTAAGCAGCTCAACACCTCCACCTTCCCAAGTATTACCCAGCCTTCCCAAACAGGTAAGTGGCTTTGGGAGAAAGAGAGGATAACAACATCTTTATAACAGACATAATTTTGCATAAACAATCCAGCAAATTCTGTGTCTAGTTTCAGCGCACCCTGCACAATTTCACGTATATGACTACAATGATCTAAGAATTCTGGTATCAACATTTTGTAAACTAAGTAAATTTTGGGTAGCTTTCTGCCAGTTTATCAAGATGCGTTGGTTTTTTGTTTTTTTTACCATTGTCATTTTCCTCAATAAAGATAATAGCTGATTGTTTAAGACTTTAGTATAGTGTGTAATTCTTTTTAGATTAACTAGGTCAGAAACTCAACCTTTCCAGACTACTGTACCCCTTTCAGGCGTTTGATTTGTCTTGCATACCCCAAGTTTCACTTCACTTAAAAACTACTTATGTATTTTTGTCAGTTTTCGTATACAAGTGTCACAGCACCCTATTATTGAAAAAAGTTATGTTCGCGATTTTAAGTGAAACGATGTTAAGGGAATCCAATTTCCCCATAGGAATTAATGTAAATGGGGGGGTTAGGTTCCAGGGACATTTTTTTCACCAGACAAAAGAACACTCTCTCTCTCTCTCTCTCTGTTTTAAATAAGCAACTTAATACTGGTACACAGCGATGATGATTGTGAAGCTTGGTTGAGGTGGTGATGTCAGAGGGTGGGATATTTCCCAGGGAATGTCTTACTGCTAAATGATGAACTAGCAATTGACTGAGCCCTCAAGGGTTAACACATTTTTGTTAATGTAGCCTCACACTCTACAAGGCAGCACGAATGGAGGGAGGGGAGACAGCCTGGCAGACAGACACACACATCCTGTGTGTGTGTGAGAGAGAGAGATGCACATTGCCCCTTTAAGTACGCTGACCCCACTCTAAGTACGCTGCCTTTTTAAATAGATCAACAAATTGAGACAGCAACTCCTGCCAGCAAGCTCCCTCCATCCTGAGCCCTGTCGTGTCCCTCCCCCCCCCCACTCTTTGGAAATGGGGTAGGTGGGGTTCAGGAGCAGGGGGGCGAGGGACACCCTGACATTAGCCCCCTCTTCTTCCACCCCATTCCCCCCCAGAGCAAGCAGGAGGTTCCAGAGAGTAGCTCCAAGGCAGAGGGCAGGAGCAGCACATGTCAGTAGGGGGAGGGACAGCTGAACTGCCAGCAATTGTTAGCCTGCTGGGCGGCTGCTGCACAGGGGACTTAGGGGAATGGGGAGCTGATAGGGGGCTGCCAATCCACCCTGGTTCCAAGCCCCCACCAGCTAGCTCCAACAGGCTGCTCTTCCGGCAAGCAGTGGACAAAGCAGGCGACTGCCAAATGGTGTTATAAGGGAGCATTGCGCAACTTTAAATGAACATGTTCCCTAATTGATCAGCAATGAAACAAGGTTAACCAGGATGACTTTAACTGAGGAGTTACTGTACTGACTTCTCTAGTGCTTTTTATGTAGTCTGTTGTACAACTAAGCAAATATCTAGATGAGTTGATGTGCCCCCTGGAAGATCTCTGCGTGCCCCCAGGGGTACATGTACACTGAACTAGGTCATCTTTTGTTATATAGATGTGAGTGGCATTTTACATTTGAAATCCATAGTGCTTCCTATTATTTATCATATTCTCCTTTAAGTTCAGGAGGCCAAAGTACTACCTGAATATTATCAATGGATGATACGTTCAAGTTATTCACCATTGCAGTTTTACCAAAACCAACTGTACATCTGTCTAAATATAGCCTTATATAGTCATTTCAGTTTTTGTATCTAATTTGTTTTTATATTGGCTGCCACATATCCAGTGATGTGGTCCCAATGTTTAATAAGAAATTTACTCATGCACTTTCCCCCTTTATCTGCCATAAAACATAGCTAGGGATTTTCCTAAAATACTTAATTAACTTTAGAAAAAACAAATGAATATGTACATATACACATCCAAATCATTGTAATTTATTTTTGTAGGTTTTTTTGGAGACTCAGTAATAAAAATGTGAAAAGTGATATTTGTAGGTTTGTTAATATCACTTCTTATAGCACACTTAGTAGTTAGCTGGGAGGCTGTGAAAAGTGATATGTGTACGTTTGTTAATATTACTTTTCTCAGCAAGCCCCAGGACGAATTAAGCCCTGGATGTGGGGTCAGGAGACGGTGGAGGGATGGATGTGGGGTGATGGGGGATTGGATGTGGGGCATGGAGGAGACGGCGGGGGTGGGGGGTGAGCCCTGACGTGTGGCCGGGAGCCAGAGCATGTGGCTAGAGCTGGGGGCTGGCATCTGGTGCTGCACAGCCAGAGCTTGGGGGCCAGGCCGTAGCATGCCGCTGCATGGCTGGAGCTGGGGGCCTGCACCCAGGGCTAGAGCTCACTGCTGCGTGGCCAGAGCCCAGAGCTAGGGGACAGAGTCCAGGGCCATGTTGCCAGAGTTGGGGGTCAGTGCCTGCTGCCACATGGCTGGAGCTGGCACTTGCTGCTGCGTCTCAGAGGTTGGCACCTGGGTCCAGCTCCTGTCACCAGGGGTTGGCACCCGCTGCCATGTGGCTGGGGCCATATGGCTGGAGCCAAGGGTCAGCACCTGCCACTGAGTGGCCAGGGCCGGGGTCAGCAACCAGCACCTTGGAGCCTGGGACTGGAGCTGGGGACCAGCGCCTCCTGCTGCACGGCCAAAGCTGGGGGCTGGAGTTCAAAGGCCCGCAGCTGGAAGCTGGAGCCACATGGCTGGACACAGGAACCGGAGTCAGGGGTTGCCCCCATAGCCAATATCTTGAAATCCAGCCACTGGAGCTCGCTGCCCAACCACTCCAGGCTGAAGCCTGAGCCCTGTCGTGCCCCGACCCACCCCAGTGGGTAGAGAACTCGCCTTGCTCCTGCAGTTTTGTGTCCCACCTGTCTCCAGCGGCGGTGCAGGGCGGCACAGCCAGGAGCAAAAAGGAGGAAGGGAGAGGGTCCAGTGCCTTGCCCCACTCCCTCCATCACCACCCAAGAGACTGTTGTGGCTGCACAAAAAGCCACTGGTGGCCACATTTGAGAAACACTAGAATCTGTGTGCTTGTAGAGGGCTGAAGGATTGTAAGAGTCGTGTTTCCCCCCCCCCCCTTTAAACAAAAGCGTTCCCTTAACTAAGAGAATATCTCTGGGCAATCAAACTTATATTACAGCAAGTTTGATTTGGAAATGTGGGGTGGAGGGAGAGAGAGAGAGAGACAATGAGACAGTCTATTGCTACTATACCACAGCATTAAACTTTTCTTGTTTGAAAAGAGGAAGGGGTTGGTTTTGAAAATCTTGTAGGCAGGTGTGATATTTTCCTCATTCCTTTTTTTTTAAGGTACTGGACATCTAGCGCAATTTTGGGCATTGAAAAGACAAAATTGGTCCTCTAGAATTTTTTGAGCCCCCATAGAGAAACATCTCTGGGGATGTTGTCATCACAGGGAAGAGAGGCTGTATTTGGACAGAGGGTGAACTCTCATTAAAGTCATAGAAGTTACTCTAATCCTTCCTTCATTTTGGTGGTGGAACTTTAACAAAGAGTCCCTGGGAGCCTCCTCAAGCACATTGTTCCTCCTACTAATTCTTTCTCAGATATTGTTTTCTGGTAGTACTTGGAAGTTTGAAGCTCTGACATGGAGTGCTGTAGAAAAACTCTCACATGCAGAGTTGTATGAGTGCTAAATCTCTTACTGTATGTATACACCCTTTCTGTGCAGTGTTGTTACTTTTATATACCACTTCCGTCGTCTCCTAGAATAGTTACTATATTTTACTTTCACTTGGCTGAACTGCTGATATGTCCTTTTACCTCTTCTTTCTGTAAAAATAATAGTTTTATTATTTGATGAAAAACGCTTGAACATATTTTCCTGGTTGTTTTTAATTTACTTTAATACTGTGTCCTTTACTTTGTGTAAGAGACAGAATGGTAGAAGATTAGAGTCTTAGTATTGTAAGAAGTTGTACTATAGGTCCCAACTTGAGGCATCATGTATGTACAGTGAATAGGACAAAAAATTGGGGGGGAGTGGTGTATTGGTATGGGAACAGGTATATAAAAATGTGACCTGGGGTTTCTTCTAAGCATGATTTATCTATTAATTGGCTTTTGTTTTTGTGATTATTTTCTTCAGTATTAGTCGTTGGTGGATTTTACTAGATATCATTTTTTTGAGCATAAGCAAAAGTTGATTTGTAGTCCATTAGGCAGCAGTTGATGAGAACATTTTTCTTTATTTTAAGTGGGTTTTTGGAGGGTTTATGAAGTTCCAAGTTAGAGTTCATATAACAGACCATTTAACAACTATGTATCTGACACTGAAAAAAATATTGCAACCCTGACTCAACTAACTTTAATTAGTTCCATTATTTTTCATTTGACTGGGATTCTTGAATACAGTATTTGAGGATCTCAAGAGCATTGGATTTCCTCTTGGGAATTTTCAGTTGCACTAGTTTTATTTCTGCTTGGGTGGCTTTTAAGAAATGGTTTGTCATAGGGCTTTGAAAAGTCATGGATTCTGTTACTTCCAATTAGTATTTTTTGGAACCTTGTTGACTTCTACAGTTTTAACTTCCCTGGGATTGAAGTGTTGCAGTTTTCTTTGAATTGAGGGGGAGGGGAAAGTTTCACTACTTTACTCTGTGTGTGACTTAATAGAGAACAACCTGTACAAAAAAAAACCCAGGGGTTTTTGATTTGTAAAAGAATATACTGAGTACAGTATACTCCCGTTTATCCAAAAAACTATTATCCAAACCTCATCATTGTTCAAATCCCGTCGTTATCCACCAGTAGGAGATGCATGCCCTCTGCAGCGGGGACAAGGAAGGGGTTTGGATAATGTGACGGTTTGAATAACAGAGCAGAGATTTTCACCAGCACCCAAGGCTAGGAGAAGCCCCTGGCTACAGGGGAGGCCACCCTGCTGCTGAATGGGTCCTGTGACAGAACAGGGACCACAGGAAGCCCTCTGTGGCTGGGCTGTCACAGGAATGAGCAGGGACATGATAGTGGAATTGCTGAGGGCTCCCTTTGTTGCCACAGGGCTGGTAACACCTGATTCCTGCAGGCACAAGGTTGTGGAAGTGGTGTCACTGGCACTGCAACAACACAGGGAGTCCTCTGCAGCCCCGTGTCACAGGAACGGGGCAGAGCAGAGACCCCTGGCCAGTACTGCGAAGAGGAGGAGAAGTCCCCTGCCACAGAGGAGGCAACCCTGCTGCCGAATGGCGCCTGCCTTGTCGATTATCTGAGCTGCCCGATTATTTGAATAAAATCTGTGTCTCCCATGCTATTCAGATAGTTGGGAACATACTGTACTGCCTAAGTTGGCTACAAGCGTTTTATATCGAAAGTTTCATAATCTTCAGTTGCAGAAATTGTTTTGGAATAAATGTAACACATTTTTAATGAATGCTGTTGGAGAAAACTAATCTGATTTTCATATCTGCTGAAACATATGACCATCTTAGTCAGCTGTCTTTGAGGAAGCTTTCCAGAAAAAAGTATCTCATGCAACAGCAAGTGGTGGGGGGAAAAAAACCCCTGCAGCTGCTTGTATATGAAGAAATGTATCCGTTTGAGACACCAGAAAGCACTTAATATACAAATGCAGTGTAGTGGAACAGATTTAGGCATCTGTTGACCTTTATGTCACCATTAAGTTCTATGTATTATAACTTCACAGAGACACAAACTGGTAATGTAACATGGTGTAAACTATGGGGCAAGATTTGACATATCAGCTCAGGAGAGCAGGATACCCAGTAGTAGAGATGTCAATAGTTGTAATGAACCTTTGACTTATTCCTGTTTCTTTCGTGGCCAAGTCAGTCATACCCTGGCCAGTGATAAGTGTGGGTGGCAGACACCCTTCTGTACTTAAGAAGTTGTACTAAGTAGACCTCTGCTCTCTTACAACTTGTCTAAACACAGAAGCCACACTGGTTTAACTAAAGGTGTGATGTTGCATCAGTTTAGCTAAACCAGTGGAACTTTGTGTACATTTGATTTAGCTAAACCGGTCTAATCTAACATCACATCTTTGGTTATACCAGTACTACTCTCTGTGTAGACCAAACCTCTGTCTGCAGACAGCAAGCCCCTAATTCCCTTTCCCCAAATTATCTGAAGCTTGACCTGGGCCTGAGTACTTTGACTTACTGCATAAAAGTGTTAGATACAGTGTGCTGATGTTTGAAAATCAAGTCATCTTTCCATTAAGCAGCGATGAAAGTAATGGAAAGAGTAGGCCAGCTAGAGAATCTACTTTTACTAATCATTTAGAGTGCTTTCTAAATTTGAAGTACCATGCAAGCATTAACTAATCAGTCTGCACAACGTCCATGTGAGGTATTAACCACAGTTTTGCAGCTGGAGACAGCAAGACAAGCTGAAGTGACTTGCCCAGAGCCACCCAGTCAATCAGTAGCAAAGCTGATTAGAGTTTGGAAACCTCCAACTCTAGACTACATTTCCTGAGATATGGCTCATATTGCTATGTATTTAAATATTCTGTCTCAAAAAGGGATTTATAGGTGAGCTTAGAAAACATGTTAAAAGCATTTTTTCAGCGCACAGATGTAAAAGACACTCAACTGTTCGATTTACAAAAAACAGTTCAGGTCTGATTAGATGAAGTTTGCTTAGTAGCAGTCAGTTTGCTATGACTAACATTTTGGATTTGTTCTTTCTAAAGACATCTCCTCCTATATGGATCAACCTGCTAGTGATGGTGAAGCTGGGAAAAGGCTACTGTAACCACAGCCAGGATGAATCGGCTGCCAGATGATGCAGAAAATGTTCAGAGCAGCAGTCGGGGCTCCTGTCCTTCCTTGCAGGATGTCCATTCCATCAACCCAGCGCAGCTGATGGCAAGGATTGAGTCCTATGAAGGAAGAGAGAAGAAAGGCATATCAGATGTCAGAAGGACTTTCTGTTTGTTTGTTACCTTTGACCTTTTATTCGTAACCTTGCTGTGGATAATAGAGCTAAATGTGAGTCTTGTTTTTCAAACTTTTTTTAGATTTGTTTTCTTCCTTCAGGGGTTGGTGGGCTCAGAAATGGCTAATTGCCACCATTCCACTCCAACTCAAAGTTTGTACTATCACCCCAGTTTGACATGTTACATTTTAACAAATGTCTTGCCATCTAACAGTCAGTGAAAACAGATACCCATTTAGCTTAGCAGTGGCAACTCTGTTTTAATCGCTGCGGTTTACACTTCATTATTATCCATTTGTATTGTTATATCTTTTCTGGCAACACTTGTGTCTTAATTCTAATTATTAACCATGTCAAACTAGAACAAGGAAAGTGCAGAGTACTTAACAGAGAGCAAAGCATCAAAAAGATTCACGCTTCCATGAATTTGGATATTGTGTGAATTTCAATCTAACAAGGGTTTAGCTCAGGGGTCGGCAACATTTGGCACGCGGCTCGCCAGGGCAAGCACCCTGGCGGGCCGGGCCAGTTTATTTACCTGCTGACACGGCAGGTTCGGACGATCGTGGCCCCCACTGGCCGCGGTTTGCCGTCCTGGGCCAATGGGGGTGGCGAGAAGCGGCGCGGGCGAGCGATGTGCTGGCCATGGCTTCTCACCGCCCCCATTGGCCCAGGACGGCGAACCATGGCCAGTGGGGGCCGCGATCGGCCGAACCTGCCGCGTCAGCAGGTAAATAAACTGTCCCGGCCCGCCAGGGTGCTTGCCCTGGCGAGCCGCGTGCCGAACGTTGCCGACCCCTGGTTTAGCTTGTTACCGCGTGACACATTGAAAATAATATTTTCCTGCATTGCTCATCTCTCCTGAGAGAGATTCCTCAGGGGTGCTATCGGCCAAAGTTGTTTTGGTTTTTCAAATAAAATATTTTCCTTGTGCCAAGTTTGTTCTAAGATTAATTTTTTAAATATATTAATTTTGCTCTTGCTGAGGTCTTCTCCCTTAACTACTTTGATTAATAATCTGGAATGTATCCTCAGAAACGTCAAAGTGGCTGTTTGTTGTAGGTAAGCACTGAGATTACTCAATTCAAACAGCTGTTTCTAGGTCCTGAATTTGAAATCATACGAAGAGGTATGTAATAATGTAAAGATCCCATATTTTCAGTATTTACAAGTGAAACATTTTATTGTGAAACTGGGATATGAGGTGACTCTATTTGGACCTTTAACCACATTTTTGAGGAGTTTGACCCAGGAGCAAGCTGAAACAAAAGATTTAATTTCTTAGAGATACACTATTTTGATTGTAAAAGATGTCAATAGGGAAACAACCCAGATGAAAAGATTGATCTAGATGAGTGGATCTTTGTGGGAAAGGGGATATCCAATTTTCAATTTTTATAGCTTATGAATATTTTTAATAAATTACTGTATAAATGGCATTTACCCAGGTAAGATCCATCATATTTTTGCAACTAAGGAGGTGCTCTGTTGGAGGTGTTGCAGAGAAAGGAGAACATACTTGCACATGTGGTGGTTGTGTCCCAAATTAGATGGTTTTGGGAGGAAGTTATTAAAGAGATTCATTTTATGATTAAATGCTGGCTTCCTAGAGATCCCATGTCCTGCTTACTTAATGCTCCAGTAAAAGATCTAAATTTTAAACAGAATGTCAAATTATTTTGTTTAATTGTTAGCTGCTAATCTTTGTACTGCACATAATTGGAAACATGTGATCCTTCCTCCTATGGAATTGTGGTATAGTAAAATGTGGACTATCCTTGTAATGGATAAGTTTGCGCACCAAGTGCAGTCACAAGAGAAGCACCAAAAGGCGGATAGATATTTAGAAATTTTGTTGCCCTTTCTAGAGTATTCAGCGTTGGAGGACTTCCCAGCCAGCAAGGCAGAATCTCTAGCCAGGTTCTTTGATTATTCACCTGATCCTGAATAAGTGATGTATGATATAGTATGGTAATGTTTTATTGTAATTCTTCCTCTAGTAAAAAAAAGTAAAAAACCCGTCAACCCTCCAACATCACAAGATCAAAAGACAGAGTGGTTTTTAAAAAAGTTTTAAAATATCATGATTTTTAAGCTAGTCTCATGACTTAGGGGGGTGTCCAACTCTTGATTTTTAAACACTGGGTGTTGGTGCAATTGATACAGAGTCTGCTATGTTCTGGCTTCCTCACTGGTGGATAACTAGTGAGGTTTGGAGACGATGCCAGCCTTTTCATAAACCAGAAAATGTTTCTTGGACATGACTGCCACTTTTGGACCCAGACTGGTTAGCATCGCCAGTTGTTGTTGTTGAACACTTGGTAGTTTAATATAAGTAGCAGCAAAAGTCAGAGCGGATTGCTTGGTAGGAGTGCTGGGAGGGAGGAGGAAGAGGAAGTGTGGTTTTTTTTTTTTTTTTTTTTTGTGCTTATTTGCAAATGTTTTTCGCCTGACCGTATTAACATGTTCCCTTCCTGAGGCTGAAGTGCTTACACATCAGGATATTTTTAAACTTTTGGTGCTATGATTATGTCAAGTGATAAAATGGCATATTAGCTATCTCTTGGTTTTTTTACTGTTTCTCTCCCCCAGTTCTGTTTTCAAAGGCTTTTGTTCAGGCTGGGTAGCATTCCCCAAGTTTTTTATATTATAAACATAGCATCTTTATTAATTATCATAAAGGTGCATAGATGCAAGAGGACAGTGTGCAGAAGGAAGGATTTTTGGCAAGTTGTCTCTGAGAATTGGAAGAGCATTTTAGAGCTCAAATTGAGAGAAGGGGATGAAAGTGTTTGGGGTTGTATTGGCTTGTGTGAGGGATAGGAGGGGAAGGGTGTTGATGACATAGTATTGGGAGGCGTCCAGTCTCCCTCTGTTCCCTGCCCTTTAGCCTCCTTTGTCTATAATATCTGTGCACTCTCCCTACTTTAGTTCTGGTCCTGTGCATATGTGAGGAGTTTAACAGTGCACTCTTCCTGTCAGACAGCCACCACCTCTGTGATTTCAGATTGTGCTACTTTAGAAATTAAGCAGTTAACATAATTGTCTTTCATGTGGACTTTTCTTTGGCTTTGCAACAACATACTGTTACACTTGAATGGTTCAGGTGAGAATCCAAACATTCTGTTCCAGCTGTCAAACATCCAAAGTCTCATGAGTCTGGATTGGCAGGCATGTTGTCTTGCCTGGCAAAAGGAGCCTTGTTCTCCAAGCCCATCAGGAGGTCAGACCAGATGATCATACTGGGCCGTTTTGGCCTTAAAACATATAACTCTCTGGAATGCAGACTTTAGGTTTTCCAAATCTTGGATTTAGAACCCACTCTGAATTGTTCATGTTTATCCATACCAATTTTTTTACACTATGAACAGTGTAATAATGGTAGCCATGTAACTTGTTCATCTCTGATACATGAGTTAGCTGTTACTGTGCAAGTCTCATTAAATTCAATATTTGTATTCTATAAGTAATAGTAATCCATTTTCACGAGGTTGGATTGGATTGGATTTGGGTTCTTAATTTTTTTCATCCCCACCTTCCAGAAAAAGGTGTTTGTTTTTGTTGCAAATCTTAAAAAAAAAAAAAAAAAAAACAAAAAAAAAAACGGAAAGATTGAGATAAGAGGTGCTTGTGTTGCATATACATCAACATTGTAGCTACATGGGTTTTTTTTCATTGTACTACATCCCAATTTAATTCCAGTAGTGATCATGTGATCAGTCTTATTGTCTGAATAGAGTTGTTTTTCTCTTTCCCATCAGAATGCATGCTTTTAATATCTGTGTTGAGACATGGCCAAAATAAATCCTCATTAGTTTTATATTTTAAATTCTGTAGGGATGTATGTTTAATCTTAGAAATAAAATGACCTGTCAAACTGCTATATATCTTGCAGGCAGTGTTCCCCTTGTTTCTTCCTCCGAGCATACATTGAAAATGTGTATGTTCTGAAACAGCTAAAGTATTTGAGTAGAGTAACTGTAAAAGACTGGAAAAATGTGTTTGAAAACCCTGCTCTGTTGCCAGGTGGTGACTCTGTTTGAGAAGTCTTTTGCAAGTTATTCGTATTTACCAGACAAATATAAGGTATGTAAGAATGGCTCTCTAGAGAGAAGAGGACCTAGAGTTGGGTCTGAAATTCCTGGGGAAGGAATGCTGGGGGAAATCAAGCGTAGAGAGAAGGCCTAGACTGGATTTTGAATGTAGTGTACTAACAAGTGTGTGAGGAAGCCAAATGCTTGTAGCTTGCAACAGGCGAATTAACAATTCATTGAACTAAAAATACTGTGCTAATCTGGGAAAGATAAATGGTGCAGGCATTTTGTCCTCCTGACAGGCTGTGATTTTTTTAAAATTTAAGATGATCAACTATTTGTTTGAAAAGCAGTTGTTGCTTTTGCTGCCATGAATATTAAAGCAGCAAACATTTCAGTTTCATTATAAATTATTTTTTGTCTCTATTTCCATAGTATAGTGCACAGGGAGAGGACTATGGAGACCTGGGTTAGTTTCCTGAATTCCCCAGCTTTAAAATTATGCTTTATCCACCATTATAAAAAGCTTTGAGTTTGGTAGGTAAAAAGCACGACAGAAATGCAAAAAGTAGACTCATTGGACCCAAGTGCTAGTGAAAGGGACTCCTGCGCTTCACTTTTTCTAGTATGATGTGAATGCTTTTACAGAGTCAACTTAAAATCTTTAAATTCTGAGGTGCTGTCAACAGAAAAGCTAAATCCTAAATAAGTATATTAAAATATTGATATATTTGAAACTGAAAAACCAAGCCATTCCCTACATACACATAGGGAAACAGGTAGACCTCAAGTGACCTGCCCAAGAAGTTAATAATTAATACTTGATCTCATTTTAACAGATAAACTCCTGTAAGATTTTTTTTAAAATTAGGTAAATTTTTAGAAATTAACTAACTTTTAAGGGGGCCATAAATGGAGATGGCTTAGAGCTGCTTTCTGTAGCTCCATCATGATCATCAGAAAACAGGGGAAGTCAGGGGAGCTAACCCCTGTTTTTGAGAAACTGCAAGACGCTATCTGCTGAAACAGTCATTTAGTAGCGGTGTTTGTGATAGTGCTTCCCTGTGTGGAGTCAGGAAGTAGTGCAAATTGATGAAGATTTGCTGTTACTGCACTGCAGTGGGGGAGCACTATTGTGTCCTGGTAGTAGACAACAGATAGCACTACAGTAAAGGAGAAAGAGGAAGAGAATTTTTTTTTCCAAGTTATTCTGTCCTGATGTTCTTTGTGAGAGAATTTAAAATAGTGGTTTTTTACATGAGAAAGTTCTTTGGACTAGTCAGCTTATGATTGGCAGGGGAATGTTGAGTGAGGTGATGATAAAAGGAGGCTTAACAAAGGGAAAGAAAAAAAGGACAATGAAATAGCAGCAGGCCATTAAAGAGTAGTAGAGAAAATAATCTGAACACAAGGTCTTAATGAAAAAAGATGCATCTTGGGAGTAGGAAGTGGGAAAGAGAACTTGTTGTCCCAACACAGATATAGCTGGTAATTTTTTATTGGTCTCTTGTTTTACGTTGATAGAGTGAAATAACTTATTCTGATTGTTAGACATGTAAGGAATTTTGGTTTCCTGCCCATGAAAGGTGGCAAAATACATAGGTCTGACTATGTCTTCCACCAACAATTTCTTCACTGTTATCTCAGGTTGAGAATTGGGAAGGTAGCCTCAGTAGGCCATACAGTCATTAAAAATAGTAATAATCTTAGACCCATTAGACTTTTGGAAAATGCTAAATGCATTTTGATGGAAAAAAGAACATTTGTAATAATGCCACTTCCCTAATGATGTTTCTAGAATAGTAACGTTTCTGGCCTCTATGTTTACTGTCTAGAAGTCAGGCAGAGAAATGCTTTGAAACCGTTACTTGTACAGTTGAAAATGGCAAGTGTTTTGATTTCAGTAATTTCCCATTTTCTGAAGCTATAAATGCTACGACTCATTTGTTCTTTTATAGGTAAATGGGGGCATTGAGACTACTTTAGAGAAGGAAGTCCTGCAGTATGACTACCATTCTTCATATTTTGATATATTTGTAAGTATTTTGTTTTAGAATGTCTTTAAAACATGCTTAATGCAAGAACTGGAATTTTTTTTATCCAGAGAGGCCTTATCTTTTATTATCCCATAGTTTGAGTCCTGTGCCAGGGTTAGATTTTCTTGTAATTTAAAAGAGAGGGAAAATGTATTCTAAATCACATCTCTCTTTAAATTAGGGTGTATAATCTTATGTTTGGGCAATATTCCAGAAATAGATCCGGCAGTAGTGAGGGAAGAATTGATCACAGGACAATAGCTAACATCTGTATATGTCAGGTTTGTTGCAGGTTTATGTATTTCAACTAAAATAGATTATTTTTTAAAATTTTTATTTAAAATCTATGTTTAGATTCTATTTTAAATATGGATGACTGTAGGCATAATGACCCATTTGCTTCCCTCTACACACAGGCACTAGGAACAACAAGGAGGGGGGAGCAGCACCTCCACTGCTCATTCACTCTCCATATGGGTTGACAGAAGCCCTCCACTCTTTTTTTTTTGAGACTGCAGCTTTGTGGCAGTGTCAAAGGGGATAAAGTCAGGGAGCAGCATTCTCCACGGCATGAACCATGCTGATATTCACATGCAAATAAATGCTTTTTCTTGTTGTTGGATCAGCAGGATTTGTAAGCTGTGCCCTCTTTCTTTTCCATAACCCTCATTCCTCTTAGGTAATATTAGGCCTTGTCTACCCTAGAGAGAACAATTGTTGACACAGCATTTGTTACATACCAGTTGTTCCACCACTGATGGATGCATCGAAACTACTCATCTGGAATTAGTGTAAAATGTTGCTCGCATTTCCACATTGGTGCTGCCTTGTACCACTTTGGATGAGATGGCTGTTATGTTCAACTGCTCCAGCAGCCAAGAGTTGTCCCACCATGCCACCTTCAGCAGTGCCCCCACAGTATCTCCCATCTCATAAAGCTAAAAAAAGCTATCTTTTTGTTCCATTTTGATAATCCTGCAAATAAATCCAGCCTATAGTTAAAGCTGCTTATGTAGAAAAACATATAACTTGGAATGGAAAACTCTTGATAGGAGACATTAGAGACATTGAAATCCATAAATGATTTAGAGCTTGCAATTAAAACTACTTTTGCCTCTAGCACAAATGTAATTAATCTTATTCAACTTTATACTTAAAGCTAGATTAGACTCAGTTGTTCTTCCAGAGCTATTCTCAGCTTTGATATTTTAATTGCCAAGGGAAAGACAATTCTCTTAAATTTAAGTGTTTTCCTGTTTCAAGTTTTGTGAACTTTTTTTGTAAACTCGTTTGAACAGATGATGCTTTACAGGTAGCCTGGTCTCAAGTAGGGCCTTACCAATTTCACGGCCATGAAAAACGTGTCTCAGACTGTGAAATAAGCCCTTTTCCGTAAAATCTGATCTCCCCTGTGATGCTGGGAGTGCCCCAGCCCGGGGCTCATAGCTGCGAGTCCTGGCCAGGGAGGGACAGGATTTGCCCTTCCCATGCACAGCCACTCTCGGGGGGAGATCAGAGCCACCTCTGGGTGCCTCCCCCTGCTACAGGAAACTCTGGGGCTGGACGGCAGCCCCAGAGGTTCTTGCAGCCTGAGGAGGCTTGTGGAGGTGGGTCTGAACTCCCCCTTGGTGCTGGGAGCACCCCAGCTAGGGGCTCCTAGCTGCTAGTCTTAGCCGGGCTAGAGATGGATAGGACTTCCTCCTCACCTGCACGACTGCTCTCAGGGGAGATCAGACCCATGTCCGGGTACCTTTTGGGTTGGGACCCCCACAGTTTCAACACCAGGAAATTTCAGATGTAAACCTCTGAAAATGTGAAATTGACCAATTAAAAACCTTCTGGCCAGGAAATTGATTAAAATGGATGATGAATTTGATAGGGTCCTAGTCTCAAGGAATGAGCACAGGAATGGAAGATTGGGAACTCTAATTCAGAATTCTAATCACACCTGTGCCACTGACTTACTCTTTGGCCTTGGGCAGGTTCTGTAAGCGCTCTGTGTCAAATTCTTCCATTGTAAAATGTGGATAACTGTGTGTCTGGAAAAATTATTTATATAGATCTTTGAAAATGTCAAATGCTCAAGACTAGTTTTTGGACAGAGAAAACAAGTAAAACACATATGAAAAATTGCAGGCATTCTCTAAAGGAAAACACGATGACTAGTTATATGAATAGTTGTAAAACCTTTATTTCAATAAACCTTTTAAATTCTTCAGTTACAGAAATCATTGTATAAATATGTTCCTCCCCATCCCATCATTTGTAAGGTTAAATATTTAAAATATACTGACACAGTAACCCATTAGGTATTTGGCAGATTAACTATCTGAAAAGCTTAAATGTTCAGGTCCTGAACTGTACAGAAGTGTACCAGGTACGTACGCAGATTTAATGTACTTCAGCTGGGTGTCACACTGGTGCATGCTTGGAAGCCCTCATCTTGCAAATATTTATGCATATGCTTAATTTTAGTCTAATTGACAGCAGTGTTTTATAACTCTGAAGCCAAAATGTTGAGTTTATATCTTAATAAGCAAATCCATTTTCAAAGCTTTCCTAATAACCAGATTCCTTTCTTTGTGGTGTCCTGTTCATTTACATTACAAGCAGTTGGTATTTTCAGTCAGCTGAGTATCTTGCTGTTTTTTATACATTTGGAATTAACCAACAATTTTTTTCTTTTCTCTACAGCTACTGGCAGTCTTTCGATTCAACGTGTTAATACTTGCATATGCAATGTGCAGACTGCGCCATTGGTGGGCAATAGCTGTGAGTAGTAGCCAAGCACAACAGAGTTAACTAGAAATGGGTCAAACTTTGACAAATTTTAGATGGCTCCAAATATTAGTATGTTGAGAAGCATCTATATATAATAAAATAAATGTAAGAATGTGAAAGAGGTAGCATGCTGAACAAATGAGTCCTGGTCTTGAAAATTTTTCTGGTCGTTATTTGGTATACAAATAGTATATGGTAGTGACTCCTGAAGACCCATTTCCGTTCTTTGAAGAATTCCAACTATCAATTCCTTTTTTAAGTGAAAATGGGAGGAGGTAGATAGACCCTTTTTTCCCCCCTTACACTTTCTTATAATGCTCTAAGCTGTGGTTAGCACATGTTGCTGTATTTGCCATGCCACTTCACAACCTCTTGTTCCATCTGACTTGGTTTCTTTAGACCAGAGTTTGAAAAATCCAGTTAACCATTGGAAACTAGGCAGCTTTATTCAGGGAAGGTTGTGGGAACGGAAAACGCCATATTGATACCAAAGTTAGTGTACAGATATTCAATTACATGCTGCCGCCCCAAACTCTTGAGTTCATGTGTTGTACTCACTTCCACTTTCCTGAGATTTTAGGCATGTGTCACTGTGCTCATCTTGTTCTATACTCCGGTTCAAAGTGCTGCCCATAGGCCCCCTGTAAAATGGAAAATTCTTAAGGATTTTTTGAGTGTATTGGAGTAAAATTCATTAACACAGCTATTTCTGTAACTGATATGAAGAGGAGAGGGAATTTAACACATTTAATGGCTCTGACTCATACTTCCATCCATATGGTGGTTTACAGTGAATACTGCAGACTATAATATAATAAAGCACCTAGTGCTGGCTCATTATACACCTCTACCCCAATATAACACGACCCGATATAACACGAATTCGGCTATAACGCGGTAAAGCAGCTCTCCGGGGGGGGGGCAGGGCTGCGCACTCCGGCAGATCAAAGCAAGTTTGATATAATGCGGTTTCACCTATAATGCGGTAAGATTTTTTGGCTTCAGAGAACAGCGTTATATCGGGGTAGAGGTGTATTGTGGATCCAAGAGAGCAATTTTTTCTATGTTGTCTTGCTATGTTTGTTTCATGGGCTGTGTTTGCATTTCTATGTAGAACGTTTTCAAAAGGGGCAATATACAATATGTCTTCCACTAGACTGGCTCTGAGCCTGAGTCTCTTGATTCAGTAAAAGTACATTGTCATCTTGCCACAGGTGTACATCTAATAGAAATTGCTGCTGAATGTGAGGGGACTAGTGATTTTTTTATTCTAAAATGTGTTCATCTCAAAATCCCCTTGCCTATAATTTTGACTTGTAGATTGCATCTTCCATCTTTACACAAGGGGCTGAGAGATAGCAAGCCAAACCCATCACAAGTGGTAAGCATTAGAGGAGATACAAAAACAGATTGGGAGTTTTTCTGGAAGAAGTGAATCTCATTTTAAATCTCCTTTGTTCTCATCAGAAGAGAACCACATGGTTTGCTGCAAATTGGTATTACTTGGAGAGATGTTGGACCATTGTGCATTAGCAGAGCTATGTAGTGAAGGATGCATAGTATCTGTTCACAGTATGTATAGGTCAAGTGAATACCATTAGCCCCTTGCTTTCATGATCACAAATTTCATTCACAAATTTATTTTTATTCTCTCCTATTGCACTTAGCAATCCCCCCCCCAAAACCTCCCCCAAAAGACTTCACTATTTATGCCACTTGAAGTCTTTTTCTAGGTTGTTTACCCAAATATAGTAGCTATATAGAATCATAGAATATCAGGGTTGGAAGGGACCTCAGGAGGTCATCTAATCCACTCCCCTGCTCAAAGCAGGACTAATCCCCAACTAAATCATCCCAGCCAGGGCTTTGTCAAGCCTGACTTTAAAAACTTCTAAGGAAGGAGATTCCACCACCTCCCTAGGTAACCCATTCCAGTGCTTCACCACCCTCCTAGTGAAAAAGTTTTTCCTAATATCCAACCTAAACCTCCCCCACTGCAACTTGAGACCATTACTCCTTGTTCTGTTCTGGTACCACTGAGGACAGTCTAGGTCCATCCTCTTTGGAACCCCCTTTCAGGTAGTTGAAAGCAGCTATCAAATCCCCCCTCATTCTTCTCTTCTGGAGACTAAACAATCCCAGTTCCCTCAGCCTCTCCTCATAAGTCATGTGCTCCAGCCCCCTAATCATTTTTGTTGCCCTCTGCTGGACTCTTTCCAATTTTTCCACATCCTTCTTGTAGTGTGGGGCCCAAAACTGGACACAGTACTCCGGATGAGGCCTCACCAACATCGAATAGAGGGGAATGATCACGTCCCTGGATCTGCTGGCAATGCCCCTACTTATACAGCCCAAAATGCCGTTAACCTAGTGGGCAACAAGGGCAGTTTCTCGTTCACTGTAACCCCTAGGTCCTTTTCTGCAGAACTGCTACCTAGCCATTCGGTCCCTAGTCTGTAGCAGTGCATAGGATTCTTCCATCCTAAGTGCAGGACTCTGCACTTGTCCTTGTTGAACCTCATCAGATTTCTTTTGGCCCAATCCTCTAATTTGTCTAGGTCCCTCTGTACCGTATCCCTACCCTCCAGCATATCTACCGCTCCTCCCAGTTTAGTGTCATGAGTGTATATGAGTGTTTGATTCTTTAAAATGGCTTGCAAAATGAATAGCAGGGTAGGTGAGTTGGTATTTGGAGTAATAGCTGTGTTTATTTTTTTCGGAAGTAGGTATAATATCTTTAAATGGGTGGTGATTTACACAAACTATCAATATGTAGTTAAATTACAATTTATAATAACTCAGTATGTGCACAGTTTCTAAGTTACCATCTCTGCTGTGTCGAAATAGATGAGTATCCCGGTGTTTTGAGGCATCCAAATTAAAATGGTTACACCCCTGGACAATCTAATTTGAGTTGAAGTTTCAACATCTTGTCACCTCAATTTTACTAATCTGACCTTGTTAATTGTTGGGTAAATTTTAATGCGATTGCTGGACTTCGGATGTAATGCCTTAGTGATTAATAAATTACTGTATTGTGCTGAGAAAGTAAATCCACAATTTATAAGTGCAGTTTTAACTATTTTTAACACTGTCTTTTGCAGTTTACAACAGCAGTGACCAGTGCCTTTTTATTAGCAAAAGTAATTCTCTCAAAGGTACGTATTCAGATCAAATTTTAATTTATTTATTTAAAATAATGGTTTTCTATGAGGAAAAATGTGGTGTTTTGTTTTTTCAAGTTGTTTTCCCAGGGTGCTTTTGGCTATGTGCTGCCCATTATATCCTTCATACTTGCCTGGATAGAGACCTGGTTCCTGGATTTTAAAGTGTTACCACAAGAAGCAGAAGAAGAAAACAGTAAGTTTACTTCTTATAGTCACCTGTTATTGCAGTCCACCTCATACTTTTTTTCTGCCTTTTAAGATGGAAGAGTATTCTCCCCCATCACACTCAGAAACTGCTAGTGTATCTGATTTTTGAGACACAGATTCTAGCAGTGTATCTGATTCTTGAGACAAAGTGGGGGAGGGTAATATCTTTTATTAGTCCAATAAAGGATGTTACCTCAACCAGCTTGTCTCTAATATCCTGGGGCCAACACGGCTGCAGTAACACTGAATGTCTTATCCTTATCTTTTCTCCCATCGTAAAATTTCTATACAGAAGGAAGTGTGTTTTGTCTTATCTAGTTCAGGAATGCCAAAATTACACTTCATGGGAGGGCCACATAGGCAACTTGTCATGAACCCACCAGCATGTCTTATTTTCATATATCTTTACATCTTTTAATAAAAAACATTGCATGTAGCTGGGGCAAGTAAAATTTTTGGCTGGGTGAGTGGAGTGGGGTGAGGAGCTTAGTTGCTGGCTCCTTCTCTTGAAGGGAGTAAAAGAGTTCACAACAGACCAGATGCCACTAGTTGTTTTTGAAAAAGGATGGGGAAAGGAGAGAATAGTGCTCTTGGAGCTACTGTCATAGTATGGGACCAACACATTCTATAAACTGCTGCTCCTTCAAGAAGAGGCAAGTGAGGGGCAGAGGAGGAGCTTGGAGCGTCAAGACTTCCTACAGATTTATGGAGCAAAGGTAGAGGGATTCACAATTGATTTTATTTTATTTTTATATTTTTTTTGGTAAGGGATAACATTAATTGGGCAGGATCTTGAAAAAGTGCACTGGATAGTACAGTGAACCTTTTGCATTTACAGAAACAATTTAAATCTGGTCTGAAACAAGTGACTGTAAGTGAATGTTTGCCTCTAAGATCAATAAATCTTGATAGTGGCATCAACAGTGGAACTCAGTTTCTCCTCACCAAAGCACGTTACAGTTAATCCAGCACCTTGGAGCACCAAATCTTTTCACCCTCTCAATCTCCTTTCCCTTCCAAAAGAAGATAATTAAATTAGAGGGGTTTGTTTATTTAAAAAAACCCAGGACACTAAATAGGAAAATGTAACACATTTTTTGCCTTGCTAATTAGCCAGTTATTTTTATTCTGTCACTTACATCACACAGTATCCCAGCAGCTAAGCAGCCTGGTGAATTCAAAGTCAAGCATTGTTTTAAAATTAGCAGTCTGGATTTTTAAGTACGTCTTTTACAATGAATACTCATAAGTGAGGAAAAGATTTGACATGTGCAACCTACATCTTTTTGAGGTTCAGTTCATAGAAATTGTTGAAAAACTAAATATTTTTTTCCATTTTTGGCGGGTTAAAGGAGATAGTTATAGTATTGTTCTAAAGGAATCTTCTGTTTTGAAGTACAGTGTGTTCTCGTTTGAGCTACTAATATTTTTAAAGAAAATACTGTGTTCCCTGGTGTAGAGCACTGTTGTGCAGTTACTTCAGACGCTCCACAGGACTCTTTCCTTGTATTTGAGAATTGCAAGTGCTAAGTACATCTGGGGATTTCTCCCCAAGTTTGTGGTTTTATATGTCCTGTGTTTTTATGTTTAATATACAATATTAAATCTTGCTACAATAGGAATTCTCTATAATCTCTATAATTACACCACTTTGGGGAAGAAAAATATAATATTTTTAACAACGCCTTTGCTGCGTAGAAAAATAGTTGAGTGTTCTAAGTTAAAGCAAGAATTATGGAAAGTACAGTAGTTTTCTTTTTCTGTATTTTAAAAGATGGAATGTAGGATACTATGATTCTAGATAAATATTTTCATAAATAGGAACATGCATATGCATGTATTTATTATAACTAGACATGGGCTAACCACCTGGATAAAACTACCTTGATTCATTTGAACAGAACCCACATTTATTTTGAGATTTGAAAAAAATGAGATTAACTCTTTGTATTATATTTGATTCTCACGTATGTCTGTGGTTCCTGCTAAAATATGGAGAGAATTTCCAGACATGCTAGAAGTAAAAGCACTGGAAACCTCATGGGAGCTGCTTCTTGTAAGACTTTCAGAACAGTCTTGTAAGCCAAGAAGTGCAGGTAAACATCCAAGTGTTTGGTGCTTCCCTGCACTGAGCTGCCTAATTTTGAGGTTTACCCATCAGGTGAGGTTTTAAATGGTCTGACCCATTTTTAATTCCTCCTTTGTTTTTATTTTATTTATTTATGACTCATCACCTGTGATACCCATTTTGGTCTCCATTTTCCCACTTGCCACTAATATTTGGTTTCTTAGATTGGTGCTTCCCAAGGAACTGGTTGGCAGAATAAATTGCTATCTGCAAATAAGTGGCTGAGATGGAAAACAAGGTTCAGCTCCGATTAGAAGATGACAAATATAGTGTGATAATAGGTTATTTGTTATTTCATTGTTTAGTACAGATTCAGTGACAGTAACATTTTAAAAAAAAACAGGGCAGTCCCTATCGGACAGAAAATAAAAGATGGGGAATTTGAATTTGTTCAAGTACCAAAAAAAAAGTAGGGAGCATTCCTGCATTGGCATGGGAATGCATTAAAAGCCCTAGTATCTCTTCCATATTCAACATCTGCGATTCTGAGACTGGCTGAATGTAAATGGAACAAATGGCAGTACTAGTCCACGCAGGGTTATTATGCATGATTTTTCTTTCTTTGCTACCCCAAAACTTGAATTCATTCCCATAAGTAGAACGTAGTTAGCAAGGATATATTGTATTGCCTTTTTCTAAACTAAAGTGGTATGATTGGCACAAATTAATAACTAGAAGGTGTTCCCTATTTACTGGGTGGTATTCCCTTCAGCTTTACTCAGAATTGCCTATCCTCATCATCAAAACAAATAGGACTGATAGGCTTGGTCTACACTAACCCCCAAATCGAACTAAGGTACGCAACTTCAGCTACGTGAATAACGTAGGTGAAGTTCGAAGTACCTTAGTTCGATCTTACCTCGGTCCACACGCGGCAGGCAGGCTCCCCCGTCGACTCCGCGGCTCCTCCGTCGACTCCGCGGTACTCCTCTCGTCTAGCTGGAGTACCGCAGTCGACGGCGAACACTTCCGGGTTCGACTTATCGCATCCAGACAAGACGCGATAAGTCGAACCCAGAAGTTCGATTGCCAGCCGCCGAACTAGCGGCTGGGTATAGACGTACCCTCAGAGATTCAGACATTTTTTCCCACAGCACTCTTTGCTTCTTTATAATGCATAATCTCTCCTCCACAAATCCCACCCACCAAAGAGTAAGTCCTAACTTTTTATGAATTCTTTTGTATTGAAATAATATCTTGCAGTAACACAACTTACACAGATCACAATGGAAACTAAACTTTTTATAATATAGTACCTTATATTCCTACTGATAGTGGTAACAGTGATGCACATTTCTAATGTCTGCTTTTCTTAGGGCTCTTACTGGTGCAAGATGCGTCTGAGCGAGCAGCTCTTCTGCAGCCTGGACTCCTCTCTGATGGGCAGTTTTATTCTCCTCCTGAATCTGCAGCAGGTAATTTTGTTCAGAGTGTGTATGCAGAATATAATTTTCTGTTGCTGTTAGGTTTCCTGCAGATTCCCACAGAGAGTATGTCTAATCTAAAGGGCAGTGACACAGTAATTTTATAGTTTTGGAACCAGAAAAGGTGATTTTAATTTATCAGCGTTTGATCTGATTCAATCAATTTGCAATTTACGCTTCCCTGTTGTAATTTTTGCTACAATACGATAGGCACTTGTTGCAAGTAAAATTCCATGTAACATTTTAACACTGCAGAAATAGCAGACTTATCCATTGCTATAAATCTTTATAATATGAAGTTATATTTATTTTGAAATATGTCAGCTGGTCAGTCTGACACTTAAAATAATCTCAAAAATCCTTTTCTAGTAGTGTCAAGAAATATAAAACCTGTTCTTTAGATATCTGGTTTTTAGATCTGTTTAGTTAAATAAGTTCAGAGAGGAGATATGATAGTGGTATATAAAATAATGAATGGAGTAGGGAAGTCCGAGTCCTATCATCTTGCTTTTGTATTATGTATGACAGTCAATTAAACTGAAAGGCCAACAAATTTAAAACAGATCAGAACTTGAGATCAAGGGGTTTCTTGCTCTCTTGTCATCAGAAAATCTGAACAGAAATAAGGGCTTGTCTACACTACTGCTTAAATTGATGTAACTTGCGTCGTTCAGGGGTGACATAACTTACTTTCACTTAAAGCGGTGTCTATACCGCACACTATGTCGGCAGGAGACACCTTCCCACCAACATAGCTTCTGCCTCTCATTGAGGTGGAGTAATTATGCTGATGGGAGAGTGCTCTCCTCTCAGCATAGCACATCCTCACCAGACATTCTACAGTGGTGCAGCTGCACTGATGTAGCACTGTAGTGTAGACTAGCCCTAAGTGTTATAGATAGATAAGGTGTAAACATGTTGAGTTTTGTTGAGGCAGACTTCAGTTGCATCTTAAGTAGGCCTAAGGTGCACCTCAGTTGGGTCAGTGTAAGAGGTGACTAGACACAAGCCAGAAAGAAACAGCTTTACTATCTGATTTAAGGATGAGTTTGCAAGGAGTGCAGATACACTGTCATCTGTTTACTTGTAGAATGAACTACAGCTGAATTCTTTAAGAAACAAATATGGAACCCCACAATACCACACTAGTCATTTTTCAAAATAGGACTTCACTTTCATGCTGTCTGTTCATACCTTTTAAAATATGAAATCAAATCGTCATCTGCAAAATAATATAAATATCTTCCTGCGATTTTGTAAGGTGTGCTTTATAAAGGTATACTTTGGCATTATTTTTTACAGGTTAATTGAGTTGCTACCCTTACAGTTCCATTAGAGACTCTTCACATCTCTCTGTCCTGTCACATGGGGGGGAAAAAAACAAAAACAGTTGTCTCAGATTTCTGTGAGCAGCTCATCTGTCAGGAATCTGGGCTGCTGGTCTTTTTACACTGTTGAAGATAGCTGGCTGAATGGCTTTTGGCACCTAACAGAACACTTCCTGGAAGCAATCCCATCTCAGTCCCTCTGCTGCAGCAAGATCAGAGCAATGCAGTGGTCACCCCAGTGATTGGAGTGAGCCTGGTCCTTTCCGCGGCAGGCCTCTCCCATGCTTGCCCCAGGGCACCTACGGTGTTCCTTGGATGTATTCCAAGCCATTAAAATTAAACCCTGAATTTTTGGAAATCAAACTTTGGTTTGTGCTATTGAAAGTGCAACAAAGAGGAGAAAGTCTTTGCAGTTGTTCATAGCTGTATTCCTGCACTAAGGAAATCTACATAAAGAATGCTTCAGTTCTCAGGTGCTTTGAGGAAGTGTTACAGGTTAGGAAATCTTTCACTGGGCTGAGAGAGGCTTGTACAGGATTTAGACAGGGTAACAAAAGCTTCAATAACCACCTGTGGGGTGGAGGTACCTGTAATAAGGAGCAACAACCTAGAGGTCACAGTGGCAATCTCTGTACGAAGGAGAAACTTACATGGGACGATCACATATCCACTTTTTTATAACTTTGTATTGGTGATAAATACAGTATTTTATGTCCATAAGGCTACTATTGACAGTTATTTTGCAGGTTATGTGGAGGTTAATCTAGAAGTATCACTCAGGAACAAAAGTGCAATATAATCAAGGATGATCTTGTTATAATGATGATATATTAATGAAGATGGGATATTAACTGCTGAGTTTAGTACAGTATAAGGTTAAACTGTTTAGCAGCATAATATAATAAAGATAGCTGTCGTATAGTTCCATCTAGTGGTGATAAGAGGCATTAGGACAATGTAGAGCACAGAATAAAACAGCCAATTGCTCCTGTACCCATGTACTGAGTCACCTGTTTCAGAGTGGTAGCCGTGTTAGTCTGTATCAGCAAAAAGAATGAGGAGTACTTGTGGCACCTTGTATCTGAGCGATATATTCTATCTAGTAGGTTGTAATTCTGAGACATTAAGAATACAGGCTGAGTATGGGAAGTATTGCATTGTTACCCTTGTAACCTTATTTTGAAATCCACAATGCTGCATTCTTTCTTGCCTGTGGAATCACGGAAAGATGCATAGAGTAAAAATAAGTCCTACAGATAACTTTAAATCAGAAGATATTTTAGAAAATTATAATAAATATCCACTGGTCTAATCTGGCTTCTAGTAGATTTTGAGTAGATTGGCAGAAGTAAGCAGTAGTATCCAATTTAGTGGCAGAAAAACAGAGTTTAAAAAAAAAAATAGGGATGTGCTGTCCAGTGTACTGCTACAGACAAGAGAATTGGGGTTTCATAGCAACCTTTGAAACTGGGATTTTTAAAGGTATGCTGAAGTGTATACTCATTCTAGAAATGATCCTTACTGCTGTCATGGATTCCTTAGGTTGTGTGAGCCAAGATTATTGCACAACCAGGGGATCCTTGCATTCTTCCATTCCATCCCACAAGCTCCCTGTCTGTCATCTTCCCATCCCTCTCTGTTTTAGGGACTCTCCCCCCCCCCCCCCAATCCTGATAGGGATTCTGTGTGCCCCATGCCTCTATCCCTCTATGCCAGGGTCCACCATTCTCTCCCATAGCAACAGCTCTGTGTGCATCCCATACCAAAGTCCTTCCAATTTTCCTCTTCCAAAAATTATGTGCTCACCATTCTTCTCTCCCCCTATGCCATGTTCCCTGGAGGGTTTTATGTGAATCTCCATTGTGTCGTCCCCCCCCCTCCCCCCCGGGGCTGTGTGCATTTCCCCACCTGCATGCCCCCCATTCCTCTCTATACCATTATGATTTTTGTGGGAGATGTATCATTCAGGGTGTCAATATGTTACTGTATTGGAAAGACAAGCAGAGATTAGATAGGGTGTTGTCATGCTGGAAGGCATTATTGGGTGCCAGCAACCAGTTGTTTGACCTGTAGACTATTGTAGAGGTGCTTAAAGTGTTATCCCTAGGGGTCTGGCCATTGATGCCAAGAACATTTCTTGAAATTTTAGAATTGAAAGATATTGAGTTATGAACAGAGAAATGCTGTCAAGTTGAGTATAAGGCCTTTGCAAGCTCAGCCAATAAATTTAAAGTCAGAAATAGTATAGGCAGTATCACTGGAGATATAAATTGATGACCATATTTTTCATTGTCAATGAGGAGAGACTAAAAAGAGAATGAAGAGCAACACTGGGATATAATTAATGTAAGAGATAATAAATCGGAATGTTTCAGTGTATATCTAGGTGGTGGTCTAGAATGTCACAAAGTAGTTTACAGTCCATTGGGAAAGCTGTGCAATAAACATAGCACAGAAGTTTAAGGGACACTCTTAATTGAAAATCACACGTTTGAAAATTCTGTACCTACTCTTGCTAAAAGTAAAACCAGTGATTACTGTAACTACAAGATGGTAAAAAAAAAAAAAAAAAATTCTCTGTTTATTTCCTTTGTGCCTCTGATAGCTTTACGTATAGTTCCTTTCAACGCTCCCCTTGCTAATCAGTTTTTTCTATGCTAAAAAGACAAACAGGAGAGCAGAAAAACCCTTTACACTTTTTTGTTTTAAATTTTTAGGGCTTCTTTACATGGCATGGCCACATGCACCAGAGGGGAGTAAACTCTAGAGTGCTCTAAAATATTGCACTCTGCCCCATGTAGACCCTCCTGCCTCGCTCTAACACGCTTCCTAATGCGTGTTAATGCAGTACTGTTTCATATGGGACTACATCAACACGCATTACGAACCTTTTAGCGCGAGTCAACAGGGTCTACATGGGGCAGTTAGAGTACAACACATGGGAACACTTTACGGTTACACCCTTCTGGTACTGTGTAGACAAGCCCTTGAAGGGTGCCTTAGAGGAACATGAAATATTTTTAAGTTAGTCCTTTCAAAAATGTAAAGCTGTGTCCCTTTAAGAGGAATAGCTCAGTTTCGGTTTACTGTACTTACAGCCCCTTTATCTTCAGCAAGCAGCTAATGGATGCTGAATAACCATTGTGGTGAGAGCAGGTGCTAACTGAGCCAGGCAGCAGTTAGATTTTTACAGTTTATTTTAAATTTCAACTTCAAAATAATGGAGGCAGTTGAACCACGACAAAGAATTTTAATGATTTGAAGTAGTTTAGTTAAAAAAAAAAAATTCCCTCCAGGCTCTGTGGCTTTTTACCACAGATTTCATGTGCAAAATACAGCATTATTGTTGTGGTCCACAATCTGGCTTTAAGATAGTGGCACAGATCTCCAGAGTAAGTTTCCCAGGCATTTTTCATCATAAACAGTTACAAACAAATGAGATTCTCACAGGAAAAATAACTGTTCAAGGCACATACTCAAAGCTGGAATGGTTCAGAGGCTGAGAAATTTCTCACTAGCCACAGGCAGTGTTCATTGCCAGGTGTGGTGGGGACAAAGGAATCTATAACTCGAAACATAGCTACAGAACTTCTATTTGCTAGTCCTCATCTGACCTGTTTAGTATCCACACAGCATTGGGAGGTCCACCTAGTTCTGCTAATATAGTATTGTACCTTAGTGAAGTGACTGAGCTGTTCGGAGTATCTCTTGTCAGTTAGTGAGAAGAAGTGCTGCATGGGAGGTACAGAACTGTGTCCAGCTAAGCCATTTCATCTGGGATATGCCAGCATATTTGCAGTAAAGGCAAAGAGATGAGGTCCAGATGAAGAGATGGCAAGCTGATGATGGGAGACCAGGAGAGGGAGATGCTTGAGATGAGACTGATAGACAGTGAAGGTGGCCTTCAAACTTCCAGTGAATTAGCTCTAACGTTGGTCTTGTTTCCTCTTTTCTCACTTGGTCCAAACTAGGACCTTATGTAACAAAAAAATATAGTTTGCATGCTAGGCTACAGATTCTTCCTCACATTGGCTTACATGTTAATTTGTGGTGACGACGCAGGAAAGGAAACAGAACGCCAGGTCTGTGGTAGCTAGAGAGCTTTACAAGCCTCTTGCAAAAAGCCTCCCAGGAAAACTTTTCCTGGGGTTTTTATTTCTCTCCTTACTTTGTTTACAACTCTTCTTAGTGGTTACATTCTTGCGCATAGAAGAGCCAGGCAGTATACATGCACATAAGATAACGAACCCATCTCTTGAGCGCGTGAACACCAGCTGCGAGGGTACAATCAAATCAGCCAAATAAGTTTCCCAAACACAAACGCTGGATTGAAGGTCACTCCTGCCTCGTAGCCATGGGAGCAGTTTGCCGCGCCTGTGGACTGGCGATTCGGGAGCTATGCATCTCTACATCTCCCCCTGTTTTATTTTATAAATGCGGTGTTTAAACAAAACACTCTCGCAGGGTAGCATACACAATGCCACTAGATTGGGTATACATTAAACAAAGCAGCAAAGTAAAACGTCAAACATCAAAACTAGGACCCCATACTATAAAAGGGTCTTCATCCACTCTAAGGGTGGCTATAACTAAATATAATCCTACCAAGGAAGAAAAACGTCTTGGCGGATGACTTAAGCATAGCATTTCAGCATATCAATTTGCTATTGCATACAAAACTATTATCAGCAAGCTTAAAACAGCACATTTCTTTCACTGTCTCACACCCCAGATGTTGCTGGGTGGTTTACAGACAGGAACAAGGCAGGTACTTAACAGACCTTGCATTTCCGGGGCAACGGCCAGGCAGAAATCAGATTGATTTAATACTTCTGCCAGGTGGACCCAGGTGTTAAACTGCAGCCGCTGCTCCATCTGGGGTTCGCCTTGGCAGCTAGGGGCCAACAGGAAACTCCCCAATACACACAAAATAAGGAGTGAATTAGCATTAAGGCAAGCTAACAATGTCACAAGGTAATTTTCTGCGGTAGGTTCTAGCTGCTGCTGCACTCGCAGCTGCTCGGCCTGCAATGAAAGGGCTTTAACCTGTCCCCAGGTTATGCGCTGCGGGGGCCCCCGCGGGGGGCGCTGGCGAGGACGCTCGGGATCCTGCAGATGTAGGTTGAACTGTGGAATGGGGTTCGATAGTCCCTGGTGCCAGGCCATCGCCGTGCCACGGGCGGACGTTACGCGCCGGGACCCACAACGGACCTGTAGGAAGAGAAACGGCAGCATGCCCTCGTCCCCACGTTATAAGGGGCACTGGGCCATGCCACTGAGGGTCTGGGGCCTTGCGATATTTAACAAAGGGGCGGGGCAAGGCCTGGTAGCTGCGAAAATGACATTCTGCTGCAGAGTAGTTGTCAGTCAAATTCAAATGATTCAGGGTAAAAAGCACTGCAGCCAGCCATTCCTGGCGGGGAGGAAGGCCTACGGGAATCCCCCCTTTCTGTTTTTGGCGGACCAGGGCTTGTTTGAGCGCACGATTGGCTCGTTCCACAATGGCCTGGCCTGTGGGGTTATACGGGATACCAAACGTGTGGACAATGTCCCACGTGGTACAGAAGGAGGCAAAGGCTGAGCTACAGTAGGCGGGGCCGTTGTCGGTCTTAAGATGGGATGGGTGACCCATGATTGCCATAGCGCGAATCATGTGATTAATAACATGACGAGAGGCCTCACCCTTCTGGGGGGTGACCCACACATAATGGGAAAAGGTATCTACACACACGTGAACATACTGCCAGGGGGCAAAGGGAGGGAAATGTGTAACATCCATTTGCCAGAGCTGGTTGGCCGAGGTTCCACGAGGGTTAACCCCTACCTCCGGGCTATTGGAGAGAGAAGCGCAAAGGTCACACTGGCGAACAATGGCCTGCGCCTGATACAATGGGAGAGTGAACTGCTTGGCAAGGGCCTTGGCGGATTGATGAAAAAAGGCGTGGCTTTCGATTGGGGAGGAAAAAATTGAGGCCACCGATTTGACCGCCTGGTCGGCCACCGTGTTGCCTTCTGTTAATAGGCCCGGTAGTGTGGTGTGACTGCGAATGTGTGCCACAAACAGTGGGCTAGAGCGGGAGGAAAGGAGCTGTTGCAGGGTAAGAAAAAGGGCCAACAAATTGTCATCACAGGAGGGCGACACATAGGAACCTGGAAGAGACTTAAGAACATTAGTAACATAAAGACTGTCAGTAATCAAATTAAAAGGGTCATCCTGGAAGCATCGGCAGGCCAGGATGACAGCAGCCAACTCTGCGCGCTGTGGGGAGCGCTGAGGCAGGGTAAAGCGGACTTGCCAAGTGCCTTGCACCTGCCAGCTGACCGCACCTCGTGTTGGGCCGCCGTCCGTAAAAAGGGTAAGTGCATCCTTAATGGGGACGGTTGACAAGGACGGCCGGAGGTGAAGGCAACGTTGTTGTAGGAATGAAAGACGGGGGTCAGGGGGAATGTGATATTTAACTTCCCCAACATAGTCAGCAAGAGACAATTGGAGGGTGGCACTGCAAGAGACAGTGCGTTCCCAGTCTTTAGCCGGGATGGGGACAATAATGGCAACGGGGTCCCAACCCAAGAGGGTACGGGACCGTTCTCGCACTTTAAAAATCAGCTCTGCGGCCTGTTGAGGGAGTGTCTGAATAGTATGCGGAGGGGAGTGGGTCAAATAAATCCATTCAATTAAACGAAGACGCGCTGCCGCCCCCTCCTGGGCGAGGACAGCTGTCGGTTGTGAGAGTGTGGGAAGCAAAATGGCAAAAAGGGGCTGTTCCCTTTCTCGGCGGTCGACCCACACCTGGGCCAGGGTCTGGTTAATGAGGGTGACCGCTTGGCGCTGTTCCTGGGAAACGGGAATGATATCTCCGGGGAGACGGCCCTGCCGAAGGCCAGAAAAAAGAGGGGACAGCATGGAGGTAGTCAGAGGGCAAAAAGGACAAATCCAATTAAGGGACCCCAATAACTGTTGAAGCTGTACAAACGTAAGAGGGTTGGGCAATACCAACTCGGGACAAACTGGACGGGCATATGACTGGAGCATGCGGTGACCAAGATACAAAAAGGGTGGCTGACGCTGGATCTTGTCCGGTGCCACAACCAGGCCACACGACGCAAGCTGGTGGCGCAGTTCGTCCAGCCAGTCATCAGGGAGGACGGGGTGAGCCACCAGGATGTCATCCATGTAGTGGTAAATTAAGGCATCTGGGTGTGCTGCGCGGAAGGGCCGTAGGGCCTGCGCAACAAAATGCTGACACAAGGTGGGGCTATTCAACATGCCTTGAGGGAGCACATTCCACTGATAGCGTGGAGTGGGCTGGGAGTGATTCAAAACCGGAACAGTGAAGGCAAAGTGCACCCCGTCCTCAGGGTGCAAGGGGATGGTAAAAAAACAATCCTTTAAATCTATTACAAATAAGCGGTAATCACAGGGAATAAGGTTGGGATTAGGGGTACCACACTGCAGGGGACCCATAGGCTGTATAATTTTGTTAATGGCGCGAAGGTCCTGCAGGAGGCGCCACTTGCCAGATTTCTTTTTAATCACAAACACGGGGGTATTAAAGGGGCTAGTGGACTCCTCCAAACGTCCTGCCTTCAGCTGGTCATTAACCAAGTGCTGGAGGGCCTCCAGCTTTTCTAAAGGAAGCGGCCACTGCGCAACCCATACGGGTTCGTCAGTGAGCCAACGGAGGGGGAGGGCCGTATGCCTAATCATTGATATGGATGGTGGCAGTGAACTGTGTCAATAAATCACGGCCCCACAGGTTGAGGTGGACGGGGAGAATGATAGGCCGGATACGGGCGCGGCGGATGCCTTGGGGCGCCCTAACCTCCAACCATCGGGCACTTCGTTGTGAGTCCTGTGCCCCGCCCACACCCCAAACTGCCGGAGCCTGCTCTGTGGGCCAATGGGCGGGCCACTGCGCAGCGGCAATGACGGTAATGTCTGCCCCAGAGTCGATAACACCCTCGAACGGCTGATCGTTGAGGCAGTAAATGCGTTTGGGTTGGGGTGCTCCAATGTCTTTAACAACTGCTGCCACTTGTGGGTGAATAGTGCGCTGGTCGGTGGACCCGAAGCCTCCGGTTCGGGGAACGTTTCTTCCCCCTGCCGGAAGGGAGTAGGGCACAAGTATGAGTTGCGCCCAGGCATCTCCCTGAAACAGCCGTTTCGGGAGATGACTCCACAGTTGAACATGGATAATTCCACCATAGTCCGAATCCACCACCCCAGGCACCACAAACAGGCCCTGCTTGCTGGCGGATGAGCGGGGTAGGACAAGGCCCACCATGCCCTCCGGCAGCGGGCCCTGAATCTGGGACGGCATGAGGAGGACCTCCCCGGGGAGAGTGATATCCATATTTTCCTGATTAACAAGGTCAATCCCCGCACTGCCCCTTGTGGCGGCGGGGGCGTCGTGCACGGAGAGGGGCGCGGCCTTGGGTCTCGGGCTGGTCGCAGGCCCGCCTACTAGTTTCCCGGGGGGTTGTCTCGGTTAGCAGCCAAGACCCGGCTGTCACCCCCGGCCAAGCGACACTGCGCAGCCCAATGGTAGCCCTTTTTGCATTTCGGACACAGCGTGCGGGGCCTCTGGTCTGTCCGGGGCTTGGGTTTGTTTTTACACATGCCCCCCGCAGGGGCCCGACACTCCCGCCAAAAATGTCCGGGCTTCTGGCAGTTAAAGCAGTTCCCCTGAGGCTTCTGCCCCTTGTGCAGGGCAGCTGCCAGCAGGGCCATCTGATGGGTCTGAGTGCCTATGTCAGCACACGCCTGCAGCAATTCTGCCAGGGTATACCCGGGGCGCCCGACCACTGCCTGCATGGCACGGCGGCAGTCTGCATTGGCATTTTCGTAAGCCAATTTTATCATTAGTTCAGTCTGGGCTTGCGGGTTATCAATCTGCCTCTGGACTGCCACTTGGAGGCGGTCAATAAACTGGTGGAATGGTTCGGTGGCACCCTGCCGAGTAACCGCAAAGGACTTAGAGGACTCGCCTGCAGCGGGGACCCTGCGGAACGCGCGACGGACACACTGGCCAATGATGGGAAAAGCTACCCGGGGCGTGCCCGCCGCCTGCTCGGGGATGCTCGAAAACTGCCCTGTGCCATATAACTGCTCAGCAAGATAAGCCCCCCCACCTTGCGCTGCTGCTGCAAGCGCCTCTCGCTGGTACTCGCTATCCCACACAACGTATTGCGCGGGAGACAGCACCATGCGACACATGTCTTTCCAATCTTGGGGGAGCAAGAAGTAACCGTTTGACACACCTTCCAAGATCCCCAGGGTGAAAGTGGACCGCACCCCGGTCTCACGAACTGCCTTGCGGAGCTCGCGCAGAACTGAGTAGGGGAGAGCCTCCCAGTCCACTATCTGCCCCCCATTTCCATTATCCCGCCAAGAGACGGGAAACGCCTCGAACCCACACTTGGATTCCTCATCGGTCAAGTGACCGGCCTCACGCGCTTGCCGCACCGCCGCGGCGACAGCGCCCCCCTGCCCGACCGGTAGGCAGGGGGGCGCCGCCACGGGCGGCGGCGCAGGGAGGGTCAGCTGTGGGCAGGAGGGGGGTGGCCCATCACCTGGGGGCAAAAGGGGGACCGGCTTGGGGCTGTTGGGGCCGATCCCCTCCAGTGCCTCCTTACAACGCTGCCAGAGCAGCAGGCACTGAACTGGGGCACGGGGTTTACTATACAAGGTGATCCCAATCTGTATCCAATCAAAAAGCTGCAATGACCCGCAGTCTGGATACCAGGGGCACTGGCGATCTATTTCCCTTAGGAGGTCCTCAATATGAGCGACCGGGACAGCGACACATGATCGCTGTCGTATAATCTCTTGTAACTCTCTTGCGTGCTCCTTCTGGGCACTGGAAAGTTTCCCCCCCATACTCACGAATAAGGGGCGGCAAACAGCCGCGGGCGCGCTCGGCGTATCCAGCCGGTGAGTAGAGGGGTATCACGTCGGGGTCACCAGCTGTGGTGACGACGCAGGAAAGGAAACAGAACGCCAGGTCTGTGGTAGCTAGAGAGCTTTACAAGCCTCTTGCAAAAAGCCTCCCAGGAAAACTTTTCCTGGGGTTTTTATTTCTCTCCTTACTTTGTTTACAACTCTTCTTAGTGGTTACATTCTTGCGCATAGAAGAGCCAGGCAGTATACATGCACATAAGATAACGAACCCATCTCTTGAGCGCGTGAACACCAGCTGCGAGGGTACAATCAAATCAGCCAAATAAGTTTCCCAAACACAAACGCTGGATTGAAGGTCACTCCTGCCTCGTAGCCATGGGAGCAGTTTGCCGCGCCTGTGGACTGGCGATTCGGGAGCTATGCATCTCTACATTAATTAATATAGATAGCAACATTGCGTTTTTTGAGTATTGGTCTAGAAACAGCCTTAAAGTTAAAGAATTTTTTTTTTGGAGGATGGGATGTGTAATTTAAAGTCAGAAAATCTCCTCATCAATGAATGAATTTAGAATTGTAGCTTGTCACCTAGCTGGGCATGGTTACAGAACAAATTCTTAGCCTCTGGAAAAACCTTCTGTAGGCCCATTTACCCTAATCGTATATGGGATGGCACAGTGAGACAGAATAAGGGTCAGTCAAGTGGACTTGCCCTGTTGAGTGGGCACTAGATTCTGAAGGGACACTTCCTCCAATATGGCACAGTAGGTTGAGGTTCTAGGTGAGGATATAGAAAGGGCCCACCACAACTCTAAAGGGTTTACTGATTATAGATGTGTGTAGTACAGTGGTTTGAGCTTAAGACTGGGAGCAAAGATCTCCAGAATTCTAACCCCATCTCTGATACTAATGCATTCTGTGATCTTGAGTAAGTAATTTAACCTCTTTGTATTCCTGTCTTTAAAATAGGGTTAATAATTTACCAGTGGTGGTCACAACTGTCCTGTGATAATTCTGATTAGTTCAGTCTTCACATGTCATATAAATTAATACCATTATTTCAGTAATGGTGTTTGGATTACTAATGACCTGATGCTTACAAAATACTTTACTTAGGCCTTTACTAGCATTTCCATTTTACACTAAAATCTCTTATTTTAAATTAAACACCGATAGACCCCAGTCGTCAGTGGGCGGGATCGAACCCGGGATCTCTGGAGCTTAGTGCATGAGCCAAAAGCCGTATGCCTCTTAGCTAAGGCTGCAGAGCAGACTCACTAGTCTCTCTCTCTAAGTGGTCTCGGTGCCACTAGCTGGGACAGAACACCACACCCAGGAGGTGTGTGGGTTACATACTTCCCCTCGCTGAGAAAGCGCATCCCGAGCTTCAGTGTCTTACAAGTGGGGGCTCGTTCAGGATTTCAACTGGGAACGCCAACAGACCCCAGTCATCAGCGGGCGGGATCAAACCTGGGGCCTCTGGAGCTTAGTGTCTCAGTCTCTACTGCATAAGCTAAAAGCCATATGGCTGTTCGCTCAGGCTGTAGAGCAGACTCATTAATCTCTAAGTGGTCTCAGTGCCACTAGATGGGACAGCACCACACCCAGATGTGTGGGTTACATTAGGAAAACCGTATCTTCATAAGTTGAATTGATTTTTAAATAAGGACTCTGAGTTTCTCTTACCAAACTAATAATTTCACTCTTTTCCTGTTTAGGATCTGATGAAGAATCTGAAGAAAAACAGGATAGTGAAAAACCAATTGTATAGCAACTATGGGAGATAACAGGCAAGTCCTTCTTTAGGGAAAATGTCTCTTGCATAAAAAGTTAATGTTTCTTTTTAATTTCCTTCCATTTAATCACCTAGGAATTAGCCACAATCCAGATGGTTAGCACTGTTGGAACTGGCCTGTTTCTAATGTCTGAGCTAGCTGTTACGGAGCACTGGCAAATATATCTGACTGCTGAAAGGGTGAATTAGGACCCACCTACAATGAGTTTTGACTATCCCAGTTTTTCTCTTCCTGGAGACAGCAACAGATGAAGTCAAGGCACACTGGGTACTCTGGTAGGGTCTGAGATGATCTATCATGGAGCACATGAAAGGAAGTGGGCTAGCAGCATGCATGCATCTGTTGGCCCCCTGACATTTCTCCTGTTTCTCACTTTAGAGGATGGGGAAGGACAAGAAGTTAGAAGATCTTGTGTGGAAGAGAGAAAGGAGTAGAAGTTACTTGAGTCCTTTCTCTTAGGTCTGGCCTACACTTAAAAGTTAGGTCAGTGTAGTTGCTGTGAAAAAATCCGCACGCTAGAGCGCTGTAGCTGTGGCACCTGCGCTCCCCTCCCCCATTGTAGACACAGCTAGGTCAATAAAAGAATGCTGCTGTCCCCTGGGGAGGTCAAGTTCCTACAGCCAGGGGAAAAACCCCTTCCACTGCTGTAGTATCTATGCTGTGGTGCTACAGTGGTATGGCTATGGTGCTGTATTTGTAATGTAGACATGACAAGTGTAGAACATTGGGGGATTCTGCGTGTTAAAGTGCTTTAAACAACAGAAAGAAGAGGGACAGGAGAACATATCAGGGTCAGGAAAGGGTTTGGCTACTTGGTGTATTCCTTATTGTTTCTATTTGATGGGGAATTAATCCTCTTAAGAGGCTTAAGTTCCTACCTGTCTCTTTTTTTCATAGCTCATTTCTGATTTTTATATGAATAGTAATGCGATACTGCTCTTTCTTTTTGAGCCTCTCTCTATCTTAATGCCTCTCTATCTATCTTAATGTCCATTGTCTTGGATCAAACTCTATTTATTCATCTTGACTTTTTTTAATCTCTTACAGAGTGAAAATCTGAATCAAAGGCCATTAGGGAATTGCTTATACTGAAACTGTAATGACAATGTCTGCAGTTGACTTATTGGTGGAACTGCTAACAAAAGAATTTATTTATTAGAGAACAAAGAGGAATGATTCCCGTGTACTGTAATACCTCACAAACTTGTTCTGTTCACATATATATATTAGACTGCCTCATGGCTGTTATGAAAAATTACTCAATTACTCATACTGTATTCAGTGATTCTTGAAGTTGATCTTCTAACAGCTAGGTAGCTACTAGAACGTGTTGTGCTTGTGTAACTAATCAGTAAACCTGGTAATATATTGAAGTAACACTTCTGTATGATGGAAGTATATTTAATGATTGTTTGAATTCACCAGATAAAACTATTTTACGTTGTGAAATATTTGTCCTGTTAATTTTTACATTTTCTTTTTTTTTTTAAACTCCATGCATTTTTTTTTAATGGACTTATGCACTCTTTGTAAAATAAAGAAAAATGTTAATAAAAACAATGTGACATATTGCGACATGTTTGTCTGTCCCTTCACATAGTAAGAAGACTTTTTCAATCTCCTTGTCTCTCACTGGGAAACAGAGGGTCTATGCTGACTTTCATTTTTGTATAGATTTTGTGGGACATACACGTAAAGTTAATTTATTTCTGCCTATTGTGACAGACTAGTGTGGTGGAGTGTAATTTATAAATATAGCCCGTGCGACAGTAGAATCCTGTTTGTTCAAGCAGGAGGTAGATGTAGAATTTATTCTAATAAATGTTTTGGACAAAGTTTTCAGTGCAGATAGTAAACAACTCTGTTTTGGTGAAGAGTTTCAGGAAATGAGCTTCTGCAATAATTATGTGGATTGTGGGAGGGTTGAAACTGTAATCTACTTTAAAATGAAATTAAGGCCTACCATATGAAAACTATTCACAGACAGAAAATCTATTCAGTTTTTATTGATAGTCTCCTTTTTAAATAGCATTAGCCAGAGAAAACAGAAACTTTAAACCTATGGGTGTGATTTTTGGGAGTCTCAGTTTTGGGTGCTCAACTTGGGACACCTCAAAGGGGCCCTGATTTTCAGAAAGTGCTCAGCACCTACACTTAAGGTGTCAAAAATTGGCTACCCCCAAATTACTAGTTACTTCAAAATCTTGTGCCATTTGTTTGTTAATTTTAACACCCAGGTGCATAACAGACATCCTCCTATACCTTATTATGTGGGTGTCCATGCTTTATTCAGGGTTTAATGAGTAGCAGGTGACCTGTGATATGATAGCAGTAGTTTCAAAACCTAGCCACACATTACCAAGTAGAAAAACAAAGTGAAATAGCAGCTTTTTTCACAGCTCTATAACAGCCATTAGCAGATCATATTCATCCAGAGTTGCATGAAGCACTTACTTGAGGGGGAAAATAATCCACAGGTAGTTGCCATAACATGTATCAGGGTGTTTTACATTATTCAGGCTTTCTGTGTAAGAATCTTCCTTGTGCTCTACTGGAGGAAGTGACTATATGGTGTTTATCTCTAGAAGTACCACACACTTCCTTCAGACTGTGACTCCCTTGTCATTTTTCTAGCGTTTTTGTCAACAATTGCTGTTCTATAATCAATGTGTGGTGGGTGGAATTTGTACATTATTCATAATTCTTAGTAACTTGCCCTAATTGAATGTGGATTGTAATTCTGGCCCTGTGACCTATGAAATCATAACTGGTAGAAAATACGTATTCAACCGTGGGCGTGGATACAGTATGATAGGATGCTTGCCTTCACAGTTGAGAAGATAGTTAACTCTTGAATGGTATTAAACTCACTAGACAAAATCTAACTTCATGTAATGACTCCATGATAGGAAGGAGGAACATCAGTGCATGTAGCTTTCTTGCAGTCCTCCTAGTCTTGCAATGGTAGCCTGTATGTATTAATGTGCCTCCAACACACTGTAGATTAAACTGCACTACTTCTACAAATACCATAGTGCTAGACTATGAAGTGTTACAGTACTCTCTACATGCAACTCATGCATGTCTTTGTAATACATTGTATTTCCATTAGCTGTGGCTCATAAATACATATGTGGTGGGGAGCAGGACTGGCTGTGGTTTAACTGTCCTCATGTTATCACACACGCCAATCACAAGCTACCTTTTCTGCAACAGCAATGACTAGCTTAGTTTATAGAATTTTCCACTAAATAACCACATCTTCCAGCAAACAAAATAACTCAAACCTCAAAAATAATACTTAAAATAACTCCCGGCTTCCATGTTCAGCATGTAAAAGTGCAGCAGGAGGTCACCTTAGGTGCACATGAGCCATTGCAGCTGTGAAATTTGCTACCACACAGTTGATAAACCGCAGTAATTGCTACATGCTGACTTCACTCAGGGCTGGGGTAAGCAAAGGCCTTTCCACAAGAAGCTTAAAAACACAAAAACCTGTTCTGCTCATGGCTATGCACACAGCTCCCATAAAAACAAATGGAGGGGGCAGAATCGGCACTACAAATCTAATTATTGCAATCTAATTAATTTTTTTAAAGTTTCCCCTCTTGCTATCATGTTCAGGGTGTTGTGCAAACAAAATGAAATCATAGTACAAAATAAGTCTCAATGGTAAGTAGTAGGTGCTTTAATACAACATCAAACAAATATTTTTCTTTCAAACTCAGGCCTGATTCTCAGTTGCAGAGCTATGATAATTTACATCAGCTGAGGATCTGGCCTGATCAGAACAAACTTGGCTTATTAAAGTTAGTGGATTGTGCTGTGTCTTCTTGTGTTCTGGACTGCAACAGCAGCAATAGAGGTGTGTTTTGTTTTGTTTTTCTCCAAAATATAAATGTGTACTAGAGTCCATTGAAATTGTATATAAAGTATTTGGTCCACAGATAGCTTTGTAGCTATTTATTTTCACTTAAGCAGCCCAAGCCAGCCAATTTAAATGCCAGTATGTTTGAAAAGTTTCAAGGCTAAGACATTACCTACTGAATAAGGGCCAGACTCTCCACCCTTATATTGAACAGTATGTAGTATCCTAATCTATGACTAATCCTGTTGATTTCATTGGGCAAATTACTCTAAAATGAGTGGGAATGGCAGAATTTGGTACAAAATACTTTGTTTTCCTGAAAATGTGTCATCCTTTGAAAACAGAATGATTTTAGTTACAGTATGTGTTTCCCACTTCCCTGTTCCATAGGAAATTATTTTATAAATTGTTTTGTTGGTTAAATAATGGAAAACGCATCCTATGTATGATTCAGGAAATAACACAATTGTTTGCTTTAAAGAATTTTAACCTCTTGAGAAGTAAATATAAGTATGCAGAGCCCGTCTAATCTTTATACAGGATGTGGGAATACTAAGCACATAGCTGTACAAATTATTGAAGTAAAAGATATACTGCTAATTGTGTATATATGTAAAATACAGTTAATATGATTTTTCCTATATGGATACTGCAAACATTCAGGGTCCAATGTGCTTGTACTTATGCCAATAATTTGCCCAGACTTGGACAAAAATTTTAGAACAGATTAATATTAATGATTTTATCAAAATAAGGACGTGCAAAGTTTGGAGAGGAGTTCAGAGTGATACCCGAGAACTCTTACCTTTATTTATTGGTTTAAAATGAACTGTTTGAACTTACAGTATGCATTGAAGAGAGTATTTCACTTTTTGAAATTCTTTAGGCATATACTGAAGAGGGTATATCTAGTTAAGATTGTATTTCATTCATTATAACTTGTATGTTGTTAAAAGATATAATATGGAAGTTTGCCATGTATGAGGCAAGTGTAGGTGTTGAGCTTTACCATTGTCTTCCAGACTTGTGTATGTCTGTCTTGAAAAATCTTTTTAAAAAGTGTTTAGATTTCCTTTAAATAAATAAACTGGACAGAATATTTTGTAATGCTGAATTTTATTTAAAATACATTAATCTTCAATTTTTAAAAAACAATTACTCATATTTCAAAGCCTGTTTTTGTTTTATAAAGGAAATAAATGAAATTAATAGAAATGAAATGACAAATGATTTAAAATGACAGATTAGGACTCCACGCCTGCTAATGATTATAGCGGTGAGTTTTTTCCATTGACTTCACTGAATGCAGCTGGCCTATCCACATCCAAAAAGTTGCTTGTGTGCACAAGTGTTTTTGCAGGACAAGAGCCTAAGAGACTGATCCTGCACTGATTTGTGATGCAAAATTCCCATTGAAATCAAGGAGTCCTTTAAGTTCTACAGTTACAAAATTAAAAGAATAAAATAGAAAAAATGAACACATGTCAAACTGTTCACTCTCAAGCAGAAGAAGCCATCTGTGCTAACTAGAGAATAAACCAACAAAATCAAATTGAAATGCACATCTTGATATTTAGAGCCAGGGGTTTCATATGAACTGGCTTAGGGCAAAGCAAAGTAAATTTCAGACAAAAATGCTGAGTTTGGAAGGTGCAAGGAGAAGTTTAAGGTTTCTTTCCCTGGCGCTTGATTGGACTTTGCATCCTGTACATGAAGAAGAGTATGATGACATAGTACATGGTGCTTTTCAGGAGAAGGACAATGTATATTAAATATGCCGTCCTGTGCATGAACCGCTCTGTAATAGCAACACAAAATTAAAAAAACCCAAACAGTTAATGGTGCATATTTTACAGCCTCAAAGAAAAATAAGTATAAAACCATGAATGAGTGTCTGCTAACCAGGTCTACATTCCGAATATACCTGCCCATCCAGCAGAGCTGATAGAAAAGAGGCACTCTGAGTGCTGGTATCGCTACTATCTGCTAAGGAGTAAGCATGATGCTAGTGCTTCTGGCATTGACAGCTTATAATAGGGTGTTGCCATGATTTTAGGCCAAAATTTTGAGACCGGGAAGTTTCTTCTAAGTCCATATTCAAGCAGCTAAATAAAATTGGTTTGATTTTAAGACTTCCTGATCACCCACAAATTGTACTGAAATAAGTTGGGTCATTAAGCATTCAGCACCTTTACGCACCATTTGAAAATGTTGGCCTTGGATGCTTTTATAATTTAACATGTTAAGTATTAGATTAAAGAACAGTTGCATGTGTAGGCTAAAAAACAATGACACGTGGCATGTTAACAGAGCATAACAAATACCACCAAAGCATGTATTTCAGCAGAACCTAGTGTTTAACCTGAGCTACCCATGGGCATTAGGTACTGGACACACTGCAAATGTTAACTTACAGCAGTGTTCCACACCTAGAATAATTGTGTGTGGACTATTGACAAAAACGAAAATATTCTCTTTGTATTAACCATATGAAATAGTGCTTAATTCTTAACTATATTGTAGAGAAAATGAGAATTGGACACAATTACCTATGAAAAGTCTGTTGGTACAGTCTGCTGTGCTTTGAGGCTCTATGGAGGTGCCTGAAAGGATAGAAGCATAACATGTAAAGAGGGCTTTAATTGTCAAATGGGATTCTTGTTGCAAATTAACACACTCCTTTCTTGACAGAAGTTTAAAGAAAAAAAAGATGGTAAAAGTATTATAACTACAGTGACTCAAATATGGAAAGTTAATATTTAAAAAAATAAGTACCTAGATTCCATCCAGAGTAAATGCTCAGTAGCATGTAATTTATGTGCAAAACCAAGTAGAGATAAAACTGGGAAAAATGCATATGCTCCTGCAAGTGAATACTTGTATGCCTTATATAGAGATTGAGGTACTGATGTTGCAATCAGATCAGTCAGTGCAGACCTCTGACCCTTTAGGAGCTCAATTGCAGTCTTTGCATTTACATGGGTGCCGGGGCCTGGACTATCAGATCTGATTGCAGGGTCTGGACATTGGCCCTTCTGTGTATGCAAGTTTCTGTTCATGTAACGGCAGATGCATTTTGTCCCATCAAATTACTCAGTTGTGTTTGCCCCTTTGCAATGTATATGTATACTCGGCCGATAAAAACCTGTCCGCCTTATTTTGTCTCTAGTCAGAGGGAGCCTGAGATTGTTGGCATTCATGGTAATGTTGTTTAATAGCTGTACAAGAGACAGACTGTATCCTCATCAGGATTATTTTCTTCTAAGGCCCATCTCTTAGGCCTTTTGGATGGGCAAGAGGGGGATGGTCAAGAAGTCTATTTTTCTATTGTATTTGAAATAGATAAATTTGTATCTTCTCTTATTAATTGCCTCCATGCTGACTGAGACCTGGGGGTAAGATACATACTGCAAATCAATAAATAACCTGAAAATATATTTTTATCAGAAAGCACTTTGAGAACTGAAATGTAAGGATTATGGGCCAGATTCTGAGCTAGTGTCAACTGGCCTGGCTCTATTAACTTGACTAGAGCTATGCCAATTTACATCATCTGAGAATCTAGCTATGTGGGAATAGAAGTTGGAAAAATACCTATTCAATCAAAAGAACGGAGAAAGATTTTGTTCTTAAAGATCTAAACCTGATCTCAAATAAGAATCAAACAGAAATTACGGTACTTCTCTTAATTTATTTTCTCTTTCTCTTGCCTTTTCTTTTTGATTTTGGTTTGTGTAATTATTCTGGTCTGTTTTAATAAGCTAGATGCTGTGTGTGTTATTACGTTTGTTGCAGTATATACAATATACAGCACTTGTTCAAAACCAAACACTCTAGCCCAGGTCTGTGGCTGGTGTAAAACTACAGAGCTCCATTGACTTCAGTGGTGTTACGCTGATTTACACTAGTTGAGCCAACATTTTCTTTCATTCTAGAAAGATTTTAAACTGAGGGAGAGAAGCCAAAACTGAGCTTTTGATGGAGATAGCCAACTTATGGAGAGATGGAAACTAATATTGGCCTGGAGAGCGCAAACCCTTTTAGGAACAGTAATACATTTTATTGTAAAGAAACAGTGAACTCTCTAAATATATATAGAACTAGTTTTAATAATATAGTATATACCTGGAGATTTGATAGCGACAGAACCAGTATCTTTTTCATGTTGATAGTTGCAGTGATAATTCTTGTTGCTATTTTTATCTACGGTCAGCCAGCTGCTTATTGAGTATGATTGTCGATTGTCATCAGGGGGCCAAATTTCCCCAAGCACTGCATTTTTCTCTGCGTTCTCCTTGTCGACGTCCCAAGTCACTTTAATAACATTTGGGTAAAAATCCTCAATGAGGCATACGTGTGTTACTTTCCCATCTTTTTCAGTAAAAGGAGGCAGGACCTGGACTTTTTTGGAATCGAGTTTTGCTTCTGTTTCTGGATTTATTTTAGAGAGAGAAATGAATTTATTAGAAATTAAGTAAATTCAGAATTGCAGTATACATGGTATGCTGTGCTTTTGAAACAATAAAGAATTCAAAGATTTGAAAGTAGAAGAGAGAGGCAATTTCATTTCTTGCATCCAATTCCTCCAAATTGCACTCATGCACACAATCTTAACTCTGAGTTCAGCATAAGAACAATATCTCATTGCCAAACATATTTTAACTACTTAAAGTCTATAATATATTGTAGCTGCCTATTAAATTCTGAAGATGGGAGTAAATTATCCACTTATGAGTTACAGCTTTAGGGAGTTGGAATTGCAGAAGTTTACGTGCTTGAATTGAATGCAGGTTTTTGTGGAACAGAAGAATCTGTGAGAGTGCCCACTAACTTAGCTTCCAAACTCAAAATATATTAAACACTTTTTGACTAAATGCTAAGTACAGCTTTATGTTCTGGTTCATTTCAAAACATTTGTGACTTTGAAAAATCTCCCCTTTATTTACCCAAAATGTGTGTATAAAAGACACCGGGATAGTGAGAGGAAGGGTACATCTACACTGCAATAAAAGACCTGCGGCACAACCATGACTGGCCCAAGTCTCCTGATTCTGACGTGCAGAGCTTGCATAGCACGGCTAAAAATTGCATTGTTGTTGTTTCGGCTTGAGCTGGAGCGCAAGCGCTGAAACCCAACAATGGAGGTGATCTAAGAGCCCGGGCTCCAGTCAGAGCCTGAATGTCTACACTGCAGTTTTTAGCACCAAAGCCCGAGACCACAAACCCAAGTCAATTGACCCAGGCTCTGAGACTTGGTGCCACAGGGTTTTTATTACAGTGTAGATGTACCTGAAGGGAAGGGTATTAAAGATTCCACAAACCTTTTAATAAGGCTTTTCTTTAAAAATAAATTTGCCCTGAACTAACTCATATACTATTTAAGAACCTTGGTTAACACTTTTAAAAAGAGAGTTAGAAAAGTAATCTTTAAGCCTTTTCCACACTAAACTTTAACCTTTGTGAAAACATTTTTTATCAATTATTCACCTTAAAATGATATAAGACCATATAAGATATGTTCTATTGCAGACCCAGCCAATACAACTTTGGAGAAACTGTTGCTGAACGCCATTTGGGGATATTACAGTAAATACATTAACATAAATCACTCAATGACAAATATCAATTACGAAATTATCAAGGATAATACACCCGGAAATGACTTTGTTTATGTATTTGGCAAATGTAATGGAGTGTTATGCATAATGCTCAACACTTCTGAAAATCAAGTCACTTAAATGCCCAAATAAGTAATTCGGAGCCTAACTTTAGTCAACCACTTTTGAAAATCTTGATTATGAAGTATTACTAACAATGGAACTCTCAATGGAACTCAGCTATCAAATCTTTGCTGAGGAATAGAGGGTATGTTGCTGCTTGTGTCCAAATCCTGGAGTGAATTAGCAAAGTGCCTATTAGTGAATTTCTGCTGTATCTCCTAAATTATTTTAAAATTCGGCCACAGTATTAATGTTGTTACTCTAGAAATAGAGCTTAAAAAATTGCAAAAAAATCATTTTTTTTTTCACTTCATAAAATTTTAAAAAATTGCGGCCTGCTATACGATTGGATAAAATACAACCAAAAATATTTTTTATTAAAAGTTTGAGCTAGAAAGGATGACAATTTTATTTCATCCCCAAGTTTGTATAAGTGCATGAAATAACACTGAACAAGGCCAGAAAATACTTCCTTGCTAAAATCATTATCTGTCTGCTCGTTTCATATGGCTGACATTAAACAATACATGTTTTTAAACAGTATATTGAATTTACTAGTTTTCACAAGAAGTGAGCAGGTTCAAAACACTTTTACTGCTGCTAATTTCTGTCTCCTGTTTGTCACTGTGGGCTATAACCAAGAGAATAAGGTTCCCAACCCAGCTAACTGCCAAAGAAGTATTCTCTACAGAATGAGGCAACGTTCTCATGTTATAAATGTGCATCACAAAGAAGAAACGGAAGGTTGTTGATATTTCAGTAGTGTCGAAGGTCCCCAAATGGGCACCATGAATTCTGTGCATTCTCTATTTGTTCCAACACTTAACTGCAACAAAATAGTTGGCCTATACTCCACAAAACATGTTGATTGGAACTTTTAAAGGCAGTAAGAAGGGATTTAGGTGCCCAAATCACCTTGAAATTCAGGATCCTTTGATAATGTCAGCCATTGTCTTTAGTCAACTGAGACACAAATAGATTAATACTAAGGCCCTGCTCCCGCAAAGTCATAGACTCGTAGACTTTAAGATCAGAAGGGACCATTATGATCATCTAGTCTGACCTCTTCCACAACGCAGGCCAGAGAATCTCACCCACCCACTCCTGTAATAAACCCCTAACCTATGCCTGAGTTATTTAAGTCCTCAAATCATGGTTTAAAGACCTCAAGGTGCAGAGAATCCTCCAGCAAGTGACCCGTGCCCCAAGCTGCAGAGGAAGGTGAAAAAGCTCCAGGGCCTCTGTCAATCAGCCTTGGAGGAAAATTCCTTCGCGACCCCAAATATGGCGATCAGTTAAACCCTGAGCACGTGGGCAAGACTCACCAGCCAGCACCCAGGAAAGAATTCTCTGTAGTAACTCAGATCCCACCCCATCTAACATCCCATTACAGACCATTGGGCATATTTACCTGCTAATAATCAAGCTAAATTAATTGCCAAAATTAAGCTATCCCATCATACCATCCCCTCCATAAACTTATCAAGCCTAGTCTTGAAGCCAGATATGTCTTTTGGCCCCACTACTCCCCTTAGAAGGCTGTTCCAGAACTTCACTCCTCTGATGGTTAGAAACCTTCATCTAATTTCAAGTCTAAACTTCCTAATGTCCAGTTTATATCCATTTGTTCTTGTGTCCACATTGGTACTAAGCTTAAATAATTCCTCTCCCTCCCTGATATTTATCCCTCTGATATATTTATAAAGAGCAATCATATCTCCCCTCAGCCTGCTTTTGGTTAGGCTAAACAAGCCAAGCTCTTTGAGTCTCCTTTTATAAGACAGGTTTTCCATTCCTCGGATCATCCTAGTAGCCCTTCTCTGTACCTGTTCCAGTTTGAATTCATCCTTCTTAAACATGGGAGACCAGAACTGCACACAATATTCCAGATGAGATCTCACCAATGCCTTGTATAACGGTATTAACACCTCCTTATCTTTACTGGAAATACCTCGCCTGATGCATCCCAAGACCGCATTAGCTTTTTTTATGGCCATATCACATTGGCGGCTCATAGTCATCCTGTGATCAACCAATACTCCGAGGTCCTTCTCCTCTTCTGTTACTTCCAACTGATGTGTCCCCAATTGATAACCAAAATTCTTGTTATTAATCCCTAAATGCATGACCTTGCACTTTTCGCTATTAAATTTCATCCTATTACTATTACTCCAGTTTACAAGGTCATCTAGATCTTCCTGTATGACATCCTGGTCCTTCTCTGTATTAGCAATACCTCCCAGCTTTGTGTCATCCGCAATCTTTATTAGCACATTCCCACTTTTTATGCCAAGGTCAGTAATAAAAAGATTAAATAAGATTGGTCCCAAAACCAATCCCTGAGGAACTCCGCTAGTAACCTCCTTCCAGCCTGACAGTTCACCTTTCAGTATGACCTGTTGTAGTCTCCCCTTTAACCAGTTCCTTATTCACCTTTTACTTTTCATATTGATCCCCATCTTTTCCAATTTAGCTACTAATTCCCCATGTGGAACCGTATCAAATGCCTCACTGAAATCGAGGTAAATTGGATCCACTGCATTTCCTTTGTCTAAAAAAAATCTGTTACCTCTCAAAGAAGGAGATCAAAGAAGTTTTATACATGTGCTTAATTTTATGCATTGTGAGTAGTTCCACTGATGTCAAAGCTTGTGAAGGTTCTTCTACTAAAATGGTTTCAGCTTATTTTTGTGCTGTCTGGCTATTCTAGAGTTTTCTGAAACTATTTGGAACTGAACCAGACTATAACCCTGTATGTAATTAGGGTTGTGTCAAAAAGTATTTAAAATATCTTGAAATTAGAAGCAAATAAAGATACTTGAGATGTAAGACCACCTAACCAAGAAAAATCCCTTCATTAAAGAACTTTCCCTCATTTTGGAAATTGTCACCTAAAAGGGAATTGATTTTTCTCTTCTTTCCAATTTAGATCCTCATGCTCCAGCACTAATTAGTTCAACATTTGGGGCTCAATCTTACATTCCAAATGCACCATAAGCACCCAGGAATACAGGATTGGGCTTGAACAATAGGTTTACCAAATGATTTATTTACTCAAGTCTTGTATGTATGCAAAAAACCTTTACACAGCTTCCTGCCCAGTGATGATGTGCTTTGCAAAATATAATGATTATTTCTGGCATTTCTCTTTAGATGTTTTTAGAAATTGGAGTCACATTTACATGTTGATACTTTTGCAAGCACACATAGTTTTTTGTATTTGCACATGGTTAGATGGGTGTCTATCCAATATAAAATCTGAATTTTGTACATGTATAAGCAGTATGTGTGTTTGCATAAGTGGGCAAAATCTGTTTTAAATATGTTGCCTCATTTTAGGTGAGATATAAAACCCCTTAAGCCAATGGGATTTTTTTCTTTGGCTTCAATGGCCTTTGGATAAGACACTTTAAGAAGATAAGACCCTTAATTTCCAAGTCAATTAGAGTTTCCAGTGTGGAGCTACTTATTGTTTTGGTCCAACTTAATTTTTCAAAACACCTCGCTTGTCTAATTTATTTAAGTGGAATTTTTAACAATGATGGCGTGTTGTAAAAGAGTATACGTGCTATATTCCTATTACTCTAAGTATCACTTCTCTTTTTTAAGAAGGTAATTAACTTTGGGCCCCTTAGTTTCACTTCTTGCGCAAAAGAAATTCCTATTAGTTTCAATGGGAGGTTTTCTAAAATGAGGATTGCAGGGTTAAGTTATAATTGACTCACTGCTAACTATTTTTGTGTGTGTTTGCAATCTGCATGCCACTTATAGGTAAACTCATACGTAAATATTGTTGATGTTCTAGTTGAGAACGAAGTCCATTATGACATCAGAATATATTAAAAAATAAGTAAATGGTATGCTTGCAATTTTAATTTTTCATTATGTGCTTGGTCCAGCAAAGTGCTGAATGTGCCTGTGAAGTTCTGAATGCTTCTCATTTCCCATTGAAACCAATGGACATTGAGGGTGCTCAGCACCTGGTATTATTTACACCCAAAAGAGCAAAGGATTGTTATGACATTTCTCTGTTGCTGGCCAGTGACTTATGATTTCATTAACATTAGTGTTGTTAATAAATTATTACACTTGTAATAAAATTTTATCTCAATGCAAGAACGTACACTGGCTAAAGTATTGAGCTTATTTTGATAGATTTTGCCATTATGAAACATTTAAAGTAGTTTGACTAAAAACTTTCTAAAAACTCACCAGTTACAACAAGTTTTGTGCCAGTTCCAAAGATTTTCGCAGCTCCCACAGTGTTACAACTTACTACATAAACGGCCTAAGACATGTCTATTCAGAGGGATCAGATCTGAACAAATATTGCTAAATGGGCACAACTGAGAGCCAGTTAATTCAAGCAAAGAAATGGTGGAATTTTCAATGTATTTTTCAGAGTGAGCTTACATTGGTATTTTCAAATACTGTATATTAATATTAATTTGGTAACTTTTAAATTCTGTTTAAAAGAAAATCATTCATTTCATTGACAGAGAGGATCGGGTTGACATTTGAGACCTAATGTTGGACTTGTACTATTTTCTCTTTCCTAATAGACTGATGGAAAAGGGTATTTCAATTAAATTCTGCTGGATGCTCGGTGTTTTTGTCCCTGTACTGCCAGAGTGGTCAAATTGGTGCATTTTAAAAATCCCAATATAAATAAACATATAATTAGAAAAAAATACTCATTTTACAGTACACTGTGACCTATCCCCTTTTCTCAAGATGTTTCATGACATGTTTCAACACATTAACTTCTTACATCTCCTGACTGATACATACTTCTGATACGGGATGATAAATCCTGGTCACTGCACTAAGCAGAGTTAAGGGGATTTCTCTAGGAGAGCTACATGATGGACGGGAAGATGAAATCTTTTCCCCAACCTAGCTAGAGCATCATAGCCCAGGAGCTTTAGTAAAGTCCATGCAGTTGCCCACCCACTGAGCGGGCGTTTTGGCCAGTTGATCTCACTAGTCACAGACCCAATGGCCATTCCATGCCCTCACCACTCCCCTACCCCCGATCCCCACTGTTCTTTGGTGCATGGGGGTACCCTAGAATTGCCTCTTTGGCTTGCCCCCCCACTCCGGATGGAACCATGGATGTTCTGGTCTGTGGTATTGACCCCTACACAAGAGAACAACCCAGCTTTGACTCAGGATGAATAAAAAACCCCTCTATATCAATAATTGTCAATGTGAATTTGTACATTAGCTTCACATTTAGATAGTAAAGACATTCATTCTGTTACTGTAGACTGCATATCACGTTTCCATTGTCAATTATCCTTTTTGAATAAATTGTGCTCTGCAGTCTCTAATTTTATATTATCACAAGTAACTTTTTCTCTATGCTACTATAGAACTTACTTGAAACAATGAGCTTTGTGCCAGAGCCGAAGACTTTGATATAATTGTTCTCACTGTGTTCATGTGCTTTGCAAAAACTCATGGGCCAGATCTTCTGCTGCTGGAAATCAAAGGAGCTTCATTGAGGATCTGGCCCATATAGCTGAATAAAGCTTCATATTTTTTGATGTGCAATTGTGAATAGAAGTTGACAATCACTTTAATATACTAGACTTGTGAATAAAATGGCTTTTCTTTACAAAATGGCAAATACTTGATCCTGTATTCCGCTGGCACCCCAAACTCCAATAGATTGCATTATATGTTTGGAGTAGTTTAGAAGCAGACATGCAAAATGAGTCAAAAACTTGAAATGCGTTCTACATATCAAAGGCTTAGAATTTTCTCGTGCTTGGATCCCTCAGCATCACTTGAAATTTCTATTTTTCTCTTAGAGTGAATTTAGGGTTTGTGAATGGTGCCAAATTGACAGCACTGGAAACTACCTATATTGAAAATACTTCAGCATTCTACAATAGTGGTCCAGTGCTTAATAATGCTATTGTAAAATGTGCTGAGTGATTTTGGACTATTGCTGGAGAATCTATTTTATTTAGTGTTGGATTTCTCAGCAGGTCCTAACAGTGTGTTTGAAATCTGTTTGCAAAGGTCACCTTTAAAGGATGAGATGGTAAATTATTCTTAATATCCCTTAAGTTCTTGGTATTTCTGATACAAGTGTCATCAACAATGCCTGTCATGATGAAGTTTTTTAAGGTGGACACCTGTCCTCTGAAGATTCTTTGCTCACAACTGGACATCACTTTCTGCCATAAATTTGGATTTGGTCTTTTAGGACCAATGGGGTTTGGATCAGATACTTATATATTTTTTCTATAAGGAGTTCATGTTCAGTCAGTAATGTCAAAAATCAGTACCTAGAACTGTTTGAGAAGGCAGCAAACTGATTTAAACCAACCCTAGACTACTTGAGAATCTTATCAGCAAAATAAATCAGTAATAGTAGCTCCTTTGTACATTATAACTAATGATCTGCACTGATCACTCCATTCTTAATGCACTTTGTTTTACAAAATCCCAAGTAACTTCCATCATATAATGTGAGATATGATCTTTGGACAACCTTTTAATAAGCATTCCAAATATTTTTCCATTTATTTTTTCTATGAAAGAATGTAAAGTTTTGGTGAATTATTTTTCTTATTTTAAACAAAATGACTAAGTACTTCTGAAAGTTGGCAGATAGCATTGTAGACTGAATCCCTTCCCTCACAGGATAGATACAACACAGGCAGGGACAGGAGAAGCTTCTTCACACCATCCCACCGAGCCATGTCATTTTTGTCCTGGAAGGACAACCTCTAGAGATGAGGGGACAGTTCAGTCTCCAATTCAATCTTTGGCTTCTGCACCGAGCCTGCCATTAGTATCAGTTTTTTTCTAGAATATTGCATTCAGAAGAATCCAGTTATTCCATTTTAATGTAAACTTCTTTAATGATGACTAGATGCACTTTAATGGATACAATAAGAGAAGCACCATTATTCCCATGTCATGCTCGTTGATAGCAGCAAGCTTGGTTCTGTTTCCAAATCTTTTTACTCATCTATTCCACTAAGCAAGAATTCTGAAGACTTCTGGTAGGTCCTAACCCTGCTCTCACTTATACTGGTGTAAATCTGGAGTAACTCCATTTTAAATGAATGGAGGGAAGTCAGTTTAAAAAGAGGAATGATGAGTGTGAGAGCAAAATCAGGACTGCTCACTATATATGACTTCAATAGCAATTTCTGCTTGTTCAGTATACTTGTGAATAATGTTGTCCATGCTAAGAAGTACGGTTATACAACATGGGTAAAATCCTGGCCAAAAGTCATTGCCATTGAGTTCTGTGGAGTCGGGATTTCACCTCATGTTCTTAGAATGGAAAAGCCCCGATTCCTATAATTCTGGAGTCAAATTCAGCCCTGGGCACAAACCGCCACAATTTCTTCTGATTTTACTTAGAGTTGTGCCAGGGTCTGAATTTCTCCATGATCTCAGTGTTATTTTTCCTCTTAGGAGGAACTTACTTAGCCAATATTTGATATTTCTCTTTGAGAAGATATTTTGTTACTAACACATTTTATTATATCCAGGTCAGTGGTAAATGATAATCAAGTGAGCAATCTTAAGTCTTCATGCTGTAATAAATAATCTGCACATGTCACTGACATGGTTCTCCATTCCTTTCACAGTCAAAAGAGCTGGTAAAGCTCTGGGAGTTTTGCCTGTCAAAGAGTGCAGGATCTTTATACAAGTAAGAGGATTTAGGAAAACTGTCCATTGTAAACTATAATGCTAACTAAATTGTAACTACATTCTTAATACCATAGAATATTCACTTAAAGCAACATGCTGATCCTGATCTGATATTTTTAGAATGAATTATGATAGTGTATTTATTTTAATTGGCAGCATTACAACAATTTACCTTTAGTTGAGAGCTATAGGGGTACTAAGGTAAACTTGATTTTGAATTGAGGTTTAAAATAAACTGACCGTTCTAGTTTCTGAGACAATAAGGATATGATTTTCCTTTGTCCTGTGTTCGTGCAGTCAGGTATACCAATGCAAACTGGGTGTAACGTTCAACTTAATCAGAATGATAGCATTTCCCACTGACTTTTTATGAGCCTAAGTGACTTCCAAGAGAAAGGCAAAGAAGACTCAGACCCCAAGTATATATTGTTAAACACCTATTAAGTGTCAGTTTGCCTGCAATGCCAAGGTACTTCTCACAAGATGACAATCTCTAGGCCAAATTCTTTCACTAACACTGGTGTAACTACAAAAATTCAGCTATGAAGATACTGACTACTACAGAGATTGCTTCTTTTGTTTTAATTGAGAAGCATCATGATGTTACTTCTTTCAGAGTTGTTTAATTTTATGCATGTTTATGAATTTTAGTTAAAGAATTTGAATAAAATCAAAGCTAAGACAAATTTTTGCAACTGGACCAAGGACCCGCATGCTTATGGCAGCACATCCTCTGAAAAATGACATTTAACAGCTGAAATATTAGAAATATTCATTATCTTGAAAAAATCTACTTTAAATCTATCGGTAAATATTGCAGGTTTGCTCTGGGATTGAAAAGTTGATGTATTTGGGATCAGATCCCAGGAGGTGCTAAGAGCCCTAACTTGCACTGAAGCGTACATAAATTGATGGTGTTCAGCACCTCACAGTAAGTGCTCAGTACTTCACAAGATTGAGCTTACAGTTGTTGACCTTACCTGTGATAAAAGGCTTTTCAATTATCACAATAAGTCTCTTTATCTTTGCATTACTGTAATTACCACATAACTTACCTGTTACAATGAGTTTGGTCCCAGAACCAAATACTTTGGTGCGATAGCCACTAGAAGTATCACAGTGAGCAAATCCTTTGCAAAATACTGTACAGATCTAGTATCTTTATACTGATGAACCTGTAGCTGTTGCTTTAAAAAATTCTGATTTGCTATTTAAATTGCTTTCTGGTCTTGCAATAAAATAGTAAATAAGGAGAGTGCATGTAAAATAATGTGAAAACTGTGGAGGCGATTTTCAAAGGTGCAAAAGAAACTTAGACATGGTTAAGTTAGATGTGCCATTGAAAATCTGTCCCTAAGATTAATCTGTTTCAATATGGTTTAGATTGGCTGTTTCTAATAATTTGTGGAAAGGAACAAATTACTTTTAAATTGGGGTCCACAAGCTGAGGTTATAAAATTAAGCCTGCATGCTGCCATCGTTCCATGATGGTGCTCCTAATGATAACGATAGATTGAGGGTAGAATATAGCTCTTAATTTGGGTATTTTCATGAGAATTATTTTGGCTAACTTTTGCCATTTGGTGTAATCAGAAATATTCCCCAACAGAAAACATTGCTTTACATAAATATTTGTTTGTCTCAGGGACAAGGTACCCAGCAAGGACGATTTAGCAGTATCTGGAGGGAATAATAAACTTAATTAAAGACCCAGAATTCTCTCAATTCCAATAAATCCAAACATGGCTAAAACCTTTTACCAATTGGAAATCATCTTTAAAAAATAAAATTGAGAATCATATTATTGTCTCAATTATTGTATTTTATTAAAAGGATTACTCTAGCACATATACCTTATGTTTATGTAAAAAAGAAGAACACCTCTTTATTTCCCATCACTACATGGAATCAACAAGATTTACTGCATTTTGACCGCCTTTTGGCCTTTAATTAAGCACATGCTTAAATACATTGCCGTATGCGAATGGTTCCTGAACTGGAGCATTTTTTAGGAAAGAGAAAACAATTGCATTAAGATATTACTACTAGAAATGTACCTTTTAATGCTACCTAATGGCCAGATCCTCCAAGGGCTGATGATCCTCAACTCCTATTTAAATGAATGAGCATTAAAGAAGCTCAAAACTCATATGATGGGGTGCTAAATAAACGGTATTGTACAAAAACCATAAGTTTTACATTTCACATTTACTGCTAACAATAAGTGTTTCCACTTCTGAATATTTTTGCACAATCACCTCACAGTGTAACAATACTAAACAAGCTCTCCAAACAATTTACATAATTCTCATTGATTACACAAGTGTAACTGGTTTGCTCTGAATTACAGAGACTACTATGGGTGAAATCCTGATCCCAATGAAATCAGTTGGAGTTTTGCCTTTGAGTTCTGTGGAATCAGGATTTCACCCAGTATATTTATGAATAACTTGATTTTGTCCTGGATAACAAGCATAGTAAATACAGAGAGTAAATGTATGCTTTGAAAACATCTTGAGAAACTTACTTGAAACCACCAGTTTGGTGCCCGAGCCAAAGTACTTTACTCCATACTCACATCATTGAAATCCTCTACAAAAACTAATGAATTATCAAGTTATGAATTTCATAAGAATAAAATTCTGAAGTTCATATTTTTAATACAAAGGTCACAATCTAAACTAGGCTTGCTGTCAGCCACTTAACTGTGTGAGTATTCAACTGAGTTTATGCACTTTGTGAATTCCTGTGCCACCTGCTACCAAAAATGTGTTTTGCTCCTTGACATACATCACTGCATGGCAAGTTGAGTGGGGTGATTTCCTGGTCACCACCCGATTCCATTAATTTCAGTGGATGAGCAGGATTTAGTCCTATGATCTCCAATGTGCCTGAATGGGAAGGATGGTTTTGTGGTTAAAGCACCGGAGTGAGACTCAGGAGATTTGCCTTTTCTTTTCTGGCTCTCCCTCTCTGCCGTTGGGCAAATCACAATCTCTGTGCTTCACTTTACGTCTTAATGTATAGTTTAGAAAATGACACTTACTAGACAATCTATTATAAATACTGTTATGTACTCAACATTAACTAGCATTTATAGTATTGATTGGACTGTTTAAGTAGCTTTAATCTGATAAAGAATATTACACACAAAAGGGAAAAGATACTTTCCGTAAAACCACTTACTGAGAACCTGAAGACTGTTGCACCTCAGGCAATTTTCCTTCGTTAATCATCGTACACTGATATAGTCCTAATAACAAACTTTTTAATATTCTCATACCTGCTAAATTGAAACCTGTGCTGTGAATTTTGCACTTGCTGGCATTTGGACATAATTTTAAATGTAAAGCTCTCCATTTCCCTCCGTCCTGATTCTTAACAGCTATTCAGTAAATATTCCAGTCTTTTACTCTTGTATTCACTTTATTATTAGGATCATATACTGCCCTCAGTGAACCCCTTGGTGTCCTTGGAAGTTCCATACACAGGTTAAGAGCAATACACGGATTATGTGCAAATTCCTTTTTTAATATTCATTTATTCGGTCCAGTTTTTTTGTCCCTTGATTCTATTTACCAAAAGAAAAACAATCAAGAATAAAAATACTTACCAGAAACAACTAATTTGGTTCCTGTGCCAAAGTACTTGATCCAGCTTGAAGTATCACATTGACTTTTCATTTTACAATAAGCTGTGGTACTTTACTTATGCTGCTGTGTCCTTGCTCAAATAACCAGGCACTCTAACCAGTACCTGGGGAAATACTTCTAATGAAGTTTTCCTCGTTTCTTGACTAATTGGAGAATTTAATTAATTCACATTTTTGTGCCCTCATAAAGCTGATACATAAATTCTCTTCCCAGTGACTCTAATTGCATGTCTTTGCAGCTTTTCTGTTAACGAGTCCTCACTCCTTAAAATGGAAACTAGATGACGGCTTCTATTTGATTTTAATGTTGTAAATAGACTGTTGGATCAGGCGGCTCTCAAACATTTTTACTGTGTGGTCCATATATTAAAAGAGAGATTGTCTCATGGAATACAAACCCTGTCCCATTCCCAATAGCATTGACCACCTCCTCCTTCTCCCATCCGCAATCACATCACATCTCTGTAGCAATTGCTTACATGAAAAAATGGTACCTGGAAAGAATTTCATTCTTAGCTGTATTACTGAAATTTAATAGATGGTAATGAGGAGGAACCAGCATAATGTAATCAGCCAGCTCTCTAGTGACTAGCACAAAGAGCTCCATAGACTGCAGCGAGAAGCTTGTACCCTAGATATATATTTTGCTGTATGTTGGGATTGTTGCAGTTTGTGTTATCAGTTTACTGGTATCTTTTTACATGACTGCTGGGGAGGGGGAAAATATTTTCCTCTGCATACACAGATGTTTTGAAACAGAACGGAGATAACATCTGAGAAAGCCCACCTCATTTCAGACAAAAGGTGTGGATGAGTATCTAGCAATTGGAAGGGGACTAATCAGAGTCTTTGATCTTTCTCACAGCCACAGCCACCCCCCACCCCCATCCCTACCTCCACCTCACTCACCTGCAGAATAATTCTGAGAAATAACTGAGAATGGGTAAGAAAAATTGAAAAGTAACATACAGAGAGAGGTGGTTGTTTCAAAAAGCTTGTCTACTACCCAAGAGCTTATTGGGAATATCTCTCAGCATTGCAATAGTGCTGGTGAATCTTCACTGGTGAGCCCTGGGAGAACTTGTGTAGTGAGGACAATAGCATTCACTGGCATGTTACCACCATGTCTTCGAGACCTGCTCTGAGCAGGATTAAGTGACACCATCATAAAAACACCAGCACTAGCACTGCTGCACTTGGTGTCCTTGGTGGGGCTGTACTGATGTTAGTGCAACAGCAGGAGGTTTAGACGGTCCCCTCTGGTGTGATCCGGACCAGTGATCTGCTAGGTCACTCCAATCCTTGATTCAAGGAGCCAGTCTTACCTTTCTCTACTGTGAGAACCCCTACTCCTGGAGTGTTCACACACACCCTCTGGCATATAAACTGCTCCTTGGATTGTGCCATAGTCTAATCATGATGCATAATAACTTGCACTGGTGTTGCACTTTCCATCCAAGAATTTCAATGTACTTTAATGCATTAAGTTTCAGTGTCTATGTGAGGCAGGTATTATTCACAGCAAGAGAAACTGAAACGCAGAGAGGATAAGTGACTTGGTCATGCAAGAAAGGGTGCGGAGATTCAGGGGGCAGAGACTCATGAGAAAGAGGAGGAGCTGGGGTGGGGTCACAGTCTTGGTGCTGGTCACCTCCCACTTCTACATAAGTTCCAGCACCCCTGTGGGGGCCCCCAAAATTGACCAGGGCCCTGGGCATGGGTCCCATGGGCCCATGCATTAATCCACTACTGAGTAGAGCAGAAGAATTACATTTCACGTTTAGTTACCACACTCCTGCTAATACACCCATGACTGACGTTCAATTTTATTGCAATGGTGTTACACTGTTGATTCGTATTTAACTTGAGATTCACTATGACCCCCAGATCCCTTTTCACAGTACTCCTTCCCCGGCAGTTATTTCCCCTTTTGAATGTGTGCAATTGATTGTTCCTTCCTAAGTGGAGTACTTTACATTTGTCTTTATTGAATTTCATCGTATTTACTTCAGACCATTTCTCCAGTTTGTCCATTTTGAACTTTAATCCTATCCTCCAAAGCACTTGCAACACCAGGAAGGGCAGCTGTTTAACCCAATCCTTTTGTAGCAGCCAAGATAACTCATGCTCATACCAACTGGGATCACGCTAATGCATCACCACTCAGACACTTCAGTGATGAGCGATAAATGACAATATAAAATAGGATATGGTAGGCAGTAAACTACCAATGGTTTCTGTGATGGATTGTAAGGACTGGTCATAATCGCCTCAATTCTAGGCCCTAGGAGCAGTGAATAAAAGAGAAATAGAATAATCATCCTCTCTCCTCCTCCTGTTCTGACTTTCAAGCTGGGCAGCTCCAGTCCCTGAAGACTCCATCTGCAATAAACACGCTATAGCGCCCTCCCAGTTCAGATGTGTGGTCAGTCTGCCCATGTGGCATCCCCACAAAGCTACTGAGCATGCTGCAACCTGGTGCTTCAGGGGCTGAGCAGGACTTTCCTTGTAATTGCTGCTCAGTGTTGCCAACTTTGGTAATTTTTCGCTGCCTTGCCTCGTTTTGGAAGGCCTTGGCAGCAAACCTCCCCTGCACATCCCAATAACCCTTTAGTTGGCAACAGGTGACTTTTTGGGTGCTCTCTGGGTGATTCAGATGGGCCCTGTCTCTGCTGCCACAGGTGCCCTTTGTAAATGAGCAGCCACCATGGTGCGTGCACAGCTGGGTGGGGAGGCAGCCAATGGAGAAGTGGGGGCAGGGTATAAACCCAGCATTGTCCCATGTGCGAGTGAGCCGCGGCTGCTGCCATGACACCTCCATGGAGTGCACAGGGGCCAGAGGCGTCTCCAGGCACCAGCGCAGCAAGCGCATGCCTGGGGCGGCTAACCGTGGGGGGCAACCTGGCGGTGGCAAGCCTGTGGAAGGTCCGCCGGTCCTGCAGTTTCAGCGGCAATTCGGCGGCGGTTACGCCAAAGCTACGGGACCAGCAGGTCACCCGCAGAAACGCTGCTGAATCTGCGTGACTGCAGACCGCCCGCAGGCTGCCTGCCTGCCGTGCTTAGGGCGGCAAAAAACATAGAGCCGCCCCTGTCAGGGGCAACAGCTCCCAGCGCCTGTTTCATCCAGTGGGTGGGGGCACCTTTTCCCTCCTCCCACCTGGAGTTATTTCCTCTGCTGCTTTGTGCCCCTCCCCCCAGTGCAGCACAGCACCAGTGAGAGAGGGGAGAGGCTGAGTATGGCCTGCCCATAGCCACCGCCATGATTCTAGATATGATTTTATCCTGGTAAAATTATGCATAATTCACAGGACCGTCATGGTAAAAACAGATCAAGTCACTCCATGGTCATGGCCACCTTTGGACCCACTGGCTCAAAGTGAAGTCACAACCTGTTAATGTGTGGCAGCTGATCAAAGTGACCTAACTCTCTTATACCATGTGGCAGCAGGGGCCATGTAATGGGCAAAGTTCCCTTCCTGTGAGAGTGGTGACAACTGTGACATAGCTGTATCCTTAGCCATCATGCTTGTTTGCTTTCAATACGTGTGAGGAAGAGGAGGAGGCGGGAGGTGGGGGAACCAGGAAACAGACCCTGGCAGGCACTGGAGAGAGCAGTGTGAGAAGGGGATGCTGCAGCCAAAGGTACAGGGAGGAGGAAGGGCCAACAGCAGCCTGTGTGTGTACATCCTTTGGGGGTTATTGCGGGGGAAGGGGGGAAGTGACTATGTTACCAGAACTCCCCAAAGTCCTGGATTTTGTGGGACTGTCCTTTGACCCCAACAATCCCCTGTTTACCCCAGGCCCCCCCGCAAGTGGCATCGTGACCTAGTGCATGGGGTCATGGCACCACTTAGGTTTGGCTCATCTGCCCCTCCATCTCCAGAGCCCACTTTAGCCACTGGAAAGGTTGGGACGTATGCACTAGAGCCCTGCGGGGAGGAGGGGAACAGTGTTCCTGCTGGGGGAGGGGAGTGTGGAAGGAGCAGTGTTACCAACCTCAGCGATTTTGGGGGCTACTTTTCACATGTGTTTGCCAAAAGCGAAAGTTTTGAGGCTGACAACACTGTTGCTGCTGCAGGCCACTTTAGCACCAGATGTAAGAACAAGGACCTGCTCTTTTCTGTGTAATCAATGCCTCCCCAGCCCCTCCGCTAGCACCCAGGCAGTGAGGAGGAGGAGGAAGCAGTCTGACTGAGAGTGCGGAGGGGTGAGGAATGTGTGTGTGTGTGGGGGGAACACAGGGGGAGACAGGTGCAGGAGCCAGAGTGTGAGAAGCAGCAGAATGGGAGGGGGAATGGTTAACAGAAGTCGGCGGGAGGGGGGGTGAGGGGAAGAAGTGGGCTATAGGAAACAGTATGCAGAGGAGGGGACAGGTGGGACAACAGAGAAGGAAATGGACTGGAGGTAACAGGTGGTGGATAGGACTAAAGGGAGCGGCAGAGGAGGCATATCAGTGTGTATAGGCATGGGAGGAGGATATAGGATGTGTGGGAGGATAGGCGCAGAAGGGGATGGGGCAGAAGATGGAGGATGGGGGGAGGATAGGAGCTGAAGGGGAGGGGTGGATATGAGAGAGGGGGACAGAGACAGGGTTGGGGCTGAAGAGAGGATGCATGGTCTAGTGCTTAGTGCTAGCCTGGGACCTGGGAGACCCACATTCAATTCTATCTTCTGCCACAGGCTTTCCATGTGGCTTTGGGGAAAGCACTCAGTCTCTACACACTTCTGTAATATGGGGATAATAGTACTTCCTTATCTCACAGCTGTGTTGTGTGGATAAATGCATTAGAGATTGTGAGGTGTTTAGATACTACTGTGGTAAAAACTATATAAATATGTTACATGGTTGGGTGAATGGGATTGAAGTAATGAGACTCTGACCACTAGAGAACCCTCCCTTGCAATTCCCTAGAATTGATTTCCCATAAATAAATACTCATCAGAATTCTGCAATGCTGAATTTTATTTAAAATCCATTAATCTTCCAATTAAAAAATTAGCCATATTTCAGAAGCCTGTTTTTGTTTTATAAAGCAAATAAATGTAATTAGTAGAAATGAAATGACAAATCATTTTAAATTACAGATGAGTACTCCACCCCTGCAAATATTTATGGGACGAGTTTTCCCATTGACTTCACTGAATGCAGTTGGCCTATCCACATCCAAAAATTTCTTTGTGTGTACAAGTGTATTTGCAGGATAAGAGCCGAAGAGACTGATTCTGCACTACTTTATGATGCAAAATTTCTATTGAAATCAAGAAGTGTAGCCTCAGCCCTTGAAGTTCCACAGTTACAAAATTAAAATAATATAATAGGAAATATGGTCACATATAAAACTGTTCGCTCTCAAGCAGAAGAAGCCATCTGTGCTATTTAGAGAAATAGCCAACAAAATCAAATTAATATTTAGAGCAAGGTGTTTCATATGAACAGGCTTATGGCAAAGCAAAGTAAATTTGAGACAGAAATGCTGACATTGGAAGGTGTACGGAGAAGTTTAAGGTTTCTTTCCCCGGTGCTTGATTGGACTTTTCATTCTGTACATGAAGAAGAGTACGATGACGTAGTACATGGTACTTTTCAGGAGAAGGACAATGTATATTAAATACGCCGTCCTGTGCATGAAACTGTCTGTAATATCTACACAAAATATAACAACAATAACAAGAAGTGGTTAATGTTGCATATACTATAGCTGCAAAGAAAAATAAATATAAAACCATGTATGATAGCGCAAGGTATACATGGTATTTGATTGCAGTAATTATACCACCTAATCAGACTATGCATGAATCAATATCTGATTGTGTCCTCTAAACAGGTCTCTTTCTGCTCATACCTTCCCATCCAGTCGAGCTGAGAGAAACAAAGAGGCACTCTCAGTACTGGTATTGCTGGTGTCTGCTAAGGAGTAAGCAGAATGCTAGTGCTTCTTATAATAGGCTGTTGCCATGATTTTAGGCCAAAATTTTCAGACATGGGTGCCTAAGTTTGTTCTGAATCGGTATACAAGCAGCTGATCAATGAAGTGGTCTGATTTTCAGAAGTACTGAAATTACACTGAAATCAGTTGGGTCTTCAAGCTTTCAGCATCTTTAAGCTCCATTTGAAAATTCTGGCTTTTGAATATTTTTTATAATTTAACATGTTAAATGTTAGATTAAGGAACAGTGGCACGAGCAGATTAAAGAACAATGACCCATGTGGCATGTTAGCAAAGCACAACAAATACCACCAAAACATGTATTTCAGCAGGACTTCTACAATATTTAACCTAAACCGCCCAAGGGAACTAGGTTTTTGATCCTTTTGGTAACCCACAGCAGATGTTAACTTACAGAGACAGGTGCCAACTTTCTTCTTTCCGCGTGGGTTCTCCACCCCACTCCACTCCTTCCCCTAAGGTCCCACCCTCGCTCTGCCTCTTCTCCTCCCCACTCTTCCACCTTAGCTTTGGCCCTGCACCTGCCCCACCTCTTCCCACCATGCTCTGCCTCCTGCCCCAAGCGTGCCCTGCCCTCGCTCCTCCTCTTCCGCCCCCTGCTCTGGCCCCTCCCCCCAATGCCTCCCACCTGTCGCCGAGCAGCTGATTGGCTGGGCTGACAAAACAGCTGACCGGCAGGTGGCTAGTGGGTATTCAGCACCCACTACTTTTTTTTCTATGGGTGCTCAAGCCCCAGAGCACCCACAGAGTCGGGGCCTGTGCTTGCAGCAGTGTTCCACATTTACATAATTATGTTTGGACCTTTTAGAAAGAGAGAATATTTTCACTTTTGCTTTAACAATATCAAATAGTGCTTAATTCTTAACTGTATTGAATAAAAAATGAGAATTGAGACACAATTACCTGTGGAAAGCGTGGTGCCATTCTCAGCATGCTTGATACAAACTCCCGTGGTTTGAGGCGCTACAGTGGTGTCTGAAATGGTGCCTGATAAAAGCATAACATGTAAAAAAGGGCTTTAATTGTCAAATGGGATTCTTGTTGAAAATTAAGGCAAACTTTTCTTGATAGACGTTCAAAGAGAAAGATGGTAGATTGCATTTGAAAGAGATAAATTTGTATCTGCTGTTATTAATGTATTGTATCTCAGACAAGAACCAAACAGAAATTACTTCTCTGAATCTCTTTTCTCCTGCATTATCTTTTTGATTTTGGTTTGTGTAATTCTTCTGGTCTGTTTTAATAAGCTAGATGCTGTGTGTGTTATTACGTTTGTTGCAGTATATAGCACTTGTTCAAAACCAAACACTCTACCCCAGGTCTCTGGCGGGTGTAAATCTACAGAGCTCCATTGACTTCAGTGGAGTTACGCTGATTTACACTAGCTGAGGATCTCAGCCAACATTTTCTTTCATTATAGAAAGATTTTCAACGGGGGGAGAGGAGCCAAAACTGAGCTTTTGATGGAGAAACAAGCTTCAGTGATAGCCCACTTATGGAGAGATGGAAAGTAATATTGGCCTGGAGAGCGCAAACCCTTTTAGGAACAGTAATACATTTTATTGTAAAGAAACAGTGAACTCTCTAAATATATATAGGACTAGTTTTAATAATATAGTATATACCTGGAGATTCGGTGCGGACAAAATCCTCTTTGCTTTCATGTTGATAGTGGCAGCCATAATTCTTGTTGCTATTTTTATCTACAGTCAGCCAGCTGCTTATTGAGTATGATTGTTGATTGTCACCAGGGGGCCAAATTTCCTCGTGCACTGCATTGTTCTCTGCATTCTTCTTGTCCTCATCTTTCCAAGTCACCTTAATAACATTTGGGTAAAAATCCTGAATGAGGCACATGTATGATACCTTCCCATCTTGTTTAGTAGAAGGAGGCAGGACCTGGACCTTTTTGGAATCAAGTTTTGCTTGAATATCTGGATTCATTTTGGAGAGAGAAATGAATTTGTTAGGAATTAAGTAAATTCAGAATTACATTATACGTATCATGCTTTACTTTTGAAACAATAAAGAAAGAATTCACAGATTTGAAAGTGGAAGAGAGAGGCAATTTAATTTCTTGCATCCAATTCCTCCAAACTGCACACAAGTACTCAATCTTAACTCTGAGTTCAGCATGAGAACGATACCTCATTGCCAAACATATTTTAACTATTTAAGTCTATAATATATTGTTACTGCCTATTAAAATTCTGAAGATGGGAGTAAATTGTCCACTTATAAGTTAAAGTTTTAAGGATTTGGAATTGCAGAAGTTAACATGCTTGAATTGAATGCAGGTTTTTGTGGAACAGAAGAATCTATGAGAGTGCCCACTAACTTAGCTTCCAAACTCAAAATATATTAAACACTTTTTGAATGAATGCTGAGTACAGCTTTGTGTTCTGGTTCATTTCAAAACATTTGTGACTTTGAAAATCTCCCCTTTATTTACCCAAAATGTGTGTATAAAAGACACCGTGATAATGAGAGGAAGGGTACATCTACACTGCAATGAAAGACCCACGGCACGACCATGACTGGCCCAAGTCTCCAGATTCTGACTTGCAGGGCTGGGGTGGCGCGGCTAAAAATTGCAGTGTAGATGTTTATGCTTGAGCTGGAGCACAAGTTCTGAAACCCAGTGACGGAGGTGATCTAAAAGCCCAGGCTCCAGTCAGAGCCTGAATGTCTACACTGCAGTTTTTAGCACCAAAGCCCGAGACCAGGAGCCCAAGCTAATTGACCCAGGCTCTGAGACTTGGTGCTATGGGATTTTTATTAAAGTGTAAATGTACCTGAAGGAAAGTATTAAAGATTCCACAAACCTTTTAATAAGGCCTCTCTTTAAAAATCTCTAGAATATTCTATCAGGATATTAATTTGCCCTTAACTAACTGTGCATACTATTTAAGAACCTGGGTTAGCACCTTTAAAAAGAGAATTGGAAAAGTAATCTTTAAGCCTTTTCCACACTAAGAAACTGAACCATTTTGAATTTTTTTTTATCAATTATTCACCTTAAAATGATATAAGAACATGCCAGATATGTTTATTGCAGACCCAGCTGATACAACTTTGGGGGAACTGTTGCTGAACGCCATTTTGGGAAATTACAGTAAATACATTAACATGTATCCCTCAGTGACAAATATCCCTTAAGAAATTAGCAAGGATGATGCATCCTAAAATGACTTTGTTCAGGTATTTGGCAAATGTAATGCAGTGTTATGCATAATGCTCAACACTTCTGAAAATGAAGTCACTTAAATGCACCAATAAGTATTTAGGAGCTTAACTTTAGTCAACCACTTCTGAAAATCTTGATTATGAAGCATTACTAATAATGGAGCCCTCAACAGAACTCAGCTATCAAATCTTTGCTGAGGAATAGAGGGAATTTTGCTGCTTGTGTCCAAAGCCTGGAGTGGATTAGCAAAGTGCCAATTAGTGAACTTCTGCCACAGTATTAATTTTGTCACTCGGAATAGAGCTGATCAAAAATAATTGCAAAATTTTTTTTTGTCACTTCATTAGATTTTAAAAAATTGCTGCCTGCCAGCAATTGGATAAAGCACAACCAAAAATATTTTTATCAAAATTCTGAACTAGAAAGGATAAAAATCTTATTTGATCCCTGAGTTTGTGTAAGTGCATGAAATAATAAATACTGAACTAGACCAAAGAAGACTTCCCTACTAAAATAATTATCCATTTGCTCATTTCATATGGCTGACAGTAAACGATACCTTTTTTAAACGGTATATTGAATTTACTAGTTATCACAAGAAGTGAGCAGGTTCAAAACACATTTAGTACCGTTAATATCCGTCTCCTGTTTGTTACTGTGGGATACTACCAAGAGAATAAGGTTCCCAACCCAGCTAACTGCCAAAGAAGTATTCTCTACAGAATGAGGCAACATTCTCATGTTATAAATGTGCATCACAAAGAAGAAACGGAAGGTTGTTGATATTTCGGTAGTATCGAAGGTCCCCAAATGGGCACCATGTATTCTGTGCATTCTCTATTTGTTCCAACACTTAATTTAAGGTGAAAAATTAGAAGCCATTTAACAAAATAGTTGGCCTATGCTCCACAAAATATTTTGATTGGAATTTTTAAAGGCAGTAAGAAGGGATTTAGGTGCCCAAATCCCTTTGAAATTCAGGCTCCTTTGATAATGTCAGCCATTGTCTTTAGTCAACTGAGACACAAATAGATTAATACATAATAAGACCCTGCTCCCACAAAGTCTTACTTTTATGCATTGTGAATAGTCCCACTGATGTCAAAGCTTGTGAAGGTTCCTTTCTAAAATGATTTCAGCTTATTTTTGTGCTGTGTGGCTATTCTAGAGTTTTCTGAAACTACTTGGAACTGATCCAAACTATAACCCTGTAACTAGTGTTATGTCAAAAAGTATTTAAAATATCTTAAATTTAAAAGCAAATGAACATAGCTGAGATGTAAGACTACCTAACCAAGAAAAAATCCTTCATTAAAGAACTTTCTCTCATTTTGGATATTGTCACCAATTAAGGGAATTGATTTTTCTCTTCTTTTCAATTTAGATCCTCATGCTCCGGCACTAATTAGTTCAACATTTGGAGCTCAATCTTACATTCCGTATGCACCAAAAACACCCAGGAATACAGGATTGGGCTTGAATAATATGTTTACCAAATGATTTACTTACTCAAGTCTTGTATGTATTCAAAAAACCTTTACATAGATTTCTGCCCAGTGATGTTGTGCTTAGCAAAAACGAATGATTATTTCTGGCATTTCTCCTTAGATGTTTTTAGAAATTGGAGTGACATTTACATGTTGACATTTCTGCAAATACATGTAGTTTTTTGTATTTGCACATGGTTAGATGGGTGTCTATCCCATATAAAATCTGAATTTTGTACATATATAAGCAGCTTTTGTGTTTGCATAAGTGGATGTGAAGATGCATTAACAAAATCAGTTTTAAATTTCTGGCCTCACTTTAGGTCTGTTCTAAAATCCCTTGAGGCCAATGAGATTTTTCTCCTTTGGCTTCAATGGTCTTTGCATAAGACATTTTAAGAAGATCAGACCCTTAATTTCCAAGTCAATTGTAGTTTCCAGTGTGGAGCTACTTGTTGTTTTGGTCCAACTAAACCTTTCAAAACACCTCGCTTGTCTAATTTATTTAAGTTGAACTTTTAACAAGGAAGGCGTGTTGAAAAATAATATATGTGATATATTTTTATTAATTTATGTATCACTTCTCTTTTTTAAGATGGCAATTGACTCTGGGCCCTTTGGTCTCACTCCTTGCTCAAAAGAAATTCCTATTAGTTTCAATGGGAAGTTTTCTATAGTGAGGATTGCAGAGTTAAGTTGTAAGTGACTCAACTATTTTTGTGTGTGTTTGCAATCTGCATGCCACTTACAGGTAAACTCTCATATGTAAATAATGCTGATGTACTATTTGAGAACAAAGTCCATTATACCATCAGAATATATTTTAAAAATAAGCTAATGTTTTGCTTGTAATTTTAATTTTGCATTATGTGCCTGGTCCAGCAAAGTGCCGAATGTCCCTGTGAATTTCTGAATGCTTCTCATTTCCCACTGAAACCAACGGAAGCACCTGGTGTTATTTACACCCGCAAGGGAAAAGGATTGTTACAACATTTCTCTGTTGCTAGCCAGTGAATGATGATTTCATTAACATTAGTGTTGTTAATAAATTATTACACTCATAATAAAATTTTAGCCAGTGCACATTCTTGCATTGAGATAAATTATTGAGCTTATTTTGATAGATTTTGCCATTTTGCCATTATGAAACATTTAAAGTAGTTTTTCTAAAAACTTACCAGTTACGACAAGTTTTGTGCCAGTTCCAAAGATTTTCACAGCTCCCACAGTGTTGCAACTTACTACAAAATCTGCCCAAGACATGTCTATTCAGAGGAATCAGATCTGAACAAATATTTCTAAATAGGCACAACTGAGAGCCAGTTAGTTCAAGCAAAGAAATGGTGGAATTTTAAATGTATTTTTCAGGGTGAGCTTACATTGGTCTTTTCAAATACTGTATATTAATATTAATTTGGTAGCTTTTAAATTCTGTTTAACAGAAAATCATTCATCTCTGTGACAGAGAGGATCTGGTTGACATTTGAGACCTAATGTTGGACTTGTATTTTCTCTTGCCTAGTGGATTGATGGAAAAGGGTATTTCAGTTAAAATTCTGCTGGATGCTCAGTGTTTTTGTCCCTGTACTGTCAGAGTGGTCATGTTGGTGCATTTTAAAAATACCCATAAAAATAAAGAAATGATTGGAAAAAGTACTCATTTTACTGTACACTGTGACCTTTCCCCTTTTCTCAAGATGTTTCATGACATCTTTCCACCCACCAAACACTGTTTTGAATGGTTTCCTAAATGGTTTCACATGTAAAGCTATCTAATACAATTTTGCTTTCATGTGCAGTATAATTAAAAGGAATCATAAAAGGCCAGTAGGCTTTGGGATTGGTTATATTCCTATTGAAGTCTCAATGACAAAGGAGAGAGATAATTTGAGACGCATATTTTAGCTACCTAAATCTAACTGGCCCTATGGACCATTACAAAACAAGGGCCAAATCTTAGTTCGACTTTCTATAGCACGTGTTGCGTAGTCTCGCTGATATAGACAGGCTACAAAATATGTGGGGCCAAATTCTCAACACAGCAGAGATAGAGTTGTACTGATGTAACGAGAGGAGAATTTGATTCAGATAGAGTATCTTCGTTCATATTGCTTGTGTTTGTTGTTGAGAACAATCACTCATTTAATTGTCTTATGACAACAGTATTTAAATATATCAGGGAAGAAACCCGCTCCACCGTGCAGTGTGACTAAATTAGTCAAGAACTGACAGGGACTCTGATCCTGAGGTACTGAGGAGCCTCAACTCCCATCAGAGTCAACGGCGGATCAGAACCTTTCAGCACTGGGCTCACAATGCAGGTTACAGGCTCAACCTATACTTATTAAAAATATGGGGATTTTTGATGCTGGATCAGGCCCTTTTATTCCTGCACCCCTCCACTCTTATGTGATGGTATTTATGTTTTAGTATGAATTTGAATTGATGTTGTGCAATAGAAAATTACAATACTTATCTAAAATGCTCGTGTCAGTAATGACATATACAATATTCACAAACATTGGCTCTCTTGGTTCCAGTGCACATCCTTTCTCCCAGACCTTTCACCTGCCCCTACACCCTTTACAAGAGAGAAAATAAAGTAGGATGAAATCCGGACTCCATTCCAGTCAATGTCAAAACTCCCATTGACATCAACAGGGCTGGGATTTCACCCGTAACGTCTTACATCTCATGACTAATACATACTTGTGATACGAGAGGCTAAATCCTGGTCACCGCACAATCTGCATGCCACTTATAGGTAAACTATCATACATAAATAATGCTGATGTACTATTTGAGGACAAAGTCCATTATGCCGTCAGAATTTATTTAAAAAATAAGTAAATGGTATGTTTGTAATTTTAATTTTGCATTATGTGCTTGGTCCAGCAAAGTGCTGAATGTGCCTGTGAAGTTCTGAATGCTTCTCATTTCCCATTGAAACCAACGGACATTGAGGGTGCTCAGTATTATTTACTGAGTGTATTATTTATACCCAAAAGAGCAAAGGATTGTTATGACATTTCTCTGTTGCTGACCAGTGACTTATGATTTCATTGACATTAGTGTTGTTAATAAATTATTACACTCATAATAAAATTTTAGCCAGTGCACATTCTTGCATTGAGATCAATTATTGAGCTTATTTTGATAGATTTTGCCATTATGAAACATTTAAAGTAGTTTGTCTAAAAACTTACTGGTTACGACAAGTTTTGTGCCAGTTCTGCCATGATATTTCTATTCAGAGGGATCAGATCCGAACAAATATTTCTAAATAGGCACAACTGAGAGCCAGTTAATTCAAGCAAAGAAATGGTGGAAATTTCAGTGTATTTTTCAGGGTGAGCTTACATTGGTCTTTTCAAATACTGTATATTAATATTAATTTGGTAGCTTTTAAATTCTGTTTAACAGAAAATCATTCATCTCAGTAACAGAGAGGATCTGGTTGACATTTGAGACCTAATGTTGGACTTGTATTTTCTCTTGCCTAGTGGATTGATGGAAAAGGGTATTTCAGTTAAAATTCTGCCATAAAAATAAAGACATAATTGGAAAAAAATACTTATTTTACAGTACACTGTGACCTATCCCCTTTTCTCAAGATGTTTCATCACATCTTTGCACCCACTAATTTCTTACATCTCCGGAATAGTACATACTTCTGATACAAGATGCTAAATTCTTATCACCGCACTAACCTGAGTAAAGGGGGTTTCTCTAGGAGAGCTACATGATGGACAGGAAGATGAAATCTTTTCCCCAACCTAGCTAGAGCATCATAGCCAGGAGCTTTAGTAAAGTCCATGCAGTTGCCCACCCACTGAGCAGGTGTTTTGGCCAGTTGATCTCACTAGTCACAGACCCAATGGCCATTCCATGCCCTCACCACTCCCCTACCCCCGATCCCCACTGTTCTTTGGTGCACAGGGGTACCCTAGAATTGCCCCCCCGCACTGGATGGAACTATGGATGTTCTCCTGGTCTGGGCTAATGACCGCTACACAATAGATCAACCCAGCTTTGACTCAGGATGAGTAAAAAAACCTCTATCAATAATTGTCAATATGATCACTCATCCGTTTTACTCTGAATTCTGTACATTAGCCTCACATTTAGATAGTAAAGGCATTCATTCCGTTACTGTAGATTGCATATCACATTTCCATTGTCAGTTATCCTTTTTGAATAAATTGTGCTCTGCAGTCTCTAATTTTATATTATCACAAGTAACTTTTTCTCTATGCTACTATAGAACTTACTTGAAACAATGAGCTTTGTGCCAGAGCCGAAGACTTTGATATAATTGTTCTCACTGTGTTCATGTGCTTTGCAAAAACTCATGGGCCAGGTCTTCAGCTGCTGGAAATTGAGGATCTGGCCCATATAGCTTCCATATGGCCCAATTATTTGATGTGCAATTGTGAACAGAAGTTGACAGAATCACTTTAATATGCTAGATATGTGACTAAAATGGCTTTCCCTTACAAAATGGCAAATGCTTAATTCTGTATTCCGCTGACACCCCAAATTCCAATAGATTGCATTGGATGTTTGGAGTGGTTTAGGAGCAGACATGCAAAATGGGTCAAAAACGTCAAATGCGTTCTACATACCAAAGGCTTAGAATTTTCTCGTGCTTGGATCCCTCAGCATCACTTGAAATTTCTATTTTTCTCTTAGAGTGAATTTAGGGTTTGTGAATGGTGCCAAATTGACAGCACTGGAAACTACCTATATTGAAAAGACTTCAGAATTCTACAACAGTGGTCCAGTGCTTAATAATGCTATTGTAAAATGTGATGAATGATGTTGGACTATTGCTGGAGAATCTCTTTTATTTAATGCTGGCTTTCTCACCTGGTCTTAACAATGTATTTGAAATCTATTTGCAAAGATCACCTTTAAAGGATGAGATGGTAAATTATGCTTAATATCCCCTAAATTCTTGGTATTTCTGGTAAAAGTGCCAGCAATAGTGCCTATCATGATGAAAATTTTTAAGGCGGACACCTGTCCTCTGAAGATTCTTTGGTCAGAAGTGCACATCACTTTCTGCCATAAATTTGTATTTGGTCTTTTAGGACCAATGGGGTTTGGATCAGATACTTATATATTTTTTTCTATAAAGAGTTTGTTATATTCAATCGGTAATGTCAACAATCAATACCTAGAACTGTTTCAAAAGGCAGCAAACCAATTTAAACCAACCCTAAACTACTTGAGAATCTTATCATCAAAATAAATATCAGTTATAGTGAGTCAAATTCACTCCTAGGCACAAACCGCCACATTTTTTTTTATTTTACTTAGAATTGTGCCAGGGTCTGAATTTCTCCATGATCTTAGTGTTATTTTTCTCTTAGGAGGAACTTACTTAGCCAATATTTGATATTTCTCTTTGAGAAGATATTTTGTTACTAAAATATTTTATTGTGTCCTACAGGTTTAATACACTAATAAATCAAGTGAGCAATCTTAGGTTTTCATGCTGTGTTAAATAATCTACACATATCACAGACATAGTTCTCTATTCCTTACACAGTCAAAATAGCTGGTAAAGCTATGGGAGTTTTGCCTGTCAAAGAGTGCAGGATCTTATACAGGTAAGAGGATTTAGGAAAACTGTCCATTGTAAACTATAATGCTAACTAAATTGTATCTACATTCTTAATACCATAGAATATTCACTAAAAGCAACATGCTGATCCTGATCTGATATTTTTAGAATTAATATGATCGTGTATTTATTTTAATTGGCAGCATTACAACAATTTACCTTTAGAAGAGAGCTATAGGGGTAGTAAGGTAAACTTGATTGTGAATTGAGCTTAAAAATAGACTGACTGTTCTAGCTGATTTATATAAATGTGCAGAGCGTGATTCTGTGAGAGTAACAACCTGATTTTCCTTTGTCCTGTGTTTGTGCAGTCAGTTATACCAATGCAAACTGGGTGTAACATGCTACTTAATCAGAATGGTAACATTTCCCATTGACTTTCCATAAGTGTAAATGGCTTCACAAGAGCAGGGCAAAGAAGACTCAGGCCCCAAGTATATATTGTTAAACTGGGTTTAACATGCTACTTAATCAGAATGATAGCATTTCCCATTGACATTTCATTAGCGTAAGTGACTTCCGAGAGAAAGGCAAAGAAGACTCAGACCCCAAGTGTATATTGTTAAACACTATTAAGAATAATTGCAAGTGTCAGTTTGCCTGCAATGCCAAGGTACTTCACACAAGATGACAATCTCTAGGCCAAATTCTTTCACTTGAACTGGTGTAACTACAAGAATTCAGCTATGAAGATACTGACTACTACAGAGATTGCTTCTTTTGTTTTAATTGAGAAGTATGATGTTGTTACTTCTTTCACAGTTGTTTTATTTTATGCATGTTTATGAATTTTAGTTAAAGAATTTGAATAAAATCAAAGCTAAGATAAATTTTTGCAACTGGACCAAGGACCAGCATGCTTCTGGCGGCACATCCTCTGAAAAATGACACTTAACAGCTGAAATATTAGAACTATTCATTACCTTGAAAAAATCTACTTTAAATCTATCGGTAAATATTGCAGGTTTGCTCTGGGATTGAAAAGTTGAAGTATTTGGGATCAGATCCTACGAGGTCTAATAACCCCGACCTGCACTGAAGTCTACAGGAATTGATGGTGTTCAGCACCTCACATTAAGTGCTCAGTAATTCACAAGATCGAGCTTACAATTGTTAACCTAACCTGTGATAAAAAGATTTGCAACTATCACAATAAGTGTCTTTATATTTTCATTACTGTAATTACCACATAACTTACCTGTTACAATGAGCTTGGTACCAGAGCCAAATACTTTGAAGCTATAGCCCCTAGAAGTATCACAGTGAGCAAATCCTTTACAAAATACTGTACAGATTTAGTATCTTTATATTGACGAACTAGTAGCTGTTGCTTTAAAAAAAAATCTGATTTGCTATTTAAATTGTTTTCTGGCCTTCCAATAAAATAGTAAATAAGGAGAGTGCATGTAAAATAATGTGAAAACTGTGGAGGTGATTTTCAAAGGGGTAAAAGACACTTAGACATCTAAAAAAAGAACAGGAGTACTTGTGGCACCTTAGAGACTCACAAGTACTCGTGTTCTTTTTGGGGATACAGACTAACACGGCTGCTACACTGAAATTAGACATCTAACTATCATTCCTGGGCACCTACGTGCCACTGAAAATCTGCCCCTAAAATAAATCTGATAAAACATGGTTAAGATGGGGCATGTCAAATAATTTGTGGAAAGGAGAAATTACTTTTTAAATTAGGGTCCACATGCTCTGGTTATAAAATTAAGCCTGCCTGCTGCCATTATTCCACAATGGTGCTCCTAATGATAACGATAGATTGAGGGTAGAATATAGCTCTTAAATTGGGTATATTCATGAGAATTATTTTGGCTAACTTCTATCATTTGGTGTAATCAGAAATATTCCCCAATAGAAAACATTTGCTTTACAGAAATATTTTGTTTGTCTCACGGACTAGGCACCCAACAAGGACGATTTAGCAGGATCTGGAAGGAAGAATAAGCTTAATTAAAGACCCAGAGTTCTCTCAATTCCACTAAATCCAAACATGGCTAAACCATTTTAACAATTGGAAATCATCTTTAAAAATAAAATTGAGAATCATTTTATTGGATCAATTATCATATTTTATTAAAAGGATTACTCTATCACATATACCTTATGTTTATGTAAAAAAGAAGCACACCTTTTTATTCCCTATTACTATATGGAATCAACAAGATTTACTGCATTTAAGGCCTTCTTTTGGCCTTAATTAAGCATATACTTAAATACATTGATGAATACGAATGGAAACATGCTTAAGTGCCTTCCTGAACTGGAGCCTTTTTTGGGAAAGAAAACACAATTGCATTAAGATATTACTACTAGAAATGTACCTTTTAATGCTACCTAATGGCCAGATCCTCCAAGTGCTGAGTATCCTTAACTCCTATTTAAATGTATGAGCATTAAAGAAGCTCAACAACTCTGGGGTGCTAAATATGCGGTATTGTATAAAAATCATAAGTTCTACATTTCACATTTACTGCTAACAATAAGTGTTTCCACTTCTGAATATTTTTGCACAATCATCTCACAGTGTGACAATACTAAACAAGCTCTCCAAACAATTTACATAATTCTCATTGATTACACAAGTGTAACTGGTTCATTCTGAAATAGAGAGACTACTATGGGTGAAATCCTGACCCTAGTGAAGTCAATTGGAGTTTTACCTTTAACTTCAGGGGAATCAGGATTTTACCCAGTATATTTATGAATAACTTGATTTTGGATAACAAGCATAGTAAATACAGAAAGTAAATATATGCTTCGAAAACATCTTGAGAAACTTACTTGAAACCACCAGTTTGGTGCCCGAGCCAAAGTACTTTATTCCATACTCACATCATTGAAATCCTCTACAAAAACTAATGAATTATCGAGTTATGAATTTCATAAGAATAAAATTCTGAAGTTCATATTTTTCATGCAAAGGTCACAATCTAAAGTAGGCTTGCTGTCAGCCACTTAATTGTGTGAGTATTCAACTGAGTTTATGCACTTTGTGAATTCCTGTGCCTTTTTGCTACCAAAAATGTGTTTTGCTCCTTGACATACATCACTGCATGGCAAATTGAGTGGGGTGAATTCCTGGTCACCACCCGATTCCATTAATTTCATTGGATGAGCAGGATTTAGTCCTGTGATCTCCAATGTGCTTAGATAGGAAGGATGATCTTGTGGTTAAAGAACCAGAGTGGTACTCAGGAGATTTGCCTTTTTTTCTGGCTCTCCCTCTCTGCCCTTGGGCAAATCACAGTCTCTGTGCTTCACTTCACATTTTAACATACTCTTAAAATATAATTTAGAAAATGACATTTGTTAGACAATGTATTATAAATACTGTTATGTACTCAACATTACCTAGCAGTTATATTATTGATTGTCCTGTTTCTGTAGCTTTAATCCAATAAAGAATTTTATACAGTACACAAAAGGGAAAAGATGCACTTACTGAGAACCTGAAGACTGTTACACCTCAGGCAATTTTCCTTCGTTAATCATCATACACTGATATAGTCCTAACCATAACAAACTTTTTAATAATCTCACACCTGCTAAATTGAAACCTGTGCTGTGAATATTACACTTGCTGGCATTTGGACCCTTTCAATGGAGTTGCACGAGAGATGAACTTGGGCCAATATTTTAAATGTAAAGCTCTCCATTTCCTTCCTTCCTGATTCTTAACAGCTATTCAGTAAATATTCCAGACTTTTACTCTTGTATTCACTTTACTCATTTGGATCATATATTGCCCTCCGTGGACCCCTTGGTGTCCTTGGGAGTTCCATACACAGGTCAACAGCAATACACGGATTATGTGCAAATTCCTTTTTTAATATTCATTTATTCGGTACAGTTTTTTTGTCCCTTGATTCTATTTACCAAAAGAAAAACAATCAAGAATAAAAATACTTACCAGAAACAATTAATTTGGTTCCTGTGCCAAAGTACTTGATCCAGCTTGAAGTATCACATTGACTTTTCATTTTACAATAAGCTGTGGTACTTTACTTATGCTGCTGTGTCCTTGCTCAAATAACCAGGCACTCTAACCAGTAGCTGGGAAAATACTTCTAATGAAGTTTTCCTCGTTTCTTGACTGTTTGGAGAATGTAATGAATTCACATTTTTGTCCCCCCATAAAGCTGATACACAAATTCTCATCCCAGTGACTCCATTTGCATGTCCTTGCAGCTTTTCTGTTAACGAGTCCTCACTCCTTAAAATGGAAACTAGATGATGTCTTCTATTTGATTTTAATGTTGTAAATAGACTGTTGGATCAGACGGTTCTCAAACATTTTCATATTAAAAGAGAGATTATCTCATGGACTACAACCCCTCTCACATTCCCAATAGTATTGACTACCTCCTCCTCCTCCCATCCGCAATCACATCACATCTCTGTAGCAATTGCTTACATTGAAAAATGATACCTGGAAAGTATTTCATTCTTAGCTGTATTACTGAAATTGAATAGATGTTAATGAGGAGAAACCAGCATTATGTGATCAGCCAGCTCTCCAGAGACTAGCACAAACAGCTCCATAGACTGCAGCTGGGAGCCTGTACCCTAGATACTTATTCTGCTGTATGTTGGGATTGTTGTAGTTTGTGTGTTACCAATTTACTGGTATCTTTTCACATGGCTGCGGGGGAGGAGAAAAATATTTTCCTCTACATACACAGACATTTTAAAACAAACAGAGATAACATCTGAGAAAGCCCACCTCGTTACAGACAAAAGGTGTGGATGAGAATCTAGCAATTGTAAGGGAAGTAACCAGAGTATTTGATCACTCTCAGAGACACAGACACTGCAAATCCCACCTCACTCACCTGCAGAATAATTCTGGGAAATAACTGACAGGGGGTAAGAAACATTGAAAAGGAACATACAGAGAGAGATTCCTCCCAGATGTACAGGTGGTTGTGTCAAAGTGCTTATCTACCCAAGAGTTTATTAGGAATATCTTCCAGCATTGCAATAGTGCTGGTGAATCTTCACTGGTGAGGCCTGGTAGAACTGGTGTAGTGAGGCCAATAGCATTCAATGGCATGTTACCACCATGTCTTCTAGACCTGCTCTAGTGACACCATCATAAAAACGCCAGCACTAGTACTGCTGCACTTGGTGTCCTTGGTGGGGCTGTACAGCAGGAGGTTGTGACGATCCACTCTTGTGTGCTCTGGACAAGTGAACTGCTAGGTCACTCCAATCCTTGATTCTGGGAGCCAGCCTTACCTTGCTCTGCTGTGAGAACCCCTACTCCTGGAGTGTTCACATGCACCCTTTGGCATATAAACTGCTCATTGGATTGTGCCATAGTCTAATCATGATGCATAATAACTTGCACTGGTGTTGCACTTTCCATCCAAGAATTTCAATGTACTTTAATGCATTAAGTTTCAATATCTATGTGAGGCAGGTATTATTCACAGCAGGAGAAACTGAAACGCAGAAAGTATAAGTGACTTCGTCATTCAAGAAAGGGTGCGGAGGTGCAGGGGGGAGATACTCAGAAGAGAGCTGGGGCGGGGTCACAGTCTCGATGCTGGTTGCCCCCCACTTCTACATAAGTTCCAGCACCCCTGTGGCGGCCCCTAAAATGGATCCCATGGGCCCATGCATTAATCCACTACTGAGTAGAGCAGAAGAATTACATCTCATGTTTGGTTACCATGCTAATACACCCAAGAATGACGTTCAGTTTTCTTGCAACAGTGTTACACTGTTGACTCGTATTTAACTTGAGATTCACTATGACTCCCAGATCCCTTTCCACAGTATTCTTTCCCAGGCAGTTATTTTCCTTTTTGTATGTGTGCAATGGATTGTTCCTTCCTAAGTGGAGTACTTTGCATTTGTTTTTATTGAACTTCATCCTATTTACTTCAGATCATTTCTCGAATTTGTCCAGATCATTTTGAATTTTAATCCTATCCTCCAAAACACTTGCAACACCAGGAAGGGCAGCTGTTTAACCCAATCCTTTTGTAGTAGCCTAGATAACCCTGGCTCATATCAACTGGGATCACCCTAATGCATCACCACTCAGACACTTCAGTGATGAGCGATAAATAGCAATATAAAATAGGACATGGAAGTCTATAGACCACCAATGGTTTCTGTGATAGATTGTAAGGAGTGGTCAAAATCGCCTCACTTCTAGGTCCCCGTAGCAGTGAATAAAAGAGAAATAGAAGGATCATCCTATCCTCTCCTCCTGTTCTGACTTTCAAGTTTGGCAGCTCCAGTCCATGAAGATTACATCTGCAATAAGCACGCTATAGCGCCCTCCCAGTTCAGATGTGTGGTCAGTCTGCCCATGTGGCATCCCCACAAAGCTACTGAGCATGCTGCAACTTGGTGCTTCAGGGGCTGAGCAGGGCTTTCCTTGTAATTGCTGCTCAGTGTTGCCAACCTCGGCAATTTTTCACTGACTTGCCTCCTTTTGAAAGGCCTTCGGAGCAAATCTCCCCACCACAACCCAATAACCCTTTAGTTGGCGACAGGTGACCCTTTGGGTGCTCTCTGGGTGATTCAGATGGGCCCTGTCTCTGCTGCCACGGGTGGCCTTTGTGAATGAGCAGCCACCAAGGCGTGTGTGCACAGCTGGGTGGGGAGGCAGCCAATGGAGAAGTGGGGGCAGGGTATAGACCCAGCATTGTCCCATGTGCGAGTGAGCCGTGGCTGCTGCCATGACACCTCCATGGAGCGCACGGGGCAACAGTTCCCAGTGCCTGTTTCATCCAGCGGGTGGGGGCACCTTTTCCTTCCTCCCACCTGGAGGTACTTCCTGTGCTGCTTTGTGCCCCTCTCCCCATACAGCACAGCACCAGTGAGAGGGGGGAGAGGCTAAGTAGCCGCAGCCCCCAGCTCCAAAGTTGCCTCTGCTCTGTGGTATGGGGGGAATGGCTGCAGGTAGAGCCCAGGGAGGGGCCAGGCCTGGTGTTTGCAGCTGGCTCACAGAAAGCAGCCGGGCCTGAGCCGGCACAGGTGCAGTGAGTTGAGACCTCATTGTGAGGTCCATTTTGCACAGGCAATGGTGTGTGGCGTGGATTCTCAGGGGGCAGAGCCAGGGAACAGAGAGGTGGCCTGACCATAGCCACCCCATGATTCTAGATATGATTTTATCCTGGTAAAATGATGCATAATTCACAACACAGTCATGGTAAAAACAGATCAAGTCACTCCATGGTCATGGCCACCTTTGGACCCACTGGCTCAAAGCAAAGTCACAACCTGTTAATGTGAGTCAGCTGATCAAAGTGATCTAACTCTCTGATACCGCGTGGCAGCAGTGGCCATGTAATGGGCAAAGTTCCCGGCCCGTGACAATGGTGACAAGCGTGACATAGCTGTATCCTTAGCCATCACGCTTGTTTGCTTTCAATACCTGTGAGGAAGAGGAGGAGGTGGGAGGTGGAGGTACCAGGAAACAAAGAGCCAGGCAGGCAGTGGAGAGAAGAGTGTGAGAAGGGGATGCTGCAGCCAAAGGTACGGGGAGGAGGAAGGGCCAACAGCAGCCTGTGTGTGTACATCCATTGGGGGTTACTGTGGCGGGGGAAGTGACTATATTACCAGAACTCCCCAAAGTCCTGGATTTTGTGGGACTGTCCTTTGACCCCGACAATCCCCTGTTTACCCCCGGCCCCCCAAAACCGAGTGGCATTGTGACCTAGCGCATGGGGTCATGGCCCCAGTTAGCTTTGGCTCATCTGGCCCTCCATCTCCGTAGCCCACTTTAGCCACTTGAAAGGTTAGGACGTATGCACTAGGGTGCTGCAGGGAGGAGGGGAAGAGTGTTACTGCTGGGGGAGGGAGAGTGTGAAAGGAGCAGTGTCACCAACTTCGGCGATTTTGGGGACTACTTTTCACATGTGTTTGCCAAAATGTCCAGTTTTGAGGCTGAAAACACTTTTGCTGCTGCAAGCCACTTTAGCACCAAATGTGACAGGAAGGACCCGCTCACTTCGGTGTGATCAGTGCCTCCACACCCCTGCTGCTAGCACCCAGGCGGTGAGAAGGAGGAAGCAGACTGACTGAGAATGCAGAGGGGTGAAGAGACAGGTGCAGGAGCCGGAGTGTGAGAAGAAGCAGAGTGGGAGGGGGGATGATTGCCAGAAGTGGGGGAAGCAGTGGCATACAGGAAGCAGTGCGGGGAAGAGGGGACAGGTGGGACAGCAGAGGAGGAAATGGACTAGAGGTAATGGGTGGTGGATCGGACTAGAGGGAGCGGCAGGGGAGGAATATCGGTGTGTATAGGCATGGATGTGCAGAGGATAGGAGCTGAAGGGGAGGGGTGGATATGAGAGAGGGGGACAGAGACAGGGTTGGGGCCGAAGGGAGGAGGCCTGGTCTAGTGCTTAGTGCTAGCCTGGGAGTTGGGAGACCTGGGTTTAATTCTCTTTTCTTCCACAGGCTTTCCATGTGGCTTTGGGTAAGTGACAGACCTCAGTTTCCCATCTGTAATATGGGCATAAGAATACTTCCTTATCTCACAGCGGTGAGATTGTGAGGCATTAGAGATTGTGAGGCATTCAGATACTACCATGGTAAAAGCCATATAAATATGTTACATGGTTGGGTGCAGGGGATGAAACAAACGGGTCTCTGACCACTAGAGAACCCTCCCTTGTAGTTCCTAGAATTGATTTCCTTTAAATAAATAAACTGGACAGAATTCTGCAATGTTGAATTTTATTTAAAATCCATTAATCTTTCAATTAAAAAAAATTCGTCATATTTCAGAAGCCTGTTTTTATTTTATAAGGCAAATAAGTGTAATTAGTAGAAATGAAATGACAAATCATTGTAAGTTACAGATTAGGACTCCACCCCTGCAAATATTTATGGGACGAGTTTTCCCATTGACTTCACTGAATGCAGTTGGCCTATCCACATCCAAAAAGTGTTTTTGCAGATAAGAGCCTAAGAGACTGATTCTGCACTACTTTGTGATGCAAAATTCCCATTGAAATCAAGAAGTGTAGCCTCAGCCCTTGAAGTTCCACAGTTACAAAACTAAAATAATATAATAGGAAATATGGTCACATATAAAACTGTTCGCTCTCAAGCAGAAGAAGCCATCTGTGCTATTTAGAGAAATAGCCAACAAAATCAAATAGAAATGCATGTCTTAATATTTGGAGCAAGGTGTTTTAAAGAGGGTGACCGGATGTCCCGATTTTATAGGAACAGTCCCGATATTTGGGTTTTTTCCCTTATATAGACGCCTGTTACCCCCCATCTCCATCCCAATTTTTCACACTTGCTATCTGGTGACCTTAGTTTCTATGAACAGGCTTATGGCAAAGCAAAGTAAATTGCAGACACAAATGCTGACTTCGGAAGGTGTACGGAGAAGTTTAAGGTTTCTTTCCCTGGCGCTTGATTGGACTTTGCATCCTGTATATGAAGAAGAGTACGATGACGTAGTACATGGTGCTTTTCAGGAGAAGGACAATGTATATAAAATATGCTGTCCTGTGTATGAAACTGTCTGTAATATCTACACAAAATACAAGAAGAAGAAGTGGTTAATGTTGCATATACTATAACCGCAAAAATATATATATATATATATATAAAACCATGTGTGATAGCATAAGGTATACATGGTATTTGATTGCAGTAATTATACCACCTAATCAGATATCTGATTGTGTCCTCTAAACAGGTCTATATTCTGCTCATACCTTCCCATCCAGCCGAGCTGAGAGAAACAAAGAGGCACTCTTAGCTGGGGTCTGCTAAGGAGTAAGCAGAATGCTAGTGCTTCTTATAATAGGCTGGTGCCATGATTTTAGGCCAAAATTTTCAGACCTGGGTGCCTAAGTTTGGTATCCAAGCAGCTGATCAATCAAATGGTCTGATTTTCAGAAGTACTGAAATTATACTGAAATCAGTTGGATCTTCAAGCTATCAGCACCTTTACGCACCATTTGAAACTTTTGGCTTTGAATACTTTTGATAATTTAACATGTTAAATGTTAGATTAAGGAACAGTGGCACATGCAGGTTAAAGAACAATGACCCATGTGGCATGTTAACAAAGCACAACAAATACCACCAAACATGTATTTCAGCAGGACTTCTAGAATGTTTAATCTGAGCTGCCCATGGCCATTAGGTTTTGGACCCTTTTGGTAACGCACAGCAGATGTTAACGTACAGAGACAGGTGCCGACTTTCTTCCTTCTGGGTGGGTTCTCCACCCAACTCCACTCCTTCCTCTAAGGTCCCAACCTCGCTCCGCCTCTTCTCCTCCCCGCTCTGCCCCATTCCCTGTGGGCCTGCACCCGCCCCACCTCTTTCCACCCATGCTCTGCCTCCATCCCCGAGTGCACCCTGCCCTCACTCCACCTCTTCCCCTCTGCTCCGGCCCCACCCCCAATGCCTTCCACCTGCCCCCGAGCAGCTGACTGGCTGGGTCCACCAAACAGCTGATTGGCAGGTGGCTGGGGGGTACGCAGCACCCACTATTTTTTTTCCATGGGTGCTCCAGCCCCGTAGCACCAACAGAGTCGGGGTCTATCCTTACAGCAGTATTCCACATCTAGAAAGAGAAAATATTTTCACTTTTATCTTAACCGTATCAAATAGTGCTTAATTCTTAATTATATTGTATAGAAAATGAGAATTGAGACACAATTACCTGTGGAAAGCATGGTGCCATTCTCAGCATTCTTGATACAACCTCTTGTGGTTTGAGGCATTACAGTTGTGTCTGAAAAGGTGTCTGATAAAAGCATAACATGTAAAAAGGGCTTTAATTGTCAAATGGGATTCTTGTTGAATATTAAGGCATACTTTTCTTGATAGAATTCAAAGAGAAAGATGGGAAAAGTATTATAACTACAGTGACTCAAATATGGAAAGTTAATATTTTAAAAAATGAACACCTAGATTCCATTCACAGAATAAATGCTCAGTAGCACATAATTGATGTGCAAAACCAAGTAGAGATAAAACTGGGAAAAATGCATATGCTCAGGCAGTTCACAGCCCTGTGCCTGTAACAAGCTCACTTGAAGTCTTTGGCATTTGCATAGGTGCCGGTGTCTGGACTAGCAGATCTGATCGCAGGGTCTGGACGTTGGCCCTTCTGTGTATGCAAGTTTTTGTTAATGTAGAGCCAAATGCATTTTGTCCCACCAAATTACTCAGTTGAATTTGGCCTTTTGGAATGTGTATATATACTCTGCAGATGAAAACCTGGCCGCTTGCTTTGGTCTCTAGCCTGAGGGAGCTTGAGACTGTTGGCATTCAGGATAGTGGTAATGTTGTTTAATAGCTGTACAAGACACAGAAGAAAATAGTTCTGATGAGGACACAGTCTAAGGCCCATATCTTAGGTATTTTTGATGTGCAAGAGGGGGATGTGTATGTTATTATTTTTGTTGCAGTATATAGCACTTGTTCAAAACCAAACATTCTAGCCCAGGTCTCTGGCGGGTGTAAATCTACAGAGCTCCATTGACTTCAGTGGAGTTACATTGATTTACACTAGCTGAGGATCTCAGCCAACATTTTCTTTCATTATAGAAAGATTTTCAACTGCGGGAGAGGAGCCAAAACTGAGCTTCTGATGGAGAAGCAAGCTTCAGTGATAGCCCACTTATGGAGAGATGGAAAGTAATATTGGCCTGGAGAGCAGAAACCCTTTTAGGAACAGCAATACATTTTATTGTAAAGAAACAGTGAACTCTCTAAATATATATAGAACTAGTTTTTATAGTATATACCTGGAGATTTGATAGGGACAGAACCAGTATCTTTTTCATGTTGATAGTTGCAGTGATAATTCTTGTTGCTATTTTTATCTACGGTCAGCCAGCTGCTCATTGAGTATGATTGTTGATTGTCACCAGGGGGCCAAATTTCCTCGTGCACTGCATTTTTCTCTGCATTCTTCTTCTCATCTTCCCAAGTCACTTTAATAACATTTGGGTAAAAATCCTCAATGAGGCACATGTATGATACTTTCCCATCTTGTTCAGTAGAAAGAGGTAGGACCTGAATCTTGGTGGAATCAAGTTTTGCTTGTATATCTTTTGGAGAGAGAAATGAATTTGTTAGGAATTAAGTAAATTCAGAATTACATTATATGTATCATGCTTTACTTTTGAAGCAATATGGACAGAATTCACAGATTTGAAAGTGGAAAACAGAGACAATTTCATTTTTTGCATCCAATTCCTCCAAAGCAGTCAATCTTAACTTTGAATTCAGCATGAGAACGATATCTCATTGCCAAACGTATTTTAACTGCTTCAAGTCTATAATATATTGTAGCTGCCTATTAAACTCTGAAGATGGGAGTAAATTATCCACTTATGAGTTACAGCTTTAGGGAGTTGGAATTGCAGAAGTTTTCGTACTTAAATTGAAGGCAGGTTTTTGTGGAACAGAAGAATCTGTGAGAGTGCCCACTAACTTAGTTTCAAACTCAAAATATATTAAACACTTTTTGAATGAATGCTGAGTACAGCTTTATGTTCTGGTTCATTTCAAAACATTTGTGACTTTGAAAATCTGTCCTTTATTTACCCAAAATTTGTATATAAAAGACACTGTGATAGTGAGAGGAAGGGTACATCTACACTGCAATAAAAGCCCTGCGGCATGACCACCACTGGCCCAAATCTCCTGATTCTGACTTGCAGGGCTGGGGTGGTGCGGCTAAAAATTGCAGTGTAGATGTTTAGGCTTTAGCTGGAGCGCAAGCGCTGAAACCCAGTGACGGAGGTGGTCTAAGAGCCCAGGCTCCAGTCAGAGCCTGAATGTCTACACTGTTTTTAGCACCAAAGCCTGAGCCACATGAGCCCGAGTCAATTGACCCAGGCTTGGTGCCACAGGATTTTTATTACAGTGTAGATGTACCTGACTGGAAGGGTATTAAAGATTCCACAATCGTTTTAATAAGGCCTCTCTTTAAATATCATTAGAATATTTTATCAGGAGATAAATTTGCCCTGAACCAACTGTATATACTATTTAAGAACCTTGATTAACACCTTTAAAAAGAGAGTCAGGAAAGTAATTTTTAAGCCTTTTCCACACTAAGGAACTGAACCATTTTGAAATGTTTTTTTTTAATCAATTATTCACCTTAAAATGTTATAAGAACATACAAGATATGTTCTATTGCAGACCCAGGCAATACAACTTTGTTGCTGAACACCATTTTGCGATATTACAGTAAATACATTAACATGTATCTCTCAGTGACAAATATCAATTAAGAAATTAGCAAGGATGATGCATCCTAAAATGCGTTGGTCATGTATTTGGTAAATGTAATGGAGTGTTATGCATAATGCTCAACACTTCTGAAAATTAAGTCACTTAAATGCCCCAATAAGTATTTAGGAGCCTAACTTTAGCTAACCACTTCTGAAAATCTTGATTATGAAGCATTAATAATAATGGCGCTCTCAAGAGAACGCAATTATCAAATCTTTGCTGAGGAATAGAGGGAATGTTACTGTTTGTGTCAAAATCCTGGAGTGGATTAGCAAAGTGCCAATTAGTGAATTTCTGCTGTATCTCCTGAGTTATTTTTAAATAATTCTGCCACAGTATTTATTTTGTCACTCTAGGAATAGAGTTGATCAAAAAAAAAAACCTGCAAAAAAATCAATTTTTTGTCACTTCATAACATTTTTTAAAATTGCTGCCTGCTATAAATTGGATAAAAGAATCAAAATATTTTTATTAAAAGTCTGAACTAGAAATGATAAAAATATTATTTGATCCCTGAGTTTGTTAAGTGCATGAAATAATAAATACTGAACTGGTCCCAAAAAGACTCCCCTACTAAAATCACTATCTGTCTGCTCATTTCATATGGCTGACGGTAAATGATACATTTTTTTAAACAGTATATTGAATTTACTAGTTATCACAAGAAGTGAGCAGGTTCAAAACACATTTAGTACCGTTAATCTCCGTCTCCTGTTTGTCACTGTGGGATACTACCAAGAGAATAAGGTTCCCAACCCAGCTAACTGCCAAAGAAGTATTTTCTACAGAACGAGGCAACATTCTCATGTTATAAATGTACATCACAAAGAAGAAACAGAAGGTTGTCGATATTTCAGTAGTGTTGAAGGTTCCCAAATGGGCATCAGGTATCATGTCATTCTCTGTTTGTTCCAACACTTATATAGAGGTGAAAAATTAGAGGCCATTTAACAAAATAGTTGGCCTATACTCCACAAAATATATTACTCACTCAAGTCTTGTATGTATTCAAAAAATCTTTACATAGCTTCCTGCCCAGTGATGCTGTGCTTTGCAAAAACTAATGATTATTTCTGACATTTCTCTCTAGATGTTTTTTAGAAATTAGAGTCATATTTACATGTTGACACTTTTGTAAGTACATGTAATATTTTGTATTTGCACATGGTTAGATGGGTGTCTATCCAATATAAAATCTAAATTTTGTACATATATAAGCAGCATGTGTATTTGCATAAGTGGATTTGCAGCTGCATGAGCAAAATTAGTTTTAAATTTGTCACCTAATTTTATGCCTGATCTAAAACACCTTAAGGCCAATGGGATTTTCTCCCTTGGCATCAATGGGCTTTGGATAAGACACTTTAAGAAGATCAGTCCCAACCTAACTTTTCAAAACACCTTGCTTGTCTAATTTATTTAAGTAGAATTTTTAACAAGGAAGGTGTGTTGTAAAAGAATATATGTGATATATTCTTATTACTTTAAGTATCTCTTCTCTTTTTTAAGATGGCAGTTGACTTTGGGCCCTTTGGCTTCACTCTTTGCTCAAAAGAAATTCCTATTAATTTCAATGGGAGGTTTTCTAAAGGGAGGATTCAAGGGCTAAGTTTTAAGTGACTCACTGCTAACTAATTTTTGTGTGTGTTTGCAATCTGCATGCCACTTATTAAAAAATAAGTAAATGGTCCAGCAAAGTGCCAAATGCTCCTCTGAAGTTCTGAATGCTTCTTATTTCCCATTGAAACCAACAGACATTGAGGGTGCTCAGCACCTGGTATTATTTACATCCAAAAGAGAAAAAGGATCGTTACGACATTTCTCTGTTGCTAGCCAGTGTCTTATGATTTCATTAATATTAGTGTTGTTAACAAATTATTGCCAGTGTACATTCTTGCATTGAGATCAATTATTGAGCTTAATTTGATAGATTATGCCATTAAACATTTAAAATAGTTTCTTTAAAAACTTACTAGTTACGACAAGTTTTGTGCCAGTTCCAAAGATTTTCACAGCTCCCACAGTGTTGCAAGTTACTACAAAATCTGCCCAAGACATGTCTATTCAGAGGAATCAGATCTGAACAAATATTTCTAAATAGGCACAACTGAGAGCCAGTTAGTTCAAGCAAAGAAATGGTGGAATTTTCAATGTATTTTTCAGGGTGAGGTTACATTTGTCTTTTCAAATACTGTATATTAATATTAATTTGGTAGCTTTTAAATTCTGTTTAACAGAAAATCATTCATCTCAGTGACAGAGAGGATCTGGTTGACAGTGGAAACGTAATGTTGGACTTGTACTATTTTCTCTTGCTTAGTGGATTGAAAAGGCTATTTCAGTTAAATTCTGCTGGATGCCCAGTGGTCGAATGGGTGCATTTTTAAAATACCAATATAAATAAAGACATAATTAGACAAAAATACTAATTTTACATTATACTGTGACCTATTCCCTTTTCTCAAGATGCTTCATGACATTTTTCCACCCACCAAACACTATTTTGAATGGTTTCCTGAATGGTTTCACATGTAAAGCTATCTAATACAATTTTGTTTTCCTGTGCAGTATAATTAAAAGGAATCATAAAAGGCCAGTAAGCTTTGGGATTTGTTGTATTCCTATTGAAGTCTCAATGACAAAGGAGAGAGATACTTTGAGATGCATATTTTAGCTACCTAAAACTAACCGGTTCTATTGAACATTATGAAACAAGGGCCAAATCGTAGTTCGACTTTCTATAGCACGTGTTGTGTAGAGTCTCGCTGATATAGACAGGCTAAAAAATATGTGGGGCCAAATTCTCGACACGGCAGAGATAGAGTTGTACTGATGTAACCAGAGGATAATTTAATTCAGATAGAATATCTTCCTTCATATTGCTTGTGTTTGAGAACAATCACTCATTTAATTGTTGCATAATTTGGAAAATTCCTTATGACAACAGTATTTCAATATGTCAGGGAAGAAACACTCTCTCCCATGCAGTGTGACTAAATTTGTCAAGAACTGACAGGGACTCTGATCGTGAAGTATCGAGGAGCCTCAACTCCCATCAGAGTCAATGGAAGACCAGAAGCTTTCAGCACTGGGCTCACAATGCATGTTACAGGCTCAATACTATGCTTATTAAAAATATGGGAAATTTTGATGCTGAATCAGGCCCTTTTATTCCTACACCCATCCACTCTTATGTGAAGGCATTTATGTTTTAGTATGAATTTGAATTGATTTTGTGCAATAGAAAATTACAATACTAATCTAAAATGCTCATGTCAGTAATGAAATATACAATATTCACAAATCTTGGCTCTCTTGGTTCCAGTGCACATCCTTTCTCCCAGACCTACGCTCTTAACAAAAGGGAAAAAAAATTAGGATGAAATCCGGGCTCCATCCAAGTCAATGTCAAAACTCCCATTGACATCAATGGGGCTGAGATTTCATCCCTAACATCTTACAACTCCTGACTAATACATACTTGTGATACGAGAGGATAAATCCTGGTCACCGCACTAAGGAGAGTAAAGGGGGTTTCTCTAGGAGAGCTACATGATGGACGGGAAGATGAAATCTTTCCCCCAACCTAGCTAGTGCATCATAGGTTGTGAGCTTTAATAATCTCCATACAGTTGCCCCCACACTGAGCATGGATTTTGACCAGTTGATCTCCCTAGTCACAGACCCACTGGCCATTCCATGCCCTCACCACTCCCCTACCCCTGATCCCCAATGTTCTTTGGTGCACAGGGGTCCCCTAGAATTGCCTTTTTGGCTTGCCCCCTGCACTGGATGGAACTGTGGATGTTCTCCTGGTCTGGGGCATTGACCCCAACACAGGAGAACAACCCAGCTTTGACACAGGGTGATCAAAAAACATTCTATGTTAATAATTAATAGTCAATGTGATCACTAATCCGTTTTACTTTGAATTCTGTACATTAACCTCACATTCAGATAGTAAAGACATTCATTCTTCTACTGTAGATTGCATATCACGTTTCCATTGTCTGTTATCCTTTTTGAATAAATTGTGCTTGGCAGTTGCTAAATTTATATTATAACAAGTAATTTTTTCTCTATGCTACTATAGAACTTACTTGAAACAATGAGCTTTGTGCCAGAGCCAAAGACTTTGATATCATTGTTCTCACTGTGTTCACATGCTTTGTAAGAACTCCTGGGCCAGATCTTCAGCTGCTGGAAATCAAAGGAGCTCCACTGAGGATCTGGCCCATATAGCTTCCATGTGGTCCAATATAGATTCATATTATTCAATGTGCAATTGTGAACAGAAGTTGAAAGAATCACTTTAATATACTAGACTTCTGATTTAAATGGCTTTTCCTTACAAAATGGCAAATGCTTGATCCTGTATTCCTCTGACATCAAAACTCCAATAGACAGCATTGGATGTTTGGAGTACTTTAGGAGTGGACATACAAAATAAGTCAAAAACTTCAAATGCATTCTACCTACCAAAGGCTTAGGATTTCCTTGGACTGGGATCCCTCAGCATCACATGAAATTTCCATTTTTCTTTTAAAGTGAATGTAGTACTTGTGAAAGGTGCCAAATTGACAGCACTGGAAACTACTATATTGAAAATCCTGCTCTCACTTACACTGGTGTAAATCTGGAGTAACTCCATTTTAAATGAATGGAGGGAAGTCAGTTTAAAAAGAGGAATGACGAGTGTGAGAGCAAAATCAGAACTGCTAACTATATATGACTTTACAAGCAATTTCTGCTTGTTCAATATACTTGTGAATAATGTTGTCCCTGCTAAGAAGTACGCTTACACAACATAGGTAAAATCCTGGCCCCAAAGTCATTGCCATTGAGTTCTGTGGAGTCGGGATTTCACCTCATCTTCTTAGAACAGAAAAGCCCCGACTCTCATAATTCTGTAGTCAACTTTAGCCCTGGCACAAACAGCCACAATTTCTTTTGATTTTATTTAGAATTGTGCCAAGGTCTGAATTTCTCCATGATCTTAGGGTTATTTTTTTCTTAGGAGGAATTTACTTACCCAATATTTAATATTTCTCTTTGAGAAGATATTTTGTTATTAAAACATTTTATTGTATCCTACAGTTTTAATACACTAATAAATCAAGTGAGCAATCTTAGGTCTTCATGCTGTAATAAACAATCTGCACATATTACAGACTTGCTTCTCCATTCCTTACACAGTCAAAACACCTGGTAAATCTATGGGAGTTTTGTCCATAGAATATTCACTTACAGCAACATGCTGACCCTAATCTGATATGTTTAGAATTAATTATGATAGCGTATTCATTTTAGTTGGCAGCATTACAAAAATTTACTTTTAGTTGAGAGCTATAGGAGTATTGAGGTAAACTTGATTGTGAATTAAGGGTTAAAATAGACTGACCGTTCTAGATGGTTTACATAATTGTGCAGATAATGATTCTGAGAGAGTAAGGACCTGATTTTTCTTTGTCCTGTGTTTGTGCAGTCAGGTATACCAATGCAAACTAGGTGTAACATGCAACTTAATCAAAATGGTAGCATTTCCCATTGACTTTTCATGAGTGTAAATGGCTCCCAAGAGCCAGGCAAAGAAGACTCAGGCCCCAAGTATATATTGTTAAACACTATTAAGAACACTTGCAAGTGTCAGTTTGCCTGCAATGCCAAGGTACTTCACACAAGACGACAATCTCTAGGGCCAAATTCTTTCACTTACACTGATAGCTGCAAGAATTCAGTTATGAAGTTGCTGACTACTTTAGAGATTACTTCTTTTGTTTTAATTGAAATGCATAACATTACTTATTTCACAGTTGTTTAATTTTATGCATGTTTATGAATTTTAGTGAAAGAATTTGGGTAATATCAAAGTTAACATAAATTTTTGTCTCTGGACCAAGGACCAGCCTGCTTACGGCGGCACATCCTCTGAAAAATGTCATTAAACAGCTGATCTTTAGAAATATTCATTAACTTGAAAAAAATCTACTTTAAATCTATCAGTAAATATTGCAGGTTTGCTCTGGGATTCAAAAGTTGATGTATTTGGGATCAGATCCTACGAGGTGGTAACAACCCTGACTTGCACTGAAGTCTACAGGAATTGTCAGTTTTCAGCACCTCACAGTAAGTGCTCAGTATTTCAGAAGATCGAGCTTACAATTGTTGACCTAACCTGTGATAAAAAGCTTTTCTATGATCACAATAAGCCTCTTTATCTTTGCATTACTGTAATTACCACATAACTTACCTGTTACAATGAGCTTGGTACCGGAGCCAAATACTTTGAAGTAGTAGCCACTAGAAGTATCACAGTGAGCAAATCCTTTACAAAATACTGTACAGATCTAGTATCAGTATATTGATGAACCAGAAGTTGTTGCTTTAAAAAAAATCTGATTTGCTATTTAAATTGCTTTCTGGCCTTGCAATAAAATAGTAAAAAGGGAGAATGCATGTAAAATAATGTGAAAATGGTGGGGAAGATTTTCAAAGGGGCAAAAGACACTTAGAACATCTAACTATCATTCCTGGACACCTGCGTGCCATTGAAATTCTGTCCCTAAAATTAATTTGATTCAATATGGTTTACATTAGATGTTTCTAATAATTTGTGGAAAGAAACAAATTGCTTTTTAAATTAGGGTCCACAGGCTGAGGTTATAAAATTAAGCCTGAGTGCCGGGGGGAGGGCGGCGAGCCCGGCCGTGGCCCCGCTCTCCCCAGAGCCGGAGCGCCGCGCCGCCCCCCTCCAGGTGCCGCCCCAAGCACAAGCTTGGTGAGCTGGTGCCTGGAGCCGGCCCTGGTAACTGGTTTGTTCTGAATTAGAGAGACTATCATGGGTGAAATCCTGACCCCATTGAAATCAATTGGAGTTTTACCTTTTACTTCAGTGGAATCAGGATTTTACCTTATATACTTATGATTAGCTTGATTTTGTCCTGGATAACAAACATAGTAAATGCCCAGAGTGAATATATGCTTTGAAAACATTTTGAGAAACTTACTTGAAATCACCAGTTTGGTGCCCGAGCCAAAGTACTTTACTATTCCATACTCACATCATTGAAATCCTCTACAAAAACTAATGAATGATCAAGTTATGAATTTCATCAGACTAAAATTCTGAAGTTCATATTTTAAATACAAAATCCACAATCTGAACAAGACTTGCTATCGGCCACTTAATGGTGTGAGTACTAAACCATGTTTATGTGCCTTTTTGCTATCAAAAATATTTTTTGCTCCTTCACATACGTCAGTGCATGGCAAATAGAGTGGAGTGAATTGCTGGTAAGCAAGTAGTTCTATTAATTTTAGTGGATGAGCAGGATTTAATCCTACAATCTGCAATGTGCCTAGATAGGAAGGATGGTCTTGTGGTTAAAGCACCAGAGTGGGAGTGAGGAGATTTGTCTTTGTTTCTGGCTTTCCCTGCGTGACCTTGGGCAAATCACAACCTCCGTGCTTCACTTCACGTTTTAACGTGTTCTTAAAATATGACATTTGCTAGACAATGTATTATAAATACTGTTATGTAGTCAACATTAACTAGCACTTATATTATTGATTCAACCATTTCTGTAGCTTTAATCCGATAAAGAACATTATACACAAAAGGGAAAAGGTACTTCCAGTAAAAACACTTACTGAGAACCTAAAGACTGTTGCACCTCAGGCAATGTTCCTCCATTAATCAACGTACACTGATATAGCACTAACAATAACAAACTCACACTTGCTAAATTGAAACCTGTGCTATGAATTTTACACTTGCTGACATTTGGACTCTTTCAATCGAGTTGCCCGAGAGATGAAGTTGGCCCAATATTTTAAATATAAAACTCTCAATTTCCCTCCTTCCTGATTCTTAACAGCTATTCAGCAAATATTCCAGACTTTTACACTTGTACTCACTTTACTCATTAGGTCCATATACTCCCCTCAGTCAATGCATTGGTGTCCTTGGCAGTTCCACATTCAGATCAAGAGCAATACACGGTTCATGTGCAAATTCCGTTTTTTATATTCAATTATTCGGTCCAATTTTTTTGTCCTTTGTTTTTCTTTTGGTAAATAGAATCAATCAAGAATAAAAATACTTACCGGAAACAACGAGTTTGGTTCCTGTGCCAAAGTACTTGATCCAACATGAAGTATCACGTTAACTTTTCGTTTTAATAAGCTGCTGTACTTTACTTATGCTGCTGTGTCCTTACTCATATAACTAGCCACTCTAACCAGTAGCTGGAAAAATACTTCTAATGGAGTATTTCTGGTTTCTTGACTGTTTGGAGAAATTAACAAATTCACATTTTTGTGCCCTCATAAACTGATACATAAATTCTCTCCCCAGTGATTCTATTTGCATGTCCTTGCAACTTTTCTGTTAACGAATCCTCATTCATTAAAATGGAAACTAGATGATGGCTTCTATTGATTTTAATGTTCTGAATAGACTGTTGGATCAGACGGTTCTCAAACATTTTTATCTTGTGGTCCATATATGAAAAGAGAGATTGTCTCATGGACTACAACCCCCCTCCCATTCCCAATAGCATTGACCAACTCCTCCTCCTTCTCCAATCTGCAATCACATCACATCTCTGTACCAATTGCTTACATGGAAAAATAATACCTGGAAAGAATTTCATTCTTAGCTGTATTAGTGTAATTTAATAGATGGTAATGAGGAGGAACCAGCATTATGTGATCAGACACCTCTCTAGCGACTAGAACAAAGAGCTCCATTGGCTGCAGTGGGACCCTGTACCCTAGATGTTTATTTTGCTGTATGTTGGGATTGTTGTAGTTTGAGTGTTACCAATTTACTGGTATCTTTTTAAATGGCTGCTGGGGAGGGGAAAAATATTTTCCTCTGCATACACAGACATTTTAAAACAGAACAGAGATAACATCTGAGAAAGCCCACCTCATTTCAGACAAGGTGTGGATGAGAATCTAGCAGTTGGAAGGGAACTAAGCAGAGTATTTGATCTCTGTCACAGACACAGCCACCCCCACCTCACTCATCTGCAGAATAATTCTGGGAAATAACTGACAATGGGTAAGAAAATTTGAAAAGGAACATAGAGAGAGAGGTTCCTCCAAAATGTATAGGTGGTTGTGTCAAAGGGCTTGTCTACTACCCAAGAGTTTATTAGGAATATCTCCCAGCATTGCAATAGTGCTGGTGAATCTTCACTGGTGAGCACTAGGAGAACCTGTGTAGTGAGGGCAATAGCATTCACTAGCATGTTACCACCATGTCTTCTAGACCTGCTCTGAGCAGGATTAAGTAACTGTAGTGAATGACGACTCACTGGCATGGTGCCTCCCGCTGGTCATCTTGGGAATTAGCTGTTCACCAGCTCCGGAGCGCTCTCTGCTGGCCGATGTCTCGCTTGTCTCAGGCCCCATGTCCCTCCCAGACCCCAGTGCCTTTTACCTTTGGGTTCTGCTCCCAGCAGTAACCCACAGTCTGGGTCTCCCCTCCCAGGGAACCCCCAACCCTCTATCCCCACCTTGCCTCAGAGGCTACTGACAGCCATCCTGTACCCCCCCTCACTGGGGCAAATTGCAGTCTGTAAAGGCCACTCATCATTGGCAAGGGTTTAGGACTTGCTGCCTTTGCCTATCCCCAGGCTGCACTTTTGTAGCCCCGGTACCTGTGTAGCCCTTCACCAGGGCCTGCAGCCTGGGGGGTTTCCAAGCTGGAGCTCCCCAGCTCCTCTGGCATTCCCCCAGCTCCTCTGGCCTTCTCCCAGCCCTGCTCCACTCTAGGTACCCTGCTCAGCTTCCAGGCAGCCTGGTCCTTCTCTCTCTACAGCTAGAGAGAGACTCTCTCAGCACCTGCCGCACAGCCCTTTTATAGGGCCAGCTGTGGCCTGACTGGGATGTGGCCCCAGCTGCGGCTGCTTCCCCAATCAGCCTAGCCTTTCAGAGCTGCAGCCCTCTCCAGGGCTGCTTTTAACCCCTGTTTTTCAGGAGTGAGGCAGCTGCCCCACTACAGTGACACCGTCATATAAACACCAGCACTAGCACTGCTGCACTTGGTGTCCTCGGTGGGGCTGTACTGATATTAGTGCAACAACAGGAGGTTTCACAAAATAAACCCATTGTCGCCTCTCTACCTAGCAAATATACCAAGTCATCGTCATACATTATATAACACGGTAATTGTAATATGATTTGGTCCTGCCGGTATGGAGAGAGCAAAACTGAATTTAGCCATCATGCATAATAACTTGCACTGGTGTTGCACTTTCCATCCAAGAATGTCAATGTACTTTAATGCATTAAGCTTCAATGTCTATGTGAGGCAGGTATTATTCACATCTGGAAAAACTGAAACCCAGAGAGGATAAGTGACTTGCTCATGCAAGAAAGGGTGCGGAGATGCAGGGGGAGAGACTTGGGAGAAAGAGGAGGAGCAGGGGGCGGGGTCACAGTCCCGGTGCTGGTCACCCCCCACTTCTACACAGGTTCCAGCACCCCTGGGAGGGCCCCAGATCGGTCAGGGCACTGTGCCCGGGTCCGATGGGGCCCATGTGTTAATCGACTACTGAGTAGAGCGGAAGAATTACATCTCATGTTTTGCTTACCACACGCCTGCTAATACACCCAAGAATGACGTTCACTTTTCTTGCAACAGTGTTACATTGTTGACTCGTTTTTAACTTGAGATTCACTATGACCCCCAGATCCCTTTCCTTCTTAGGCAGTTATTTCCCATTTTGTATGTGTGCAGTTGATTGTTCCTTCCTAAGTGAAGTACTTTGCATTTGTCTTTATTGAATTTCATCCTATTTACTTCAGACCATGTTTCCAGTTTGTCCAGATCATTTTGAATTTTAATCCTATCCTCCAAAGCACTTGCAACAGCAGGAAGGGAAGCTGTTTAACCTCATTCCTTTTGTAGCAGCTTAGATAACCCTGGCTCATACCAACTTGGATCACCCTAATGCATCACCACTCAGACACTTCAGTGATGAGCGATAAATAACAATATAAAATAGGACATGGAAGGCTATAGACTACCAATGGTTTCTGTGATAGGTTGTAAGAACTGGTCAAAATCTCCCCACTTCTAGAATCCAGGAGAGTGAATAAAAGAAAATAGAAGAAGGTTTATTAGATGACAGGAACACAGTCCAAAACAGAGTTTGTAGGTACAGAAACCGAACACCTAAGTCAGGTCCATCTTGGAGCTGGGAAGGCCAGACCCCGGGACTGGAGGTAATGGGTGGTGGATAGGACTAGAAGGAGTGGAATGGGAGGCATATCGGTATGTATAGGCATGGGGGAGGATATAGCATGTGGGGGAGGATAGGAGCAGAAAGGGATGGGGCAGGAGATGGATATGTGGGAGGATAGGAGCAGAAGGGGAGGGGTGGATATGAGAGTGGGGGAGAGAGACAGGGTTGGGGAGGAGGGAGGAGGCATGGTCTAGCACTTAGTGCTAGCCTGGGGCTTGGGAGACCAGACTTTAATTCTCTCTTCTGCCACAGATTTTCAATGTGGCTTTGGGCAAATTACTTAGTCTCTACAAACCTCAGTACCCCATCTGTAATATGGGCATAATAGTACTTCCTTATCTCACAGTGGTGTTGTGTGGATAAATGCACTAGAGATTGTGAGGCGTTCAGATACTATTGTGGTAAAAGCCATATAAATATGTTACATGGTTGGGTGCAGGGGATGAAACAAACGGGTCTCTGACCACGAGAGAACCCTCCCTTGCAGTTCCTAGAATTGATTTCCTTTAAATAAATAAACTGGACAGAAATCTGCAATGCTGAATTTTACTTAAAATACATTAATCTTTCAATTAAAAAGCCTGTTTTTGTTTTATAAAGCAAATAAATGTATTTAGTAGAAATGAAATGAAAAATCATTGTAAGTTTCAGATTAGGACTCCACCCCTGCAAATATTTATGGGACGAGTTTTCCCATTGACTTCACTGAATGCAGTTGGCCTAAACACATCCAAAAAGTGTTTTTGCAGGATAAGAGCCTGAGAGACTGATTCTGCACTACTTTGTGATGTAAAATTCCCATCGAGGAGTGTAGCCTCAGCCCTTGAAGTTCCACAGTTACAAAATTAAAATAATAAAATAGGAAAAATGGTCACATATAAAACTGTTTGCTCTCAAGCAGAAGAAGACACCTGTGCTAATTAGAAAATTAACCAACAAAATCAAATTGAAATGCATGTCTTAGAGCAAGGTGTTTCATATGAGCAGGCTTATAGCAAAGCAAAGTAAATTTGAAAAAATTAACCAACAAAATCAAATTGAAATGCATGTCTTAATATTTAGAGCAAGGTGTTTCAAAGAGGGTGACTGGATGTCCCGATTTGATAGGGACAGTCCCGATATTTGGGGATTTTTCCTTGTATAGACGCCTGTTCCCCACCATCCCTGTCTCGATTTTTCACACTTGCTATCTGGTCACCCTAGTTTCATATGAACAGGCTTACAGCAAAGCAAAGTAAATTTCAGACAGAAATGCTGACTTTGGAAGGTGTACGGAGAAGTTTAAGGTTTCTTTCCCTGGTGCTTGATTGGACTTTGCATTCTGAACACGAAGAAAAGTGTACGATGACGTAGTACATGGTGCTTTTCAGGAGAAGGACAATGTACAATGTATATTAAAGAGGCTGTCCTGTGCATGAAACTGTCTGTAATATCTACACAAAATACAACAACAACAACAACAAGTGGTTAATTCTATAGCCGCAAAGAAAAATAAATATAAAACCATGTATGATAGTACAAGGTATACATGGTATTTGATGGCAGTAATTATACCACCTAATCAGACTATGCATAAATCAATATTTGATTGTGTCCTCTAAACAGGTCTACATTCTGCTCATACCTTCCCATCCAGCTGAGCTGAGAGAAACAAAGAGGCACTCTCAGTGCTGGTATCTCTGGGGTCTGCTAAGGAGTAAGCAGAATGCCAGTGCTTCTTATAATAGGCTGTTGCCATGATTTTAGGCCAAAATTTTCAGACCTTGGTGCCTAAGTTTGTTATCCAATCTGAATCTGTGTCCAAGCAGCTGATCAATGAAGTGATCTGATTTTCAGAAGTACTGAAATTACACTGAAATCAGTTGGATATTCAAGCTTTCAGCACCTTTATGCACCATTTGAAAATTCTGGCTTTGAATACTTTTTATAATTTAACATGTTAAATGTTAGATTAAGGAACAGTGGCACATGCAGGTTAAAGAACAATGACCCATGTGGCATGTTAACAAAGCACAACAAATACCACCAAACATGTATTTCAGCAGGACTTCTAGAATGTTTAATCTGAGCTGCCCATGGGCATTAGGTTTCGGACCCTTTTGGTAACCCACAGCAGATGTTAACGTACAGAGACAGATGCCGACTTTCTTCTTTCCGGGTGGGTGCTCCACCCCACTCCACTCCTTCCCCTAAGGTCCCACCCTTGCTCTGCCTCTTCTCGTCTCTGCTCTGCCCCCTTCCCTGTGGCCCTGCACCTGCTCCACCTCTTCCCACCCATGCTCTGCTCCCTGCCCCTAACGTGCCCTGCCCTCGCTCCACCTCTCCCCCCCTGCTCCGGCGCCTCCCCCCAGTGCCTCCCACCTGGTGCCGAGAAGCTGATTGGCATGTGGCTGGTGGGTATTCAGCACCCACTATTTTTCTTCCATGGGTGCTCCAGCCCCAGAGCACCCACAGAGTTGGGGCCTGTGCTTACAGCAGTGTTCCACATCTACAGTAATTATGTTTGGACCTTTTAGAAAGAGAGAATATTTTCAGTTTTGTCTTAACCATATCAAATAGTGCTTAATTCTTAACTGTATTGTATAGAAAATGAGAATTGGGACACAATTACCTGTGGAAAGTGTGGTGCCGTTTTCAAGTTTTAGGCTACAACCTAACACTACAGGTTTGTCTGAAAGGATGGAAGCATAACATGTAAAGTGGGCTTTAATTGTCAAATGGGATTCTTGTTGAAAATTAAGGCAAACTTTCCAAATAGAGGTTCAAAGAGAAAGATGGTAAAAGTATTACAGCTACAGCGACTCAAATATGGAAAGTTCATGTTTTAAAAAATGAGCATTTAGATTCCATCCACAGAAAAAATGTTCAGCAGCACATAATAGATGTGCAAAACTAAGTAGAGATAAAACTGGGAAAAATGCCTACGCTCAGGCAGTGCAGAGCCCTGTGCCTGTAATGAGCTCACTTGAAGTCTTTGGCATTTGCATGGGTGCCGGTGTCTGGACTAGCAGATCTGATTACAGGGTCTGGACGTTGGCCCTTCTGTGTATGCAAGTTTCTGTTCATGTAAAACCAGATACATTTTGTCCCACCAAATTACTCAGTTGAATTTGCCCCTTTGCAATATGTATGTATACTCGGCAGATAAAAACCTGGACGCCTGATTTTGTCTCTAGCCTCAGGGAGCCTGAGACTGTTGGCATTGATGGTAGTGGTAATGTTGTTTAATAGCTGTAGAAGACACAGAAGAAAATAGTCCTGATGATGAGACAGTTTAAGGCCCATCTCTTAGGTATTTTTGATGTGCATGAGGGGGAGGGTCAATAAACCCCTTTTTTCCATTGCATTTGAAAGAGATAAATTTGTCTCTGCTGTTATTAATTTATTGTATTTCAGATAAGAACCAAACAGAAATTACTTCTCTGAAGCTCTTTTCTCTTGCATTCTTTTTGATTTTGTTTTGTGTAATTCTTCTAGTCTGTTTTAATAAGCTAGGTGCTGTGTGTGTTATTACGTTTGTTGAAGTATATAGCACTTGTTCAAAACCAAACACTCTAGCCCAGGTCTCTGGCGGGTGTAAATCTACAGAGCTCCATTGACTTCAGTGGAGTTACATTGATTTACACTAGCTGAGGAGCTCAGCCAACATTTTCTTTCATTATAGAAAGATTTTCAACTGGGGGAGAGGAGCCAAAACTGAGCTTTTGATGGAGAAACAAGCTTCAGTGATAGCCCACTTATGGAGAAATGGAAAGTAATATTGGCCTGGAGAGCGCAAACCCTTTTAGGAACAGTAATACATTTTATTGTAAAGAAACAGTGAACTCTCTAAATATATATAGAACTAGTTTTAATAATATAGTATATACCTGGAGATTTGGTGGGGACAAAACCTTCTTTGCTTTCATGTTGATATTTGAAGCAATAATTCTTGTTGCTATTTTTATCTACAGTCAGCCAGCTGCTCATTGAGTATGATTGTTCATTGTCATTGGGGGCCAAATTTCTTTGTGGATTGTATTTTTTTCTGTATTCTTCTTGTCGTCTTCCCAAGTCACCTTAATAACGTTTGGGTGAAAATCCACAATATGCTACTTTCCCATCGTGTTCAGTAGAAAGAGGTAGGACCTGAATCTTGGTGGAATCAAGTTTTGCTTGTATATCTGGATTCATTTTGGAGAGAGAAATGAATTTGTTAGGAATTAAGTAAATTCAGAATTGCATCATACGTATCATGCTTTGCTTTTGAAACAATAAAGAAAGAATTCACAGATTTGAAAGTGGAAGAGACAGGCAATTTCATTTCTTGCATCCAATTCCTCCAAATTGCACGCAAGCACACAATCTTAACTCTGAGTTCAGCATGAGAACGATATCTCATTGCCAAACGTATTTTAACTACTTTAAGTCTATAACATATTGTTACTGCCTATTAAATTCTGAAGATGGGAGTAAATTGTCCACTTATGAGTTACAGCTTTAGGGAGTTGGAATTGCAGAAGTTTACGTGCTTGAATTGAATGCAGGTTTTTGTGGAACAGAAGAATCTATGAGAGTGCCCACTAACTTAGCTTCCAAACTCAAAATATATTAAACACTTTTTGAATAAATGCTAAGTACAGCTTTATGTTCTGGTTCATTTCAAAACATTTGTGACTTTGAATATCTCCCCTTTATTTACCCAAAATTTGTGTATAAAAGACACAGTGATAGTGAGAGGAAGGGTACATCTACACTGCAATAAAAGACCCGCAGCATGACCACCACTGGCGCAAGTTTCCTTATTCTGATTTGCAGGGCTGGGGATGTGCAGCTAAAATTTGCATTGTAGATGTTTAGGCTTGAGCTGGAGCGCAAGCTCTGAAACCCAGTGATAGAGGTGGTCTAAGATCCCATCAGTCAGAGCCTGAATGTCTACACTGCAGTTTTTAGCTCCACACCCCGAGTCCGATGGGTCAAGTCAGTTGACTCAGGCTCTGAGACTTGGTGCCACAGGATTTTTATTACAGTGTAGATGTACCTGAAGGGAAGGGTATAAAAGAATCCACAAACCTTTTAATGAGGCCTCTCTTTAAAAATCACTAGAATATTTTATCAGGAAATAAATTTGCCCTGAACTAACTGCGTATACAATTTAAGAACCTTGGTTAGCACTTTTAAAAAGAGAGTTAGAAAAGTAATCTTTAAACCTTTTCTACACTAAGAAATTGAACCATTTTGTAAATATTTTTTATTAATTATTCACTTTAAAATTATATAAGAACATACAAGATATGTTCTATAGCAGACCCAGACTATACAACTTCGGGGGAACTGTTGCTGAATGTCATTTTGGGAAATTACAGTAAATATATTAACATGTATCCCTCAATGACAAATATCAATAACGAAATTAGCAAGGATGATGCATCCTGAAATGACTTGGTCCATGTTTTTGGCAAATGTAAAGGAGTGTTATGCATAATGCTCAACGCTTCTGAAAATCAAGTCACTTAAATGCCCCAATAAGTATTAAGGAGCCTAACTTTAGTCAATCACTTCTGAAAATTTTGATTTTGAAGTATTACTAATAGTGGAGCTCTCAACAGAACTCAGCTATCAAATCTTTGCTGAGGAATAGAGGGAATGTTGCTGCTTGTGTCCAAATCCAATCTTTTGTCACTTCATCAAATCTTTAAAAATTGCTGCCTGCTATAAATTGGATAAAACACAACCAAAAATATTTGTATTAAAAGTCTGAACTAGAAAGGATAGAAATATTATTTGATCCTTGAGTTTGTGTAAGTGCATGAAATAATAAATACTGAACCAGACCAAAAAAGACTTCCCTACTAAAATCATTATCCATCTGCTCATTTCATATGGCTGACAGTAAATGATAAATTTTTTTAAACAGCATATTGAATTTATACGTTATCACAAGAAGTGAGCAGGTTCTCATCACTTTTACTGCCACTAATTTCTGTCTCCTGTTGTCACTGAGGAATACAACCAAGAGAATAAAGTTCCCAACCCAGCTAACTGCCAAAGAAGTATTCTCTACAGAATGAGGCAACATTCTCATGTTATAAATGTGCATCACAAAGAAGAAACTGAAGTTTGTCGATATTTCAGTAGTTTTGAAGGTCCCCAAATGGGCACCATGTATCTTGTGCATTCTCTATTTGTTCCAACACTTATATAGAGGTGAAAAATTAGAGACCATTTAACAAAATAGTTGCCCTATACTCCACAAAACATATTGGTTGGAATTTTGAAAGGCAGCAAGAAGGGATTTAGGTGCCCAAATCCCTTTGAAATTCAGGCTCCTTTGAAAATGTCAGTCATTGCCTTTAGTCAACTGATTAATAAATACTGAGACCTTGATTCCACAAAGTATGCTTAATTAAGTGTGCTTAATTTTATGCATTGTGAGTAGTCAAACTGATTTCAAAGCTTGTGAAGGTTACTTTTCTAAAATGATTTCAGCTTATTTTTGTGCTCTCCGCCTATTCTAGAGTTTTCTGGAACTATTTGGAACTGAACCAAACTATAATGCTTTAATTAGGGCTCTGTCAAAAAGTGTTTTAAATATCTTGAATTTAGGAGCAAATAAACACAGCTGAGACATAAGACCACCTAACTAAGAAAAATTCATTCATTAAAGAACTTTCTCTCATTTTGGAAATTGTCACCAAAAAGGGAATTGATTTTTCTGTTCTTTCCAATTTAGGTCCTCATGCTCCAGCACTAATTAGTTCAACATTTGGGGCTCAATCTTACATTCCATATGCACCATAAGCACCCAGGAATTCAGGATTGGGCTTGAACAGTAGGTTTACCAAATGATTTACTCACTCAAATCTTGCATGTATTCAAAAAATCTTTACATAGCTTCCTGCCCAGTGGTGTTGTGCTTTGCAAAAACTAATGATTATTTCTGGCATTTCTTATTAGATGTTTTTAGAAATTGGAGTCACATTTATATGTTGACACTTCTGCAAGCACATGTAGTATTTTGTATTTGCACATGGTTAGATGGGTGTCTAGCCAATATAAAATCTGAATTTTGTACATATATAAGCAGCATGCGTGTTTGCATAAGTGGATGTGCAGCTGCATGAGCAAAATCAGTTTTAAATTTGTCACCTCATTTTAGGCCTGATCTAAAACCCCTTAAGACCAATTGGATTTTTTCATTTGGCTACAATGGGCTTCGCATAAGACACTTTAAGACCTTAATTTCCAAGTCTATTATAGTTTCCAGTGTAGAACTACTTGTTGTTTTGGTCCAACTTAACTTTTCAAAACACCTCACTTGTCTAATTTATTTAAGTGGACTTTTTAACAAGGAAGGTATATTGTAAAAGAATATACGTGATATATTCTTATTACATTAAGTATCACTTCTCTTTTTTAAGTCAGCAGTTGACTTTGGGCCCTTTGGCTTCACTCCTTGCTCAAAAGAAATTCCTATTAGTTTCAATGGGAGGTTTCGTAAAGGGAGGATTGCAGGGTTAAGTTGTGATTGACTCACTGCTAACTATTTTTGTGTGTGTTTGCAATCTGCATGCCACTTTATAGGTAAACTATCATACGGAAATAATGCTGATGTTCTATTTGATAACAAAGTCCGTTATGCCATCAGAATTTATTTAAAAATAAGTAAATGGTATGCTTGTAATTTTAATTTTGCATTATGTGCTTGATCTGGCAAAGTGCTGAATGCTCCTGAGAAGTTCTGATTTCCCATTGAAACAACTGACCTTGAGGGTGCTCAGCACCTGGTATTATTTACATCCAAATGAGAAAAGGATCGTAATGACATTTCTCTGTTGCTAGTAACCGACTTTTGATTTCATTAACATTAGTGTTGTTAATAAATTATTAAACTCAAAATTTTAGCCTGTGTACATTCTTGCATTGAGATAAATTATTGAGCTTAATTTGATAGATTTTGCCATTATGAAACATTTAAAATAGTTTGTCTAAAAACTTACTAGTTACGACAAGTTTTATGCCAGTTCCAAAGATTTTCACAGCTCCCACAGTGTTGAAACTCCCCAAGACATTTCTATTCAGAGAGACCAGATTTGAAGAAACATAGCATAAATAGGCACAACTGCAAGCCAGTTATTTCAACCAAAGAAATGGTGGAAATTTCAATGTATTTTTCAGGGTGAGCTTACATTGGTATTGGTATTGGTATTTTCACATACTGTAGTTTGGTAGCTTTTCAATTCTGTTTGAAAGAAAATCATTCATTTCACTGACAGAGCGGATCTGGTTGATGTTTGAGGCCTAATGTTGGACTCGTTCTATTTTCTCTTTCTTAGTGGATTGATGGAAATGGCTACTTCAGTTAAATTCTGCGGGATGCTCAGTGGTTTTGTCCTTGTACTGTCAGATTGGTCGAATGGGTGTATTTTTAAAATACCAACATAAATAAACACATAATTAGAAAAAAATACTCATTTTACAGTACACTGTGACCTATCCCCTTTTCTGAAGATGTTTCATGACATCTTCCCACCCACCAAACACTATTTTGACTGGTTTCCTGAATGGTTTCAAATGTAAAACTGTCTAATACAATTTTGCTTTCCTGTGCAGTATAATTGTAAAAGCCCAGTAGGCTTGGGGATTGGTTATATTCCGCATGAAGTCTCAGTGACAAAGGAGAGAGATATTTTAAGATGCATATTTTAGCAACGTAAATCTAGATGGCTCTGTTGAACATTATGAAAGAAGGCCCAAATCCTAGTTCGACTTTCTATAGCAAATGTTGCATAGAGTCTCTGGCTGATATAGACAGGCTACAAAACATGTTGGGCCAAATTCTCAATACAGCAGAGATAGAGTTGTACTGATGTAACAAGAGAAGCATTTGATTCAGATAGAATATCTTCCTTCATATTGCTTGTGTTTGAGAACAATCACTCATCTAATTATTGCATAATTTGGAAAATTCCTTGTCTTTCGAAAATAGTATTTCAATATGTCAGAGAAGAAACCTGACTCTGATTCTGAGGTACTGAGGCGCCTCAACTCCCATCAAAGTCAATGGCAGATCATAAGCTCTCAGGACTGGGCTCACAGTGTATGTCACAGGCTCAATACTATGCTTATTAAAAATATGGGTAATTTGATGCTGAATCAGGCCCTTTTATTCCTGCACCCCTCCACTCTTATGTGATGGCATTTATGTTTTAGTATGAATTTGAACTGATTTTGTGCAATAGAAAATTACAATACTAATCTAAAATGCTCATGTCAGTAATGAAATATACAATATTCACAAATCTTGGCTCTCTTGGTTCCAGTGCACATCCTTTCTCCCAGACCTTCCACCTGTCCCTATGCCCTTAACAAGAGAGAAAAAAAATTAGTATGAAATCCGGGCTCCATCCAAGTCAATGTCAAAACTTCCATTGACATCAACGGGGCTGAGATTTCATCCCTAACCTCTTACATCTCCTGACAAATACGTACTTGTGATACGAGAGGCTAAATTCTTGTCACCGCACTAAGCAGAGTAAAGGGGGTTTCTCTAGGAAGCTATATGATGGACCGGAAGATGAAATCTTTCCCCCAACCTAGCTAGAACATCATAGTCCAGGAGCTTTTGTAATATCCATGCAGTTGCCCACCCACTTAGCTGGACTTTTAACCAGTTGATCTCACAAGTTACAGACCCACTGCCCATTCCATGCCCTCACCACTCCCCTCCCCCTGATCCCCACTGTTCTTTGATGCACAGGGTATCCTAGAATTGCCTCTTTGGCTTGCCCCCCACACAGGATGGAACTATGGATGTTCTCCTGGTCTGGGGTATTGACCCCTACACAAGAGAACAACCCTCTATATCAATAATTGTCAATGTGATCACTCATCTGTTTTACTCTGTACTCTGTATTCTGTACATTATCCTCACATTTAGATAGTAAAGACATTCATTCTTCTATTGTAGATTGCATATCACATTTCAATTGTCTGTTGTCCTTTTTGAATAAATTGTGCTCGGCATTTGCTAAATTTATATTATCACAAGTAACTTTCTCTCTATGCTACTATAGAACTTACTTGAAACAATGAGCTTTGTGCCAGAGCCGAAGACTTTGATATAATTGTTCTCACTGTGTTCATGTGCTTTACAAAAACTCCTGGGCCAGATCTTCAGCTGCTGGAAATCAAAGTACGGTTATACAACATGGGTAAAATCCTGGCCCAAAAGTCATTGCTATTGAGTTCTGTGGAGTTGGAATTTCACCTCATGTTCTTTGAACGGAAAAGCCCCGACTATTATAATTCTGGAATCAAATTCAGCACTGGCACAAACAGCCACAATTTCTTTTGATTTTATTTAAAATTGTGCCAGGATCTGAATTTCTCCATGATTTTTGGTGTTTTTCTTTTCTTAGGAGGAACTTACTTAGCCAATATTTGATATTAGGGGTATCCGTGTTAGTCTATATTCACAAAAACAACAAAGAGTGTGGTGGCACCTTAAAGACTAACAGATTTATTTGGGCATAAGCTTTTGTGGGTAAAACCCCACTTCTTCAGATACATGCATCTGAAGAAGTGGGTTTTTTATCCATGAAAGCTTATGCCCAAATAAATCTGCTAGTCTTTAAGGTGCCACCTGATTCCTTGTTGTTTTTGCCAATACTTGATATTTCTCTTTGAGAAGATATTTTGTTACTAAAACATTTTATTGTATCCTACGGGTTTAATATACTAATAAATTAAGTGAGGAATTGTAGGTTTTCATGCAGTAATAAATAATCTATACATATCACAGACATGGTTCTCCATTCTTTACATAGTCAAAACACCTGGTAAATCTATGGGAGTTTTGTCTGTCAAAGAGTGCAGGATCTTATACAGGGAAGACAATTTAGGAAAATTGTCCATTGTAAACTAAAATTCTAACTAAATTGTATCTACATTCTTAATACCATAGATTATTCACTTAACATGCTGATCCTGATCTGATATTTTTAGAATTAATTATGATAGTGTATTTATTTTAATTGGCAGCATTACAACAATTTATCTTTAGTTCAGAGCTATAGGGGTACTAAGGTAAACTTGATTGTGAATTGAGCTTTAAAATAGACTGACTGTTCTAGTTGATTTATATAAATGTGCAGAGCATAATTCTGAGAGAGTAAGGACCTGATTTTCCTTTGTCCTGTGTTTGTGCAGTCAGTTATACCAATGCAAAATGGGTGTAATATGCAACTCAATCAGAATGATAGCATTTCCCATCGACTTTTCGTGACCATAAATGGCTTCTAAGAGCAAGGCAAAGAAGACACAAGCCCCAAGTATATATCATTAGACACTATTAAGAATATTTGCAAGTGTCAGTTTGCCTGCAATGCCAAGGTACTTCACACAAGATGACAATCTCTAGGGCCAAATTCTTTCACTTACACTGGTGTAACTACAAGTATTCAGATAGGAAGTTGCTGACTACTTCATAGATTGCTTCTTTTGTTTTAATTTTTGCAACTGGACCCCGAGGACCTGCATGCGGCACATCCTTTGAAAAATTACATTTAATAGTTGATCTTTAGAAATATTCATCATTAACTTGAAAAAATCTACTTTAAATCTATCAGTAAAAATTGCAGGTTTGCTCTGGAATTAAAAAGTTGATGTGTTTGAGGACAGATCCTATGAGGTGCTGACAGCCCTAAGTTGCACTGAAATCTATAGGAATTGATGGTGTTCAGAACCTCACATTAAGTGCTCAGTACTTCACAAGATCAAGCTTACAATTGTTGACCTTTCCTGTGATAAAAAGCTTTTCTATAAGCACAATAAGTCTCTTTATCTTTGCATTACTGTAATTACCACATAACTTACCTGTTACAATGATCTTTGTACCAGAGCCAAATACTATAGCCCCTAGAAGTATCACAGTGAGCAAATCCTTTGCAAAATACTGTACAGCTCTAGTATCTTTATATTGATGAACAAGTAGTTGTTGGTTTAAAAAAAATTGATTTGCTATTTAAATTGCTTTCTGGCCTTGCAATAAAATAGTAAATAAGGAGAGTGCTTGTAAAATAATGTGAAAACTGTGGAGGCGATTTCAAAGGGGTAAAAGACACTTAGACATCTAACTGTCATTCCTGGGCACCTACGTGCCATTGAAAATCTGCCCCTAAAATAAATCTGATAAAACATGGTTAAGTTTGGGCATGTCAAATAATTTGTGGAAAGGAACAAATTACTTTTTAAATTAGGGTCCATAGGCTGAGGTTATAAAATTAAGCCTGCATGGTGCCATCATTCCATGATAGTGCTCCTAATGACAACGACAGATTGAGGGTAGAATATAGCTCTTAAATTGGGTATATTCATGAGAAAAAATTTGGCTAATTTTTGCCATTTGGTGTAATCAGAAATATTCCCTAACCGAAAACATTTGCTCTTCAGAAATATTTGTTTGTCTCACGGACTAGGCACCCAGGAAGACGATTTAGCAGTATCTGGAGGGAAGAATAAGCTTAATTAAAGTCATACAATTCTCTCAATCCCATGAAATCCAAATATGGCTAAAACATTTTAACAGTTGGAAATCATCTTTAAAAATAAAATTGAGAATCATATTATTGGATCAATTATCGTATTTTAAAAGGATTACTCTATCACATATACCTCGTGTTTATGGAAAAAAGCACACCTCTTTATTCCCCATTACTATATGGAATCAACAAGATTTACTGCATTTTGGCCTTGATTTGGCCTTTAGTTAAACGCATGCTTACTGATGAATACGAATGGAAACATGCTTAAGTGCCTTCCTGAACTGTAGCTTTTTTTAGGAAAGAAAACACAATTGCATTAAGATATTACTAATAGAAATGTACCTTTTAATGCTACCTAATGGACAGATCAGCCAAGCAGTGATCATCCTTACCTCCTATTTAAATGAATGAGCATTAAAGAAGCTCAACAACTCCTATCACGGGGTGCTAAATATATGGTATTGTAGAAAAAACATAAGTTCAATATTTCACATTTACTGCTAACAATAAGTGGTTCCACTTCTGAATATTTTTGCATAATCATCGCACAGTGTGACAATACTAAACAAGCTCTCCAAGCAATTTACATTATTCTCATTGATTATACAAGTGTAACTGGTTCATTCTGAAATAGAGAGACTACTACGGGTGAAATCCTGACCCCAATGAAGTCAATTGGAGTTTTGCCTTTGAGTTCAGTGGAATCAGGATTTCACCCAGTATATTTATGAATAACTTGATTTTGTCCTGGGTAACAAGCATAGTAAATACAGAAAGTAAATATATGCTTTGAAAACATCTTGAGAAATTTACTTGAAACCACCAAGTTGGTGCCCGAGCCAAAGTACTTTACTCCATACTCACATCATTGAAATCCTCTACAAAAACTAATGAATTATCAAGTTATGAATTTCATCAGACTAAAATTCTGAAGTTCATATTTTAAATATAAAGTCCACAATTTGAACAAGACTTGCTATCGGCCACTTAATTGTGTGAGTACTAAACCATGTTTATGCACTTTGTGAATTCCTGTGCCTTTTTGCTACCAAAAATGTGTTTTGCTCCTTGACATACATCACTGCATGGTAAATTGAGTGGGGTGATTTCCTGGTCACCACCCGATTCCATTAATTTCATTGGATGAGCAGGATTTAGTCCTGTGATCTCCAATGTGCCTGGATGGGAAGGATGGTCTTGTGGTTAAAGCACCAGAGTGAGACTCAGGAGATTTGCCTTTTTTTTCTGGCTCTCCCTCTCTGCCCTTGGGCAAATCACAGTCTCTGTGCTTCACTTTACATTTTAACCTGCTCTTAAAATATAGGTTAGAAAATGACATTTGCTAGAGAATGTATTATAAATACTGTTATGTACTCAACATTACCTAGCAGTTATAGTATTGATTGAATTATTTCTGTAGCTTTAATCAGATAAAGAATATTATACACAAAGGGGAAAAGATACTCTCAGTAAAACCACTTACTGAGAACCTGAAGATGGTTGCACCGCAGGCAATTTCCCTTGATTCATCATCGTACACTGATATAGTCCTAACCATAACAAACTTTTTAATAATCTCACACCTGTTAAATTGAAACCTGTGCTGTGAATATTACACTTGCTGGCATTTGGACTCTTTCAATGGAGTTGCACAAGAGATTAACTTGGCCCAATATTTTAAATGTAAAACTCTCAGTTTCCCTCCTTCCTGATTCTTAACAGTTATTCAGTAAATATTGCAGCCTTTTACACTTGTATTCACTTTACTCATTAGGATTATATACTGCCCTCGGTGAACCCACTGGTGTCCATGGGAGTTCCATACACCGGTCAAAAGCAATATATGGACTATGTGCAAATTCCTTTTTAAATATTCATTTATTCGGTACAGTTTTTTTGTCCCTTGATTCTATTTACCAAAAAAAAAAAAAACAATCAAGAATAAAAATACTTACTCAAAACAACTAGTTTGTTTCCTGTGCCAAAGTCCTTGATCCAGCTGGAAGTATCACGTTGACTTTTCATTTTACAATAAGCTGTGGTACTTTACTTATGCTGCTGTGTCCTTGCTCAAATAACCAGGTACTCTAACCAGTAGCTGGGAAAATACTCCTAATGAAGTATTCCTGGTCTCTTGATTGGTTGGAGAATTTAACAAATTTCACATTTGTGTGCCAGCGTACAGCTGATATATTAATTCTCTTCCCAGTGACTATATTTGCATGTCCTTGCAACTTTTCTGTTAACGAATCCTCACTCCTTAAAATGGAAACTAGATGATGGCTTCTATTTGATTTTAATGTTGTAAATAGACTGTTGGATCAGACGGTTCTCAAACATTTTCATCGTGTGATCCATATATGAAAAGAGAGATTATCTCATGGAATACAAACCCTGTCCCATTCCCAATAGCATTGACCACCTCCTCCTTCTACCATCCGCAATCACATCACATCCCTATAGTAATTGCTTACCTGCAAAAATGATACCTGGAAAGAATTTCGTTCTTAGCTGTATTACTGAAATTTAATAGATGGTAATGAGGAGGAACCAGCATTATGTGATCAGCCAGCTCTCTAGCAACTGGCACAAAGAGCTCCATAGACTGCAGCTGGGAGCCTGTACCCTAGATATATATTTTGCTGTATGTTGGGATTGTTTTTGTTTGTGGGTTACCAATTTACTGGTATCTTTTTATATAGCTGCTGGGGAGGGGAAAAATATTTTCCTCTACATACACAGACGTTTTAAAACAGAACAGAGATAACATCTGAGAAAGCCCACCTCATTTCAGACTAGGTGTGGATGAGAATTTAGCAACTGGAATGGAACTAACCAGAGTATTTGATCTGTCTCACAGACACAGACACCCCGACCTCACTCACCTGCAGAATAATTCTGGGAAATAACTGACAGTGGGTAAGAAAAATTGAAAAGGAACATACAGAGAGAGGTTCCTCCCACATGTGCAGGTGGTTGTGTCAAAGGGCTTGTCTACTACCCAGGACTTTATTGGGAATATCTCCCAGCGTTGCAATAGTGCTGGTGAATCTTCACTGGTGAGCCCTGGGAGAACTGGTGTAGTGAGGGCAATAGCATTCACTCGCTTGTTACCACTATTTCTTCTAGACCTGCTCTGAGCAGGATTAAGTGACACCATCATAAAAATGCCAGCACTAGCACTGCTGCACTTGGTGTCCTTGGTGGGGCTGTACTGATGTTAGTGCAACAGCGGGAGATTTCACAAATTACATCCATCGTTGTCTTTTTACCTAGCAAATATACCAAGTCATAGTCATATATTATATAATATGGTAGTTATAATATGATTTGGTCTTGCCAGTATGGAGAGAGCAAAACTGAATTTTAGCCATAGTCTAATCATGATGCATAATAACTTGCACTGGTGTTGCACTTTCCATCCAAGAATTTCAATGTACTTTAATGCATTAAGCTTCAATGTCTATGTGAGGCAGGTATTATTCACAGCTGGAGAAACTGAAACCTGGAGAGGATAAGTGACTTGGTCATGCAAGAAAGGGTGCGGAGTTGCAGGGGGCAGAGACTTGGGAGAAAGAGGAGGAGCAGGGGGTAGGGTCACAGTCCTGGTGTTTTTTGCCCCCCACTTTTACACAGGTTTCAGCACCCCTGTGGGGGCTCCCAAATTGGCCAGGACCCTGGGCATGAGTTCCGTGGGCCCATGCATTAATCCACTACTGAGTAGAGCAGAAGAATTATGTGTCATGTCTTGCTTACCACACTACTACTAATACATCCAAGAATGACGTTCACTTTTCTTGCAACAGTGTTACATTGTTGACTTGTATTTAACTTGAGATTCACTATGACTCTCAGATTCCTTTCCACAGTACTCCTTCCTAGGCAGTTATTTCCCTTTTTGCATGTGTGCAATTGATTGTTCCTTCTTAAGTGGAGTACTTTGCATTTGTCTGTATTGAATTTCATCCTATTTACTTCAGATCATTTTCCCAGTTTGTCCAGATCATTTTGAATTTTAATCCTATCCTCCATAGCACTTGCAACAGCAGGAAGGGAAGCTGTTTAACCCCATCTCTTTTGTAGCAGCTTAGATAACCCTGTCTCATGCCAACTGGGATCACCCTAACGCATCACCATTCAGACACTTCAGTGATGAGCGATAAATAACAATATAAAGTAGGACATGGAAGGCTATAGACTAACAATGGTTTCTGTGATAGGTTGTAAGAACTGGTCAAAATCTCCCCACTTCTAGAACCCAAGAGAGTGAATAAAAGAGAAATAGAATAATCATCCTCTCGCCTCCTCGTTTTTCTATTTTAAATGCGCAACCATAATTATACATTATGTGACAGACCCAAACCAGTGGGGTACAGGAGTCTGGTAGAGGGCAAATATACTGGTCACTGGATGAGTAGTTTTCTGTTCCCTGAGTGACCAGAGCAGGGGCTGCACTAGAGTAATCAGAAACCTGCTAGAACCAATTAAGGGAGGCAGGCTAATTAGGACACCTGGAGCCAATTAAGAAGAAGCTGCTAGAATCAATTAAGGCAGGCTAATCAGGGCACCTGGGTTTTAAAAAGGAGCTCACTTCAGTTTGTGGTGTGAGTGCGAGGAGCTGGGAGTAAGAGGTGCAAGGAGCTGAGAGTGAGAGGGTGTGCTGCTGGAGGACTGAGGAGCACAAGCGTTATCAGACACCAGGAGGAAGGTCCTGTGGTGAGAATAAGGAAGGTGTTTGGAAGAGGCCATGGGGAAGTAGCCCAGGGAGTTGTAGCTGTCATGCAGCTGTTACAGGAGGCAGGGCCGGCTTTAGCAAGAGCGGGGCCCGATTTCTGGGGGCGGGGCTTGCTGCAAGCCCCGCCCCCAGGACCCGAGCCGCGCTGCCGGGGGCCGGGGGGGGCCCCGAGCCGCGCCGCGCCGCCGGGGGAGGGCCGGGGGGGCCCCGAGCCGCGCCGCCGGGGGGTCCGGGGGGGCCCGAGCCGCGCTGCGCCACCGGGGGGGACCCGAGCCCAGCCGCGCCGCCGGGGGGCTGGGGGGGACCCGAGCCCAGCCGCGCCGCAGGGGGGGCCCCGAGCCCAGCTGCGCCGCCGGGGGGCCGGGGGGGCCCCGAGCCCAGCTGCGCCGCCGGGGGGCCGGGGGGGCCCCGAGCCCAGCTGCGCCGCCGGGGGGCCGGGGGGGCTCCGAGCCCAGCTGCGCCGCACCGCAGGGGGGCCGGGGGGGACCCGAGCCGCGCCGCGGGGGGGGGGACGGGGGGGCCCGAGCCGCGGGGACTGGGCCGGAGCTGGGCCACGGGGGCCGTGCTGGGGCCTGCGGGAACGGGCCGCGCCTCCCCGGAGCCCTTCTCCCGCCCCCACCCCAGCTTACCTCGTGCTGCGGGCCCGCCCCTGCTGCTTAGTCTCAGACTTCCCGCGAATCTCTGATTCGCGGGAAGCAGGGGAGGGGGCGGGGCGTGCAGGGCAGGGGAGGACGGGGAAGTGAGCTGGGGGTGGGGTGAACAGCTGCAGCGCGGGGCCCTCTTGGCGCGGGGCCCAATTCAGCCGAATCGGCTGAATCGGCCTAAAGCCGGCCCTGACAGGAGGCACTATAGACAGCTGCAGTCCACAGGGCCCTGGGCTGGAACCCGGAGTAGAGGGTGGGCCTGGGTTCCCCCCAAACCTCCCAATTGACCTGGACTGTGGGTTCTTCCAGAGGGGAAGGTCTCTGGGCTGTTCCCCAACCCACATGGTGAATCTCTGAGACAAGAAAATCCGCCAATAAGCGTAGGACCCACCAAGATAGAGGAGGAACTTAACACAATTAACATAGGTGTTTACATTTAATAAAAATGGGTTTGTTGGATGAAGGGGTAAGAGACAGATATTGGCAGGGCCTGAATTTCAAGGTGCATGATATAGACAAACATTTTAATTATAGATGGCACACTTTAGGTATAGATGACTGTAAGTTAACATTGCCTGAAACTTCCCATTAGAAGACCCTGTTTTCAATTGCTTATACCTTTGCCAAACACAGTCATGGTAAAAACAGATCAAGTCATTCCATGGTCATGGGAACCTTTGGACCCACTGGCTCAAAGTGAAGTCACAAACTGTTAATGTGTGGCAGCTGATCAAAGCGACCTAACTCTCTGATACTGCGTGGCAGCAGAGGCCATGTAACGAGCAAAGTTCCCAGCCTGTGAGAGTGGTGACAAGCGTGACATAGCTGTATCCTTAGCCATCACGCTTGTTTGCTTTCAATACGTGTGAGGAAGAGGAGGAGGCAGGAGGTGAGGGGACCAGAAAACAAAGGGCCAGGCAGGCAGTGGAGAGAGCAGTGTGAGAAAGGGATGCTGCAGCCACAGGTACGGGGAGGAACAAGGGCCAACAACAGCCTGTATGTGTACACCCCTTGGGGGTTACTGCGGGGAGGGGAAGTGACTATATTACCAATATTACCCAAAGTACTGGATTTTGTGGGATTGTCCTTAGACACCCACAATCTTCTGTTTGCCCCAGACCTCCCACCAAGTGGCATTGTGACCTAGCACATGGGGTCATGGCACCACTTAGGTTTGGCTCATCTGCCCCTCCGTAGCCCACTTTAGCCACTGGAAAGGTTGGGACGTATGCACTAGAGCGCTGCGGGGAGGAAGGGAACAATGTTACTGCTGGGGGAGGGGGAGTGTGGAAGGAGCAGTATCACCAACCTCCGTGATTTTGGGGGCTACTTTTCACATGGCTTTGCCAAAAGCTCAAGTTTTGAGGCTGACAACACTGTTGCTGCTGCAGGCCACTTTAGCACCAGATGTGAGAGCAAGGACCCACTCTCTTCTGTGTGATCAATGCCTCTTCACCCCCGCTGCTAGCACCCAGGCGATGAGGAAGAATAGGAAGCAGCCTGACTGAGAATGCAGAGGGGTGAAGAGTGGGGGAAAGATGGGGACAGGGGTGAAATACACGGAGAGATAGGTGCAGGAGCCAGAGTGTGAGAAAAAGCAAAGTGGGAGTGGGGATGTTTGCCAGAAGTGGGGGAAAGCAGTGAGATACAGGAAGCAGTGCGGGGAGGAGGGGACAGGTGGGACAGCAGAGGAGGAAATGGGCTGTCAGTAATGGGTGGTGGATAGGACTAGAGGGAGTGGCAGGGGAAGAATATCGGTGTGTATAGGCATGGATGTGCAGGAGGATAGGAGCTGAAGGGGAGGGGTGGATATGAGAGAGGGGGACACAGATAGAGTTGGAGCTAAAGGGAGGAGACCTGGTCTAGTGCTTAGTGCTAGTCTGGGAGTTGGGAGACCTGGGTTTAATTCTCTCTTCTGCCACAGGCTTTCCATGTAGCTTTGGGCATGTCACTTAGTCTCTACAGACCTCAGTTCCCCATCTGTAATATGGGCATAATAATACTTCCTTATCTCACAGCAGTGTTGTGTGAATAAATGCATTAGTGATTGTGAGGCATTCAAATACTACCGTGGCAAAAGCCATATAAATATGTTACATGGTTGGGTGCAGGGGATGAAACAAATGGGTCTCTGACCACTAGAGAACCCTCTCTTACAGTTCCTAGAATTGATTTCCTTTAAATAAATAAACTGGACAGAATTCTGCAATGCTGAATTTTATTTAAAATCCATTAATATGTCAATTAAAAAAATTAGTCATATTTCAGAAGCCTGTTTTTGTTTTATAAAGCAAATAAATGTATTTAGTAGAAATGAAATGACAAATCATTTTAAATTACAGATTAGGACTCTACCCCTGCAAATTGGCCTATCCACATAGAAAAAGTTCTTTGTGTGCACAAGTGTTTTTGCAGGCTAAGAGACTAAGAGATCATCCTGCACTGCTTTGTGATGTAAAATTCCTATTGAAATCAAGGAGTGTAGCCTCAGCCCTTGAAGTTCCACAGTTACAAAATTAAAATAATGAAATAGGAAAAATGGTCACATATAAAACTGTTCGCTCTTAAGCAGAAGAAACCATCTGTGCTAATTAGAAAATTAACCAACAAAATCAAATTGAAATGCATGTCTTAGAGCAAGGTGTTTCATATGAGCAGGCTTATAGCAAAGCAAAGTAAATTTGAGACACAAATGCTGACATTGGAAGGTATAAGGAGAAGTTTAAGGTTTTTTCCCCCGATGTTTGATTGGACTTTGCATCCTGTATATGAAGAAGAGTACGATGACGTAGTACATGGTGCTTTTCAGGAGTAGGACAATGTATATTAAATAGGCGGTCCTGTGCATGAAATGCTCTGTAATATCTACACAAAATAGAACAATAACAACTGGTTAACGTTGCATAACTTCTAGCTGCAAAGAAAAATAAATATAAAACCGTGTGTGATGGCGTAAGATATACATGGTATTTGATCAGGCCTGGTTCCAGGCACCAGCACAGCAAATGCGTGGGGAGCGGCCTGCCGGTCATCGTGAGGGTGGCAGTTAGGCTCCCTTCGGCGGCATGCCTGCGGGAGGTCCGCCAGTCCCACAGTTTCGGTGGCGGGTACTCTGAAGGCGCGGGACTGGCGGACCTCCCGCAGGCATGCCGCCAAAAGCCTATTGGCTGCCGTGCTTGGAGTGGCAAAATACATAGAGCCGCCCCTGTATTTGATTGCAGTAATTATACCACCTAATCTGATTATGCATAAATCAATATCTGACTCTGTCTAAACGGGTCTACATTCTGCTCATACCTTCCCATCCAGCAGCACTGAGAGAAACAAAGAGGCACTCTCAGTGCTGGTATCGCTGGTGTCTGCTAAGGAGTAAGCAGAATGCTAGTGCTTCTTATAATAGGCTGGTGCCATGATTTTAGGCCCAGATTGTCAGGCCTGGGTGCCTAAGTTTATTCTGAATCTGTGTCCAAGTAGCTGATCAATCAAATGGTCTGATTTTCAGAAGTACTGAAATTACACTGAAAGCTTGAAGACCAAACAGATTTCAGCACCTTTATGCACCATTTGAAAATTTTGGCTTTGAATACTTTTGATAATTTAACATGTTAAATGTTAGATTAAGGAACAGTGGCATGTGCAGGTTAAAGAACAATGACCCATGTGGCATGTTAACAAAGCACAACAAATACCACCAAAACATGTATTTCAGCAGGACTTCTAGAATGTTTAACCTGAGCTGCCCATGGGCATTAGGTTTCGGACCCTTTTGGTAACGCACAGCAGATGTTAACGTACAGCAACAGGTGCAGACTTTCTTCTTTCCAGGTGGGTGCTCCACCCCACTCCACTCCTTCCCCTAAGGTCCCACCCTTGCTCTGCCTCTTCTCATCTCTGCTCTGCCCCCTTCCCTGTGGCCCTGCACCTGCCCGACCTCTTCCCACCCACGCTCTGCCCCATTCCCTGAGCGCGTCCTGCCCTCGCTCCACCTCTTTCCCCACCCCTGCTCTGGCCCTTCCCCCCAATGCTTCCTGCCGAGCAGCTGATCAGCTGGAAGGACCAAACAGCTGATCGGCAGGTGGTTGGTGGGTACTCAGCATCCACTATTTTTTTCCATGAGTACTCCTGCCCTGGAGCCCCCACAGAGTTGGGGCCTATGCTTACAGCAATGTTCCACATCTACAGTAGTTGTGTTTGGACCTTTTCGAAAGAGAAAATATTTTCAGTTTTGTCTTAACCATATCAAATAGTGCTTAATTCTTAACTGTATTGTATAGAAAATGAGAACTGAGAAACAATTACCTGTGGAAAGCGTGGTGCCATTTTCAGGTTTGTTGATACAACTTCCTATGGTTTGAGACACTACATGTTTGTCTGAAAGGATAAAAGCATATCACGTAAAGAGGGCTTTAATTGTCAAATGGGATTCTTGTTGAAAATTAAGTCATACTTTTCCTGAAAGACATTCAAAGAGAAAGATGGTAAAAGTATTATAACTACAGTGATTCAAATATGGAAAGTTAATATATGCTCAGGCAGTGCAGACCTCTGTGTCTGTAACGACCTCACTTGAAGTCTTTGGCATTTGCTTGAGCACCAGTGTCGGAACTAGCAGATCTGATTGCAGGTTCTGGATGTTGGCACTTCTGTGTATGCAAGCTTCTGGTCATTTAGTACTGGATGCATTTTGTCCCACTGAATTACCCAGTTGTGTTTGCCCCTTTGCAATGTGTACATATATTTGGCAGAAAAAACCTGACTGCCTAATTTTGTCTCTAGCCTCAGGGAGCCTGAGATTGTTGGCATTCTGGGTAGTGGTAATGTTGTTTAATAGCTGTACAAGAGACAGAAGGAAATAGTCCTGATGAGGAGAAGAGTCTAAGGCCCATCTCTTAGGTATTTTTGATGTGCAAGAGGGGGAAGGTCAATAAACCCTTCTTTTCCATTGCATTTGAAAGAGATAAATTTGTATCTGCTGTTATTAATTTATTGTATCTCAGATAAGAACCAAACCGAAATTACTTCTCTGAAGCTGATTTCTCCTGCATTATCTTTTTGATTTTGTTTTGTGTAATTCTTCTGGTCTGTTTTAATAAGCTAGATGCTGTGTGTTATTATTTTTGTTGCAGTATATAGCACTTGTTCAAAACCAAACATTCTAGCCCAGGTCTCTGGCGGGTGTAAATCTACAGAGCTCCATTGACTTCAGTGGAGTTACATTGATTTACACTAGCTGAGGAGCTCAGCCAACATTTTCTTTCATTGCAGAAAGATTTTCAATGGGGGGAGAGGAGCCAAAACTGAGCTTTTGATGGAGAAACAAGCTTCAGTGATAGCCCACTTATGGAGAAATGGAAACTAATATTGGCCTGGAGAGCGCAAACCCTTTTAGGAACAGCAATACATTTTATTGTAAAGAAACAGTGAACTCTCTAAATATATATAGAACTAGTTTTAATAATATAGTATATACCTGGAGATTTGATAGAGATAGAATTTGCATTGAATTCATGTTGATAGTTGCAGTTATAATTCTTGTTGCTATTTTTATCTATGGTCAGCCAGCTGCTTATTGAGTATGATGTGTTATCGTCACCAGGGGGCCAAATTTCCTCGTGCACTGCATTGTTCTCTGCATTCTTCTTCTCCTCATCTTTCCAAGTCACCTTAATAACATTTGGATAAAAATCCTGAATGAGGCACATGTATGATACTTTCCCATCTTGTTCAGTAGAAAGAGGTAGGACCTGAATCTTGGTGGAATCAAGTTTTGCTGGTGTGTCTGGATTCATTTGGGAGAGAGAAATGAATTTGTTAGGAATTAAGTAAATTCAGAATTGCATCATACGTATCATGCTTTGCTTTTGAAACAATAAAGAAAGAATTCACAGATTTGAAAGTAGAAGAGAGAGGCAATTTCATTCCTTGCATCCAATTCCTCCAAATTGCACGCAAGCACACAATCTTAACTCTGAGTTCAGCATGAGAACGATATCTCACTGCCAAATGTATTTTATCTACTTTAAGTCTATAATATATTGTTACTGCCTATTAAATTCTGAAGATAGGAGTAAATTGACGACTTATGAGTTACAGCTTTAGGGAGTTGGAATTGCAGAAGTTAACATGCTTAAATTGAATGCAGGTTTTTGTGGAACAGAAGAATCTATGAGAGTGCCCACTAACTTAGCTTCCAGACTCCAAACATATTAAACACTTTTTGAATGAATGCTGAGTACAGCTTTATGTTCTGGTTCATTTCAAAACATTTGTGACTTTGAAAATCTCCCCTTTATTTACCCAAAATTTGTGTATAAAGACACCGTGATAGTGAGAGGAAGGGTACATCTACACTGCAATAAAAGCCCTGCGGCATGACCACGACTGGCCCAAATCTCCTGACTCTGACTTGCTGGGCTGGGGTTGTGCAGCTAAAACTTGCAGTGTAGATGTTTAGGCTTGAGCTGGAGCACTAGCTCTGAAACCCAACAACGGAGGTGGTCTAAGAGCCCAGGCTCCAGTGACAGCCTGAATGTCTACACTGCAGGTTTTAGCACCAAAGCCTGAGACCATGAGCCCACGTCAATTGACCCAGGCTCTGAGACTTGGTGCCACAGGATTTTTATTACAATTTAGATGTACCTGAAGGGAAGGGTATTAAAGATTCCACAAACCTTTTAATATGACCTCTTGTTAAATATCACTTATCAGGAGATAAACGTGCCCTGAACTAACTGTATATACTATTTAAGAACCTTGGTTAACACCTTTAAAAAGAGAGTTAGAAAAGTAATCGTTAAGCCTTTTCCACACTAAAAAACTGAACCATTTTGAATTTTTTTAATCAGTTATTCACCTGTAGTGGGGTGGTCACCCCGTTCTGGCTCTGAAAGGGTTAAAGCAGCCCTGGAGAGGGCTGCAGCTGGAAAAGGTAGGCTGATGGGGAAAGCAGCCACAGCTGTAGCCAGCGTATCAGGGTCCAGCTGGCCCTTATAAGAGGGCAGTGGGCCAAAAGCTAGCACTCTCTCTCTCTAGCTTCTTGAGAGAGAAGGACCTGCCCGCCTGGGAGTTGAGTAGGGTACCTGAGTTGGAGTAGTGCTGGGGAAGGGCAGAGGGAGCTGAGGAGCTCCAGCCAGCAAAAACTGCAGGCTGCTGGCCTTGCTAAAAGGGCCAAATAGGCACTGGGGCTGCAGAGGGGCAGCCTAGAGATAGGCAAAGGTAGCAGATCCTAACCCCCTTGCCAATGAGTGGTTTACAGACAGCAGTCAGCCCCAAGGAGCGGGGGCTAGATGATGACTGGCAGTAGCAACTGAGACAAGGTGGGTTTAGAGGGTTGGGGGTTCCCCTGGGTGGGGAGACCTAGAGCAAGGGGGTACTGTGGTGGGCAGAACCCCTGGGCAAAGGGCACCGGGGTCTGGGAGGGACACAGGGCCAGCGGCAGGTGAGACACCGGCCTGCAGAGGGTGCTCTGGGCTGGAAAGAGCTAATTCCTGAGACAGCCAGGAGGAGGTGCTGTACTGGTGAGTTGTCGCTCTGCTACATCACCTTAAAATGATATAAAAACATACAAGATATGTTCTATTGCAGATTCAGCTGATACAACTTTGGGGAAACTGTTGCTGAATGCCATTTTGGGAAATTACAGTAAATACATTAACATTATCCCTCAATGACAAATATCAATTAAGAAATTAGCAAGGATGATGCATCCTAAAATGCGTTGGTCATGTATTTGGCAAATGTAATGGAGTGTTATGCATAATGCTCAACACTTCTGAAAATCAAGTCATTTAAATGCCGCAAAAAGTATTTAGGAGCCTAACTTTAGTCAATCACTTCTGAAAATCTTGATTATGAAGCATTTCTAATAATGGAGCTCTCAACAGAACCAGGGCCGGATCCACAGTTTTTGCCGCCCCAAGTGGCGGGGAAAAAAAAAAAGCTGCGATCGGCGGCAGCGCCGCGGCGCTACTTTCTTCTTCGGCGGCAATTCCGCTGCAGGTCCTTCCCTCCGAGAGGGACCGAGGGACTCGCCGCCGAAGAGCCCGACGTGCTGACCCTTCCCCTTGGCCAACCCAAGCACCTGCTTGCTGAGCTGGTGCCTGGAGCCAGCCCTGAACAGAACTCAGCTATCAAATCTTTGCTGAGGAATAGAGGGGATGTTGCTGCTTGTGTCCAAATCCTGGAGTGGATTAGCGAAGTGCCAATTAGTTAACGTCTGCTGTGTCTCCTGAATTATTTTTAAATAATTCTGCCTCTGTATTTATTTTGTCACTCTAGGAATAGAGCTGATCACAAAAAAATTGCAAAAAAAACCAAATTTTTGTCACTTCATAAAATTTTTAAAAATTGTTGCCTGTTATAAATTGGATAAAACACAACCAAAATATTTTTATTAAGTCTGAACTAGAAAGGATTAAAAGATTATTTGATCCCTGTGTTTGTGTAAGTGCATGAAATAATAAATACTGAACTAGACCAAAGAAGACTTCCCCATTAAAATCACTGTCTGCTCATTTCATATGGCTGACATTAAATAATACATTTTTTTTAAAACAGTATATTGAATGTACTAGTTCCCACAAGAAGTGAGCAGGTTCAAAACACTCTTACTGCTGCTAATTTCTGTCTCCTGTTTGTCACTGTGGGATACAACCAAGAAAATAAGGTTCCCAACCCAGCTAACTGCCAAAGAAATATTCTCTACAGAACGAGGCAACATTCTCATGTTATAAACGTGCATCACAAAGAAGAAACGGAAGGTTGTTGATATTTCAGTAGTTTCGAAGGTTCCCAAATGGGCACCATGTATCATGTGCATTCTCTATTTGTTCTAACACTTAATTTGAAGTGAAAAATTAGAGGCCATTTAACAAAATAGTTGGCCTTTACCCCACAAAATATATTGGTTGGAATTTTTAAAGCTAGCAAGAAGTGATTTAGGTGCCCAAATCCCTTTGAAATTCAGGCTCCTTTGATAATGTCACCCATTGTCTTTAGTCAACTGAGACACAAATAGATTAATAAATACTAAGGCCCTGTTCCCACAAAGTCTTACACATGTGCTTAATTTTATGCATTGTGAGTAGTCCCACTAATGTCAAAGCTTGTGAAGGTTTCTTTTCTAAAATGATTTCAGCTTATTTTTCTGCTGTCCGGCTATTCTAGAGTTTTCTGAAAACCACCTAGGAATACAGGATTGGGCTTGAACAGTAGGTTTACCAAATGATTTATTCACTCAAGTATTATATGTATTCAAAACACCTTTACATAGCTTCCTGCCCAGTGATGTTGTGCTTTGCAAAAACTAATGATTATTTCTGGCATTTCTCATTAGATGTTTTTAGAAATTGGAGTCACATTTATATGTTGACACTTCTGCAAGCACATGTAGTATTTTATATTTGCACATTGTTAGATGGGTGTCTAGCCAATATAAAATCTGAATTTTGTACATATATGAGCAGCATGCGTGTTTGCATAAGTGAATGTGGAGCTGCATGAGCAAAATCCTGGCCTCACTTTAGGTCTGCTCTAAAAGCCCTTGAGGCCAATGGGATTTTACTCATTTGGCTTCAATGGGCTTTGCGTGTGATACTTTAAGAAGATCAGACCCTTAATTTCCAAGTCAATTATAGTTTCCAATGTGGAGCTACTTGTTGTTTTGGTCCAACTTAACTTTTCAAAACACCTTGCTTGTCTAATTTATTTAAGTTGAACTTTTAACAAGGAAGGCATGATGTAAAAGAATATACGTGATATATTTTTATTAATTTATGTATCACTTCTCTTTTTTAAGATGGCAATTGACTTTGGGCCCTTTGGTTTCACTCGTTGCTCAGAAGAAATTCCTATTAGTTTCAATGGAAGGTTTTCTAAAGGGAAGATTGCAGATTTATGTTGTAATTGACTCACTGCTAACTATTTTTGTGTGTTGCAATCTGCATTCCACGTACAGGTAAACTATCATACGTAAATAATGCTGATGTTCTATTTGAGAACAAAGTCCGTTATGCCGTCAGAATTTATTTAAAAATAAGTAAATGGTATGCTTGTAATTTAAATTTTGTATTATGTGCTTCGTCCAGCAAAGGGCCGAATGTGCCTGTGAAGTTCTGAACGCTTCTCATTTCCCACTGAAACCATTGGATATTGCGGGTGCTCAGCACCTGGTATTATTTACACCCAAAAGAGCAAAGGATTGTTATGACATTTTTCTGTTGCTGGCCAGTGACTTATGATTTCATTAACATTAGTGTTTCTAATGATTACACCCGTAATAAAATTTTAGTCGGGATACATTTCTTGCATTGAGATAAATTATTGAGCTTAATTTGATAGGTTTTTGCCATTATGAAACATTTAAAGTAGTTTGTCTGAAAACTTACTAGTTATGACAAGTTTTGTGTCAGTTCCAAAGATTTTCACAGTTCCCACAGTGTTGCAACTTACTAAAAAATCTGCCCAAGACATTTCTATTCAGAGGGATCAGATCTGAACAAAGATTGCTAAATAGACACAACTGAGAGCCAGTTAATTCAACCAAAGAATTCAATGTATTTTTCAGGGTAAGCTTACATTGGTCTTTTCAAATACTATATATTAATATTAATTTGGTAGGTTTTAAATTCTGTTTGAAAGAAAATCATTCATTTCACTGACGGAGAAGATCTGTTTCACAGTTGAGACCTAATGTCATACCAATCTTATAGAGCTGGAAGGGACCCCAACAGGTCATCATGTCCAGCCCCCTGTCTTCACTGGCAGGACCAAGTACTGATTTTGCCCCGATCCCTAAGTAGCCCTCTCAGGGATTGAACTCACAACCCTGGGTTTAGCAGACCAATGCTCAATCCCCTGAACTATCCCTTGTACTATTTTCTCTTATTTAGTGGATTGATGGAAATGGATATTACAGTTAAATTTCAGTGTTTTTTATCCAGTACTGTCAGAGTGGTCAAATGGCTGCATATTAAAAATATAAATATAAACACATAATTAGAAAAAAATACTCATTCTACAGTATACTGTGACCTATCCGCTTTTCTCAGGATGTTTCATGACTTCTTTCCACCCACCAAACACTATTTTGAGTGGTTTCCTGAACTGTTTCAAATGTAAAACTGTCTAATACAATTTTGCTTTCCTGTGCAGTATAATTAAAAGGAATCATAAAAGGCCAGTAGGCTTGGGGATTGGTTATATTCCTATTGAAGTCTCAATGACAAAGGAGAGAGATACTTTGAGATGCATATTTTAGCAGCCTAAATGTAGCTTTCCCTATGGAACATTATGGAACAAGGGCCAAATCCCAGTTAAATCTTTTAAATCTATTTTTCTTTTAAAGTGAATTTAGAATTTGTGAAATATGCCAAATTAACAGCATTGGAAACTACCGGTATTGAAAATACTTCAGCATTCTACAATAGTGGTCCAGTGCTTAGTAATGCCATGGTAAATTGTGATGGGTGATTTTTGACCAGTTCAGGATAATCTATTTTATTTAATACTGGATTTCTCACCTGGTCCTAACAGTGTATTTGAAACCTGTTTGCAAAGGTCACCTTTAAAGGATGAGATGGTGAATTATTCTTAATAGCTCTTAAATTCTTGGTATTTCTGCAAAAAGTGCAGAAATATACACAAAAGGGAAAAGATACTTTCAGTTAAAAACACGTACTCAGAACATGAAGATTGTTGCACCTCGGGCAATTTTCCTTCATTACTCAACGTACACTGATATAGCACTAACAATAACAAACTCACACTTGCTAAATTGAAACCTGTGCTGTGAATTTTACACTTGCTGGCATTTGGACTCTTTTAATGGAGTTGCATGAGAGATGAATTTGGCCCAATATTTTAAATGTAAAGCTCTCCATTTCCCTCCTTCCTGATTCTTAACAGCTATTCAGTAAATATTCCAGACTTTTACACTTGTACTCACTTTACTAATTAGGACCAAAACTCCCCTCATTCAATCCATTCGTGTCCTTGGCAGTTCCACATTCAGATCGAGAGCAATACATGGCTTATGTGCAAATTCCTTTTTTTATATTAAATTATTCGGTACAATTTTTCTGTCCTTTGTTTTTCTTCTGGTAAATAGAATCAATCAAGAATAAACATACTTACCAGAAACAACTAGTTTGGTTCCTGTGCCAAAGTACTTGATCCAGCTTGAAGAATCACGTTGACTTTTCGTTTTACAATAAGCTGTGGTACTTTACTTATGCTGCTGTGTCCTTGCTCAAATAACCAGGCACTCCTATCAGTAGCTGGGAAAATACTTCTAATGAAGTAATCCTAGTTTCTTGACTGCTTGGAGAATTTAACAAATTTCACATTTCTGTGTCACCATAAAGCTGATACATAAATTCTCTTCCCAGTGATTCTATTTGCATGTCCTTGCAACTTTTCTGTTAACTAATGGTCACTCCTTAAAATGGAAACTAGATGACGGCTTCTATTTGATTTTAATATTGGAAATAGACTGTTGGATCAGGCAGTTCTCAAACATTTTCATCGTGTGGTCCACATATTAAAAGAGAGATTATCTCATAGACTACAACCCATTTCCTATTCCCAAGAGCATTGACCACCTCCTCTTTCCATCCGCAATGACATAACATCCCTGTAGCAATTGCTTACATGGAAAAATGATACCTGGAGAGAATTTCGTTCTTAGCTGTATTACTGAAATTTAATAGATGGTAATGAAGGGGAACCAGCATTATGTGATCAACCAGCTGCAGCTGGGAGCCTGTACCCTAGATATATATTTTGCTGTATGTTGGGATTGTTTTTGTTTGTGGGTTACCAATTTACTGGTATCTTTTTATATGGTTACTGGGGAGGGGAAAAACATTTTCCTCTGCATACACAGACGTTTTAAAACAGAACAGAGATAACATCTGAGAAAGCCCACCTCATTTCAGACAAAAGGTGTGGATGATAATCTAGCAGTTGTTAGGGAATTTACCAGAGGATTTGATCTCTCTCGCAGACAGACACTGTCACCTCCACCTCACTCACCTGCAGAGTAATTCTGGGAAATAACTGACAGTGGGTACAAAAAATTGAAAAGGAACATACAGAGAGAGGTTCCTCCAAAATGTACAGGTGGTTGTGTCAAAGGGCTTGCTTACTACCCAAGAGTTTATTGGGAACATCTCCCAGCATTGCAATAGTGCTGGTGAATCTTCACTGGTGAGTACTGGGAGAACTGGTGTAGTGAGGACAATAGCATTCACTGGCATGTTACCACCATGTCTTCTAGACCTGCTCTGAGCAGGATTAATTGACAACATGATAAAAACGCCATCACTAGCACTGCTGCACTTGGTGTCCTTGGTGGGACTGAACTGATGTTAGTGCAACAGTGGCAGATTTCACAAAATAAATGCATTGTCGCTCCACTATCAAACAAATATACAAAGTCAGAGTCATACATTATATAATGTGGTAGTTGCACTGGTGTTGCACTTTCCATCCAAGAATGTCAATGTACTTTAATGCATTAAGCTTCAATGTCTATGTGAGGCAGGTATTATTCACAGCAGGAGAAATTTAAACCCAGAGAGGACAGGTGACTTGGTTATGCAGGGAGTGTGTAAAAGAGAGCCAAGCATTGACTCCAGATCTTCTGAGGCCCAATCCTGTACTTTAACCAGGAGCTGGGCAGTAATAAGAGCCACCAGGGAGCCCAGGCTGCTATGGGGAGCCCTGGACCCTCCACCTCACGCAGGGTGGTGTGCCCCAGAGTTGTGGGGGTGTAGGAGCAGAGCCTTGTACTTTTTAATTGATCCTAAGTACAGGTTTACATTCTGGTTCATTTCAAATCCATTCCAGGAACTCTAGAATAGTCAGAAATGGAGAGTGGAGACAATATTTTCTCTTTTTTAAGAGAGCTAAGATATGGTGTTTTGCTTTGGCATACTCTCAAAATTCAAAACCAGCCAAATGGATTTAGCTCAAATTTTCCAAAATTGTTTATCTTGAATTTCTCGGTTACACAGTCTTGAGAATAATCAGTTTAAACTCTGATGCTATCCTATACAAAAGTACTTCACTAATGTAAATAATCAACATTTATAGTGTAATCAATAAATATCAAGGAAATCAAAGTGAAGGCAACCTTAACATCCAAACCACTCTCCATTCACTTCCCTTATCAGTGAGCATTTAATAAATTAGAGGAGATTTTGAAAGGCACATATGGTAGGTAAACACCTACTTTGAAAATCTCTCCTTTAGTTAACCAAAACTTGCATATTAAAAAACTCTATGATAATGTGAGGAAAAGTATTTCTACATTGCAATAAAAGACCCCAGCTGGTCCAGGTCTCCTGACACAGGCTTGTAGGGCTGGGGCTGAAATTGCAGTGTAGACATTTGGACGTGAGCTGGAGTGCAGGCTCTGAAACTCAGCGAGGAGGTGGGTTTCAGAGCCCAGGCTCCAGCCCGAGCCTGAATGCATACACTGCAGTTTTTAGCTCCGCAGCCTGAGCCCCACGAGCCCAAGCCAATGGACGCAGGGTCTGAGACTAGGTGCCATGGGATTTTAATGCAGTGTAGCCATACCCAAAGGGTTGGGAAATAAATGTTCCAGATACCTTTTAATAAGGCTTCTCTTTAAAAATCACCAGTATATTTTATCAGGAGATAAATTTGCCCTGAACTAACCAAGTATACTATTTATGAACCTTGGTTAGCACCTTTAAAAAGAGAGTTAGACAAGCAATCTTTAAGCCTTGTCCACAACGAGAAATTTAACCATTGCTGATAATATTTTTCTTCAATGATTCACCATAAAATGATATAAGGAATGACCTATATTCTACTGAGGAACCAGTTAATATCCCTTCAGGGGGAACTTTTGCTGAAAGCCATTTTGAGAAATTACAGAAAATACATTAACATGTATCACTCAGTGACAAATATTAATTACGAAATTAGCAAGGATGATACACCCTGAAATGACTTTGTTCATTTATTTGACAAATGTAATGCAGTGTTATGCATAACAGTCAGCACTTCTGAAAATCAAGCCACTTAAATACCCAATTAAGTATTTAGGAGCCTAACTATAGTGAATCACTTCTGAAAAATCTTGATTATGAAGCATTACTAATAATGGAGCTCAACAGAACTCAGCTATCAAATCTTTGCTGAGGAATAGAGGGAATGTTTTGTCCAAATCCTGAAGCGGGTTAGCGAAGTGCCAATTAGTAAATTTCTGCTGTATCTCCTGAATTATTTTTAAACAATTCTTCCTATTAAATAATTCTTATTAATATTGTCACTCTAGGAATAGAGCTGATCAAAAAGAAAATTACAAAAAAACCCCAATGTTTTGCCACTTCATAAAATTTTTAAAAATTGCTGCCTGCTATGAATTGGATAAACCACAACCAAATATATTTTTATTAAGTCTGAACTAGAAAGGATAAAAATATTATTTGATCCTTGAGTTTGTATAAGTGAATGAAATAATAAATACTGAACTAGACCAAAAAAGACTTCCATACTAAAATCACTGTCTGTCTGCTTGTTTCATATGGCTGACAGTAAACGATACATTTTCTAAACTATTTGGAACTGAACCAAACTATAACCCTGGAACTAGGGTTGTGTCAAAAAGTATTTAAAATATCTTAAATTTAGAAGCAAATGAAGACAGCTGAGACCTAAGACTGCCTAACCAAGAAAAATTCCTTCATTAAAGAACTTTCCCTCATTTTGGAAATTATCACCAATGTAGGAAATTGATTTTTCTGTTCTTTTTTATTTCAATCCTCATGCTCCGGCACTAATTTGTTCGACATTTGGAGCTCAATCTTACATTCCATATGCACCAAAACCACCCAGGAATACAGGATTGGGCTTCAACAGTAGGTTTACCAAACGATTTACTCACTCGAGTCTTGTATGCATTCAAAAAACCTTTACATAGCTTCCTGCCCAGTGATGTTGTGCTTTGCAAAAACTAATGATTATTTCTGACATTTCTCATTAGATGTTTTTAGAAATTGGAGTTACATTTACATGTCAACACTTTTGCAAATACATATAGTTTTTTGTATTTGCACATGGTTAGATGAGTGTCTATCAATATAAAATCTGAATTTTGTACATATATAAGCAGCATGTGTGTTTGCATAAGTGGATGTGCAGATGCATGAGCAAAGTCAATTTTAAATTTCTGGCCTCACTTTAGGTCTGCTCTACAATCCCTTGAGGCCAATGGGACTTTGCATAAGACACTTTAAGAAGATCAGACCCTTAATTTACAAGTCAATTATAGTTACCAGTGTGGAGCTACTTGTTGTTTTGGTCCAACTTAACCTTTCAAAATACCTTGCTTGTCTAATTTATTTAAATGGAACTTTTAACAAGGAAGGTGTGTTGTAAGAGAATATACTTGATATATTTTTATTATTTTAAGTGTCACTTCTCTTTAAGGCGGCAATTGACTCTGGGCCCTTTGGTTTCACTCCTTGCTCAGAAGAAATTCTTATTAGTTTCAATAGGAGGTTTTCTAAGGTGAGGATTGCACAGTTAAATTGTAATTGACTGCTAATTATTTTTGTGTGTGTTGCAATCTGCATGCCACTTATAGATAAACTCTCATATGTAAATAATGCTGATGTTCTATTTGAGAACAAAGTCCGTTATTCCGTCAGAATTTATTTAAAAATAAGTAAATGGTATGCTTGTAATTTAAATTTTGCATTATGTGCTTGGTTCAGCAAAGTGCTGAATGAGCCTGTGACGTTCTGAATGCATCTCATTTCCCACTGAAACCAACAGACATTGAGGGTACTGAGCACCTAGTGTTATTTACAACAAAAAGAGAAAAAGATTGTTACGGCATTTCTCTGTTGCTGGCCAGTGACTTATGATTTCATTGACATTAGTGTTGTTAATAAATTATTACACTCGTAATAAAATTTTAGTCAGGGTACATTTCTTGCATTGAGATAAATTATTGAGCTTAATTTGATAGATTTTTGCCATTATGAAACATTTAAAATAGTTTGTCTGAAAACTTACTAGTTACGACAAGTTTTGTGCCAGTTCCAAAGATTTTCGCAGCTCCCACAGTGTTGCAACTTACTACAAAAACTGCCCAAGACATTTCTATTTAGAGGGATCAGATCTGAACAAGCATAGCTAAATAGGCACAACTGAGAGCCAGTTAATTCAGCCAAAGAAATGGTGGAAATTTCAATGTATTTTTCAGGGTGACCTTACATTGGTCTTTTCAAATACTGTATATTAATATTAATTTGGTAGCTTTTAAATTCTGTTTAAAAGAAAATAATTCATTTCACTGACAGAGAAGATCTGTTTGACATTTGAGACCTAATGCTGGACTTGTACTATTTTCTCTTACCTAGTGGATTGATGGAAAAGGATATTTCAGTTAAATTTTGCCCGATGCTCAGTGTTTTTGTCCCTTTACTGTCAGAGTAGTCAAATGGGTGCATTTTTAAAATACCAGTATAAATAAACATATAATTAGAAAAATACTCATTTTTAAGTACAGTGTGACTTATCCCCATTTCCCAAGATGTTTCATGACATCTTTCCACCCTCCAAACACTATTTTGACTGGTTTCCTGAAATTTTTCAGTAGTAAAACTGTCTAATACAATTTTGCTTTCCTGTGCAGTATAATTAAAAGGAATCGTAACAGGCCAGCTGGCTTGGGGATTGGTTATATTATTATTGAAGTCTCAATGACAAAGGAGAGAGATACTTTGAGATGCATATTTTAGCTACCTAAATGTAGCTTGCCCTATGGAACATTATGCAACAAGGGCCAAATTCTAGTTCGACTTTTTATAGCACATGTTGCATAGAGTCTTGCTGATATAGACAAGGCTACAAAATATTTTAGTCCAAATTCTCGACAGAGGGGGCCACTTAGGGATCTGGGGCAAAATCAGTACTTGGTCCTGCATGTTACAGGATCAGTCCTATAGTTATTAAAAATATGGGTAATTTTGATGCTGGATCAGGCCCTTTTATTCCTGCACCCCTTCACTCTTATGTGAAGGCATTTATGTTTTAGTATAAATTTGAATTGATTTTCTGCAATAGACAATTACCATACTAATCACATATACAATATTCACAAATATTGTCTCTCTTGGTTCCAGTGCACATCCTTTCTCCCAGACCTTTCACCTGCTCCTATGCCCTTAACAAGAGAGAAAAAAGTAGGATGAAATCCAGGCTCCATCCAAACCAATGTCAAAACTCTCATTGACATCAATGGGGCCAGGATTTCACTCCTAACGTCTTCCATCTCCTGATTAATACATACTTGCCATATGAGAGGCTAAATCCTAGTTACCGCACTAAAGAGAGTAAAGGGGGTTTCTCTAGGAGAGCTACATGATGGACGGGAAGATGAAATCTTTCCCCCAACCTAGCTAGAGCATCATAGTCTGGGAGCTTTAATAATGTCAATACAGTTGCTCACCCACTAAGTAGGAGTTTTAACCAGTTGATCTCCCTAGTCAGAGACCCACTGGCCATTCCATGCCCTCACCACTCACCTACCCCCGATCCCCACTGTTCTTTGTTGCACAGGGTACCCTAGTATTGCCTCTTTGGCTTGCCCCCCACACAGGATGGAACTATGGATGTTCTCCTGGTGGGGGTATTGACCCCTACACAAGAGAACAACCCAGCTTTGACTTGGGGTGAGCAAAAAAAATTTCTATTTCAATAACTAATAGTCAATGTGATCACTAATTCGTTTTACTTTGAATTCTGTACATTAACCTCACATTTAGATAGTAAAGACATTGATTCTTTTGCTGTAGATCGCATATCACATTTCAATTGTCTGTTATCCTTTTTGAATAAATTGTGCTCTGCAGTTGCTAAATTTATATTATCACAAGTAACTTTTTCTCTATGCTACTATAGAACTTACTTGAAACAATGAGTTTTGTGCCAGAGCCGAAGACTTTGATATCATTGTTCTCACTGTGTTCATGTGCTTTGCAAAAACTCATGGGCCAGATCTTCAGCTACTGGATATCAAAGGAGCTCTATTGAGGGTCTGGCCCATATAGCTTCAATATAGTCCAATATAGCTTCATATTATTTGATGTGCAATTGTGAACAGAAGTTGATAGAATAACTTTAATATACTAAATATCAGGGGGTAGCCGTGTTAGTCTGTATCTACAAAAACAGCAAGGAGTCTGGTGGCACCTTAGGATAACAGATTTATTTGGGCATAAGCTTTCGTGGGTAAAAACCTCACTTCTTCGGTTGCATCAGATTTTTACCCATGAAAGCTTATGCCCAAATAAATCTGTTAGTCTTTAAGGTGCCACCAGACTCTTTGTTGTTTTTTTAATATACTAGACTTCTGATTTAAATGGCTTTTCCTTACAAAATGGCAAATGTTTGATCCTGTATTCCTCTGACACCCCAAACTCCAATAGACAGCATTGGATGTTTGCAGTACTCTAGAAGCAGATATGCAAAATTGAAAATATTTCAGCATTCTACAACAGTGGTCCAGTGCTTAGTAATGCTATTGTAAGTTGTGATGAGTGATTTTTGACTATTGCTGGAGAATCTATTTTATTTAGTGCTGGATTTCTCACCAGGTCCTAACAGCGTATTTGAAATCTATTTGCAAAGGTCACCTTTAAAGGATGAGATGGTAAATTATTCTTAATATCCCTTAAGTTCTTGGTATTTCTGCTAAAAGTGCCAGCGACGGTGTCTATCATGAAGTTTTTTAAGGTGGACACCTGTCCTTTGAAGATTCTTTGTTCACAACTGCACTTCACTGTCTGCCATAAATTTGGATTTGGTCTTTTAGGGCCAATGGGTTTGGATCAGATACTTATATATTTTTTCTTTAGTTTGTTATATTTAGTCGGTAATGTCAAAAATCAATAGCTAGAACTGTTTCAAAATGCAGCAAACCGATTTAAACCAACCCTAGACTACCTGAGAATCTTATCATCAATATAATTATCAGTAATAGTAGTTCCTTTGTACTTTATAATTAATGATCTACACTGATCACTCTGTTCTTAATGCACATTGTTATATAAAAATGCAAGTAACTTCCATCATATCATGTGAAATATGATCTTTGGGTCTATCTTTTAATAAGCATGCCAAATATTTTTGCATTCATTTCTGGTATGAAACTTAATGTAAAATGTTGGTGAATTATTTTTCTTATTTTAAAATAAAATAACCAAGTGCTTCTGAAAGTTGCCATATAGATAGCATTATAGACTAAATCCCTTTCTACACAGGATAGATACAACACAGGCAGGGACAGAGGAAGCTTCTTCACACCATCCCACCAAGCCATGTCAATTTTGTCCTGAAAGGACAACCTTTAGAGACGAGAGGGGATAGTTCAGTCTCCACATTCAATTCAATCTTTGGTTTCTGTACAGAGCCTGCCAGGTTTTTTCTAGAATATTGTGTTCAGAAGAATCTAGTTATACCATTTTAATGTAAACTTCTTTAATGATGACTAGATGCACTTTAATGGATACAATAAGAGAAGCACCATTATTCCCATGTTGTGCTCGTTGACAGCACCAAGCATGGTTCTGTTTGCATATCTTTTTACTCATCTATTCCACTAAGCAAGAATTCTGGTAGGTCCTGATCCTGCTCTCACTTACACTGGTGTAAATCTGGAGTAACTCCATTTTAAATGAATGGAGGGAAGTCAGTTTAAAAAGAGGAATGACGAGTGTGAGAGCAAAATCAAAACTGCTCACTATATATGTCTTTACAAGCAATTTCTGCTTGTTCAATATACTTGTGAATAATATTGTCCATGCTAAGAAGTACGCTTACACAACATAGGTAAAATCCTGGCCCAAAAGTCATTGCCATTAAGTTCTCTGGAATCAGGATTTTACCTCATGTTCTTAGAATCGAAAAGCTGCGACTACTATAATTCTGGAGTCAAATTCAGCCCTAGCACAAACCGCCACAATTTCTTTTGATTTTACTTAGAATTGTGCAAGGGTCTGAATTTCTCCATGATTTTAGGGTTATTTTTTTCTTAGGAGGAATTTACTTAGACAATATTTGATATTTCTCTCTGAGAAGATATTTTGTTGCTAAAATATTTCATTGTATCCTACAGTTTTAATACACTAATAAATCAAGTGAGCAATCTTAGGTCTTCATGATGTAATCAACAATCTGAACATATTACAGACTTGCTTCTCCATTCCTTACACAGTCAAAACATCTGGTAAATCTATGGGAGTTTTGTCTATAGAATATTCACTTAAAACAACATGCTGACCCTGATCAGATATGCTTAGAATTAAGTATGATAACGTATTCATTTTAATCGGCAGTATTACAAAAATTTACCTTTAGTTGAGAGCTATAGGGGTACTGAGGTAAACCTGATTTTGAATTAAGGTTTAAAATAGATTGACCTTTCTTGTTGATTTATATAAATGTGCAGAGCATGATTCTGAAGGATAAGGACCTGATTTTCCTTTGTCCTGTGTTTCTGCAGTCAGGTATACCAATGCAAACTAGGTGTAACATGCAACTTAATCAAAATGGTAGCATTTCCCATTGACTTTTCATGAGTGTAAATGGCTTCCAAGAGCAAGGCAAAGAAGTCTCAGGCCCCAAGTATATATTGTTAAACAGTATTAAGAACACTTGCAAGTGTGTGTTTGCGGCAATGCCAAGGTACTTCACACAAGACGACAATCTCTAGGGCCAAATTCTTTCACTTACACTGATATAGCAACAGGAATTCAGCTATGAAGTTGTTGACTACTTCAGAGATTGCGTCTTTTGTTTTAATTGAGAAGCATGACGTTACTTATTTCACAATTTAGTTTTATGCATGTTTATTAATTTTAGTGAAAGAATTGGAGTAATATCAAAGCTAAGATACATTTCTGCAACTGGACCAAGGACCCGCAAGCTTATGGCGGCACATCCTCTGAAAAATGTCATTAAACAGCCGATCTTTAGAAATATTCATTAACTTGAAAAAAATCTATTTTACATCTACCAGTAAAAATTACAGGTTTGCTCGGGGACTGAAAAGTTGGTGTTTTCAGGGTCAGATTCTATGCGGGGCTGACAGCCCTTAGCTGCCATTGAAGTCTACAGGAATTGTCATTTTTCAGCACCTCACATTAAGTGCTCAGTACTTCACAATATTGAGCTTACAATTGTTGACCTTACCGGTGATAAAAAGCTTTTCTATGATCACAATAAGCCTCTTTATCTTTGCATTACTGTAATTACCATATAACTTACCTGATACTATGAGCTTGGTACCGGAGCCAAATACTTTGATGTAGTAGCCACTAGAAGTATCACAGTGAACAAATCCTTTGCAAAATACTGTACAGATCTAGTATCAGTATATTGATGAACCAGAAGTTGTTGCTTTAAAAAAAATCTGATTTGCTATCTGGCTTTGCAATAAAATAGTAAAAAGGGAGAATGCATGTAAAATAATATGAAAATGGTGGGGAAAATTTTCAAATGGGCACTTAGACATCTAACTATCATTCCTGGGCACCTACGTGTCATTGAAAATCTGTCCCTGAAATTAATCTGATTTAATATGGTTTACATTAGATGTGTCTAATAACTTGTGGAAAGGAACAAATTTCTTTTTAAATTAGGGTCCAGAGGCTGAGGTTATAAAATTAAGCCTGCATGCTTCCATCATTCCATGATAGTGCTCCAAATGATAACAATAGATTGAGGGTAGAATATAGCTCTTAAATTGGATATGTTCATGAGAATTAGTTTGGCTACTGCCTGCCATTTAGTGTAATCAGAAATATTCCCCAACAGAAAACATTTTCTCTTCAGAAATATTTGTTTGTCTCAGGGACTAGGCACCCAGCAAGAACCATTTAGCTGTATATAGAGGGAAACCTAATTAAAGACACAGAATTCTCTCAATCCCCTTAAATCCAAACATGGCTAAAACATTTTAACAATGGGAAATCATCTTTAAAAATAAAATGGAGAATCATATTATTGGATCAATTATCATAGTTTTTTAAAGGATTATATCTATTATATAAATCTTATGTTTATGTAAAAATAAGCAAACCTTTCTTTCTCATTATTGTATGGAAACAAGAAGATTTACTGCATTTTAGCCTTGTTTTGGCCTTAAAGTTAAGCACATGCTTAAATACTTTGCTGAATAGGAATGGACACATGCTTAAGTGCCTTCCTAAAGTGGAGCCTTTTTTAGAAAAGAAAACACATTACCATTATTGTTACTATAAATTTACCCTTTAATGCTACCTAAGGGCCAGATCCTCTAAGTGCTGATCATCCTCAATTTTTATTTAAATTAATGAGCATTGAAGAAGCTCAACAACTCATATGATGGCTGCTAAATATACGGTATTGTATAAAAAAACATAAGTTCTACATTTTACATTTATAGCTAACAATAAGTGATTCCACTTCTGAATATTTTTGCATAATCGTCTCAGTGTTACACTGCTAAACAAGATCTCCAAACAATTTACATCATTCTCATTGATTGCACAAGTGTAACTGTTTTTTTCTGAATTAGAGAGACTAGGGTGGGTGAAATCTTGACCCCATTGAAATCAGTTGAATTTTGCCTTTTACTTCAGTGGAATCAGGATTTTACCTTATATATTTATGATTAGCTTGATTTTTGTCCTGGATAACAAGTATAGTAAATGCTCAGAGTAAATGTATGCTTTGAAAACATTTTGAGAAACTTACTTGAAACCACTAGTTTGGTGCCCGAGCCAAAGTACTTTACTACTCCAGACTCACATCATTGAAATCCTCTACAAAAACTAATGAATTATCAAGTTATGAATTTCATCAGACTAAAATTCTGAAGTTCATATTTTAAATACAAAGTCCACAATCTGAACAAGACTTGCTATCGGCCACTTAATGGTGTGAGTACTAAACCATGTTTATGCACTTTGTGAATTCCTGTTCCTTTTTGCTACCAAAAATGTTTTTTGCTCCTTCACATACATCAGTGCATGGCAAATTGAGTGGAGTGAATTACTTCAGTTCCATCAATTTTAGTGAACGAGCAGGATTTAGTCCTCTGATTTCCAAAGTGCCTAGATAGGAAAGATGTTCTTGAGGTTAAAGCACGAGAGTGGGACTCAGGGAGATTTGCCTTTTTTCTGGCTCTCCCTCTCTGCCCTTTGTCAAATCACAACCTCTGTGCTTCACTTTATATTTTAACCTGCTCTTAATGTATAGTTTAGAAAATGACATTTACTAGGCAATGTATTGTAAATACTGTTATATACTCAACATTAACTAGCACTTATATTATTGATTGTTTCTGTAGCTTTAATCCGATAAAGAATACTATACACAAAAGAGAAGATACTTGGGGGTCGGGAAGGAATTTTCCTCCAGGGCAGATTGGCTGAGCCTCTGGAGGTTTTTCGCCTTCCTCCGCAGCATGGGGCAGGGATCTCTAGCAGGAGGGTCTCTGCTGATTGAAGTCACTTAAAACAGGATTGGGGACTTCAACAGCAGAGTCCAGGGAAGGGGTAGGGACGGTTTTATGGCCTGCAGCATGCAGGGGGTCAGACCAGATGATCATAATGGTCCCTTCTGACCTTAAAGTCTAGGAGTCTATAAAAAACATACTCAGAATCTGAAGACTGTTGCACCTCATGCATTTTTCCTTCATTACTCAACGTACACTGATATAGCACTAACAATAACAAACTCACACTTGCTAAATTGAAACCTGTGCTGTGAATTTTACACTTGCTGGCATTTGGACTCTTTCAATGGAGTTGCACAAGAGATGAATTTGGCCCAATATTTTAAATGTAAAACTCTCAATTTCCCTCTTTCCTGATTCTTAACAGCCAGTCAGTAAATATTCCAGCCTTTTACATTTGTACTCACTTTACTCATTAGGACCAAAACTCCCCTCATTCAATCCATTCGTGTCCTTGGCAGTTCCACATACAGATCGAGAGCAATACATGGCTTATGTGCAAATTCCTTTTTTTATGTTAAATTATTCGGTTCAATTTTTTCTGTCCTTTGTTTTTCTTTTGGTAAATAGAATTAATCAAGAACAAACATACTTACCAGAAACAACTAGTTTGGTTCCTGTGCCAAAGTACTTGATCCAGCTTGAAGTATCACGTTGACTTTTTGTTTTACAATAAGCTGTGGTAATTTACTTATGCTGCTGTGTCCTTGTTCAAATAACCAGGTACTCCTATCAGTAGCTGGGAAAATACTTCTAATGAAGTATTCCTGATTTCTTGACTGCTTGGAGAATTTAACAAATTTCACATTTCTGTGCCACCATAAAGCTGATACATAAATTCTCTTCCCAGTGATTCTATTTGCATGTCCTTGCAACTTTTCTGTTATGAAATGGTCACTCCTTAAAATGGAAACTAGATGACGGCTTCTATTTGATTTTAATATTGGAAATAGATTGTTGGATCAGGCGGTTCTCAAACATTTTCATTGTGTGGTCCACATATTAAAAGAGAGATTATCTCATAGACTACAACCCGTTTCCTATTCCCAAGAGCATTGACCACCTCCTCTTCCCCTCCGCAATCAAATAACATCCCTGTAGCAATTGCTTACATGGAAAAATGATACCTGGAAAGAATTTAATTTTTAGCTGTATTACTGAAATTTAATAGATGGTAATGAGGAGGAACCAGCATTATGTGATCAGCCAGCTCTCTAGCGACATGCACAAAGAGCTCCATTGGCTGCAGCTGGGAGCCTATACCCTAGATACTTATTCTGCTGTATGTTGGGATTGTTGTAGTTTGTGTGTTACCAATTTACTGGTATCTTTTTCATGGTGGCTGGGGAGGGGAAAAATATTTTCCTCTACATACACAGACGTTTTAAAACAGAACAGAGATAACATCTGAGAAAGCCCACCTCATTTCAGACTAGGTGTGGATGAGAATCTAGCAATTGGAAGGGAATTAACCAGAGTATTTGATCACTCTCAGAGACACAGAAACCCCCACTCCACCCCCGCTTCACTCATCTGCAGAATAATTCTGGGAAATAACTGACAGTGGGTAAGAAAAATTGAAAAGGAACATACAGAGAGAGGTTCCTCCCAAATGTGCAGGTGATTGTTTGTTTGTTTCAAAGGGCTTGTCTACTACCCAGTACTTTATTGGGAATATCTCCCAACATTGCAATAGTGCTGGTGAATCTTCACTGGTGAGCCCTGGGAGAACTGGTGTAGTGAGGCCAATAGCATTCACTGGCATGTTACCACCATGTCTTCTAGACCTGCTCTGAGCAGGATTAAGTGACACTAGCACTTCTGCATTTGGTGTCCTTGGTGGGGCTGTACTGATGTTACTGCAACAGCGGGAAGTTTCACAGAATACATCCATTGTTGCCCCTTTACCTAGCAAATATACTAAGTCATAATCATACATTATCTAACATGGTAGTAGTAATATGATTTGGTCCTGTCAGTATGGAGAGAGCAAAACTGAATTTTAGCCATAGGGTAATCATCATGCTTAATAACTTGCATTGGGGTTGCACTTTCCATCCAAGAATGTCAATGTACTTTAGTGCATTAAGTTTCAGTGTCTGTGAGGCAGGTATTATTCATAGCAGGAGAAACTGAAACCCAGACAGGATAAGTGACTGGGCAGTAATAAGAGCCACCAGGGAGCCCAGGTGGCTATGGGGAGCCCCAGACCCTCCACCTCACTCTGGGTGACAGGTGTAGGGGGCAGAGCCTTGTACTTTTTGAATCGATCCTACGTATGCTGCAATGAAAGAACCTGGCTGGTCCAGGTCTCCTGAGTCAGGCTTGCAGGGCTGGGGCTGAAGGGCTAAAATTGCAGTGTAGACATTTGGGCTGGAGCTGGAGCATGGGCTCTGAAACCTAGTGAGGCAGTGGGTCTCAGAGCCCAGGCCCCAGCCAGAGCCTGAATGCCTACACTGCAGTTTTTAGCTCCACAGTCCGAGCCCCACAAGCCCAAGCCAATGGACGCAGAGTCTGAGACTAGGTGCCATGGGATTTTTAATGCAGTGTAGCTGAACCCAAAGGGAAGGGAAATAAAGGTTCCAGATATCTTTTAATAAGGCTTCTCTTTAAAAATCACCAGTATATTTTATCAGGAGATAAATTTGCCCTGAACTAACTGCGTATACTATTTAAGAACCGTGGTTAGCATCATTAAAAAGAGAGTTAGAAAAACAGAGTGCAGGGTTCTATACAGGTAAGACAACTTAGGAAAATTGTCAATTGTAAACTTTCCAATTCTTTTCAGGTACCATAGAATATTCACTTACAGCAACACTCTGATCCTGATCTGATCTGTTTAGAATTAATTATGATAGTGTATTCATTTTAATAGGCAGGATTACAAAAAATTACTTATAGCTGAGAGCTATAATATACTAAGATAAACTTGATTGTGAATTAAGGCTTAAAATAGACTAACCGTTCTAGCTGACTTATATAAATGTCCAAAGCGTGATTCCGAGAGAATAAGGACCTGATTTTCCATTGTGCTGTGTTTGTGCAGTCAGTTATACCAATGCAAACTGGGTGCAATGTGCTACTTAATCAGAATGGTAACATTTCCCATTGACTTTCCTTAAGCGTAAATGGCTTCACAAGAGCAGGGCAAAGAAGACTCAGGCCCCAAGTATATATCATTAAACACTATTAAGAACACTTGCAAGTGTCAGTTTTTGGCAATTCCAAGGTACTTCATACAGGACGACAATCTCTAGGGCCGAATTCTTTCACTTACACTGGTGTAAGTGCAGGAATTCAGCTATGAAGATACTGACTACTTCAGAGATTGCTTCCTTTGTTTTAATTGAGAAGCATGATGTTGTTACTTGTTTCACAGTTTAGTTTTATGCATGTTAATTAATTTTAGTGAAAGAATTTGAATATCAAAGCTAACATAAATTTTTGCAACTGGACCAAGGACCCACAAACTTATGGTGGCACATCCTCTGAAAAATGTCATTAAACAGCTGATCTTTAGAAGTATTCATTAACTTGAAAAAATCTACTTTACATCTACCAGTAAAAATTACAGGTTTGCTCGGAGACTGAAAAGTTGGTGTTTTCAGGGTCAGATTCTACAAGGGGCTGACAGCCCTTAACTGCCATTGAAGTCTCCAGGAACTGTCGGTTTTCAGCACCTCACATAAAGTGCTCAGTACTTCACAAGATCGAGTTTACAATTGTTGACCTTACCTGTGATAAAAAGTTTTTCTATGATCACAATAAGCCTCTTTATCTTTGCATTACTGTAATTACCACATAACTTACCTGTTACAATGAGCTTGGTACCGGAGCCAAATACTTTGATGAGAACACCACCACTACTAGTAGTAAGTATCACAGTGAGCAAATCCTTTGCAAAAAATCTACACAGAGCGGGTATCTTGTTGTTGATGAACAAGTAGTTGTTGCTTTAAAATAAATCTGATTTGCTATATAAATTACTTTCAGACATTACAATAAAATAGTAAATAAGGAGAGTACACATAAAATAATGTGAAAACGGTGGGGGAGATTTTCAAAGGCACAAAAGACATTGTGGTGTCTAACTATCATTGAGTTTCAATGGGCATTTGGCACAGAACTGCCATTGATAAAATCTCCCAATCATATAATGTGGGTTAGATTAAGGGTGTTGAATATTTTGTGGAAAGGAACAAATTATTTTTAAATTGTGATGCACAGGCTGAGGTTATAAAATTAAGCCTGTACACTGCCGTCATTCCATAATGGATCTCCCAATGATAATAGATTGAGGGTAGAATATAGCCTTTAAAATGGGTATATTCATGGGGAAAATTCTGGCTAATTCCTGCCATTTGGTGTAATCTGGAATATTATCAACAGAAAACATTTGCTCTTCAGCAATATTTGTACTACACAGAGATTAGGCACCCAGCAAGGATGATTCAGCAGGATCTAGAGGGAAGAATATGCTTAAAGACACAGAATACTCTGTACCTCCTTAAATCCAAACATGACTAAAACATTTGAACAATTGAAAATATATTTAAAAATATCTGTCTATCTCTATCGCATACCTGTTCTTTATGTAAAAAATAAGCAAACCTCTTTATTCCCCATTACTGGATGGAATCAAGAAAATGTTACTGCATTTTTGCCTTCAAGTTAAACACATACTCAAATTCGTTGCTGAATAGGAATAGAAACATGCTTAAGTGCTTTACTAAACTGGAGTCTTTATTAGGAAAGAAAACACAATTGCATAAATTTATTGTTACTATAAATGCACTCCTTAATGCTATCTAAGGGCCACATTCCGCAACTGCTGACCATCCTCAACTCCCATTTAAATTAATGAGCATTGAAGTACCTCAACACCTCATAGGATTGGGTGCTAAATATACTATATTGTATAAAGAACATAAATTCTAAATGTCACATTTACTGCTAACAATAGGCTTAGTTCCACTTCTGAATAGTTTTGCATAATTATCTCACAGTCTTACAATGCTAAACAAGATCTCCAAACTCTTTACATTGTTCTCAGTGAAGTGTTACTGGTTCTTTCTGATTTAGAGAGACTACTATGGGTGAAATCCTGACCCCAATGAAGTCAATTGGAGTTTTGCCTTTGACTTCAGCGGAATCAGGATTTCACCCAGTATATTCATGAATAGTTTGATTTTATCCTGGATAACAAGCATAGTAAATGCCCAGAGCAAATGTATGCTTTGAAAACATTTAGAGAAACTTACTTGAAACCACCAGTTTGGTGCTGGAGCCAAAGTACTTTACTCCATACTCACATCTTTGAAATCCTTTACAAAAACTAATGAATCATCAAGGTATGAATTTCACTGAATTCAAATTCTGAAGTTCATATTTTAAATACAAAGTCCACAATATAAACAAGACTTGCTATAGGCCAGAAAGTTATGTGAGTATTAAATTGAGTTTATGCACTTTGTGAAGTCCTGTGCCTTTTTCTACCAAAAATGTTTTCTGTTCCTTGACATACATCATTGCATGGCAAATTGATTGGGGTGAATTTCTGGTCACCATGCTCTTCTATTAATTTCAGTGGATGAGCAGGATTTAATCCTACGATCTCCAGTGTGCCTGGATAGGAAGGATGTTCTTGTGGTTAAAGCACTGGAGTGGAACTGAGGAGATTTGGCTCCCTGTGTGATCTTGGGCAAGTCACAACCTCTGTGCTTCACTTTACATTTTAACATGCTCTTAATGTATTGTTTAGAAAATATAAGACATTTCTTGGCAATGTATTATAAATATTTTTATATTTACTCAACATTGTTAACTCACTCTTATATTATTGATTGGACTGTTTCTGTGGCTTAAATACTATAAAATAATATTATACATAACAGGGAAAAATTACATTCATAAAACCAAGTATTGAGAGCCAGAACACTGTTTCATCTCAGAAAATTTTCCTTCATTAGTCATCAAACACTGATAGCCCTAAAAATAACAAACTTTTTAATAATCTCACACCTGCTAAACTGAAACCTGTGCTGTGAATTTTACACTTGCTGGCATTTGGACTCTTTCAATGGAGTTGCACAAGAGATGAACGTGGCCCAATATTTTAAATGTAAAGCTCTCCATTTCCCTCCTTCCTGATTCTTAACAGCTATTCAGTAAATATTCCAGACTTTTACACTTGTACTCACTTTACTCATTACTCCCCTCATTCAATCCATTGGTGTCCTTGGGAGTTCCAATTCAGTTCAAGAGCAATACATGGCTTATATGCAAATTCCTTGTCTTATATTCATTTATTCAGTACAATTTTTTTTGTCCTTTGATTCTATTTACCAAAAGAAAAACAATCAAGAATAAAAATACTTACCAGAAACAACTAGTTTGGTTCCTGTGCCAAAGTACTTGATCCAGCTTGAAGTATCACGTTGACTTTTCATTTTACAATAAGCTGTGGTACTTTACTTATGCTGCTGTGTCTTGGCTCAAATAACCAGGCACTCTAACCAGTAGCTGGGAAAAAACTTCTAATGAAGTATTCCTGGTTTCTTGACTGCTTGGAAAATTTAAGTAATTTCACATTTGTGTGACATCATAAAGCTGATACATAAATTCTCTTCACAGTGATACTATTTGCTTGTTCTTGCAAATGAATCCTCATTCCTTAAATTAATCCTCACTCCTTAAAATGGAAATTAGATGACAGCTTCTATTTGATAATGGTTTAAATAAAGCCTTGGATCAGGCGGTTCTCAAACATTTTCATTGTGTGGTCCATATATTAAAAAAGAGATTGTGTCATAGACTACAGTATCCCATTCACAATAACATTGACCAACTCTAATCACATCACATTCCTGTGGCAACTGTAGCAATTGCTTACATGGAAGAATGATACCTAGAAAGAATTTCATTCTTAGCTGTGTTACTGAAATTTAATAGATGGTAGTGAGGAGGAACCAGCATTATGTGATCTGCCAGCTATTTACAGACCAGCACAAAGAGCTCCATGAACTGCTGCTGTAAATCTATGTCCTAGATACATATTTTGCTACCCAACTGTATGTTATTTAGATTCTGTATTACTAATTTACTTTTATCTTTTTTTATATGGCTTCTGGGGAGGGGGAAAAATATTTTTCTCTGCATACACAGTCGCTTTAAAACTGAACAGAGAACATCTGAGGAAACCCACCTGGAAGATGATTTAGCAAGTGTAAGGAAACTAATGAGAATATTTGTTCTCTCTCTCTCTCTGTGTGTCTCTGTCTCACAGACACCCACATCCGGAACCCCATCCCCCTGAAGAATAATTCTGGGAAATCACTGACTGTGTATGAAAAATTGAAAAGGAACATATAAAGAGAGGCTCCTCAAAAATGTACAGGTGGTTGTGTTAAAGGGGTTGTCTACCCAAGTCTTTTTTGGGATATCTCCCAGCATTGCAATAGTGCTGGTGAATCTCCACAGGTGAGCACTGGGAGAACTGGTGTAGAGAGAAAAATGGTGTTATCTGGCATTTTATCACCATGTCTTCTAGACGCTCTGAGTAGGGTTAAGTGACACCATCATAAAAATGCCAGCGCTAGCAGTGCTGCTGTGCTCTCATTTGTGGGGTTGTACTGGTATTAGCACAACAGGGGGTTAAGTCCATTGTTTCTCCTCTACCAAGCAAATATACCAACTCACAATTGTACATTATAGTTGTTATAATATGAATGATCTTGCAGATATGGAGAAAGCAAAATAGAGTTTAGCCATATTGTATTCATCACACATAATAACTTGCACTCTTGCAGCACTTTCCATCCAAGAATTTCAATGTACTTTAATACCTTAAGCTTCAATGCCTATGTGAGGTAGGTATTATTCACAGCAGGAGAAACTGAAACCCAGGGAGGTTAAATGACTTGGTCACGCAAGAGTCTCGCTGATATAGACAGGCTACAAAATGTGTTGGGCCAAATTCTCGACAGAGCAGAGATAGGATTGTACTATTTTAACAAGAAGAGAATTTGATTCAGATAGAATATCTTCCTTCATATGGCTTGTGTTTGTTGTTGAGAACAATCACTTATTTACTTGTTGCAAAATTTGGAAAATTCCGTGTCTTATGACAACAGTATTTCAATATGTCAGGGAAGAAACCCGCTCCACCATGCAGTGTGATTAAATTAGTCAAGAACGGACAGGGACTCTGATCCTGAGGAACTTAGGAGCCTCAACTCCCATCTAAATCAATGGCAGGTCAGAACCTCTCAGGACTGGGCTCACAATGCATGTTACAGGCTCAACCCTATACTTATTAAAAATATGGGGAATTTTGATGCTGCATCAGGCCTTTTTATTCCTGCACCCTTCCACTCTTATGTGATGGCATTTATGTTTTAGTATGAATTTGAATTGATTTTGTGCACTAGAAAATTACAATACTAATCTAAAATGCTCATGTCAGTAATGACATATACAATATTCACAAATATTGGCTCTCTTGGTTCCAGTGCACATCCTTTCTCCCAGACCTTCCACCTGCCCTACGCTCTTAACTGTTGTCAGAGGCTACTGGTGTGGTGCTTCTGCTTTCTCCTGTTGATATCACTCGGCTGCGTGCGTGTGTTCCCTCTGTGTGCTGCCCCAGCTCTGCAGATAGCTGACACAGCAAACCCGACGAGAACCCCCGATGACCACAGAGTCTAGTAAGGTACAAAGGCACCTCGGCCAGGTTTATTGCGATCTCGGACACAATTGCAGTTCCCCGTAGATTACTTAGTCTACCGGGCATACTACTAATAGATGCCTCTTGGCAAGGACCCGGCTCAGTGGCGGGACTTTCCACTGCCCCCGTGGCCGGACAAAGACACCACCTCAGGGATACATTTTTATACACAGGTACAAACAAGTTACACATCACTCCTGACGTATTGAGGTGCAACCCCTCTACAAAGCAAGGTGCCGCCTCTCACCTTGTACATGTTGGTTCGATCAAAACAACTCTATCCATCATTTTACCCTTTTGCCCCTGTCATTGGGATGGGTCGGCCTGTTCCATGTTATCTGTGGAATGTTCCGGTACAGTGTATCTTGGTACCATGTTTAACTATGCGAGGTGAATATATATTTATGCAACATCAGCCCTTTTCTTGCCAGCTTCTGTGAGCAGGGCCTGCCTCTTGCTCACAGCTTAACTTTGCTTTATGTTAGCAAAGTCTTGACCATTACTTTAGTTTGGTTCAGGCCTCAGGCCTCATACTGGGCCTTCATTAGGGCCTTCACTTACTACATTAACAAAAGAGAAAAAAATAGGATGAAATCCGGGCTCCATCCAAGTCAATGTCAAAACTCCCATTGACATCAACAGGGCCAGGATTTCACCCCTAATGTCTTACATCTCCTGACTAATACATACTTGTGATACGAGAGGCTAGATCCTGGTTACCGCACTAACGAGAGTAAAGGGGATTTCTCTAGGACAGCTACATGATGGATGGGAAGATGAAATCTTTCCCCCAACCTAGCTTGAGCATAATAGTCCAGGTGCTTTAGTAGTGTCTATTGCAGTTGCCCACCCACTAAGTAGGAGTTTTAACCAGTTGATCTCCCTAGTCACAGACTCACTGGCTATTCCATGCCCTCACCACTCACCTACCTCCAATCCCCACTGTTCTTTGGTAAACAGGGGTGAATTGCCTCTTTGGCTTGCCCCCCCCCCCACTGGATGGAACTGTGGATGTTCTCCTGGTCAGAGACATTGACTCCTACACAAGAGAACAACCCAGCTTTGACCCAGGGTGAGCAAAAAAAATTCTATGGCTTTTCCTTACAAAATGGCAAATGCTTGATCCTGTATTCCTCTGACATCCCAAACTCCAATAGATTGCATTGGATGTTTGGAGTACTCTAGGAGCAGACATGCAAAATGAGTCAAAAACTTCAAATGCGTTCTACACACCAAAGACTTAGAATTTCCTTGGGCTGGGATCGCTCAGCATCACTTGAAATTTTTATTTTTTTTAAAGTGAATTTAGTACTTGTGCAAGGTGCCAAATTGACAGCACTGGAAACTACCTATATTGAAAATACTTCAGCATTCTACAACAGTGGTTCAGTGCTTAGTAATGCTATTGTAAATTGTGATGGGTGATTTTTGACCATTGCTGGAGAATCTATTTTATTTAATGCTGGATTTCTCACCTGGTCCTAACAGTGTATTTGAAATCTGTTTGCAAACATCACCTTTAAAGGATGAGATGGTAAATTATTCTTAATACCCTTTAAATTCTTGGTATTTCTGCTAAAAGTGCTAGCGACAGTGCCTATCATGATGACTTTTTTTAAGGCAGACACCTGTCCTTTGAAGATTCTTCGATTACAACTGCACACCACTTTCTGCCATAAATTTGGATTATGTCCTTTAGGGCCAATGGGGTTTGTTATAAAAAGCTTTTCTATGATCACAATAAGCATCTTTATCTTTGCATTACTGTAATTACCACATAACTTACCTGTTACAAAGAGCTTGGTGCCTGAGCCAAATACTTTGAAGTAATAGTTCCTAGAAGCATCACAGTGAGCAAATCCTTTGCAAAATACTGTACAGCTCTAGTATCATTATATTGATGAACCAGTAGTTGTTGCTTAAAAAAAATCTGATTTGCTATTTAAATTTCTTTCTGGCCTTGCAACAAAATAGTAAATAAGGAGAGTGCATGTAAAATAATGTGAAAATGGTGGGGAAGATTTTCAAAGTGGCAAAGGACACTTGGACATCTAACTATCATTCCTGGGCACCTAGTCTGTTCAGAAATATTTGTTTGTCTCACGGACTAGGCACCCAGGAAGGACCATTTAGCTGTTTCTAGAGGGACGAATAAGCTTAATTAAAGACAGAGAATTCTCTCAATCTCCTTAAATCCAAACATGGCTAAACCATTTTAATAATTGGAAATCATCTTTAAAAATAAGTTGAGAATCATATTATTGGATCAATTATCAGTTTATTAAAAGGATTACCTCAATTATATATACCTTATCTTTATGTAAAAAATAAGCAAACCTTTCTTTCTCATTACTGTATGGAAAAAAGATTTACTGCATTTTAGCCTTGCTTTGGCCTTAAAGTTAAGCACATACTTAAATACCTTGCTGAATAGGAATGGACAGATGCTTAAGTGGCTTGCTGAAGTGGAGTCTTTTTTAGATAAGAAAAGACATTTACATTATTTGTTACCATAAATAGACCCTTTAATTCTACCTAAGGGCCAGATCTTCCAAGTGCTGATCATCCTCAATTCTTATTTAAGTTAATGAGCATTGAAGAAGCTCAACACCTCATATGACCTAGTGGTAAATGTACGGTATTGTATAAAAAGCCATAAGTTCTACATTTCACATTTACTGCTAACAAGTGGTTCCATTTTTTGCATAATCATCTCAGTGTTACACTGCTAAACAAGATCGCCAAACAATTTACATCATTTTCATTGATTACACAAGTGTAACTGGTTCTTTCTGAATTAGAGAGACTAGGATGGGTGAAATCCTGACCCCATTGAAGTCAATTGGAGTTTTGCCTTTTACTTCAGTGGAATCAGGATTTTACCATAAATATTTATGATTAGCTTGCTTTTTGTCCTGGATAACAAGGACAGCAAATACCTAGAGTAAATTATGCTTTGAAAACATCTTGAGAAACTTACTTGAAACCACCAGTTTGGTGTCTGAGCCAAAGTACTTCACTATTCCATACTCACATCAATGAAATCCTCTACAAAGACTAATAAATTATCAAGTTATGAATTTTATCAGAATAAAATTCTGAAGTTCATATTTTAAATACAAAGTTCACAATCTGAACAAGACTTGCTATCGGCCACTTAAATTGTGTGAGTATTAAACTGAGTTTATGCACTTTGTGAATTCCTGTTCCTTTTTGCCACCAAAAATGTTTTTTGCTCCTTCACATACATTGGTGCATGGCGAATTGAGTGGAGTGAATTGCTGGTAAGCAAGCAATTCCATTAATTTTAGTGGATGAACAAGATTTAGTCCTACATTCTCAAATGTGGATGAGAAGGATGGTCTTGTGGTGTAAGCACCGGAGTGGGACTTGGGAGATTTGTCTTTGTTTCTTGCTTTCCACGTGTAACCTTGGGCTTCACTTTACCTCTGTGCTTCACTTTACATTTTAACGTGCTCTTAATGTATAGTTTAGAAAATGACATTGTGTAGGAAATGTATTATGAATACTGTTATGTACTCAACATTAACTAGCACTTATATTATTGATTGGACTGTTTCTGTAGCTTTAATCCGATAAAGAACAAAAGGGAAAAGATACTTTCAGTAAAAACACTTACTGAGAACCTGAAGACTGTTGCACCTCAGGCAATTTTCCTTCATTACTCAACGTACACTGATATAGCACTAACAATAACAAACTCACACTTGCTAAATTGAAACCTGTGCTGTGAATTTTACACTTGATGGCATTTGGACTCTTTCAATGGAGTTGCACAAGAGATTAACTTGGCCCAATATTTTAAATGTAAAACTCTCAGTTTCCCTCCTTCCTGATTCTTAACAGCTATTCAGTAAATATTGCAGCCTTTTACACTTGTACTCACTTTACTCATTAGGACCAAAACTCCCCTCATTCAATCCACTCGTGTCCTTGGCAGTTCCACATTCAGATCAAGAGCAATACACAGCTTATGTGCAAATTCCTTTTTTTTTTTTAATTCAATTCGGTACAATTTTTTTGTCCTTTGTTTTTCTCTTGATGAATAGAATCAATCAAGAATAAAAATACTTACCGGAAACTACTAGCTTGATTCCTGTGCCAAAGTACTTGATCAAGCTTGAAGTATCACGTTGACTTTTCGTTTTACAATAAGTTGTGGTACTTTACTTATGCTGCTGTATCTTGGCTCAAATAACCAGGCACTCTAACCAGTAGCTGGGAAAAAACTTCTAATGAAGTATTCCTGGTTTCTTGACTGCTTGGAAAATTTAAGTAATTTCACATTTGTGTGACATCATAAAGCTGATACATAAATTCTCTTCACAGTGATTCTATTTGCATGTTCTTGCAAATGAATCCTCATTCCTTAAATTAATCCTCACTCCTTAAAATGGAAATTAGATGACAGCTTCTATTTGATAATGGTTTAAATAGAGCCTTGGATCAGGCAGTTCTCAAACATTTTCATTGTGTGGTCCATATATTAAAAAAGAGATTGTGTCATAGACTACAGTATCCCATTCACAATAACATAGACCACCTCCTCACTCAGTAATCACATCACGTCCCTATGGTAACTGTAGCAATTGCTTACATGGAAAAATAATACTTGGAAAGTATTTTATTCTTAGCTGTATTACTGAAATTTAGTAGATGGTAATGAGGAGGAACCAGCATTATGTGATCAGCCAGCTCTCTACAGATCAGCACAAAGAGCTCCATGAACTGCTGCTGGGAATCTATATCCTAGATACATATATTGCTACCCAACTGTATGTTGTTTAGATTCTGTATTACCAAATTACTGCTATCTTTTTATATGGCTGCTGGGGAGGGGGAAAAATATTTTTCTCCGCATACACATTTGCTTTAAAACAGAACAGAAATAACATCTGAGGAAACCCACCTGGAAGATGATTTAGCAAGTGTAAGGAAACTAATGAGGATATTTGTTCTCTCTCTCTCTCTGTGTCTCTGTTTCACAGACACCCACACCCGGAACCGCATTCCCCTGAAGAAAAATTCTGGGAAATCACTGACTGTGTTTGAAAAGGAACATATAAAGAGAGGCTCCTCAAAAATGTACAGGTGGCTGTGTTAAAGGGGTTGTCTACCCAAGACTTTTTTGGGATATCTCCCAGCATTGCAATAGTGCTGGTGAATCTTCATAGGTGAGCACTGGGAGAACTGGTAGAGTGAGAACAATCGTGCTCACTGGCATTTTATCACCAAGTCTTCTAGACCTGTTCTGAGCAGGGTTAAGTGACACCATCATAAAAATGCCAGCGCTGGCAGTGCTGCTGTGCTCTTATTGGTGGGGTTATACTAATATTAGCACAACAGTGGGAGGTTTCACAAAATAAGTCCATTGTTGCCCCTCTTCTAAGCAAATTAGGGAGACCAAATGTCCCGATTTTATAGGGACAGTCCTGACTTTTGGGTCTTTTTCTTGTATAGGTTCCTATTACCCCCCCATCCCTTGTCCCGATTTTTCACATTTACTGTCTGGTCACCCTAAAGCAAATATACCAACTCACAATTGTACATTATAGTTGTTATAATATGATTGGTCTTGCTGATATTGAGAAAGCAAAACAGAGTTTAGCCATATTGTATTCATCACACATAATAACTTGCACTCTTGCGGCACTTTCCATCCAAGAATTTCAATGTACTTTAATATCTTAAGCTTCAATGCCTGTGTGAGGTAGGTATTATTCACAGCAGGAGAAACTGAAACCCAGGGAGGCTAAGTGACTTGGTCACACAAGAAATATGTGAAAGAGAGCCAGGCTTCAAATCCAGATCTCCTGAGGCCTTATCCTGTACTTTAACTATAAGACCATCTTTCTTCATCCACAATGCAGACACGCACCTTCCTAAGACTGAAAGAGCAACTGAGATCAGAAAGAATGGATGATCCAGTCTCTCAAGCAGAATTTGTTCTCTAAGAAGAATTAAGTTCCCCAAATCTGATGAAGACTCTCTAGACTATGTTGCTGATCTCAATAAGTGACAAAATATTATATGATCATGTAAGTAAAGACTCTATCATAATATCAGGAAGAGGCAAACATATATTTCATATAACCAGCATGTTGGCTTCTGCAACCTAGTTTTACTTTCATGTCCCTTCCTATTTTGGGGTGAATATTGTTGTCAAGGCTGAATCCCCACTCTGTCACTCCGAGTGCAGAAAGTGGGGGCCCGCGAGGATTATAAAAATTAATACTTGCCACTCCAGGCTTGTATTAAATACCCAAGGTTACAGCTTTTCTCTGACTCTGGCTTGCTAAATGCTGCCACCACCCAATTGCAAAACAAACAAAAAACTTGGACCCAGACAGGAACTCTTGGGAATTCCTCCCTGTGAGGTACTCTCAAGCCCTTTCACCTCCTCTCCAGGGAAGAGCTGAGAAAGAAAACAAAGGAAATTAGCAGTGGCCACCAGTTAATCAAACAGCATATGCACAAACCTCTTAGAACACAAAAATCCAAATCCTTCTTTAAAAACATAAATTTTATTAAAACAAAAAAAGAAAATGTTGCTAGATTTTAAAAGAGTGATTCCAAAAATTAAGCACCCAAAATAGCTTTCTTGGGGGTTCAGCTTAAGGAAACAAAGGTTACAAGGAAACAAAAGCATCTGGGGTTAGCACAGAGGAGATCCACAAGCAAAAATGAAAAATAAAGCTGATTGTGTTTAACTAAACATTTCCTATCCAAATAATTTTTTCTAGATATGGACGATGAATTTTTAGACCTAGTTCAAGCCTTACACCGCATTGCTGCTCCATGTCTGCAGCCCAGAGAACAACAGACAAAGGGAAAGTTTCTTTCCCATATTTAAAATTTCTAGCATTCCCATTGGCTCTTTTGGTCAGGTGCCCACTCCTTTTCTTTCACCTGTGGGCTTCTTAACCCTTTACAGGTAAAACAAGCAGAAAACACACACCAAGAGGGATTTTTACAGCTAATTGGCTGTCTGGGTGTTCATAAATGGGGGCTACCTCACCCCCCCCTTCATTTATCACAATTGTCAAGTCTGGGGGCAGGTCTACACTTCTTCTTAAGTCGATCGGGGTGTGAAAAAGCCACCCTCCTCAGCGACGCAAGTTACAGCAACCTATGGCAGCAGGAGGCACTCTACCACTGACATCGCTTTTGCCTCTTGTAGAGGTGGAGTAATTATACCAATAGAAGAGCTCTCTCCCGTCGGCATAGAGCATCTTCACAAATATGCCATTCTACCAGCCAATACTCATTTGCACAAACAGTTATACGTAGGCAACATTTTGCTGCCATAGGTGCCTGTCTGCTCTTCAGAGATGGTCAACTTAAAGTTAAGCATGTGTCTAAGTGCCTGAAAAATCCCCTCCAAAATTTGTTTTGGCTGAACTCAAAATAAAACCTATTTTGATTTTTCTCACCAACATGAAAAACTGAAATATTTTCATTTCAGATTGAATGAAACATTTTGTTCTCGCTAAAGCATTTTCTGTTTGTGTTTCATTATGTTTTGTATTTGTGAGGGTTGTACCTTTTTGGTGTTCTTTTAAATAAATATGACTAAATTTCAAAACAAAATGTTTCATTTTGAAAATGTTGAAATGAAATTTCAACTTTGAAAAAAACTTTTTTTTTTCAGCTAAACTAGTTGTAAATTCAACTCAAATTTGAAAATAGTTTCCGTCAAACTGAAATTGCATTTTTTGGGGAGAATAAACTATCAAAACAATTTGGACCTGCTCTAAAAGGTGTTGTGGCGATTTGTAACAAAATGTAGTTCAAAAACTGCAGTTCTGTGCTGCTGTTCTTCCTGTCAGATTGCAGAAACCAGTCAGGAGTTTCTGCTATTCGTTCCAAGTTGAGAGGAAGGATAAGAGATGTGTCTGGTTACGCACACTTGAAAGACTGTGGCTCAGAATGCGGAGTGGGTTTTTGTATGGGTTGTCTATGGCTTTCTAGTACTGTGCGATCCCAGGCGGCACAATAATAGACACCAGCATCCTCTTGGGTTAGTTGATGTACTCTGAGATTAGAGGTGGATGTAGAAGCGAAATTCTGAGCTTCAAACTTTTTATTATTAAAGCCTTCATCCATAATAGCTGATCCTGATTGAATATACAGAATCCTCTCTGGAGCTGCCCCAGGGCTCTGTCGATACCAGTGTATATAATTATTGTTAAAATTAAAACCTGAACCAGAAACTGTACACTGCATAGATGCACTTTTAGTTACCGCTCTGGTGACAGACAGTGGAGTTTGTATCAGAGTTATTTGCGTATATCCACCTAGAAAGAAAAAAGGAGAAATGATACTATATACCTGAAGCCGAAGGAATTTGGAACGTGTCTTGTTGCTGAAGGAATGGGTACACATGGAAAAGGACAGAATGGTAAAATTACTTACAGGACCATGTTGAAGTCACAATAAGAAACTGCAGCAGTAACATTCTCACTGGTTGTGTTGAATTTGAAACAGAGGACTCTGAAATAGAGCCTCAGACAGAGAGACAGGGAGCGAGGTGCAGCTGGGGAGAGGAAATGGGTTGTTTAAGCAGGATCCAATGATAGCTGTCCTGCCTGCGGATGTGTGGGGTAAGTTTTCAGAAGAGTCAAACTATGTATGTATGTAGTCAGGTGATCAGAAGCTAAAATCCCAGGAGAGGGGAGGGGGCTGAAGTCTCATCTGTTTTCATAAACAAGCTGGAGGGGTAAAAATATTTGCAAATCAAGGATTGTGTCCTCCAGATAATGCAGCCACATATACTAAAGCAGAAGTGAACGCAAGTGCAGTGAAACTTGTGTAGTTGTTTGCATAGAATCCCATGTGATTTCCATCTGTCAGGTGCTTTATTTTTGGTTTGTTTTGCAGGCACAGCAAGCAGGGGCATGCACAGGAATTTAAAATTGACCACTTTTGGATGGCCTCATTAGAGCAGTGGCTGGGGGTTAGGGACTGGAGCAGGGACCAGGGCTGGGGCTGGAGCAGTTGCATGGCCAGGGCTGGGGCAGCGAACAGTGGTTAGTCACCAGGGCTGGAGTAGCAGCCAGGGCTGGGGCCGGAGCTAGAGCAGAAATGCATATTTTTGTAGAAGAATACTGCAGTGGTGTGCCCCTGCTTGCCCCCACTTGTGCATGCCCCTGGTTACAGGCATATTAGGAGACTATGTAATTTGGTTATTAGCACGCTTCATTGCTGATAGTGGTGCCTGTATCTGTGCTCAGTTGCTCACCTGGACCAGCACCAATGTCCATGGAGCTGGAGCACTCTCCCTCCCATTACAAATCTGAGTCTGCCGTCTTCTCTCAGTTGTACACCTAGTCACTTTGATGCAAACCGGTCAGTGTCAGTGCAACTGTGTGCTAGTGCTGCCCTCTACTGATATAGAACACATGCTCGTGTACATTAATAACTGACCTTATCCTGTTATGTAATTTTGCTTCAAACGTGTAGGTAAAATGTTGCCACAAGGTTTCATTTTAAAGATATAATATAAGCACATACCTATGAGATATTAAATAGAGTATCTGATGGAGTGTATACCACACACTGGCAAAGGAAGAGTTAACCTGAGACACTGCCAGACAGCAATTAGTGTATCCAGTTGTATGGGGGGAGGGGGGGAGATCAGGCCTAACTTAGAATTATGCTTGGCTGGGTAGGATTGGGTGGGTAAATTAAGGATGAATGTTGGCTGGGAGCAACAGGCTGTTTGTACTTGCTTGCTACAGGGTTCCTGGATTGAAACCCACAGTAGAGGACAAGCCTGCCTGCTTGCCCATGTGCCCCTACTGGCTGCCGAGAAAGGGTGGCATAAAATCTCCCTGAGATAAGGGGTATAAGGGTTACTGAGCCCCAGGTTGGGCTGAAGATCTATCATAAGGTCATTGGAATGTTGTTTTGTGTGACTCTGTAACCCTGGAAGGGGTGGGAGTGAATGTGACCTGGCTGGGGGCTGAGGCACAAGGAGTAGACCACAGCAGGGCTGAAGTGGCTGTTGGCAGGGTGCACCAGAGGAGACTTTGCCGGCCATGTGGGGGCATTTTGATGGTGAGCTACCCTTTGAGAGCATATTTAATTATTATTAATGTTAAGACATATGTATATGTTGCACTTTGGAGAATGTGTAAATTATTGTAATACCGTGGCCAGAGCTCATCTGAAGAGTTCCTGTATTCTTTTCAGCCTTTGTAGCTGAAAAACCAATATGAACTTCTTACCCTACCCCACAAAGAGGTGTTGGGAAGGGGTTCTGGAGACTGCGTATAGAACCAATCAGGGTTGGTAGTGGAGGGAACTGTGGGGATAGGTTTGGAACTGGTAAGGGAACCCATTACTCCTAGGTAGGGTGGCTAATGTATACTGAATTACTTTAATCTCTCAGTATTCTCCTAACCAACTCAAACCCACCGTCAAATCCTTACACCCTTTTATAGAACTCCAAATGCACAATAGCTTTTCCCCAAGAAACTAATTTATCTACTGATGAGTTACAAAAAAAAAACTGCGCAGAGACTGGGTACCAGTTTCTGTATTTAAACGTTTTGGAAAATGTCATCTCTGGATCCACTTGACCTTTAATTCTTCTTGATTGCCCTTGCACTAATTTTTGACTGGTGCTACTGGGCCACCAGACTGTGGTATGAGAGTCAGGATTTTCCTTCTCTGTATTCCTCCAAATGATCTTGTATGTATGTGCAAAGAACGAGGATGATACCACAAATGCTCAGCTATGTGGCATAAACCCAGTCCTGTTTATGCCACAAGGAAAACTCTTCTTCAGCCCAAGTAGAGGGGCTATGCTGTTTGCAGGGGGGTTGTGATTCTTGGCAGTAGAAAGATCTGATATGTATCCCTGCTGCTGCCAAGGAGTTCCAAGGCCACGGTGAGTAGCATAGTGCCAATTTCAGTGGTCATGGATTTCTTTCTTTTCATGAAATGATGGAATGGAACTTCCACTCAGCTCTGCCCGGGACACTTTCCAAATGTCAATTAGCCTCATCTGTCTACACTAGACTTTTTTCCCTAAAATTTCTCTCAGTTGCTACCCCTGGGTCAGTTCCACTGGTGTGGGTATGCTGCTGTAGAAAGGTGCCTGGGGCTGCCAGCACATTTACATCTTTCAGGGTGTGTTGTCTCTAGATTTACCTTGGCTCTTACTCTGGTTTTAGCCAAAACCCCTCTCTCCTCCTCTCACAAAACCCTTATGCCCAGGCTTATGTGTGTTTTGAATGAGGGCTTGCTTTTCTGGCTGGGAGTGTAGATTTCAGCCCGGGTTTTGCCATAAGGTAGGATCAAAGCTGCCTACTTTGCAGTGGGGCTGCAGCTGAATCCCAGATTGTGGAGCTCAGGTTTTGATAGTCCTCTAATGCCATCCCACAATTCCCCGTGGCTGTATTTTCTGGCCTTCTATCTACAGTACAAACTTCCCATTTGCCTGTACTGGCTTATATATCCAGTCAACATTTAACCCTTCATTTCATCCAGCCTGCTCCACCTCTTCCCTACTCAGCTCAATTGAACAGCTTGAGAAGATGCTGTCCCAGCATGGCTTAGCTGGCCAAAGTATCAGGGTTCTCGTTGCTCTCTGGTGTGAGCACGGCAAAGAACATGATTTTGGGAGGTGCACCTGAAACCAGCATCTGTGCGAGAGCATCTCCAAGAGGCTGGCAGAGGAGGGGATACAGCAGATGGCTCTCCAATGTTGGGAGGGAATCAAAACCCTTCAGGGTGCCTGTCACAAGGCAAAGGATGCCGAGGAAAAGTCCAGCAGTGGCCCATCTACCTGCCCTTACTCCAAGGAGATTAACTGGGTGTTCAGCACCACCCTGAGTATGGATCCCTCCCTTCTTGCATGACAGGCTTTTTGAGCTGGGACAGTCTGAGTTCTAGACTGGTGCAGAGGGGATGACGGTAGCACCACAGGGTTCTCTGGTGGCAGAGGGAGCAGAGGAGCAGGAACAGAGCCGGGACATGCATTAGTCCCTGGAACAGACTCTGTGGCCAGCTGGGCTGGGGAATGTCCTAGGTCCACGTTCTGAGGATCTGTTTGGGCCCAGGGAATGCACTGTAGAGGAAGCACAGCAGTGGAGTCAGAGCTGCAGCTGGGAAGCGGTCACTGCTGCCACTTTTGTTGCTACTCTGGGGGAAAATTGCAGCATAAGTGGGAGAGATTTCTGGGTTAAAACAAATAGAACTATCGTTATGGAGGATATTTATGTGCTACAGGGTGGCCTTAGCTTCAGTTGTGGGTGGAAGCCATGCCAGTTCCCTGCTCCCCCTTCCTCCAACCTCCCCACCATGTGTGATCCGAGTGGGGGGGTGGGAATCTAAATGTGCAACTATTGATTTGTTCTAGCAACTGTTGCATTGATGGTGGAAGGGAATCCGATCTGAGACTACAGGCTTAGCAAACTTAAGTACATATTATTTCTGTAGATGTCACACTGTAGTACATCTGAAGAAGTGAGGTTTTTACTCACGAAAGCTTATGCCCAAATAAATCTGTTAGTCTTTAAGGTGCCACCAGACTCCTTGTTGTTTTTGTAGATACAGACTAACACGGCTACCCCCTGATACTTGACACTGTAGTACAGTTATTCCAATACTAGTATTACAGCGCTATTGCAGGGAGACTGCATTATATTCCCAGTGGCTGTACCGTGTGAAAATGTCTCCTGGTGACAATGGCATCTTGGTGTTGTGCATGCCTGGCACAATGTCTGTGGGGGTGGGGGCAGAGGTGAGGGGGGGAGGTGGAGGCAGTTCCGTTGTCAGCAAGTTTCTGCACCCTAGTTCAGAATCCTGATAATGTTTGTCTGAATTTTTTCCCCACTCCTGGTTAGTGGTTTTTCTCCTCTATAAAAAATTCTTAAGCATCAAGATAATCAGGGATATTTCTGGGCAGAGCAAACTTCCAGCAATCACCCCCGGAGGTGCTGGAACAGTTTGTATATAGTCAGGGTGCTGAGAGCCATTGAACCAAATTGTAAAGCCTGCATATAATGGAAACCACTTCAAGCTGGGGGTGCAGCAGAATCCCTAGTTCCAGCTTCTATGACCACTCTGGTAGCTTATTAGCCCTCTCCATTCATTGATTGGCTGTTCAGTCAGCAGGGGGGGGAAATGTCATCATCTTGATAAATGACCTTCTATCACAGGCCTGGAAAACTTGCTTTTTCTTCCAATCAGGGATCTTCAGCAGACTAACATCCTCCAAAGGTTGTCCCTGCCTGTAATAGTGTTAAAACCAATATTGCTAACAGCCCCCTGGTCTGAGTGTCCCAACCCATGTATGAGGCCCCCATCTATCTAGAAAGAGAACAAGAAAAGAAAAAGAGAAATTAACATGAATCTGGAGCATGGTGAGTTAAGACTCAGTAATGTACAACTGTGTAGAAAAGGGTAAAAAATAAACTTACAAGACAAAACCAAAGGCAGAATAATGACCTGAAGTAGTAACATTTTATAGGTTTTGCTTGGAACTGCATCTATGAGAAATGTGACTTCTGGGATGGACAGAGAGGTGCATTTGGGGATCGGAAGTGACTCATTTAGTTAACACGGGATGAGGTTTTGCTGGCTGCATATGCTAATTTAAGATAAGGTAGAATTGTGGCTGAAACTCATCCAAAGTTACTTTTATCAAAGAGCATTATCTGGCATGAAGCAAATTCTTCCGCTATCTTTAGACCAGTGTAGATTGCATCATGGAAGTCTGGGTAATGAAGGACTAGTCTCATAATTATTTATATTACAGTGGTTCCAAGAGGCTTCTGTCCGGATGGTGTCCCCATTGTGTGAGTTACTATACATAGCAATATATGGAGTGACTGTCCCAAGAAAGGGTATTTGCACCAGCAGAGAATTTTTGGTACTTAATGTTTAAATATACCATATTCCCTGCCCGTCCCAACCAGAGTCATTATTTGCCAGCAGATTTCTTGTAGGAGTCACAGCAGGAGTAGGTCTTAAGGGGGGTTTGAAGGAGAAGAGGCTAGTGGTTTAGGGATTTGTGTGTGTGGGGGGGGAGGGGGAGCATTCCACAAAAGTGGTGGAAGAAAGCACCAAGGTGTTTGTGGGCAGGGATGCAAACTTTGCTTGTTTGTACAGTGCCTTGTGCAGAATGCACCAGATCTGTGATTTGGGTTCCTAGCTATGATTGTAACTAATACAAAGATGAAGAGACAGGCAGAGCCATGGTGATGGCACAGTGAAGACTAATTTTCTTGGGGGTTATTTTCTTTACCTGTTGAACATGGGAGGTCCTGCCCTGAGGGGTGCTGTTGCCAGTACAGCACTCAGAACCCTTCTGAAGATATTGAGCACTTCCCAGGATCCTGCTCTCACTGAGTTTCCCAGATGTGAAGTAGTGAAATATCGCTTCCTACTTCGGTATGATAGTATCCCTTTGCTCTATAAATAGAGTGATGTACACTGGCTATTATATCTGTGTGCTAATGTCCTCTACTGAGATAGGATGGATCTGCAATTGTATATTTGCAGTCAATTTTGTCCTAGTCCTGAAAAAGGGCCAACTCTACACTGATGTTTTTGTGGAATTAATTTATGACTCTTTTTTTTGTAAACACTTCTTTGTTTCCTTGTGATCAGAGCTAATCCAATACATGTCTTTTCTATACTGTAGCTCCATTAGTTTTCTTGTACTTCCATTTCTGCCCTTCTTTCAAGTATCATCTGCAATCACATGATTTTCCCACGGGTTCTAAAGAACCCGACTCCATTTATCCTCATTGCTCTAGTAACCCACCTTGGACTATAAAATCATTGGGGCAGGGACTCTTATTCTGTGACGTTCCCTGAACATTCATGCTAAGATTGAAATTATACAGCATAATATCAGTTCGAGCAGAGTGTAACCTGCTATCACACCATGTGTTTTTTGCTGAACTGGCATTAGAGACTGAAGATAGTCTGGTCCTTCAGAACAGAACTCTGTGGTTCTTATAAAGTTAACAAACTCTTTGTGGTTCAGGGCTAATTTAAACAGCAGAAAAACAACCAAAATAAATGTACTCCTGTTTCCATCAGAGTAATATCAAAATGTAAAGTAGCCAGGCTGGTTTGCAGTACCATTAGGTGACCTGGGTCTGATCAAAAGCCCATTGAAGTCAATGAAAAGACACTTAGGGCTTGACCCAGTGCCCACTGCGATCCACAACTGGAATCTCTAGACACTAACATGAGGCTCTGTACCTGAGGAGGATACTATGCAGGATGAGCCCCAGTTACTGGGGAGTTATAAGCAGGTTCATTATTGCACACTGGGTCCAATGCTCCTGTTTTACTTTCACTTGCATCCTGTTTCAGCAGATGAATGATGTCTGGATTGGGATAATGTAGTGTCAGACAGTTATGGGGGTGAGATCCTGGCCCCATTTCCTTCTCTAGAGCCAGATTTTTCACCCCAAGTGTTATGCTCCTCTAGACTGATGACAAATCTCCACCCAGTCAGCCCATGATAACCCACAGACAACTACTGACTGTTGGCTTCACCTAATATTCAGTGGGAAGTTGTTTTTTTAAAGGCCAAGGGGCAGCTAAACACACAACTCCCATTGACTTGTAACTTGATTGGGTGCCTAACTCCCCTTTGTGCCCTAGGTGTTCTAGACCTGACCTGGTCTTAGTGATTTACTTGGAAAATACACACTAAATCAGCAGTTGCTGTTTCTATCTAGTTGCAGACGCCAATGAAGAGTTTCTGCAGCTGGCTCCAGGCTGAGAGGAATTTTTAGGCTGTGGCTCAGAATACAGAGTGGGTTTTTGTACAGGCTGTCTACAGTTTTCTAACACTGTGCGATCCCAATAGGCACAATAGTAAGTAGAAATATTACTGGAGGTTATTTTGTTTATGGTCAGGGTACACAGACTGGCCAATCTTTTTTTCAGCATTAAACTTTCCTTTATCTCAGACTTCGTCAAAGGCCGACTGCATTGAGATGAACAGAATGCGCTCAGGAGCTGCACCGGGTCTCTGTCAATACCAGTGTACAGGGGCCTTGCCAAAATCCTCCGATAGAGAAACATGACAGTCAATTCGTAAGGTTTTATTTTCTTCCCTGGTGATGGACAGTTGAGGTTGGGTCAGACGCACTTGTGAGGAGCCATCTATTGAGAAAATATCAACATAAACCTGAAATGATGTGAAGGCTCTCCAGCTGCTGCTGTCATGTGCCAATGTATGCGGAGAGCAGTGTGAGTAGGGAAACCAGATTTCCTGTTTTTGTTTTTTGGTTTTTTTATTTACAGGGACAGTTCTGATATTCAGGACTTTGTCTTATATAGGTGCCTATTTACATTTTTTCACACTTGCCGTCTTGTCACCCTAAGTGCGAGCAACACACTTACAGGAGTGAACCATAGCCAGAACAAAAGTCTCTAACAGCAACATTCTTGCTGCTCTTGTTAGACCCCAGCCAAGGAATGTAAATGATGGTCTTGAATGGAGAGAGACGTGTAGATGGGGAGAGGAAGTGACTCATTTAGGTAACCTCCAGTTAAGTGGTACTGGCTGTAGAAGATTTATTGTAAGGTGAGATAGTCATACTGAGAAGCAGTAACAACTTTGACCTTGGGTGAGCTTCAACCCTAGCACTGGGGTCAAATAGATTCCTTGGGTGTGTTTCAGGATCAGTGTTGATGATTATTACTGTTGTGTATTACTTATATTACAGTAGCCACCTGAGATACTGTGCTGGATCTGGGCCCCAGAATGAAAACAAAGAGGCAAAGTCCTGCCTCATGCTGCTGACAGCCTAAAGAAAGGAGTGACATTCTCAAGCCTGTGGGAAAGGGAAATGTCAAAACCTCTCCATTTTTATTTTTTCTGTATATTTTTTTTACCAAGTCATTGTTTATGCACAAACAAACTAGTTTTTGATTTCTCCTCGCTCACCCTAAAGCTCAGTCATTGTGTGTTAGCAGATTTCTTGTATAGCCTGTGGAATAGAAATCTTGCGTGTACAAGGGTTTGCCGGGGCTCGACCCTCTCCGGGGCAGTGGGGAGCCACACCGGTTCACTACACACTGGTGCTTGGGTACTTCGTCTGGCTGCAGGGTCTCCCTCGGCAGCCCTTGCGGTCCTGAAGACACAGTAAGCCCAACCCTGGCTCAGGGCGGGGCACCAATGCTACATCAGGGGCTCAGGCCCTCGGTCAGGGCTAAGCAACAATAGTACAAAGTATTAAGCCCAGGCCGTAGGTCAGGGCAGGGCAACAAACGCTGAGGCAGGAGCTCAGGCCCTCAGTCAGGGCTGAGCAACAATAGTAGGCCCAAGCCTCAAAAGGCCTGGGAGAGAGGGAGACTGCCATCCAAGGAGTGGGTGGCAGGGGGGACGCAGGCCCTCCCACTCCACTGCGTCCCAGCCTGGGGCCCTAGCAGTTGCAGAAGACCCGCTGCTGTCAGTGGGGATCCTGGCTGCAACACACTGACATAGGCTCTGGCAGTGCTGCAGCCAGACTGGGGTCGGCTGCCCCCGGGCTACTTCCACACTCCCCCTCGGGGCCTACCTGGGTCCTGGTGTCGGTCTCTGGGGAATCCAGGATCATGGGTTCACCAGGGCAGGGATTGATTGGCAGGTCTCGCAGCTCCTCCGGATAGCGGGTGCAGGGCAGGTCCAGCGGCTCCTCTGGATAGTGGGCGCAGGGCAGGCCTGGCCAGTCCTGGCGACCGCCTTGGGCCGCAGGGTCTTGCCAGCCACGAGCTAGGCTGGAGACATCTGGTCTCTCCGGCGGCTGGGGCCTGACTGAGCTGTGAGGGCGAGCTTTTATACTTCCGGGTCGCCGCCTGACCCTCTGAGGGGGCGGGCTCAGAGCTCCCTAGCTCCACCCACTCTGGCCTCCGGATGGGCTCTTCCCCCTCCGGGGTGGCAGGGAGCCACACCGGCTCCCTACATTGCAGAAGAGAGGATAGTGATGTGCCCATGAGATGAGGGGCCTGTTCCATGTGTATGTGACAATATGGAACAAACCATGAATGAATTTGAATGGGCAGGTGGAGGACAAGAGCTGCTGTCAGTGCAGTTAAAACTGTATTGTCTCTCTGTCATTCACTTATCACTTGCCCAGAGAAGCTGCTCAGCCTTTCCTGATGAAGAGAATGAGTCAGTGCACACAGATCGCATGGAAACCAGTGGAAGTTGATGGTGTTCATAACATTTCTGGAGACACCAAGCATCTGGCAGAATTGAGCTGTAGTGTATTTTTCAGTCTTAAATTCTTTAGTTTTTCTCCTACTTAATTGTGATACTTGGCCATTTTACATCTTGCTACTCGTAACAGTGCTAATACATCTGTGTGCTAATGTCCTCTACTGAATTAGGATGGTCCTGTTCATGGACACTTAGTTTCATTCCAGCTCCGAAAAAGGGACAATTTATACCTGAAGGTGTCGTATACAATTAGTTTACAAGCAACCTCTTTCTTTTTTTCAATATTAGTTTTTCTTGTCTTGCAGTGAGGACTAATCCACTGCAGAGAACTCTACTTGAACTAGAGAAGAACTCTGTTCAGGTCTCATTTAGTGATCAAAGGGCCACCAAGAAGGTGATGTTCTGTATATTTCAAGGGACATTTTTGTGAACAGAGAATTAATTTCTCAATTAAACACAGACTAAAACAGCAAGAGCCACCACAAAGGAATTCCTTTATCTGGATAGGGCCTATGCCACATAGCTGAGCAAATCTGGAACCATCCACTAGAGCGTAGTGTGCACGTACACACACACCTCCGCACCCTCCAGTTCATTAAAGCATATGACAATTGCTTTTAACATTCTACACTATAGCACTACTAGTTTACATTTATACCATTATACCCTAATCCATCTGTCATGTTTTCACCATCTCCCCTCCTTCAAATTTCTGTCCAAATGCACCCTTCCCATGGGCCTTCAAAACCTAATTCCTCTTGGTGCTTTTTTTTTTTTTTTTTTTGAAGGGGATGTCACATCACTGCGGTCCTTGTTTTCCTTCCTTCATTATCCATCCAAGCATTAAGCCACATTTATCTAGTAACTCCTCTCAGTTTAGGGTATCAGCTCTGTGGGGCAGGGACTTTGACCAACTATTTGCTTGTAAGGTGCATTCACATGTATGGCTAGATAGAAATATCTGCTCCAGGAGAGTGTAACTTTTATATGACATCTCATCTAACAAACTGGTATCGCAAACTAAATATGAAACTGTTCTTTAGAACTGAATTTTGTGGTTTTATGAGCAGGCATTTGCTGGACTAACATGCTCGTCACAGGTAAAATGTTAATTAAACAGCTTGAATCTTTTTTTCTGTTTCTACTCTAGCAATGTTACAACTTATTTTACATTAGCAGTTTAGTTTCCAGTGCACTTGAGTAACGAACTGCATAAAGATTACTGGACTATATAGGCAGTATTAAAACGAGTTTATGGACCAGGTGATAGGCTAACTAATTCTTCATACTGTGAGTAACCAGCAGGTTTTTCATTAGATCTGCATATTGGATTGAACACCCTGGATTGACTTTCCTGTCCTTGCTGCTTCAAGCAATGTCCAATCTTGATCTAATTCAATCCTAGTGTCAGCTTCTTTTTGCAAACTGGTAAATGTGCACCCGTATCAAACCTTGGTCACCCACAGAGAGCAACTGAAAATTTAGCTGCCCTGACTATTTAGCTGCCCTATGCAACTACTTTGTCTTGTTGTTTGGCAGAGACAGGTGGGATCTTACTGTCTGCAAAACTTGTGAGAGCAACAGTTCAGTTACTGGTTTCTGCAACACGAGCTAAAAGGTAAGGTCTTTCTACATCTGGTTCCTTCATGGGGGTAGGATTATGAGGTAGCTGTTGTTTATTGCATTAGAAAGGCTGCTGCTGAGAATACAAAGTAGATTTTTATACAGAATGTGAATTATTTTGTAATACTGTGTGATCCCAAGCAGCACAGTAATAGGTAGCCGCATCACTCTTGGTTATTTTCTTTATTGTCAGGACAGAGATCGACTCGGAGAGCTGCTTCTCTGCCTCAAACTTTCCCGTCTCAGAATCCTGGTCAAAGACCAGTTTTCCTGATGAAAAATAGAGAATCCGTTCCAGAGCTGCATCAGGCCTCTGTAGATACCAGTGTATATAAGCACTATTAAAGTTTATACCAGTAACAGAACTGCACGAATTGACTGTCATATCTTCTGGCCTAGTGATGGATAGTTGAGATTGTACCAGTACTTGGGCTTCTCTATCTACAGAGAAAACAGACAAATACCATTTAATCTGAAATTGAATGACCATGGAGGATCTCCAGTTATTACTCAGTAATGTGCCTGCATGTAGAAGCCTAGGGTGGAAAAAGCAACTTAAAAGACCAAACTACTGAAGCAACAACAAAAACCTGCAATAGTAATATTCTCACTAGGTTATGATGAACCTGCTGCTGAAAAACAAAGGAATATGAATGTGATCTCAGGAACAGGGTGGGGTCACTTGAGTAGAGGAAGTGACTGATAGACAAATCGTGACTGGATATTTCTCATCTGCAGATAAGCTATTACAAGGCAATACAGATTTGCGTTTGCCTTCTGTAAAAGTTCATAAGGCTACACTTTGAGATATGAACATCTACTAACCTTCTCTCATGCTATCCAGCAACTCTTCTGACTGCTGCCTTGTTTCATACTTTTTCAAAAAGAGTATGAGATTTTTATAACAATGGTTACAGGTACTGAGGTTCTCAGCACTCCCTTCTTTTTTTTTTTAACATAAATATCAGCAAATCTGATCAAGAAATAATGTTCTCAGCATGAAAAAGCCAACTAATATAACTCTTCCAAGCAGTGATGAAAATAGATCACTAAGGGTCTGATGCAAAGTCCATTAAAGTCATTACAATAATGGTGAAGATTTGGTTTCCTGTCTTGATGATGAAGCAGCTGAAAAGCGACACATCCTGTTTTGTTAAAAGGATGTTTGTGGTATGGGGGTGGGAGAGAGGGGTTCTGTATAAACTTTTTATTCTCTAGACATCTTATAGCTTCACAAAATAAGGTGTTAATGGTTCAATATTAATTCAGTTAAATTTTTTGTCACTATATCGTTTTCTCCCTTCACCATTTGCTCCATGTTACAGAAAGGAGCACATTCTGAAAAAGGTAGACTTGATAAATTTCAGCTGCTAATGCCCAGGTCTATGTTCCAGATCTTGCTACAGCCCTTTGAAAATTCAGGGGTTTTTTTTGTTTTTGGTTTTTGGGGTTTTTTGAGGAACACAGTGGGGGACTGAGTAATAACTTTTTAAAATATACATTATAGAATTGCCGGCACAATGATCAAGAGACTAGAAGGAAAACAGTCACTCTGCTCAAGTATGAAATCTTATTATGACTTGATTGAATTCTGTACCTAAGTCTGAGAACTACTAAAAATAAACTGAGCACTTTGCTCAGACAGAGTTTATCCATGTAAAGCGCTAAAGTAACCCTGGAAGTGCTGAGATCTCTCACCTCTCATTAGTGCCTACAGATGATGATGATGAGAGCACCCACTGCCTTTTGGAAATAGCTCAGTATCTTGCAGGATAGAGCACCTTTCATCTGGAGATTTCAAAGTGCTTTAATCAATCTTTAATGCAGGAAAAAAGAAATGCCAAATATCTTCCTTACTGATGCAGAGGATGGCGTGAACAATACACTTACAAAACTTGGATAGGACTCAAAAATGGGTTGAGTTGCACACACCAGCGAGGACAGAGAAAATATGGAAAACTTTGAGATCAATGTCAGTAAGTTTTCTTGATATTCTATCAGGCATGGAATCATCTCCCAAAGAAGATGATGGAAGCTCCATTTTGGAGACCTTTAAAACTAGACTTGACAAAACACTATAAAATACTTTGTAGGGAATAGTTCTGCATTGGAAGGAAGATGGACTGGATGGTGTAATAGGCCTTTTCCATTTTGAACCTTTATGATTTTATGAACCTTAACTATATGTTAATGAATTCTTTGGAAATTTATGTGTAAGTACCACACTTCTGTAAATGACCCATCTTCATAATTTGTTGTGGACCAAATGGTTTCCTTAACATACATGCCAAGAACTTGAATGGATATTAATCTATATTGGACATTCTGAACAGTGTCTGTAAGTGACATGCACATGTATGACTCTAAATTATATGTGAGTGAGTACCATATATAATCCATTGACATTAACAGGAGCCCCACATGTCTATCAATAATACAATACCAGTTTCATTTGTTTATTTGTAATGATGATTAAAAGTTCTCAGTCAAGCTGATAGCTCATTTCACCAACAATCAGAGGACATAAGTGTGAACCAAAACCTATCCATTCTCAGGAGAGGCTGGAATTCCTAGAACCTAGGATAAGGTTTTCCATTTCCACTCTGCTGTAACGGACATGGCTAGAGGGAGGTACTGCATTACTGTGATCTCCTTAGGGCCATTCCTAGCAGGGCACAACTAAATGTGCTAAGGTGTAGTGGGAGCAAAACAAGCCACTAGCTGACCCCAGCATTATGGAAGCACAGAGATGGCATCCAGTCACCTTTGTCAACAAGCTCAGTCTTGCACTGAGTGCAGTGTAGATGAATCCCCACAAGATTTCCTTGTGCCCTTCTCACATTTAGAATGAAGAGCTTGTAAGCTATACATTTTGCTGTTGCTGTTGTCTTAACTCCTTGAGCATGGCACACATGCACTCAGAGGAACCAAGGTCATTATTTTACATACAGCCACTGAAACTGAGTAGAAAATGCCTCTATTCTGTGTACATGACAGCTCCAGACATGGACATGTGCTGAAAATTCCCAGTGGAGATGCAAACTGCTGTTTGTTCCCACCTAGAAAATGTCTTCCCCTCACCTTCCCTATTCACTTTAGGCCCCGCACCTCCATCCCCAGTTACTTATTGTCCCCACCCCATTCTCCCTCATTCTCTCACTCCCCAGTGTCTCTGGTCACCCATTGCTTTGTGAAGTCAAATGGGCAGTGACTGTTTAATCACTTGTTCTGCCTTTAGAGATGGAGCCAGCACTGGTAGCCAGTCACTGGATGTCAGCTTTGTGCCACCCACTAGGTAAACTCCCACTTCCCTGGCTCAGGTAAATCCCTACACGACTTGGGCTGGCCAAACAGGAGTTCACACTGGCCGTGGTTTGTGGGACTGAAGCTACGCCTGTTCTGAAGCAGTAATATGAGAGTTGAGCCCCACACACAGAGCTGTGGTGGTTTTTGTGCAGGGTTGCAGGAAGCTTGCGGCACTGTGTAAAATTCCATGTGGCACAGTAATAGCGGCCGCTATCTGACTCTTCCAGCTTGTGCACCAACACGTTAGAGATGCTTTGTGTCCCATAGGCTGAGAACTTCACTGGAGAAGCCTGCCTTTCACTTTAACTCCGACCCAGAGAGAGTGAGGTACAGCAGCCTCTGTGGGGCCTCTCCAGCTGGGGCTTGGTACCAGTGAATGTAGGTAGAGTCCGATCCACCAAACACCTTGCAAGTGAATTTGGCAGAGCTGCCTTGAAGTGGTTGCTTTGTGACAGAGATCTGCTCCTGCTCCAGGTGAATGGCCCACAGAACAGCTGGAAGGCAAAAAGAGAGAAAGCAGCCCTGAGGAGACAGCACTAGACACATTTCCCTCTTCAGAGAGCAGTAACATGTACATGACCTTGCAACCTGTAAGTTCTTGAGGAAGGTACATGGGTTTAATTATCTACTGCCTTGCAGCTTGTATAGTCATTTTTGTCTCTGTAAATGTGAGGGCAAAATGGGTAAAGCCTCTATCTCCAGTGTGAGGGAACGATCCATTTCTGTTTACACCTGGGCAAAGATGGTGTGAACAATTACTCAAGGTACAGGGCAGTGAAGAATTAGCCCTTTATCTGTGAGGAACCATCCAGGATTATGGATCCTGATTTCCCCATTTCCGTACACCAGTTTGATTTCAGTGCAATGCCATTGGCTTCATTGGGATTGCACCAGCATCAAATTGTTACATTGGACTCGAGATTCAGGCCCATATTGTATTTTTTTTTGTTAACAATAAATACAGAATAAAATCACTAACTATAGTTAATGTGTCCAGTAAACTTATCTGGGAAGAAGCAAGCAAAGAGGGCTTCCAGACATCCCACCATGTCTCCTGAACTTGCTGCACCTTTTCAGAAGGGAAAGTTATTGAAGTTAATGGTGCTCAATTTTGTCCAAAAAACAAACAAACAAAAAAAAACCGGTTACCCAGTTCTGACTAAAGAAAGCAAGAAATGAGGATATTGCTGCTGTTCTTACTGTACTGGCTGGTTTCCTGTTGGGTTGGGGGTGGGGAGGAAGAGGGAGCGTGTGTGTGTGTGTGTGTGTGTGTGTGTGAGAGAGAGAGAGCCAATAACCATTTTAGGTTCTTAGGTCCACATCCTAATTCAGTGATTAGGATGATTTCAGTGGAAGTTAGGAAACTAAATACCTCTGAGAATTTTGGCCTTAGTGCATCTTCCTTCCATAGAAAGAATGATCCGTGTAGCGAATTGTAGTGCACTCTCCTACCATTAATGCTCCATGTTAAGGCACTAAACTAGGACTCGGGAGGTCTGAACTCAATTCACAGCAATGCCACAAATGCCATGCATGACCATCGGCAAGTTACCAAGAGCCTGATTTTCAGAGGTGCAGAGTACCCATTGCTTCTGGCGAGTTCTGCTGGAGGAAGAAGTGCTCAGCTCTTCTTGATAATCTGGCCCATAGTTCTAATTTTACAGCTGGAGAACGGGAGATTATCGTTTTTTTTTTTATGTCTTGTCTATTTAGACTGTAACCTCTTTGAGGCCGGGACCATCTCCCACTGTGGTCTAGAGCATCTAGCACAGTGGGACTCCTCTCTTTCAATTGGGGCCTGTAGGCCCTAAAACATGACCATAATCATGTTACTATTATAGTGGAAACCAAAGGCCCTAATCCCCTCTTGCAGTTCCTAGAATTAAACCCAGGAATCCTTAGTTTCAGTATTTCTCTTCTTTCACCAAATACCTGTGAAACCCATTGGCAAAATGTGTGTATCATCCCCCTTTAGTGCCGGATCCACATGGAGGATAACAGCCTAGTAGTGATACCAGTTACTCTGTTAGTTGAAGAGACAGAGGTCTATGAATGGAACCTTTGTTTTTGTTTTTTAAATTAGGACACTGTGTAAAAAAAGACTTCTTTAATAGAATATTAAGGTTGCAAAATCAAGCACTCAGAAGTTAGCAAATGCCAGACTTAATGTCGTCCAGGTAACATTACTTTGGTCCACTTATGTATATGCGTTATGATACAGTCTTTAGTTACATGATCACACACTTTTTCCTCCCGCAGGACTCCTGTTTCATTTTGTGTACAGGGTGGTTGGTGCTCTGGGGTTGAATCACGGGTGTGTAATGAAGGAGGCTGTTGTATGTAGGACCCTGGACTCATTTGCTGTAGAATTTGGAAGGTGTCTAGTGGATGAGGGAGGGAGTTGCAGGAAAGGAAAGGCTGGTCTCATGGTAAAGGCAGTTGGGTGCCAACAGGGATAATTGGATTATATCCCTGCCTGTGCCTCAAGAATTGCTGTGTGATGCTGGGCAAGTCACTTAAATCAAAATATTCACAGCTGGCCACACATTATGTGCGCCTCCTTTTCTGGGTGTCCTCCTGGGTCCTGATTTGCAGAAGCTCTGAGCGCTCATGACAGCAACTGAAGTTTGTTGGAGCAGTGCTTTGAACATATAAAGTGCTATAAAAATGTGAAGTACAGTGGAAAATCAGGCAGTAGATGTCTCAGGTTGAGCACCCAAAATTAGTGGACATTTTTGACAATTTTGGTCATAATCCTTCTGTGCCTCAGTTCCCCCAGAATAAAATGGGGTTAATAACGCCATTTAATCTCACAGGGCTGTTGTTAAAAGAAATTCATTAATGTTCAAGTATCCAGATACTACAGTGACCACACCATAGAAATGCCCATGTTTGGATGGTCTTCTTTAAATAAGGCTTCGGGCAACATAATGAATGTGGAGGATAAAGAGAAATACTGTATAGCTACTAATTCACTGACTGAGATAGGGGTCTATGCAAAAATAACACCTGATCATGTAAGTAAAGACTCTATCATAATACCAGGAAGAGGCAAACATATATTTCATATCACCAGCATGTTGGCTTCTGCTACCTAATTTTACTTTCACGTCCTTCCCGTTTTGGTGTGAATATTGTCAGGACTGGGGGCAGGTCTACAGTACCGCTTAAGTCCATCACACCCCGAGCGCCATAAGTTAGAAAAAGCCACCCCCCGAGCAATGCAAGTTACATCAACGTCAACGCTGTCCACACTAGCACTATGTCAGCAGGAGACGCTTTAATGCTGACATCACTTTTACCTCTTGCAGAGGTGGAGTAATTATGCCCACGGGAGAGCTCTCTCCCATTGGCATAGAGCATCTTCACCAGACACACACTAGTGGCACAGGTGCATCAGAGCATCTGCGCTGATGATGTGCTTCTAGTGTAGACTAGCTCTCAGAGAGCTTAGCCTCAGTCTAGGGCTTTTATAAACAAATATGCTGTTCTACCAGCCAATACTCATTTGCACAAACAGTTATACATATACAACTTTTTGCTGCCATAGGTGATTGTCTGCTGTCCAGAGATCATAGACTATCCGGGTGCTCAAAGTTAAGCATGTGTGTAAGTTTCTGAAAAATCCCCTCCAAAATTTGTTTTGGCTCAACCCAAAATAAAACCTATTTTAATTTTTCTCACCAAAATGAAAAACTGAAATATTTTCATTTCAGATTGACTGAAACATTTTGTACTCGGCACAGCATTTTTTGTTTGTGTTTCATTATGTTTTATTTTGGGGAGGGATGTACCTTTTCAGTGGTTTTTTTTTAACTGTTTCAAAATGAAAAGTCAAAATGTTTCATTTTGAAAATGTTGAAATGAAATTTCAACTTTAAAAACATCATTTTTTTTTCAGTGAAACTATTTGTAAATTGAACCCAAATTTGCAAATAGTTTTGGTCAAACTGAAATTGCATTTTTTGGGGGGAATAAACGATATGTCAAAACAATTTTGGCCAGCTCTGAAAGCTGTCGTGGTGATTTGTACCAAAATGTAGTTCAATACTGCAATTCTATACTGTTCTTCCTGTCATATTGCCGAACCCAGTCATGAGTTTTTGCAGCTGGTACCAAGTAGAGAGGAAGGATAAGGGATGTGTCTGGTTTCATACACTTGGCTCAGAATGCAGAGTGGGTTTTTGTACAGGTTGTCTATGGCTTTCTAGTACTGTGCGATCCCAGGTGGCACAATAATAGGTAGCAGCATCCTCTTGGGTTAGTTGGTGTACTGTGAACTTACAGGTGGATGCAGAAACATAATTTTCAGCTATAAACTTTTTTCTATCAAAGCCTGGATCCATAGTAGCTGATTCTGATCTAATATACAGAATCCTCTTTGGAGCTGCCCCGGGGCTCTGTCGATACCAGTGTATATAATCATTGTTAAAATTAAAATTTTCACCAGAAATTCTACACCACATATATGCACTTTTAGATACCGCTCTGGTGACAGACAATGGAGTTTGTATCAGAGTTATTTGCGAATATCCACCTAAAAAGAAAAAAGGAGAAATGATACTATATACCTGAAGCCGAAGGAATTTGGAACATGTCTTGTTGCTGAATGAATGGGTACATGTGGAAAAGAACAGAATGGAAAAATTACTTACAAGACCATGTTGAAGTCACAATGAGAACCTGCAGCAGTAACATTCTCACTGGTTGGGTTGAACTTGAAACAGAGAACTATGAAATAACCCCTCAGATGGAGAGACAGGGAGCGAGGTGCAGCTGGGGAGAGGAAATGGGTGTTTAAGCAGGATCCAATGATAGCTCTCCTGCCTGCAGATGTGTGGGGTAAGTTTTCAGAAGTGTCAGGTGGTCAGAAGCTAAAATCCCGGGACGGGGGCTGAAGTCTCATCTGTTTTTCTAAACAAACTGGAGGGGTAAAAATGTTTGCAAATCAAGGATTGTGTCCTCCAGATGATGCAGCCACATATACTAAAGCAGAAGTGAACGCAAGTGCACTGAAACTTGTGTAATTGTTTGCACAGAATCCCATGTGATTTCCATCTGTCAGGTGCTTTATTTTTGGTTTGTTTTACAGGCACAGCAAGCAGAAGCATGCAGAGGAATTTAAATTTGGCTGCTTTTGGATGGCACATTAGGGCAGGGGCCAGGGCTGGGGCAGTGAACAGTGGTTAGTCACCAGGGCTGGAGTAGGGGCAGGAGTAGGGGCCAGAGCTGGGGCCAGACCTAGAGCAGAAATGCATATTGTTTTAGAAGAATACTTAAGGGGAGCATGCCCCTGCTTGTGCATGCCCTTGAGCACAGGCATATTAGGAGAATATGTAATTTGGTTATTAGCACGCTTCATTGCTGCTAGTGGTGCCTGTATCTGTGCTCAGTTGCTCACGTGGACCAGCACCCATGTCCATGGTGGCTGTGCAGGAGCACTGTCCCTCCCATTACAAATCTGAGTCTGCCGTCTTCTCTCAGTTGTACACATAGTCACTGGGATGCAAACCTGTCATTGTCAGCGGAACTGTGTGCTATTGCTGCCCTCTATGAGATATATCACATGCTTGTGTACATTAATAGCTGACCTTATCCTCTCTTCCAAAAAAGGCCATTTGTACACTTAATTACTGGTATATAATTTTGCTTCAAATGTGTAGCTAAAATGTTGCCACAGTTTTCATTTTAAAGATATATTATAAGCACATACCTATGAGAGATTAAATAGCATATGTGATGGAGTGTATACCACACACTGGCAAAGAAAGAGTTAACCTGAGCCACTGCCAGACAGCAATTAGTGCATCCAGTTGTATCTGGAGGGTGGGCCAGGCCTAATTTAGAATTATTCTCAGCTGGGTAGGACTGGGTGGGTGAATTAAGGATGAATGCTAGCTGGGAGGAACAGGCTGTTTGTAGTTGCATGCTACAGGGTTCTTGTATTGAAACGCAGATTAGCGGGCAGGCCTTCCTGCTTGCCCATGTTCCCCTACTGGCTGCCAGGGAAGGTGGCATAAAATCCCCCTGAGATAAGGGGTATAAGGGTAACTGAGCCCCAAGTTGGGCTGAAGATCTGTCATATAGTCATTGGACTGTTGTTTTGTGTAACTCTATAACCCTGGAAGGGGTGGGAGTGAATGTGACCGGTGAAGGGCGGAGGCACAAGGAGTAGACTACAGCAGGGCTGGACTGGCTGTTGGCAGGAGGAAACAGAGGAGAAGACTTTGCCAGCCACATGGGGGCATTTTGACAGCATTTTTAATTGTTATTAATGTTAAGACATATGTATACATTGCACTTTGGAGATTGTGTTAATTATTGTAAAACAGTGGCAAGGCCGACTCTAACTTTTTTGCCAACCCAAGCAAAAAAAAAAACGCCGCCCCGCCAAACCAAAAACAATCGCCTTCCCCCCCGGCCCCGGAGCGCCACCCCGCCGACCCAAAAACAACAACAACAAAAAAACCCGGAGCGCTGCCCCGCCAAACCAAAAAAAGAAAAAAAAGAAAAAAAAAAAACAAGCACTGCCCCGCCGAACCAAGATTGGCCGCCCCTTACAAGGTACCACCCCAAGGACATGCTTGGTCGGCTGGTGCCTGGAGCCGGCCCTGTACAGTGGCCAGAGATCATCTGAAGAATCCCTGTACTCTTTTCAGCCTTCGTAGCTGAAAAACCAATATGAACTCCTTTCCCTACTCAACAAAGAGGTGTTAGGAAGGGGGTTCTGGAGATTGAGTATAGAACTGATCAGGGGTGGTAGTGGAGGAGACTGTGGGGATAGGTTTGGAGCTGGTAAGGAAACCTATTCCTCCTAGGTAGGGTGGCTAATATATACTGAATTACTTTAATCTCTCAGTATTCTCCTAACCAACTCAAACCCACCCTCAAATCCTTACACCCTCTCTTATAAGACTCCAAATGCACAATAGCTTCCCCCAAGAAACTCCTTTATCTACTAATGAGTTACAAAGAAACTATGCAGGGACTGGGTAGCAGTTTCTGTATTTAAACAGCCTGTTTTGGAAAGTGTTATCTCTGGATCCCCGTGATCTTTAATTCTGCTTGATTGCACTTGCAGAAATTATTGACTGGTGCTACTGGTATGAGAGTCAGGATTTTCCTTCTCTGTATTCCTCCAAATGATCTTAAAAGCCCTTGATAGATATTGTGATAACCTGATTAGTGTATATGTGCAAAGAACAAGGATGGTACCACAAATCCTCAGCTATGTGGCATAAACCCAGTCCAGCTAGCAACTAAAGAAAACTCTTCCTCAGCCCAAGTGAAGGGGACTATGCTTTTTGGAGCAGGGGCTGTGCTTTTTGGGAGTAGAAGGATCTGAAATGTATCCCTGCTGGTGCCAGGCAGTTCCAAGGCCACAGTGAGTAGAATAGAGACAATTTCAGTGGTCATGGATTTCTTTCTTTTCATGAAATGATGGAATGGAACCTCCACTTGGCTCTGCCCGGGACACTTTCCAAATGACAATTAGCCTCATCTGTCTACAATAGACCTTTTTCCCTAAAATTTCTCTCAGTTGCTACCCCTGGGTCAGTTCCACTGGTGGAAGCAAGTATGGGAATGCTGCTGGGAGGTGCACCTGAAACCAGCATCTGTGCGAGAACACTCCAAGAGGCTGGAAGAGGAGGGGATCCAGCAGATGGCTCTCCAATGTTGGGAGTGAATCAAAACCCTTCAGGGTGCCTATCACAAGGCAAAGGTTGCTGAGCAAACTTCCAGCAGTGGCCCATCTACCTGCCCTTACTCCAAGGAGATTAACTGGGTGTTCACCACCACCATGAGTATGGATCCCTCTCTTCTTGCATGACAGGCTTTTTGAGCTGGGACAGTCTGAGTTCTAGACTTGTGTAGACGGGATGATGGTAGCACTACAGGGTTCTCTAGTGGCAGAGGAGCAGGAAAAGAGCCTAGTCCTGGACTAGATCCTGGAACAGACTCTGTAGCCAGCTGGGCTGGGCAATGTCCTAGGTCCATGTTCTGAGGATCTGTTTGGGCCCAGAGAATGCGCTGTAGAGGAAACACCAATGAAGTCAAAGCTGCAGCTGTGAAGTGACCACTGCTGCCACCTTTGTTGTTACTAAGGGGGAAAATTGCAGCATAAGTGGGAGAGATTTCTGGGTTACAATCAATAAAACTATTGTTATGGAGGATATTTATGTGCTATAGGGTGTCCTTAACTTCAGTTGCATGTGGAAGCCATGCCAGTCTTCTGGTCCCCCTTCCTCCAACCTCCCCACCATTTATGATCCAAGCGGGTGGTGGGAGGAATTTAAATGTGCAACTATTGATTTATTCTAGCTACTGTTGCATTGATGGTGGGAGGGAATCAGATCTGGGACTACAGGCTTAGCAAACTTAAGTACATATTTCCACATATTCTTCTTTCTATGGTGTCACACTGTAGTACAGTTTTTCAAATACTAGTATTACAGTGCTATTGCAGGAAGACAACGTCTCCTGGTGAGAATGGCATCTTGGTGTTGTGCATGTGTGGGACAATGTCTGTGAGGTTGGAGAGGGGGTGGAGGCAGTTCCATTGTCAGCAAGTTTCTGCACCCTAGTTCAGAAGCCTGGTAATATTTGTCTGAATTTTTCCCCACTCCTGGTTAGTGATTTTTCTCCTCTATAAAAAATTCTTAAGCATCAATACAGTCAGGGATATTCCTGGGCAGGGCAAACTTCCAGCAATCACCCCCAGGGGGCTGGAACAATTTGTATATAACGTGGAGTCAATTAAAGACTAACAGATTTGTTTGGGCATAAGCTTTCGTGGTAAAAAACCTAAAGGTAAAAAATTCATTGCAATCGACATACTACACTGACTATGGTGAGAGATTGTGCCACACACTCTCAAAGAAACTGAGGAACCACCTGATCAGCTTCCTGTACAGCAAACAGGAGAAGATCAAAAAGGATATCTCAAAACTAGAGACTCTCATAAAAAAAACAAACTTCCACACAAACTTCCATGTGGCTGGACTTTACAAAAACAAGACGAGCCATTTACAATGCACACTTTACTTCTCTACAGAGGAAAAAGGACAGTAAACTTTCTAAACTTCTACATGCCACGGGGGCTACAACAGTGGTACCCTTAACTCACCCCGCAATATTGTTAATCTATCCAACTACTCACTTAGCCCGGGGACTCTTTCTGCCCCACCACCTCCAGGCACGATACAGTTCTGCAGTGATCTGGAAGCCTACTTTCACTGTCTCCGACTCAAGGAACATTTTCAACACTCCACTGAACAGAGCACTGACCTACAGGAACTCTCCTACAAACACTACAAGAAGAATTCTGCTTCGACTCCTCCTGACGGTCGAAATGACAGACTGGACCTCTATATAGAGTGCTTCTGCAGACGTGCACAGGCTGAATTTGTGAACAAACAGCATCACTTGCCCCATAACTTCAGCAGTACAGAACGCAATGCCATCCACAGCCTCAGAAACAACTCTGACATTATAATCAAAGGGGCTGACAAAGGAGGTGCTGTAGTCATCATGAACAGGTCGGATTATGAACAGGAGGCTGCCAGTCAACTCTCCAACACCACATTCTACTGGCCGCTATCCTCCAATCCCACTGAGGAGTACCAAAAGAAACTACACCATCTGCTCAAGAAACTCCCTGCTACAGCACGAGAATAAATCTACACAGATACACCCCTTGAACCCTGACCAGGGGTATTCTATCTGCTACCCAAGATCCATAAACCTGGAAATCCTGGATGCCCCATTCTGTCAGGCATTGACACTCTTACAGCATGATTATCTGGCTATTTGGACTCTCTCCTCAGACCCTACACTACCAGCACTCCCAGCTCTCTTCGAGACACCACCAACTTCCTGAGGAAACTACAATGCATTGGTGATCTTCCTGAAAACACCATCCTGGCCACCATGGATACAGAAGCTCTTTACACTAGTATTCGACATGAGGATGGACTGCGAGCTGTCGGGAACAGTATCCCTGATGAAGCCACAGCACACCAGGTGGCTGAGCTTTGTGACTTTGTCCTCACCCACAACTATTTCAGATTTGGGGACAACTTATACCTTCAAATGAGCGGCACTGCTATGGGTACCCACATGGTCCCACAGTATGCCAACACTTTTATGGCTGACTTAGAACAATGCTTCCTCAGCTCTCGTCTCCTAGCGCGCCTCCTCTACTTACGCTACGTTGATGACATCTTCATCATATGGACCAACGGGAAGGAAGCCCTTGAAGAATTCCACCTGGATTTCAACAATTTCCACCCCCACCATCAACTTCCGCCTGGACCAGTCCACACAAGAAATCCACTTCCTGGACACTACAGTGCAAATAAGTGATGGTCACCGAAACATCACCCTAAACCGGAAACCTACGGACCGCTATACTTACCTACATGCCTCCAGCTTTCCTCCAGGACACATCACGTGATCCATTGTCTACATCCAAGCCCTAAGATAAAACCGCATTTGCTCCAATCCTTCAGACCGAGACAAACAACTACAAGATCTTTATCAGGCATTCTTAAAACTACAGTACCCACCTGGGGAAGTGAGGAAACAGATTGACGGAGGAAGTTCCCTACTACAGGACAGACCCAACAAGGAAAATAACAGAACACCCCTGGCCATCAAGTACAGCCTCCAGTTAAAACCTCACCAGCGCATTATCAATGATCTACAACCTATCCTGGAAAATGATCCCTGACTCTCACAGACCTTGGGAAGCAGGCCAGTCCTCGCTTACAGACAGCCCCCCAACCTGAAGCAAATACTCACAAGCAACTACACACTACATCACAGAAACACTTACCCAGGAACCAATCCCTGTAGCAAACCTCATTGCCTTCTCTGTCCTCAGATCTACTCTAGCGACACCATCATAGGACCCAGCCACACCATCAGAGGCTCATTCACCTGCAAATCTACTAATGTGATATATGCCATCATGTGCCAGCAATGCCCCTCTGCCATGTACATTGGCTAAACCTGACAGTCTCTACATAAAAGGATAAATGGACACAAATCAGACATCAGGAATGGTAACATACAAAAGCCGGTGGGAGAACACTTCAATCTCCCTGGACATGCTATAAGAGATTTAAAAGTAACTATTCTTCAGCAAAAAAACTTCAAAAACAGACTTCAAAGAGAAACTTTGGGCTTGAATAGGGACTAGGAGTGGCTGGCTCACTACAAAAGCAATTTTCCCTCTCTTGATATTGACACCTCCTCATCAGTTATTGGGAGTGGACCACATTCACCCTGACTGAATTGGCCTTCTACCTTGACTCTCCACTTGTAAGGTAACTCTCTTCTCTTCATGTGCCAATATAGATATTTATGCCTGTATTGTAATTTTCACTCCATGCATATGAAGAAGTGGGTTTTTTACCCTCAAAAGCTTATGCCCAAATAAACCTGTTAGTCACCAGACTCCTCGTTGTTTTTGTGGATACAGACTAACACGGATACCCCTCTGATAATTTGTATATAGTGGGGGTGCTGAGAGCCATTGAATCAAACTGTAAACCATGCATATAATGGAAACCATTTCAAGCCAAGGGGTGCAGCAGCATCCCTAGTTCCAGCACCTATGACCACTCCGGTAGCTTACTAGCCCTCTCCATTCATTGATTTGCTGTTCAGTCAGCAGGGGTCAAAATGTCGTTGTCTTCATAAATAGCCTTCTGTCACAGGTCTGGAAAACTTGCTTTCTCTTCCAATCAGGGATCTTCAGCAGACTAACATCCTCCAAAGGTTGTCCCTGCCTGTAATAGTGTTAAAACCAATATTTCTAACAGTGCCCTGGTCTGCGTGTCCCGAGCCGTGTATCAAGCCCAAAAAATGGTAGCAATCATATGGAACATTCAAGGAGGGACTTTCTAAAGATTATTAACCAGAAATGAAGGAGGAACTGGATATCTGACTTCTACTATAACTATCTGGAGGATGTGGTCAATGACCTGCTATGCTGTACCTATAAAAGTTAGCTTTTATTATACCCTTTAAAATCTATACCTGCCATACTTAAAAACATCCATTGTATGTGATGCTCTTATATCTAGCTCAGAGTAAATGAGTATCTACTCATGCTTTCAGATGATTAAGATTAAGAAGGCAACTACGTGTGTGGTGGGTTTTTTTTTTTTTTTTACACTTTTGAAAGTCTATGGTTCAGAATACAAAGTGAGGTTTTTGTACAGCCTGTCTATGGCTTCCTAACATTGTGCGATCCCAATAGGCACAGTAATAGGTAGCCATGTCATTGTAGGTTAGTTTGTCTACTCTTAGGGTACAGGTGGACTTTTCAGTTGTCTTCTCAACCCTAAACTTTTTCTCGTCAAAACTTGATTTATCAGCTTGTGTCTTAAAGTAGAGTATCCATTCCGGAGCTTCTCCAGGTCTGTGTCGATACCAGTGTATAAAAGCACTCCCGAAGTTCTGAATGCCTGAAGCTTCACAGTCTATACGTGCAGTTTTATCTATTGCCCTGGTAACTGACAACTGAGCTTGTCTCAGGTGTATTTGTGCACATCCATCTAGAAAGAGAGCAAGAAAAGAAAACCAGAAATTAACAAGAATCTGGAGCATGGTGAGTTGTGCCTCAGTAATGTGTAGAAAAAGGGTAAAAAAGAAACTTACAAGACAAAACCGAAGCCAGAATAACAACCTGAAGTATGAACATTTTACAGTTTTTGCTTGATCCTGCATCTATGAGAAATGTGACTGTTGTGTTGGGGTGGATAGAGAGGTACAGTTGGGGACAGGAAGTGACTCATTTAGTTAACACGGGATGAGGTTTTGCTGGCTGCATATGCTAATTTATGATAAGTTAGAGTTATGGTTGAAACTTATCCGAAGTTACTTTTATCAAAGAGCATTATCTGGCATAAAGCAAACTTTTCTGCTATCATTAGACCAGTGTAGATTGCATCATGGAAGTCACACAATTGTGAGGAACCATCTGTGGAGAAACAATGAAAAAATAACAACATAAAACTGAAATAATGTTAAGGCTCTCCAGCTGCTGCTGTCATGCGGCAATGTATGCGGAGAGCAGTGTGAGTAGAGTGACCAGATTTCCTGATTTTTATAGGGACAGCCTTGATATTCAGGGCTTTGTCTTAGATAGGTGCATATTACCTCCACCCCACCCCAACCCTGTCTCAATTTTTCACACTTGCTATCTTGTCACCCTAAGTGCAAGGAACACTCTTACAGAGCAAACCATAGCCAGAACAAAAGTCTCTAACAGCAACATTCTTGCTGCTCTTGTTAGAACTCCAGCCAAGGAATGTAAATGATGGTATTGAATGGAGAGAGACGTGTAGATGGGGAGAGGAAATGACTCATTTAGGTAACCTCCAACTAAGTGGTACTGGCTGTAGAAGATTTATTGTAAGGTGAGATAGTTACTGCTACTCAGTATGACAACTTTGACCTTGGATGAGTGTCAACCCAAGCACTGGGGTCAAATAGATTCCTGGGGTGTGTTTCAGGATCAGCGTTGATTATTATTACTGTTGTGTATTACTTATATTACAGTAGCCACCTGAGATACTGTGCTGGATCTGGGCCCCGGGGTGAAAACAAAGAGGCAAAGTCCTGACCCACGCTGCTGACAGACTAAAAAAAGGAGCGACCTCTCAAGCCTGTGGGAAAGGGGAACATCAAAATCCCTTCATTTTTATTTTTTCTGTATATTTTTTTACCATTTCATTATTTATGCATAAACAAACTAGTTTTTGTTTTCTCCTTGCTCACTCTAAAGCTCAGTCGTGTGTTAGCACATTTATTGTACATCCTGTGGATTAGAAATCTTGCAGAGGAGAAGATAGTGATGTGCCCATGAGACGAGGGGCCTGTTCCATGTGTATGTGACAGTATGGAAGAAAGCATGAATGAATTTGTTGGAGAATTGAATAGGCAGGTGGTGGACAAGAGGGGGGAGGACAAGAGCTGCTGACAGTGCGATTAAAACTGTAGTTGTCTCTTTCCTTCATTCACTTATCACTTGCCCAGGGAAGCTGCTGACCCTTTCCTGATGGAGAGAATGAGTCAGTGCCCTTAGATCGCATGGATACCAGTGGAAGTTGATGGTGTTCACAACATTTCTGGAGACACTGAGCATCTGGCAGAATTGAGCTGTAGTGTATTTTTCAGTCTTAAATTCTTTAGTTTTTCTCCTACTTAATTGTGATAATTGGCCATTTTACATCTCGCTACTTGTAACAGTGCTAATACATCTGTGTGCTAATGTCCTCTACTGAATTAGGATGGTCCTGTTCATGGACACTTAGTTTCATTCCAGCTCCGAAAAAGCGACAATTTGTATCTGAAAGTGTCATATACAATTAGTTTACAAGCAACCTCTTTCTTTTTTTCAATATTAGCTTTTCTTGTCTTGCAATGAAGACCAATCCACTGCAGAGAACTCTACTTGAACTAGAGAAGAACTCTGTTCAGCTCTCATTTAGTGATCAAAGGGCCACCAAGAAGGTGATGTTCTATATATTTCAAGAGCCATTTTTTGAATAGACAATTCATTTCTCTATTAAACACAGACTAAAACAGCATGATCCCCCACAAAGGAATTTGTATTTCTGTAGGCCTGTCACATAGGTGAGCAAATCTGGAACTCTCCACTAGAGGGTAGTATGCATGCACACACACACACACACACACACCTCCACACCCTCCAGTTCATTAAAGCATATGACAATTGCTTTTAACATTCTACACTATAGCACTACTAGTTTACATTTATACCATTATACACTAATCCAGTCTGTCATGTTTTCACCATCTCCCCTCCTTCAAATTTCTGTCCAAATGCACCCTTCCCATGGGCCTTCAAAACCTAATTCCTCTTGGTGCTTTTTTTTTTGTGAAGGAGATGTCACATCACTGCAGTCCTTGTTTTCCTTCCTTCATTATGCATCCAAGCATTAAGCCACATTTCTCTAGTAACTCCTCTCAGTTTAGGGTATCAGCTCTGTGGGGCAGGGACTTTGATCATCTATTTTCTCGTAAGGTGCATTCACGTGTATGGCTAGATAGAAATATCTGCTCCAGGAGAGTGTAACTTTTATATGACATCTCATCTAACAAACTGGTATCGCAGACTAAATATGAAACCTTTCTTTAGAACTGAATTTTGTGATTTTATGAGCAGGCATCTGCTGGACTAACGAGCTCTTCACAGGTAAAATGTTAATTAAATAGCTTGAATCTTTTTTCTGTTTCTACTCTAGCAATGTTACAACTTATTTTACATTAGCAGTCTAGTTTCCAGTGCACTTGAGTAACGAACTGCATAAAGATTACTGGACTATATAGGCAGTATCAAAATGAGTTTATGGACCAGGTGATAGGCTAACTAATTCTTCATACTGTGAGTAACCAGCAGGTTTTTCATTAGATCTGCATATTGGATTGAACACCCTGGATTGACTTTCCTGTCCTTGCTGTTTCAAGCAATGTCCAATCTTGACCTAATTCAATCCTAGTGTCAGGTTCCTTTTGCAAACTGGTAAATGTGCACCCGTATCAAACCTTGGTCACCCACAGAGAGCAACTGAAAATTTAGCTGCCCTGACTATTTAGCTGCCCTGTGCAACTACTTTGTCTTGTTGTTTGGCAGAGACAGGTGGGATCTTACTGTCTGCAAAACTTGTGAGAGCAACAGTTCAGTTACTGGTTTCTGCAACACAAGCTAAAAGGTAAGGTCTTTCTACATCTGGTTCCTTCATGGGGGTAGGATTATGAGGTAGCTGTTGTTTATTGCATTAGAAAGGCTGCTGCTGAGAATACAAAGTAGATTTTTGTACAGAATGTGAATGATTTTGTAATACTGTGTGATCCCAAGCAGCACAGTAATAGGCAGCCGCATCACTCTTCGTTATTTTCTTTACTGTCAGGACAGAGATCGACTCGGAGAGCTGCTTCTCTGCCTCAAACTTTCCCTTCTCAGAATCCTGGTCAAAGACCAGTTTTCCTGATGAAAAATAGAGAATCCGTTCCAGAGCTGCATCAGGTCTCTGTCGATACCAGTGTATATAAGCACTATTAAAGTTTATACCCGTAACAGAACTGCACGAATTGACTGTCATATCTTCTGGCCTAGTGATGGATAGTTGAGATTGTACCAGTACTTGGGCTTCTCTATCTACAGAGAAAACAGACAAATACCATTTAATCTGAAATTGAATGACCATGGAGGATCTCCAGTTATTACTCAGTAATGTGCCTGCATGTAGAAGCCTAGGGTGGAAAAAGCAACTTAAAAGACCAAATTACTGAAGCAACAACAAAAACCTGCAATAGTAATATTCTCACTAGGTTATGATGAACCTGCTGCTGAAAAACAAAGGAATGTGATCTCAGGAACAGGGTGGAGTCACTTGAGTAGAGGAAGTGACTGATAGACAAATCGTGACTGGATATTTCTCATCTGCAGATAAGCTATTACAAGGCAATACGGATTTGCGTTTGCCTTCTATAAAAGTTCATAAGGCTACTACTAACCTTCCCTCATGCTATCCAGCAACTCTTCTGATTGCTGCCTTGTTTAGAACTTTTTCAAAAAGAGTATGAGATTTTTATAACAATGGTTACAGGTACTGAGGTTCTCAGCACTCCCTTCTTTTTTTTAACATAAATATCAGCAAATTTGATCAAGGAATAATGTTCTCAACATGAAAAAGCCAACTAATATAACTCTTCCAAGCAGTGATGAAAATAGATCACTAAGGATCTGATGCAAAGTCCATTGAAGTCAATGGGAACTTCTTCAATTGATTTCAATGAGTTTTGGAATAGGCCCCAAATCCTAGGGAGAATTTCCTCAGGAATTTTTTATCCTGTTTTAACTCAGAGTCCAACCAAGTTTATAGATATGAAAGAATTGTTGTCAAGGAAAACAAATTAATCTCCGAAAACTCATTTTCCTTGCACTAAAATCTGGCTCTTGTGTCATGCAAACTCAGAGTTGCCTCAAGAATTAACTCTGTATTTTCACCTAAATCAATAGATTCCCAATGTTTCACAAGAGGTTTCATATGCTGTTTGTGAATTCTGTTGCTATCTACACCCTGTCTGTGAGATTCACTTTGGGTATCTGTTGGTGTCTAATCCCCGCCACTCCACAAGAGTATGCAACTTTTATTGGGTGACATTCATCTCTGTGCAGAGCCAAACAGAACACTGTTTTAACTCCACTTAAGTCCTATTTTGAGAGTTTAAGTGAGAAAGAAGTAACTGTAATATAAGCCTCATCATTGGCCCTCCAGAAAGGGGTGAATTTAACCCATTAAACTTTATGATAAACTATTCTGAAAACTCCTTAAAATCTGTCAAGTATCAGAGGGGTAGCCGTGTTAGTCTGAATCTGTAAAAAGCAACAGAGGGTCCTGTGGCACCTTTAAGACTAACAGAAGTATTGGAGCATAAGCTTTCGTGGGTGAATGCCCACTTTATCAGACGCATCTGTGACTGTTATGGGGATGTACAAGGGAGAGGAAGGTTTTGAGTAAGTTGACTCACATTAACAGTCTCATTGACTGAAGTGGGTTTATTCAGGATAGACGGTTGTTTTCAAAATTGACTCTTCAGGTAGTCTGATAGTACTCCATCTTCCTCTAGCTCAGTTATATTGAAACAAGAAAATTCAATTATAAGAAATATTTCCATACACATTTATATCCTGTTAAATGGCTTTTGTGATAAAAATCTATAGGGATCTCTGATTTTAATTTTACTGATTAGTTTATATAGAAAAATGCAGTCCTAGGATGGAAATGCTGTAAATATACAATATTCCTGCTCAAACAATCTTGCCTCTGAAGAATCAACATCAGCCCTTTTCTTGGCATCTGGAGAGAGCCCCTTTACAGAAGTTGTAGTTCAGTAGTTCCACTGCAAAAGGGTGAGTGAAAGTCTCCGGGGCGGGGGTGGGGGGGTGTTGGTGTTGTGGATGGTTGGGGGCCTGATGCAAAGCTCACTGAAGTGGCTGGGAGTTCTTCCACTGACTTCACTGGGCACTGGATGAAACTTGAAAAGGCCTATCTTCAGCTCCCATTACAGGCAACAGGAACTCACAAGGCCAGGGCCTTATGGCTTTAAATCCCACCAAAAGTAAAATGAAAATCCCATTGCTAATACTAAAATGTGGGAAGAGATTCTTCTGAGTGTACTTGGGATTTTTTGTTTGTTTTGGTTTTGTTGTTGTTGTTGTTTACAGAAAAACTCATTACAATAATGGTGAAGTAATTGGAATCCAACCCTGCTAGATGTTTAAACAGCAATTTGTTGGTTTCCTGTCTTGATGTTAAAAGGATGTTTGTGGTATGGGGGCGGGGGTGGAGGGGGTTTGCTGTATAAACTTCTTATTCTCGAGACATCATATAGCTTCACAAAATAAGGTGTTAATGGTTCAATATTAATTCAGTTAAATTTTTTGTGTCACTATATCGTTTTCTCCCTTCACCATTTGCTCCATGTTACAGAAAGGAACACATTCTGAAAAAGGTAGACTTGAGAAATTTCAGCTGCTAATGCCCAGGTCTATGTTCCAGATCTTGCTATAGCCCTTTGAAAATTCAGGGGGTTTTTTTGTTTGGTTTTTTAGGTTTTTTTGAGGAACACAATGAGATAACTTTGCATTGAGGACTGGGTCATAACTTTTTAAAATATACATTATAGAATTGCCGGCACAATGATCAAGAGATTAAAAGGAAAACAGTCACCCAACTCAAGTATGAAATCTTGTTATGACTTGATTGAATTCTGTACCTAAGTCTAAGAACTACTAAAAATAAACTGAGCACTTTGCTCAGACAGTTTATCCATGTAAAGAGCTAACTAACCCTGGAAGTGCTGAGATCTCTCACCTCTCATTAGTGCCTACAGATGATGATGATGAGAGCACCCACTGCCTTTTGAAAATAGCTCAGTATCTTGCAGGATAGAGAACCTTTCATCTGGAGATTTCAAAGTGCTTTAATCAATCTTTAATGCAGGAAAATAGAAAGGCCAAACATCTTCCTTATTGATGCAGAGGATGGCATGAACAATACACTTACAAAACTTGCATAGGATTCAAAATTGGGTTGAGTTGCACACACCAGCGAGGAAAGAGAAAATATGGAAAACTTAGAATATCAAGAAAACTTACTGACATTGATCTCAATCAGGCACGGAATCATCTCCCAAAGAAGATGATGGAAGCCCCATTTTGGAGATCTTTAAAACTAGACTTGACAAAACACTATAAAATACTTTGTAGGGAATAGTTCTGCATTGGAAGGAAGATGGACTGGATAGTGTAATAGGCCTTTTCCATTTTGAACCTCTATGATTTTATGAAACTTAACTATATGTTAATGAATTCTTTGGAAATTTATGTGTAAGTACCACACTTCTGTAAATGACCCATCTTCATAATTTGTTGTGGACCAAATGGTTTCCTTAACATACATGCCAAGAACTTGAATGGATATTAATCTATATTGGACATTCTGAACAGTGTCTGTAAGTGACATGCACATGTATGACTCTAAATTATATGTGAGTGAGTACCATATATAATCCATTGACATTAACAGGAGCCCCACATGTCTATCAATAATACAATACCAGTTTCATTTGTTTATTTGTAATGATGATTAAAAGTTCTCAGTCAAGCTGATAGCTCATTTCACCATCAATCAGAGGACATAAGTGTGAACCAAAACCTATCCATTCTCAGGAGAGGCTGGAATTCCTAGAACCTAGGATAAGGTATTCCATTTCCACTCTGCTGTATCGGACATGGCTAGAGGGAGGTACTGCATTACTGTGATCTCCTTAGGGCCATACCTAGCAGGGCACAACTAAATGTGCTAAGGTGTAGTGGGAGCAAAACAAGCCACTAGCTGACCCCAGCATTATGGAGGAACAGAGATGGCAGCCAGTCACCTTTGTCAACAAGCTCAGTCTTGCACCAAGTGCAGTGCAGATGAATTCCCTCAAGATTTCCTTGTGCCCTTCTCACATTTAGAATGAAGAGCTTGTAAGCTATACATTTTGCTGCTGTTGTTGTCTTAACTCCTTGAGCATGGCACACATGCACTCAGAGGAACCAAGGTCATTATTTTACATACAGCCACTGAAACTGAGTAGAAAACGCCTCTATTCTGTGTACATGACAGCTCCAGACATAGACATGTGCTGAAAATTCCCAGTGGAGATGCAAACTGCTGTTTGTTCCCACCTAGAAAATGTCTTCCCCTCACCTTCCCTATTCACTTTAGGCCCCGCCCGCCATCCCCAGTTACTTATTGTCTCCACCCCATTCTCCCTCATTCTCTCACTCCCCAGTGTCTCTGGTCATCCATTGCTTTGTGAAGTCAAATGGGCAGTGACTGTGCAATCACTTGTTCTGCCTTTAGAGATGGAGCCAGCACTGGTAGCCAGTCACTGGATGTCAGCTTTGTGCCACCCACTAGGTAAACTCCCACTTCCCTTGCTCAGGCAAATCCCTATACGACTTAGGCTGGCCGAACGGGAGTTCACACTGGCCGTGGTTTGTAGGACTGAGGCTATGCCTGTTCTGTAGGCTGGTGTGCCTGGGCCGGGCTCCCTGCTCTGCTGCAGCGGTAATATGAGAGTTGAGCCCAACACACAGAGCTGTGGTGATTTTTGTGCAGGGTTGTAGGAAGCTTGTGGCACTCTGTAAAATCCCATGTGGCACAGTAATAGCGGCCATTGTCTGTCTTTTCCAGCTTGTGCACCAACAAGTTAGAGGTGCTTTGTGTCCCATAGGCTGAGAACTTCACTGGAGAAGCCTGCTTTTCACTTTAACTCCGACCCAGAGAGAGTGAGGTACAGCAGCCTCTGTAGGGCCTCTCCAGCTGGGGCTCAGTACCAGTGAATGTAGGTAGAGTCTGATCCATCAAACACCTTGCAAGTGAATTTGGCAGAGCTGCCTTGAAGTGGCTGCTTTGTGACAGAGATCTGCTCCTGCTCCAGGTGAATGGCCCACAGAGCAGCTGGAAGGCAAAAAGAGAGAAAGCAGCCATGAGGAGACAGCACCTAGACACATTTCCCTCTTCAGAGAGCAGTAACATGTACATGGCCTTGCAACCTGTAAGTTCTTGAGGAAGGTACATGGGCAAAGATGGTGTGAACATTACTCAAGGTACAGGGCAGTGGAGAATCAGACCCTTTATCTGTGAGGAACCATCCAGGATTATGGATCCTGATTTCCCCATTTCTATACACCAGTTTGATTTCAGTGCAATGCCATTGGCTTCATTGGGATTGCACCAGCATCAAGTGGTTACATTGGACTCGAGATTCAGCCCCATGTTGTATTTTTTTTGTTAACAATAATTACAGAATAAAGTCACTGTCAAGACTCCTTCCCCACTCTGAACTTTATGGTACAGATTTGGGGGCCTGCATGAAAACTTCTAAGCTTAACTACCAGCATAGATCTGGTCCGCTGCCACCACTCCCAGTGTGCTAATTCCCTTCCCTGGGTAGCCTTGTGAGACTCTTCACCAATTCCCTGATGAATACAGATTCAAACCCCTTGGATCTTAAAACCAGGAGAAATTAACCATCTCCCCTCCTTTCTCCCACCAACTCCTGGTGGATCAAGATCCAACCCCCTTGGATCTAAAAACAAGGAAAAATCAATCAGGTTCTTAAAAAGAAGGCCTTTAATTAAAGAAAAAGGTAACAATCATCTCTGTAAAATCAGGATGGAAAATAACTTTATAGGGTAATCAAACTTAAAGAGCCCAGAGGAACCCCCCTCTAGCCTCAGGTTCAAAGTTACAGCAAACAGAGGTAAACACCTTAGTAAAAGGTACATTTACAAGTTGAGAAAACAAAGATAAAACTAACACGCCTTGCCTGGCTGTTTACTTACAAGTTTGAAATATGAGAGACTTTTTCAGAAAGATTTGGAGAGCATGGATTGATGTCTGGTCCCTCTCAGTCCCAAGAGCGAACTCCCCCCAAAACAAAAAGCACAAACAAAAACCTTCCCCACACCAAGATTTGAAAGTATCTTGTCCCCTTATTGGTCCTTTGGGTCAGGTGTCAGCCAGGTTACCTAAGCTTCTTAACCCTTTACAGGTAAAAGGATTTTGGTGTCTCTGGCCAGGAGGGATTTTATAGTACTGTACACAGGAGGGCTGTTACCCTTCCCTTTATAGTTATGACAGTCACTAACTACAGTTAAAGTGTCCAGTAAACTTACCAGGGAAGAAGAGAGCAAAGAGGGCTTCCAGACATCCCACCATATCTTCTTAACTTGCTGCACCTTTTCAGGAAGGAAAGTTATTGAAGTTAATGGTGCTCAATTTTGTCAAAAATAAATAAATAAATAAATAAAATAATATTGTTACCCAGTCCTGACTGAAGAAAGCAAGAAATGAGGATATTGCTGCTGTTCTTACTGTACTGGCTGATTTTCTGTTGGGTTGGGGTGGGGAGGAAGAGGGAGTGTGTGTGTGTGTGTGTGAGAGAGAGAGAGAGAGAGAGAGCGCCACAAACCACTTTAGGTTCTTAGGTCCACATCCTAATTCAGTGATTAGGATGATTTCAATGGAAGTTAGGAGACTAAATACCTCTGAGAATTTCGGCCTTAGTGCATCCTCCTTCCATAGAAAGAATGATCCATGTAGCGAATTGTAGTGCACTCTCCTACCATTAATGCCCCATGTTAAGGCACTAAACTAGGACTCCGGAGTTCTGAACTCAATTCACAGCAATGCCACAAATGCCATGCATGACCATCGGCAAGTTACCAAGAGCCTGATTTTCAGAGGTGCAGAGTACCCACTGCTTCTGGCGAGTTCTGCTGGATGGAGAAGTGCTCAGATCTTCTTGATAATCTGGCCCATAGTTCTAATTTTACAGCTGGAGGATGGGAGATTATCGTTTCTTTTTATGTCTTGTCTATTTAGACTGTAACCTCTTTGAGGCGGGGACCATCTCTCACTGTAGTCTAGAGTATCTAGCACAGTGGGACTCCTCTTTTTCAATTGGGGCCTGTAGGCCCTAAATCATGAACATAATCATGTTACTATTATAGTGGAAACCAAAAACCCTAATCCCCCCTTGCAGTTCCTAGAATTAAACCCAGGAATCCTGAGTTTCAGTATTTCTTTTCTTTCACCAAATACCTGTGAAACCCATTGGCAAAATGTGTGTATCATCCCCCTTTAGTGCCTGATCCACATGGAGGATAACAGCCTAGTAGTGATACCAGTTACTCTGTTAGTTGAAGAGACAGAGGTCTATGAATGGAACCTTTGTTTTGTTTTTTAAATTAGGACATTGTATAAAAAAAGACTACTTTAATAGAATATTAACAAAATCAAGCACTCAGAAGTTAGCAAATGCCAGACTTAATGTTGCCCAGGTAACCTTAATTTGGCCCCCTTATGTATATGTGTTATGATACAGTCTTTAGTTACATGATCACAAACTTTTTCTCCCGCAGGACTCCTGTTTCATTTTGTGCACAGGGTGGTTGGTGTTTTGGGGTTGAATCACGGGTGTGTAATGAAGGAGGCTGTTGTATGTAGGACCCTGGACTCATTTGCTTTAGAATTTGGAAGGTTTCTAGTGGATGAGGGAGGGGTTTCAGGAAAGGAAAGGCTGGTCTCATGGTAAAGGCAGTTGGTTGCCAACAGGGATAACTAGATTCTATCCCTGCCTGTGAATCAGAGTTCCTGTGTGATGCTGGGCAAGTCACTTAAATCAAAATATTCACAGCTGGCCACACATTATGTGCGCCTCCTTTTCTGGGTGTCCTCCTGGGTCCTGATTTGCAGAAGCTCTGAGTGCTCATGACTGCAACTGAAGTTTGTTGGAGCAGTGCTTTGAACATATAAAGTGCTATAAAAATGTGAAGTACAGTGGAAAATCAGGCAGTAGATGTCTCAGGTTGAGCACCAAAAATTAGTGGACACTTTTGACAATTTTGGCCATAATTCTTCTGTGCCTCAGTTCCCCCACTGTAAAATGGGGTTAATAACAACATTATTGCAGCCCTCTACTGAGATATAGCACATGCTCGTGTACATTAATAACTGACCGTATCCTGTCTTTCATAAAAGGCCATTTGTACACTTAAATACTGGTATGTAATTTTGCTTCAAATTTGTAGGTAAAATGTTGCCACAAGGTTTCATTTTAAAGATGTAATATAAGCACATACCTATGAGATATTAAATATCATATGTGATGGAGTGTATACCACACACTGGCAAAAAAAGAGTTAACCTGAGCCATGCCAGCCAGCAATTAGTGCATGCAGTTGAATCTGGAGGGTGGGCCAGGCCTAATTTAGAATTATGCTCATCTGGGTAGGACTGGGTCGGTGAATTAAGCATGAATGCTAGCTGGGAGGAACAGGCTGTTTGTAGCTGCTTGCTACAGGGTTCTTGTACAGAATTGAAACCCAGAGTAGAAGGTAGGCCTGCTTGCCCATGTTCCCCTACTGGCTGCCAAAGAAGGTGGCATAAAAGCCCCCGAGAGAAGGGGTATAAGGGTTACTGAGCTCCAAGTTGGGCTGAAGATCTGTCATAAGGTCATTGGACTGTTGTTTTGTGTGACTCTCTGTAACCCTGGAAGGGGTGGGAGTGAATGTGACCTGGTGAAGGGCTGAGGCACAAGTAGACCACAGGAGGGCTGGAGTGGCTATTGGTAGGGGGGACAAGAGGAGAAGACTTTGCCAGCCACATGGGGGCATTTTGATGGTGAGTTACCCTTTGACAGCATATTTAATTGTTATTAATGTTAAGACGTATGTATACATTGCACTTTGGAGAATGTGTAAATTATTGTAATACAGTGGTCCGCGATCATCTGAAGAATCACTGTACTCTTCCCCCCCCCCCCAGCCTTTGTAGCTGAAAAACCAATATGAACTTCTTATCCTACCCCACAAGGAGGTGTTGGGAAGGAGATTCTGGAGACTGCATATAGAATTGATCAGGATTGGTAGTGGAGAGGATTGTGCGATTAGGTTTGGAGCTGGTAAGGGAACCTATTACTCGTGGGTAGGGTGGGTAATATATAATAAATTACTTTAATCTCTCAGCATTCTCTTAACCAACTCAAACCCATCCTCAAATCCTTACAGCCTCTCTTATAAAACTCCAAATGCACAATAGCTTTCCTCCAAGAATCTCATTTATCTACTAATGAGTTACAAAAAAATTGTGCAGGGACTGGGTAGCAGTTTCTGTATTTAAACAGCCTGTTTTGGAAATTGTCATCTCTGGATCTACTTGACCTTTAATTCTGCTTGATTGCACTTGCACAAATTGACTAGTGCTACTGGGCCACCAGACTGTGGTATGAGAGTCAGGATTTTCCTTCTCTGAATTCCTCCAAATAGATACTGTGATAACCTGATTAGTGTATATATGCAAAGAACAAGGATGATACCACAAATGCTCAGCTGTGTGGCATAAACCCTGTCCTGCTAGCAGCTAAAGAAAACTCTTCCTCAGCCCAAGTGGAGGGGACTATGCTTTTTGGAGTGGGGGCTGTGCTTTTTGAGAGTAGAAGGATCTGAAATGTATCCCTGCTGCTGCCAGGGAGTTCCAAGGCCATGGTGAGTAGGCTAGAGACAATTTCAGTGGTCATGGATTTCTTACTGTTGTCAGATGCTACCGGTGTGGTGCTCTGCTTTCTCCTATGTTGATATCACTCGGCTGCGTGCATGTATTCCCTCTGTGTGCTGTCCCAGCTCTGCAGATAGCTGACACAGCAAACCCGACGAGAACCCCCAATGACCACAGACTCTAGTAAGGTACGAAGGCACCTCGGCCAGGTTTATTGCGACCTTGGACACAATTGCAGTTCCCCGTAGATTACTTAGTCTACCGGGCATACTACGAGAAAGTGCCTCTTGGCAATGGACCCGGTTCAGTGAGTGGCGGGACTTTCCACTGCCCCCTCGGCCAGACAAAGACACCACCCCATGGATACATTCTTATACACAGGTACAAACAAGTTACACATCACACCTGACGTATTGAGGTGCAATCCCTCTATGCAGCAAGGTACAACCCCTCTACGTAGTAAGGTGCTGCCTCTCACCTTGTACATGTTGGTTCGATCAAAACAACTCTATCCATCATTTTACCCTTTTGCCCCTGTCATTGGGATGGGTTGGCGTGTTCCATGTTATCTGTGGAATGTTCCAGTATAGTGTATGTTCTGATATCTGGTGTCCAGTACCTTTTAGGTCTGTCTCTTTTTGCAGCATCAGCCCTTTCCTTGCCAGCTTCTGTGAGCAGGGCCTGCCTCTGGCTCACAGCTTAACTTTGCTTTATGTTAGCAAAGTCATGACCATTACTTTAGTTCAGGCCTTAGGCCTTACAGCGGGCCTCTGATACCAAGGTTTATATCTCAGGGCCTCCTCTTACCAGGGCCAGCTCCAGGCACCAGCCCACCAAGCATGTGCTTGGGGCGGCGCCTGGAGGGGGGTGGCACGGTGGGGCGCTCCGGCCCGAGATTGGGGCCGCGACTGGGCTCGCCACCCTCCCTGCGGCGCTCCGGCCGCTGGGGAGAGCGGAGCTACAGCGGGCTCGCCACCCTCCCCCAGGCGCTCTGGCCGGTCGGGGAGAGCGGGGCCCCGGCTGGGCTCGCCGCCCTCCCCGCGGCATACCGGCCGGTCGGGGAGAGCAGAGAGCCACGGTGGGCTCGCCACCCTCCCCCCAGCTCTCTGGCCACCGGGGGCTCTCCGCCCTCCCCCCGGCGCTCTGGCCGGTCGGGGAGAGCGGGGCCTCGGCTGGGCTCGCCGCCCTCCCCCCGGCGCACCGGCCGGTCAGGGAGAGCAGAGAGCCACGGCGGGCTCACCACCTTCCCCCCAGCTCTCTGGCCGCCGGGGGCTCTCCGCCCTCCTCCCAGTGCTCTGGCCGCCGGGGGCTCGCTGCCATGCCCCCGGCGCTTTGGCTGCCGGGGAGAGCGGAGAGACCTGGCACTCTGGCCGCTGGGGAGAGCGGAGAGCCCCGGCCGGGCTCTCCACCCTCCCCTGCTGTGTTGGGGGGTGGCGGGTGGCTTTTCTGCCTAGGGCGGCAAAAAAGCCAGAGCCGGCCCTGCCTCTTACTACACTTATTTTTCGTTAAATGAAGGAATGGAACTTCCACTCGGCTCTGCCCAGGACACTTTCCAAATGTCAATTAGCCTCATCCGTCTACACTCGATTTTTTCCCTAAAATTTCTCTCAGTTGCTACCCCTGGGTCAGGAAGCAAGTATGGGGATGCTGCTGGGAGATGCACCTGAAACCAGCATCTCTGCGAGATCATCTCCAAGAGGCTGGCAGAGGAGGGAATCCAGCAGATGGTTCTCCAGTGTTGGGAGTGAATCAAAACCCTTCAGGGTGCCTATCACAAGGCAAAGGATGCTGAGCCAAAGTCCAGCAGTGGCCCATCTACCTGCCCTTACTGCCAGGAGATTAACTGGGTGTTCCCCACCACCCTGAGTATGGCTCTCCCTTCTTGCATGACAGGCTTTTTGAGCTGGGACAGTTTGAGTTCTAGATGGTGCAGAGGGTATGACAGTAGCATCAGAGGGTTCTCCAGTGGCAGACGAGTAGGAAAAGAGCCCAGACCTGGATTAGACCTTGGAACAGACTCTGTGGCCGGCTGGGCTGGGCTGGGCTGGGGAATATCCTAGGTCCACGTTCTGAGGATCTGTTTGGGCCCAGGAATGCGCTGGAGAGGAAACACCAATGGAACCAGAGCTGCAGCTGGGAAATGGCCACTGCTGCCACCTTTGTTGTTACTATGAGAGAAAATTGCAGCGTAAGTGGGAGAGATTTCTGGTTTACAACCAATAAAACTATTGTTATGGAGGATATTTATTTGCTATAGGGTGGCCTTAGCTTCAGTTGCGGGTGGAAGCCATGCCAGTTCCCTGGTCCCGCTTCTTCCAGCCTCTCCATCCTCCCCACCATGTGTGATCCAAGCGGGTGGTGGGAGGAATTTAAATGTGCAATTACTGATTTGTTCTAGCTACTGTTGCATTGATGGTGGAAGGGAATCTGATCTGGGACTACAGGCTTAGCAAGCTTAAGTACATATTTCCACATATTTTTCTTTCTGTAGCTGTCACACTGTAGTACAGTTATTCCAGTACTAGTATTACAGCGCTATTGCAGGAACACATCTCCGGATGACAATGGCATCTTTGTGTTGTGCATGTGTGGGACAATGTCTGTGGGGTTTGAGAGGGGGTGGGGGCAGTTCCATTGTCAGCAAGTTTCTGCACCTTAGTTCTCTGAAATTTTCACCACTGCTGGTTAGTGATTTTTCTCCTCTATAAAAAGCTTTTAAGCATCAAGACAGTCAGGGATCTTCCTGGGCAGGGAAAACTTCCAGCAATCACCCCTGGGGATGCTGGAACAATTTGTATATAACAAGGAGTCAGGTGGCACCTTAAAGACGAACAGATTTATTTGGGCATAAGCTTTTGTCAGTAAAAAACATGAAGGCAAAAAGTCCATTGCAATCGACATACTACACTGAGTATGGTGAGAGATTATGCCACACACTCTCAAAGAAACTGAGGAACCACCTGATCAGCATCCTGTACAGCAAACAGGAGAAGATCAAAAATGAGCTCTCAGAACTGGAGACTCTCATACAAAGCCAACCTTCCACACAAACTTTCATGTGGCTGGACTTTACAAAAACAAGACAAGCCATTTACAACGCACACTTTACTTCTCTACAGAGGAAAAAGGACAGTAAACTTTCTGAACACCTACATGCTGGGGGGGCGACAATAGTGGTATCCCTAACTCACCCAATAATATTGTTAATCTATCCAAACATACACTTAGCCCGGCAGAAGAGTCTGTCCTATCTCGGGGACTCTTTCTGCCCCACCACCTCCATGCACATGATACAGTTCTGCAGTGGTATGGAAGCCTACTTTCACTGTCTCCGACTCAAGGAATATTTTTAACACACCACTGAACAGAGCACTAACCTACAGGTATCCTCCTACCAACACTACAAGAAGAATTCTGCATGGATTCCTCATTAAAGTCGAAATGACAGACTGGACTTCTACATAGAGTGCTTCCACAGCGTGCACAGGCTGAAATTGTGAACAAACAGCATCACGTGCCCCATAAGCTCAGCCTGACGGAACACAATGCCATCCACACCCTCAGAAACACCTCTGACATTATAATCAAAGGGGCTGACAAAGGAGGTGCTGTAGTCATCATTAACAGGTCAGATTATTAACAGGAAGCTGCCAGGCAGCTCTGCAACACTACATTCTACCAGCCATTATCCTCCAATCCCACTGAGGAGTACCAAAATAAACTATACCATCTGCTCAAGAGACTACCTGCTACAGCACGAGAATAAATCTACAAAGACACACCCCTAGAGCCCTGAGCAGAGATATTCTATCTGCTACCCAAGATCCATAAACCTGGAAACCCTGGATGCCCCATCATCTCGGGCATTGGCACTTACAGCAGGATTATCTGGCTATTTGGACTGTCTCCTCAGACCCTAGGCTACCAGCACTCCTAGTATCTTTGAGACACCACCGACTTCCTAAGGAAACTACAATGCATTGGTGATCTTCCTGAAAACACCATCCTGGCCACCATGGATGTAGAAGCTCTTTACACCAGTATTCCACATGAGGATGGACTACAAGCTGTCAGGAACAGTATCCCTGATGACGCCACGGCACACCTGGTGGCTGAGCTTTGTGACTTTGTCCTCACCCACAACCATTTCAAATTTGGGGACAACTTATATCTTCAAGTCAGCAGCACTACTATGGGTACCCACTTGGCCCCACAGTATGCCAACATTTTCATGGCTGACTTAGAACAACGCTTCCTCAGCTCTTGTCCCCTAGTGCCCCTCCTCTATTTATGCTACATTGATGACATCTTCATCATATGGACCCATGGGAAGGAGGCCCTTGAAGAATTCCACCTGGATTTCAACAATTTCCACCCCCACCATCAACTTCAGCCTGGACCAGTCCACACAAGAAATCCTCTTTCTGAATACTACAGTGCAAATAAATGATGGTCACATAAACACCACCCTATAACGGAAACCTAAGGACCGCTATACTTACCTACATGCCTTCAGCGTCCCTCCAGGACACATCACATGATCCATTGTCTACACCCAAGCCCTAAGATAAAACCGCATTTGCTCCAATCCCTCAGATAGAGACAAACACCTACAAGATCTCTATCAAGCATTCTTAAAACTACAGTACCCACCTGGGGAAGTGAGGAAACAGATTGACAGAGCGATACGTGTACCCAGAAGTCACCAACTACAGGACAGGCCCAACAAGGAAAATAACAGAACATCACTGGCCATCACATACAGCCCCCAGCTAGAACCTCTCCAGCGCATCATCAACGATCTAGAACCTATCCTGGAAAATTATTTCCCCCACACACACTCTCACAGGCCTTGGGAGACAGGCCAATCCGCGCTTATAGACTGCTCCCCAACCTGAAGCAAATACTCACCAGCAACTACACACCACACCACAGAAACACTAACCCAGGAACCAGTCCCTGTAACAAACCCCATTGCCTTCTCTGTCCTTGTATCTACTCTAGCAACACCATCATAGGACCCAGCCACACCATCAGAGGCTCATTCACCTGCACATCTACTAATGTGATATATGCCATCATGTAATACCCCCCTGCCATGTACATTGGCCAAGCTGGACAGTCTCTACGTAAAAGGTAAATGGACACAAATTAGACATCAGGAATTGTAACATATAAAAGCCAGTCAATCTCCTTGGACATTCAATAACAGATTTAAAAGTAGCTGTTCTTCAACAAAAAAACTTCAAAAACAGACTTCAAAGAGAAACTGCAGAACTACAATTCATTTGCAAACTTAACACCATCAATTTGGCCTTGAATAGGACTGGGAGTGGCTGGCTCACTAAAAAAGCAATTTTCCCTCTCTTGGTATTGACACCTCCTCATCAATTATTCGGAGTGGACAACATCCACCCTGACTGAATTGGCCTTCTACGTTGGGTCTGCAATTGTACAGTAACAACCCTTCTCTTCATGTGCCAATATCTATATTTATGCCTGTATCTGTAATTTTCACTCCATGCATCTCAAGAAGTGGTTTTAATCTCAAAAGGTTAGGCCCAAATAAATCTGTTAGTCTTTAAGGTGCCACTGGTCTCCTTGTTGTTTTTGTGGATACAGACTAACACGGCTTCCCCCTGATAATTTGTATACAGTGGGCGTGCTGAGAGTCATTAAACCAAATTCTAAAGCCTGTATATAATGGAAACCACTTCAAGCCAGGGGTTGCAGCAGCATCCCTAGTTCCAGCACCTATGACCACTCCGCTAGCTTACTAGCCCTCTCCAGTCATTGATTTGCTGTTCAGTCAGCAGGGGGGCAAAATGTCGTCTCGATAAATGGCCTTCTATCACAGGCCTGGAAAACTTGCTTTTTCTTCCAATCAGGGATCTTACGTAGATTAACATCCTCCAAAGGTTGTCCCTGCCTGTAATAGTGTTAAAACCAATATTGCTAACATCCCCCTGGTCTGAGTGTCCTGACCCCTGTATCAGGCCCCAAAAATGGTAGAAAGCATATAGAACATTCTAGGAGGGACTTCATAGGAATGGCGTTCTGAAGATGATTAACCAGAAATGAAGGAGGAACTGGATATCTGACTTGTAATAAAAGTATCTGCAGGATGTGGTCAATGACGTGCTATGCTGTACCTATAAAAGTCAGCTTTTATTTACACCCTTTTAAATCTATACCTGCCATACTTAAAAACCTCAGTTGTATGTGATGGTCTTGTATCTAGCTCAGAGAAAATGAGTATCTACTCGTGCTTTCAGCTGATTAAAATGAAGAAGGCAACTATGTGTGTGTTGGGTTTTCTTTCTACACTTTTGAAAATCTGTGGCTCAGAATACAGAGTGAGGTTTTTGTACAGCCTGTCTATGGCTTTCTAACACTGTGCGATCCCAGTAGGCACAGTAATAGATAGCCATGTCATTGTAGGTTAGTTTGTCTACTCTTAGGGTACAGGTGGATTTTTCAGTTGTCTTCTCAACGATGAACTTTTTCCTGTCAATACTTGATTGATCGCTTTGTGTCTTAAAGTAGAGTATCCACTCTGGAGCTTCACCAGGTCTGTGTCGATACCAGTGTATAACAGCACTCCAGAAGTTCTGAATGCCCAAAGCTTCACAGTCTATACGTGCAGTTTTATCGTTTGCCCTGGTAATGGACAACTGAGTTTGTCTCAGATGTATTTGTGCACATCCGTCTAGAAAGAGAGCAAGAAAAGAAAACCAGAAATTAGCATGAATCTGGAGCATGGTGAGTTGTGACTCAGTAATGTACAACTGTGTAGAAAAAGGGTAAAAAAGAAACTTACAAGACAAAACCAAAGCCAGAATAACAACCTGAAGTAGGAACATTTTACAGGTTTTGCTTGGTCCTGCATCTATCAGAAATATGACTGTTGTGCTGGGGTGGACAGAGAGATACATTTGGGGACAGGAAGAGACTCATTTAGTTAACACGGGATGAGGTTTTGCTGGCTGCATATGCTAATTTTAAGATAAGATAGAGTTGTGGCTGAAACTCATCCAAAGTTACTTTTATCAAAGAGCATTATCTGGCATGAAGCAAATTCTTCTGCTATCTTTAGACCAGTGCAGATTATATCATGGAAGTCTGCATAATAATTAGAAGACCAATCTTTCATTTATATTACAGTGGTTTCCATATGCCTCTGTATGGCTGGTGTCCCCATTGTGTGAGGTACTATACATAGCAATATATGGAGTGACTGTCCCAAAGGTCTTCAGTCTAAAAGGGTATTTGCCCCAGCAGAGAATTTTTGGTACTTAATGTTTAAATATACCATATCCGCCGCCCGCCCCAACCAGAGTCATTATTTGCCAGCAGATTTCTTGTAGGAGTCGCAGCAGAAGTGGTTCTTGAGAGGGATTTGAATGAGAAGAGGGTAGGGGCTTAGCAATTTCTGGTGGGGGTGGGAGGAGGAGGGCATTCCACACAAGTGGAGGAAGAAAGCACCAAGATGTTTGTGGGCATGGATGCAAACTTTGTTGTTTGTTTATACAGTGCCTTGTGCAGTGTGGACCAGATCTGTGATTGGAGTTCCTAGTTATGACTGTAACTAATACAAAGATGAAGAGACAGGGAGAGTCATGTTGATGGCACAGTGAAGACTTATTTTCTTGGGGTTATTTTCTTTACCTGTTGAACATGGGAGGTGCTGCCCTGAGGGGTGCTGTTGCCAGTATAGCACTCAGAACCCTTCAGAAGAAATTAAGCACTTCCCAGAATCCTGTTCTCGCTGAGTTTCCCAGATGTGAAGTAGTGTAATATCGCTTCCTATTTCAGTGTGATACTAACACTCTTTTTATAAATAGAGTGATGTACAGTGGCTATTATATCTGTGTGCTAATGCCCTCTACTGATATAGGATGGATCTGCATTTGTATATTTGCATTCAATTTTGTCCTAGTTCTGAAAAAGGACCAATTCTACACTGACGTTTTTGTCAGATTAATTTACGAGTAACCTCATGTTTTCTTAAACACTTCTTTCTTTCCTTGTGATGAGAGCTAATCCAATCAATTATGTCCTTTCTATATTGTAGCTCCATTAGTTTTCTTATGTCTTTCTAGCATCATTCAATAAGCAATACTTCCACTTCTGCCCTTCTTTCAAATATCATCTGCAATCAGACGCTTTCCCCTTGGGTTCTGAAGAACCTGACTCCATTTATCCTCCTTGCTGTAGTAACTCACCTTAGACTATCAAATCATTGGGGCAGGAACTCTTATTCTGTGACGTTCCCTGAACATTCATACCAAGATTGAAATTATACAGCATAATATCAAGCAGAGTGTAACCTGCTGTCACACCATGTGTTTTCTGCTGAAATGGCTTCAGAGACTAAAGATAGGTTGTTCCTTCAGAACAAAACTTTGTGGTTTTTATAAAGTGAACAATAAACTCTTTGTGGTTCAGGGGAGTTTTAAGGAGGTACATTATTGCACCTGCACACTGGGTCCAATGCTCCTGATTTACTTTCACTTGCTTCCTGTTTGAGCAGATGAATGATGTTTGGATTGGGAGATTGTCGTGTCAGGCAGTTATGGATGTGAGATCATGGCCCCATTTCCTTCTCTAGAGCCAGAGAAGTGGCTCTCCAAGTGTTTTTCTCTCCAAGTGTTATGTTCTTCTAGACTGATGACAAATCTCCACCCAGTCAGCCCATGATAACCCACACAGACAACTACTGACTGTTGGCTTCACCTAATATTCAGCGGGCAGATTTTTTTTTTTTTTTTAAAGGGCAAGGGGCAGCTAATCACACAACTCCCATTGACTTGTAACGAGATTGGGTGCCTAACTCCCCTTTGTGCCCTAGGTGACCTCCTGTTCTAGACCTTACCCGGTCTTAGTAATTTATTTGGAAAATACACACTAAATCAGCAGTTGCTGTTCATATTTAATTGCAGAAGCCAATAAAGAGTTTCTGCAGCTGGCTCCAGGCTGAGAGGAATTTTTAGAGAGGTGACAGTGGCCTCATGCACTCAAGAGGCTGTGGCTCAGAATGCAGAGTGGCTTTTTGTACAGGCTGTCTACAGTTTTCCAACACTATGCGATCCCAATAGGCACAATAGTAAGAATCAACGTCACTGGACGTTATTTTGTTTGGCCAGTCTACCTATACCTTGACCATAATTGTCTTTTCAGCATTAAACTTTCCTCTATACAAGTCTCAGTCCAAGACAGATTGTGTTGAGATTAACAGAATGCACTCTGGAGCTGCACCAGGTCTCTGTCTATACCAGTGTATAGGAGCCTTGCCAAAATCCTCTGATAGAGAAACATGACAGTCAATTCGCATGGTTTTAATTCTTTCCCTGGTGATGGAGAGTTGAGGCTGGGTCAGACGCACTTGTGAGGAGCCATCTGTGGAGAAACAATGAAAAAATGTCAACATAAAACTGAAATGATGTGAAGGCTCTCCACCTGCTGCTGTCGTGTGCCAATGTATGCGGAGAGCAGTGTGAATGGAGTGACCAGATTTCCTGATTTTTATAGGGACAGTCCTGATATTCAGGGTTTTGTCTTGTATAGTGCCTATTACCCCCTCCCCAAACCTGTTCCAATTTTTCATACTTGCTGTCTTGTCATCCTAAGTGCAAGGAACACACTTACAGGAGCAAAGCATAGCCAGAACAAAAGTCTCTAACAGCAACATTCTTGCTGCTCTTGTTAGACTCCAGCCAAGGAATGTAAATGATGGTTTGAATGGAGAGAGACGTGTAGATGGGGAGAGGAAGTGACTCATTTAGGTAACCTCCAGTTAAGGGGTACTGGCTGTAAAAGACTTACGGCCAAGTGAGATAGTTACTGCTGCTCAGTATGACAACTTTGACCTTGGGTGACTGTCAACCCTAGCACTGGAGTCCAATAGATTTCTTGGGTGTGTTTCAGGATCAGTGTTGATGATTATTACTGTTGTTTATTACTTATATTACAGTAGCAACCTGAGATACTGTGCTGGATCTGGGCCTCAGGGTGAAAACAAAGGCAAAGTCCTGCCTCACGCTGCTGACAGCCTACAAAAAGGGAGCGACCTCTCAAGCCTGTGGGAAAGGGAAACATCAAAACCCCTTCATTTTTATTATTTCTATATATTATTAATACCATGTCATTGTTTATGCACTTGCCCAGGGAAGCTGCTGAGCCTTTCCTGATGGAGAGACTGAGTCAGTGACCTCAGATAGCATGCAAACCAGTGGAAGTTGATGGTGTTCACAACATTTCTGGAGACACTGAACATCTGACAGAATTGAGGGGTAGTGCATTTCTTAGTCTTAAATTCTTCAGTTTGTCTCCTACTTAATTGTGATTACTTGGCCATTGTACATCTCGCTACTCGTAACAGTGCTAACACATCTGTATGCTAATGTCCTCTACTGAAATAGGATGGCCCTTTTCATGGACATTTAGTTTCATCCCAGCTCTGAAAAAGGGCGAATTTACAAGCAACTTCTTTCTCTCTTTTTTTTTAATATTAGTTTTTATTGTCTTGCAGTGAGGACTAATCCCCAGCAGAGAACTCTACTTGAACTAGAGAGGAACTCAGTTCAGCTCTCATTTAGTGATCAAAGGGCCACCAAGAAAGTGATGTTCTGTATATTTCAAGAGCCATTTTTGTGAACAGACAATTCTTTCTCTATTAAACATGGAATAAAACAGTATGATCCCCCACAAAGGAATTTGTTTAGCTGTATAGGGCCTTTGGGAGGTCCTAAGGCCCAACTGCCCAGGGAGGTTGTGGAATCTCCATCTCTGGAGATATTTAAGAGTAGGTTAGATAAATGTCTATCAGGGATGGTCTAGACAGTATTTGGTCCTGCCATGTGGGCAGGGGACTGGACTCGATGACCTCTCGAGGTCCCTTCTAGTCCTAGAATCTATGAAATCTGTCACATAGTTGAGCAAATCTGAAACTATCCACTAGAGGATAGTGTGCGTGGTCGCGTGTGCAACACACACACCTCCACAACTCCAGTTCATTAAAGCATATGACAATTGCTTTTAATGTTCTGCACTATAGCATTTATATCATTATACCCTGATCCAGTGTTTTCACCATCTTCCCGTCCTTCAAATTTCTGTCAAAATGCACTCTTCTCTTGGGCCTTCAAAACCTCTTGGTGCTTTTTTTTTTTTTTTAAAGGGGAATGTCATATCTGTTCAGTCATGTTTTCCTTCCTTCATTATCCATCCAAGGATTAATCCACATTTCTCTAGTACCCTAAACTGAGAGGAGTTATCAGCTCTGTGGGGCAGGGACTTTGATCATCTATTTGCTCGTGAGCTGCATTCGCATGTAGATAGATAGATAGAAATATCTGCCCCAGGAGAGTGTAACTTTTATATTACATCTCATCTAGCAAAGTGGTATTGCAGCGTAATATGAAACGGTTCTTTAGAACTGAATTTTGTGGTTTTATGAACAGCATCTGCTGGACTAACAAGCTCTTCACAGGTAAAATGCTAATTAGAAACAGGAAAAAGGTTCAAGCTATTTACTCTAGCAGTGTTACAACATACTTTACCTTAGCAGTTTAGTTTCCAGTGTACTTGAGTACCTAAAGTGCATAAAGATTACGGGAATATATAGGCAGTATTAAAGTGAGTTTATGGACCAGGAGTATCTATACTGTCAGTAACCAGAAGACTTTTCATTAGATCTGCATATTGAATTGAATACCCTGGACTGATTTTTCCTGTCCTTCCTGTTTCAAGGAATGTCCAATCTTGACCTAATTCAAGGTCATGTCAGCTCCCTTATGTATCAAACTTTAGTCACCCCTAGAGACCAACTGAAAATTTTGCTGCCCTGTGCAACTACTTGGTCTTGTTGTTTGGCAGAGACAGGTGGGATCTTACTGTTTACAAAAGATGTGCGAGCAACAGTTCTGTTGCAGAAACCAGTAAGGTGTTTTTGCATCTGGTTTCATCATGAGAAGCAGGATTGAGGTATCTGTGGTTTCTTGCATTAGAAAGGCTGTTGCTGAGAATACAAAGTAGGTTTTTGTACAGAATGTGAATGATTTTGTAATACTGTGTGATCCCAAGCAGCACAGTAATAGGCAGCCACATCACTCTTGCTTATTTTCTTTACCGTCAGGACACAGATCAACTCGGAGAGCTGCTTCTCTGCCTCAAACTTTGCCTTCTCAGAATCCTGGTCAAAGTCGGGTTTTCCTGATTGAAAAATAGAGAATCCGTTCCAGAGCTGCATCAGGTCTCTGTCGATACCAGTGTATATAAGCCAGGGCCGGCTCCAGGGTTTTTGCCGCCCCAAGCCGAAGGAAAAAAAAAAAAAAAGCCGCGATCAGCTCTACCGCTGCCGCTTCAGTCTTCAGTGGCAATTTGGCGTCTGGTCCTTCGCTCGAGAGGGAGTGAGGGACCCGCCGCCGAATTGCCACCAAAGACCCGGACGTGCCGCCCCCTCTCCATTGGTCGCCCCAAGCACCTGCTTGCTGGGCTGGTGCCTGGAGCCGGCCCTGATATAAGCACTACTAAGGGTTAAGCCAGAAACATGACATTTGTGCAATTTTATTTTCTGCCTTGGTGATGGATAGTTGAGATTGTACCAGTACTTGGGCCTCTTCATCTGCAGAGAAAAGAGACAAATACCATTTAATCTGAAATTGAATGAACATGGAGAATCTCCAATCATTGCTCAGTAACATGCCTACCTGGAAAAGCCTAGAATGTAAAAAGCAACTTACAAGATGAAACTACTGATGCAACAAGAAAAACTGGCAATAGTAACATTCTCACTAAGTTATGCTCAGCCTGCTACTGAGAAACAAAGGAATATAAATTCTGATCTCAGAAAAAGAGTGGGGTCACTGGAGTAGAGGAAGTGATTGATGAGCGATTTGCATTTACCTTATATATAAGTTCATAAGGCTACACTTTGAGATATGAACATCTTCTAACCTTCCCTCATGCTATCCAGCAACTGTTCTCACTGCTGCCTTGTTTAGAACTTTTTCAAAAGAGTATCAGATTATTATAACAATAGTTACAGGTACTGAGGTTCTCTGCACTCTCCCCCGCCCCCGTTTTTTTCCCAACATAAACATTATCAGATTTGATCACAGAATAATGCTCTCAGCATGAAAAAGGCAACTAATATAACTTTTTCAAGCAGTGATGAAAATAGATCACTAAGGGTCTGATGCCAAGTCTATTGAAGTCAATGCAAAGTTTTTCAATTGATTTCAATGAGCTTTGGAATAAGCCCCAATTCCTTGGGAGAATTTACTCAGGAATTTTTCATCATGTCTTAACTCAGGGTCCCCTCAAGTTTATAGATATGATAGAATTGTCAAGGGAAAACAAATCAGTAATCTCTTAAATAAACACATTGTCCTTCCACTTAAATTTGACTCTTGAGTCCTTCAAACTCAGAGTTGCCTCCAGGATTATCTCTTTATTTTCACCCAAATCAATAGATTCCCATTGTTTCATAAGGGGTTTTATATGCTGTTTGTGAATTCTGTTGCTATCTACACCTTGTCTGTGAGTTTCCCTTTCGGTATCTGTTGGTCTGTATTCCCCACGCTCCACAAGAGTATGTAACTTTTATTGGGTGACCTTCATCTCTGTGCAGAACCAGAACAGGGTCCTTACACTGTTTTAACCCCACTTAAGCCCTATTTTGAGGGTTTAAGTGAGAAAGAAGTAAGTGCAGTATAAGCCTCATCCTTGCCCCTCTACAAAGGGCTGAATTTAACCCATTAATCTTTACAATAAACTATTCTGAGAATCCTTAAAATCTGTAACATTTTGAATATACTTTGTATAGGGTTCAAAGAAACATAGCAACAAATATACCATGTTTCAAAAGCATAGCAATTAAGTATATAGATGGAGTGCTACCTGCACTGCCCCTTGTTTTTGTTTTTGTTTTGAGGGGAGGGGGACAGGGAGAATATACATTTCTTTTCTATCTACACAAACTTCTTATAACCTTTCTTTGAACAGACCTAGCTGGGGAAAGGGAATTAGGGCCAGATCCCTAAAGGTATTTAGGAGCCTGAACTTGGTCACCCGGAGAAACTTGGTCTGAATTCCAAGGATTTAAAAATCATAGTTTGTACGCAGGCAGCCATTTTCTAACCATGAGACCAGGAATGATCTCACAAAGAGAGCTGTACTGGATATGGATGAGTGTGGACATTTAAACAAGACTGAAAGCTTCCCTGTGGAATTCTTGATGGTGATGAGAATTGTCTGAGCCCTGCCTCGTTAATTAAGGGCTAACTTACCTGTGACTCTTATGGGGATGTACAAGGAAGAGAAAGGTTTCGAGTAAGCTGACTCACATTAATAGTAACTGTCTCATTGCCTGAAATTGGTTTATTCAGGATGGATGGTTGTTTTCAAAATTGACTCCTCAGATAATCTAATAATACTCCATCTTCCTCTAGCTCAGTTCTATTGAAACGAGAAAATTAAATTATAATAATTCATTTGCTGTGCACTTATTTTCATACACATTTATAACCTGTTAAATGGCCTTTGTGATAAAAATCTATAGGGTTCTCCAATTTTATTGTTACCATTTAGTTTATATAGAAACATATAGTTCTAGGATGGAAACACTGTAATGAATGCTGTAAATATACAATATTCCCAACCAAACAATCTTGCCTCTGAAGAACCAACATCAACCCTTTTTCTTGACAGCTGGAGAGAGCCCCTTTACAAAAGTTGTAGTTCCACTGCAAAAGGGTGAATGAAAGTCTCCAGGGGGTATGTTGTGGATGTCTGGGTGCCTGATCCAAAGCTCACTTAAGTGGCTGGGATTTCCTCCACTGATTTCACTGGTCTCTGGATGAAACTTGAAAAGGTCTATCCTGTAAGGTGCTGAACACCTCCATCTCCCGTTAAAGGCTACAGGAACTCACAAGGCCAGGGCCTTATGGCTTTAAATCCCACCAACAGTAAAATGAAAATCCCATTCCTAATACTAAAATGTAAGAAAAGATTCTTCTGAGAGTACGTGGGTTTGTTTGGGTTTTTTTGGTGGTGGTTTACAAAAAAGCTCATGACAATAATGGTGAAGTAATTGGAATCCAAACCTGCTAGATGTTTAAACAGCAATTTGTCGGTTTCCTGTCTTGATGATGAAGCAGCTGAAAAGCAACACATCCTGTTTTGTTAAAAGGATGTTTGTTGTATTGGGGGGGGCGGCGGCAGAATTTGCTGTATAAGCTTTTTATTCTCAAGACATCTTGTACCTTCACAAAATAAGGTGTTAATGGTTCAATATTAATTCAGTTAAAATATTTTGTGTCACGGTATCATTTTCTCCCTTCACCATTTGCTCCAGGTTACAGCAAGGAGCACATTCTGAAAAAGGTAGACTTGAGACGTCTCAGCTGCTAATTCCCAGGACAATGTTTCAGATCTTGCTACAGGCCTTAGAAAATTCTGGGGTTTTTTTTGTGTTTTTGGTTTTTTTTTTTTGAGGAATACAGAGAGATAACTTTGCATTGAGGACTGGGTCATAACTTTTTAAAATATACATTATATAATTGCCGGTATAATGGTCAAGAGACTAGAAGGAAAACAGTCACCCAACTTAAGTATGAAATCTTATTACTACTTGATTGAATTCTGTACCTAAGTCTGGGAACTACTAAAAATAAACTGGATACTTTCCTCATACAGAGTTTATACTGTAAAGCACTAAGTAATGATGGATGTGCTGAGGTCTCTCACCTCTCATTAGTGCCGACGGATGACTATGATAAGCACCCACTACCTTTTAGAAATAGCTCAGGATAGAGCACCTTTTATCTGGAGATTTCAAAGTGATTTAATCCACCTTTAATGCAGAAAAAAAGAAAGGCCAAACATCTTCTGTACTGATGCAGAGGATGGCGTGAACAATACACTCACAAAACTTGCATACGATTCAAAACTAGGTTGAATTGTAGACACCAGTGAGGACAGAGAAAATATGGAAAACTTAGAATATCAAGAAAACTTACTGACATTGATCTCAATCAGGCCTGGAATCCTCTCTCAAAGGAGATGATGGAAGCCCATTTTGGAGACCTTTAAAACTAGACCAGACAAAGGACTAGAAAATACTTTGTAGGGAATAGTTCTGCATTGGCAGGAAGATGGGCTGGATGCTGTAAAAGGTCTTTTCCATTTCGAACCTCGATGATTTTCTGAACCTTAACTACATATTAATGAATTCTTTGGAAATATATATGTAAGTACCACACTTCTTTAAATGTCCCATGTTTATGATTTGTTGTGGACCAAATGGTTTCCTTAATACACATGCCAAGAAGTCGAATGGATATTAATCTGTATTGGACGTTTTGAACAGTGTCTGTAAGTGACATGCACATGAATGACTCTTTAAATTATATGTGAGTGAGTACCATATATAATCCATTGATATTAACCAGAGCCCCACACGTCCATCAACAATACAATAACCAGTTTCATTTGCAATGATGATTAAAAGTTCTCAGTCAAAGGTGATTAGTGGTGCAATGCGCTATCAGAAGACATAAGTCTGAACGAAAACCTATCCATTCTCAGGACAGGCTGGAATACGTGGAACCTAGGATAAGGTCTTCCATTTCCACTCTGCTGTAATGGACGTGGCTAGAGGGAGGTACTGCATTACTGTGATCCCTAACTCCCACATTGGCTCCTTAGGGCCATTCCTAGTAGGGCACAACTAAATGCGTTAAGTTGTTGTGGGAGCAAAACAAGCCACTAGCTGACCCCAGCATTATGGAGGCATAGAGATGGCATCCAGCCACCTTTGTCACCAAGCTCAGTCTTGCACTGAGTGCGGTACAGATGAATATGAGAATCAGGCCCTTTTCCATGGGAAGGAAGCCCCCCCAAGATTTCCTGTGCCCTTCTCACATTTAGAATGAAGAGCTTGTAAGTTATAAATTTTGCTGCTGTTTTTGTCTTAACTCCTCAAGCATGGCACACGTGCACTCAAAGGAGCCAAGTTTGTTTGTTTTATGTATGGCCACTGAAACTGAGTAGAAAACTCCTGTATTCTGTGTACACTACAGCTCCAGCCATGGATATGTGCTGAAAATTCTCCAGGGAGATGCAAACTGCTATTTGTTCCCACCTAGAAAATGTCTTTCCCTCACCTTCCCTATTCACTTTATGCCCACCCCCCACCTGTCCCCAGTTATTTATTGTCCCTACCTCATTCTCTCACTCCCCAGTGTCTCTGGTCACCCATTGCTTTGTGAAGTCAAATGGGCAGTGACTGTTCAATCACTTGTTCTGCCTTTAGAGATGGAGCCAGCACTGGTAGGCAGTCACTGTATGTCACCTTTGTGCCACCCATTAGGTAAACTCCCACTTCCCTGGCTGAGGCAAATCCCTACACAACTTGGGCTGGTCAAACGGGAGTTCACACTGGCCGTGGTTTGTGGGACTGAGGCTATGCCTGTTCTGTAGGCTGGTGTGCCTGGGCGGGGGTCAGGGGTCCCTGCTCTGCTGCAGCAATAATATGAGAGTTGAGCCCCACACACAGAGATGTGGTGATTTTTTGTGCAGGGTTGTAGGAAGCTTGTGGCACTGTGTAAAATCCCATGTGGCACAGTAATAGTGGCCACTGTCTGTCTTTTCCAGCCACCAAGTTAGAGATGTTTTGTGTCCCCTCGGCTGAGAATTTCTCACTGGAGAAGCCTGCCTCTCACTTTAACTCCGACCCAGAGAGAGTGAGGTACAGCAGCCTCTGTGGGGCCTCTCCAGATGGGGCTCAGCACCAGTGGATGTAGGTAGAGTCCGATTCACCAAATATCTTGCAAGTGAATGTGGCAGAGCTGCCTTGAAGTGGCTGCTTTGTGACAGAGATCTGCTCCTGCTCCAGGTGAATGGCCCACAGAACAGCTGGAAGGGAAAAAGAGAGAAAGCAGCCCTGAGGAGACAGCACCTAGACACATTTCCCTCTTCAGAGAGCAGTAACACGTACATGGCTTTGCAACCTATAAGTTCTTGAGGAAGGTACATGGGTTTAATTATCCATTGCCTTGCAGCTGGTATAGCCATTTATGTCTCTGTAAATGTGAGGGGAAAATAGGTAAAGCCCCTATCTCTAGTGTGAGTGAATGATCAATTTCTGTTTACACCTGGGCAAAGATGGTGTGAACAATTACACAAGGTACAGGGCAGTGGAGAATCAGACCCTTTATCTGTGAGGAACCATCCAGGATTACGGATCCTGATTTCCCCATTTCCGTACACCAGTTTTATTTCAGTTCAATGTCATTGGCTTCATTGGGATTGCACCAACATCAAGTTATTACATTGGACTCGAGATTCAGGCCCATGTTGTATTTTGTTTGTTTGTTTTTTGTTTTTTTTGTTAACAATAAATACAGAATGAAATCACTAACTACAGTTAGTGTCCAGTAAACTTACCAGGGAAGAAGAGAGCAAAGAGGGCTTCCAGACATCCCATCATGTCTCCTTAACTTGCTGCACCTTTTCAGGAAGGAAAATTATGAAGTTAATGGTGCTTAATTTTGTCAAAAGAAAAATATGGTTACCCAGTCCTGACTGAAGAAAGCAAGAAACGAGGATATTGTTGCTGTTCATACTGTACTGGCTGGTTTGGTTTGGGGCTGGGAGGAAGAGAGAGAGAGAGAAAGAGAGAGCCACTTACCATTTTAGGTTCTTAGGTCTAGATCCTAATTCAGTGATTAGGATGATTTCAATGGAAGTTAGGAGACTAAAAATATCTGAGAATTTCGGCCTTTGTGCATTCTCCTTCCATGGAAGGAGGGATCCATGTAGCGAATTGTAGTGCGCTCTCCCACCATTAATGCTCTGTGGTTAAGGCACTAAACTAGGACTCAGGAGGTCTGAACTCAATTCACAGCAATGCCACAAATGCCATGCATGACCATCGTCAAGTTACCAAGAGCCTGATTTTTAGAGGTGCAGAGTACCCGCTGCTTCTGGCGAGTTCTGCTGGAGTGAGAAGTGCTCAGATTTTCTTGATAATCTGGCCCATAATCTCCTGTCCTCCATCTGTAAAATGAGAACTATCGTTTCTTTTTGTGTCTTGTCTAGTTCGATTATAACCTCTTAGAGGCGGGAGCCATTTCTGAGTGTGGTCTAGAGCATCTAGCACAGTGGGACTCCTGTCTTTCAGTTGGGGCCCGTAGGCCGCAAATCATGAAATAACAATTTTATTATAGTGGAAACCAAGAGCCTAATTAGGATTAGAGTCCCACTGTCCTAGGTGGTGGTCAGATGTGCAAAAAGGCCCAAACAATTTACCATCTAATAAGAAAGTTATATCGCTGTCCCTCCATCCTTTATATGGAATCAAATAAACATAAATACATCATTTGTAAAACTCTTAGAGCAGGGAGTATTTTTATCAAATGATTTGTACAGTTCCTAACACAAAGATCTCCATCAGTTTGGGTGCTACCTGTATAGAAATAATATTACTATATTTGCATTTTTAAAATGTAACTAGATTAAAAAAATTCCTGTTGCTATTAAAAGAAAGAATGGCAAGTGCTTGGGCATTCAACAGATACATATGCAAAGAAAGAGAAGCAAATAAAGCTTCATAGAAACTGGGAGATGCAAAAAGCAGACACCACTTTGATATCCTCTTAGTGCTGTCAGAGTCCACATTAGTGTTCAGTGCTCTGATACCATGGAATGGACGTTTTAGGAATGCCTTACTCAGACAAACAGCTACTTAAATAGATTAGATCAAAAATAGCTACAATATGGAGAATGGAGTAAGATCATTGGTAATTCAATGTAACATAAAATGGATGTGCAGCCAACCTGCCCATTAGGGATTTGATAAGTGGCAAGGAAGCTCCCCGTGACTTCCTGGAAATGTCAATGCCCTTCTCTTGTTTGGTTTGACGAGCTTGAAAGTTGCCAGGAATTGTACTGCTTCTCTTGCATTAATCCATTGGGGGCTTCTCTGGGCGTGTATAATGTACAGTAAAGTTACCTCTGTTACGTTTTGTTGTCTACTCTCGACCGCTGCTGCCAGGGCCTCAGAATTCCTATATCCTGTGTATACTAGTGCACCCACCATTGCTGAGTGTGAAACTGGGGCAAAACTGGTTCTAAGGTAATGCCATGTCCCTGGGTGGGTTGTCAGAAGCGGGAACTGAAAGCATGAGCTCAAAGAGCCATCAGTGTTCGCCAAGGCTATAGCAGGCTATTCAACCTTTTTCTGTTGCCCAACCATGGCTAGAGGGAGATTAGAGCATCACACTGAGGGGGTTCAATCGACACCTTTCTGTACCTTTCTCTACCATTGTTCACTTGGCTAGCAACGTTGCAGATCCAGGGACAGCGGTAGGAGAGCTAGAGCACAGTGGATGCAGGTGTTTTTACCCTGCATGATTTAGACCTGGTTTGAATAGGGTCAAACAGTGTGGTAGCAAAAACTCCTGCACCCTGGTTAGTGCTCCAGTCATTGCTAAAAATTCTTAGTAGACATGAATTAAGTGACTTGCTCATGTGAGCAAACTAGAAATTCTCTTCCCCATTCACCTACCACAAATCCTCTGCAGTCTTTTATACTCTCCACCCTGTTGTCCCTTATTCTCTCTCCCTCAACCCCCCCCCCATTAGTCTCAAGTCACCTGTGAAATAGTCACATCACAAGACAATTGCTTGTTCTGCCTTTAGAGAAGGAGCTGGTATTGCTAGGCAGACGCTGGGGAAGTGGGCCCAGTGCCATTCACTAGGAAAGCTCCTTCTCCCAGTTCCTGGGATGAAGGAGCATCAGCATGGGTGGGTGGAGCTGGGGCAGGAGTCAGTCTGCTGTATTGGCTATGGTATGTGTTTGAGAGGCTGTCTGCCCTAGAGATAGGGTTGCCAGGCATCCGGTTTTCGACTTTAACACCTGGTTGAAAAGGGACCCTGGCGGCTCTGGTCAGCTTTGCTGACCGGGCCATTAAAAGTCCGGTTGATGGCACAGCAGGGCTAAGGCAGGCTCCCTGCATACCCTGGCCCCACACGGCTCTCGGCAGCGGCCAGCATCTCCCTGCTGCCCCTAGGTGCAGGGACGGCCATGGGGGCTTCGTGCACTGCCTCTACCCTGAGCGCCAGCTCCACAGCTCCCATTGGCCAGGAGCCCCTTCCGTCTAGGAGCCAGACATGCCGACCTCTTCCGAGAGCCATGCTGAGCTGAGGTATGCAGGGAGCCTGCTTTAGCCCCCCTGCGCTGCTGACCCAGAGCCGCCTGAGATAAGGACCTCCTGTCCGGAGCCTAAACCTCGAACCCTCTCCTGCACCCCTGCCCCAGGGCTAAGCCCTCTCCTGCATCCCAAACGCCTCATCCCTGGCCCCACCCCAGAGCCTGCACCCCCAGCCAGATAACAGTGAGTGAGGGTGGGGGACAGGAAACCATGAAGGGAGACAGGATGGAGTGAGCAGGGGGAGCCTCAGAAGGGGTGGGAAAATGGTGTTTGGTTTTGTGCAATTAGAAAGTTGGCAACTCTATCTGTAGAGTGGGCTGAGGGTGGGGCTCACTCAGCTCTGCTGCAGCAGTAACGTGAGAGCTGAGCCCAGCCCCCCAGGCTGTGGTGTGCGTGTGGTTTTGTTGTTGTTGTTGGGGGTTTTTTGTGCAGGGCTGCAGGAGGCTCGTGTATAATCCCATGCGGCACAGTAATAGTGGCCGCTGTCTGCCTTTTCCAGCTTGTGCACCAACAATTTGCAGATGCTACGGCCTTGAAAATATGCGGCGAGTTTCTCACTGGAGAAACTGTCTTCCCGGCTGGGGTCAGGCTTAAAGTAAGAAAGGTAGAGCAGCCTCTGCGGTGCCCCTCCAGTTGGGGCTTGGTACCAGTGGATATAGGTAGAGTCTGATATAGACACCTTAACCCTTCTGCCGGTCTGAGTTGGCAGCAACAAGGGCCGGGTTCAGTATCTAGGGGTTTCATTTCAATAACGCAATGCAAAACCAGCTCGAGCCCCCACCCAGTAACCTGGGACAATTACATATCACCCCTCTGGGAGCCTCTAGGAGGCAATACTTCCCCTCTCACAAGCACAGAGCCTGAGTATAGCAAAATCCTTTTAATAAAGGAGGGAAACAATGCGGCATTATGTTGGGAAAACACCACAAACAGGGTTCATAGCAGAAACCATGAGCAAAAGACCCACCCCCAAGTAAGTTTAGCAGTATCCTTTTCCCCTCAGGGTCTTAAGTCCAGTAACCCAAGAAATCACGCAAGTGTCCAACAATCCAAAAAGTCTCTGGTCAGTGCAGCCCCAGAGTTCAAACAGTTATCTGCAGAGTTTTACCTCCCACTCTGGGGGGGGGGGGGCACAGCAGTGTTAGGGGGTACCTTACGTGGTCCAAAGCAGACTGCCCCACCTCTCTATGGGGTTCTGCTGCAGCCTTCACTGCAAACTACTCCAGCCATTCTACAAACTGCTCTGCTAACCATCCTGTAGGGCACTCCACAACTACCTGTCCCCAGCCTCTCTCTCCTCACTGGGAGTTGGAATCCATGACCCTTGTCTAGCGAGTGCTACTTAGGTGATGGTGAAACCTTTTGTCATAATGGGTGTCATAACTGTTATAAAACAGTTTCATTGTCCTTGAGTCACATAATCAGGGTAACACCACTTTATTCCTCCTGCCCCAATAACAGAGAAACTGGGGGTCCCACAGCAGCCAAAGTGACCATTTTGGGCTGCTGTGGGCTCATGCTAGGCAGGGTGGGTGTGCCTATGCAAACAAGATCAGCCCCTGAAGTTCTTTTCCACACTCGCCACCATTCCCCACCAGATGTCAGGGTAGAGCTTATCTTGACTCTGCTTACAACACTTTGCAAATGAATGTAGCAGTGCTGCACCTATGTGGCTCCTTTGTGATGGAGATTGGTACCTACTCCAAATGAATGGCCCGCAGCACAGCTGGAAGGCAAAAGGAGGATAAGGAGCAATGAGGAAATGGCTGCTAGAAATAATCCATCTACCCGGAGCAGTAATGTCGCTCTATGCAGAGTCCATGCTGCTTAGACTGAAGGGACACTGGGGTGGCTTCTCTGCTGCCTTTCACCTTGTATCTTCATTTAGAAGTGTGCATGGTGAGTGTGAAGTGTGTAATTTCAGCCATGGGTTTGAGTGAGAGGACAATTCTGATCTCGGGGTTTGTTCTCTCACAGGTGTCAGTGACGGCACAAGGTGCAGGGCAGTGGAGAATTGGGCCCATTGTCTGTGGATTATCTGTAAAGCTCCATACGCACTCAGGGGTGCTGAGACTCCAGTCTTACTCCATTGCTTTTACTAGGGTTGCCCTGGAATAAAACTGTTGTAACTCTGGGGATCCAAGTCCACAATGCTGCATAAATAACCATAAATAATAAATAGAACTGAGTTCAACAAACTTACATGGCAAGAGGCAAGCAAAGAGAATTTCCAGAAACCCCACCATGTCTCCAACCTCCCCACCCTCCCCACCATGTGTGATCCAAGTGTGTGGGGGGGAATTTAAATGTGCAACTATTGATTTATTCTAGCAACTGTTGCATCAATGGTCGGAGGGAATCAGATCTCGGACTACATGCTTAGGAAGCTTAAGTACATGTTCTTCTCTTCCTATAGCTGACATGCGGTAGTACAGTTATTCCAATTCTAGTATTACAGCAGGAAGACTGCATTATAAATCCCAGTGGCTGTACCACGTGAAAATCCCTGAGTGACAATGGCATACTTATGTTGTCCATGCGTGGCACAATATCTGGGGTGTGGGAACAGGGAGGCAGTTTCATCGTTATCAAGTTTCTGCATCCTAGTTTAGAATCCTGATAATGTTTTTTTTAGAATTTTTCCCCACTTCTGGCTAATGATGCTTAAGAATTTTTCATAGAGGAGAAAATGAAGACAGTGAATGATATTACTGGCAGGGAAATCTTCCAGCTGTGTATCTTAGCTCTCTCCGTTCATTTGATGTGCTATTCAGGCAGCCTGGATAAAATGTCTTCTCGTTGATAAACTGATCTTCCGCCAGAGGCCTGGAAAATTTGCTTTCTCTTCTAATCGGGGTCTCCAGCAAACTGACATCCTCTAAAGGTTGGTCCTGCCAGTAATAGTGTTGAAACCAATATTGGTAAGAGGCCCAAAAAATGGTAGCAAGCATATAAAACTACATGCAAGGATAGATTTGATAGGAATGACTTTCCAAAGATTATTAACCAGAAGTGAAGGAGGAACTAGATATTTGACTTGTACTATAATTATCTGCAGGACATGGTCAGTCACATGCTGCGTTGTACCTGTAACCCTTCTGCCCATCTAAGTTGGCAGCAACAAGGGCCGGGTTCTGTATCTAGGGGTTCCGTTTCAATAACACAATGCAAAACCGGCTCGAGCCCCCACCCAGTGACCTGGGACAATTACATACCACCCCCTGGGCACCTCTAAGAGGCAATACTTCCCCTCTCGCAAGCACGGAGTCTGAGTGTAACAGAAAATGTTTAATAACATGAGGTAAACAACATCAACATTAAATTGGAAAAACACCACAACTAGAGTTCTTAGACCAAACCATGAGCGAAGACCCACCCCAGCAAATTGGGCCGTGTCCTCTCCCGTTGGTTCTTGAAACCAGCGACCCAAGAATCACCAAAGTCCCAAAAGTCCACCAATCCCAAAGTCTCTTGGGTCCAGCAACCCAAGAATCACAAAAGTCCCAAAAGTCCAACAACCCCCCAGAGTCTCTGTCCATGATCAGTGCAGCCCCAGAGTTCAAAGGGGGGGGTGAGCAGGGTGTTAAGGGGCACCTTACGTGATCCGAGGCCAACCGGCTGCTTCTCCGTGGGGTTCCACCGCAGCCTTCATCACGAACTGCTCCACTCCACCCGCAGTCCCACTCCTGCCGTCCCACGAACTGCTCTGGCAGCTGCTCCGCTCCGCTCACCGACCTGTGAACCGCTCCGCTCACCGACCTGTGAGCCGCGCTGCTCCGCTCCGCTCACCGACCTGTGAGCCGCTCCGCTCACCGACCTGTGAGCCGCTCCGCTCCGCTCACCGACCTGTGAGCCGCTCCGCTCCGCTCCAGCCGTCCCTTGGGCCGCTTCCACAAGGCTCTGCTCTGCTAGCTGCTCCTCCAGCCGCTCCGCTCACCAACCTGTGAGCCACTCCACTCCGCTCACCCCCGCTAAGCTAAGTTAGCTTAGCAATATAGCTTCAGGCTCTTAGTGATTTCAGCTCTTTAGTGATTTCAGCTAGTAGTAGGGGAGCCCCAGTGCTGGTGCACTATTGGCCCAAAGTGAACTCAGCTCAGCAGTCTGTAACTAGACTCCTAAGGGAATCAAAGTTAGCTCTGACATTCAACAGTGGAGAGAGGAGGTAGTGCAATTGGCGTTTCAACCCCCTCAGGGAGGGGGCCATACCATCAGGTACAAATACCTGTCCCCATCCTCTCTCAATTCACTGGGTTTTGTAACCCATGCCCCTTGACAAGCAAATGCTACTTAGGTAATGGTGAATGACTCACTCAGTCCTTCTGTCATACAACAGTTCCACTGGCCTTGATTCACAGAATCAGGGTAACAAAACTTTATTCTTCCTGCCCCAATAACAGAGAAACTGGGGATCCCACACCAGCCAAAGTAACCACTTTGAGTTGCTGTGGTTTCATGCCAGACGAGTGGGTGTGCCTATGCAAACAAGATCAGCCCCTGGAGTTCTTTTCCACACTCGCCATAATTCACCACCAGATGTCAGGGTAGAGCTCATCCTGACTCTGCTTACATACCTATAAAAGTTTTCTTTTACTACATGCTTTTAAATCTATACCTGCCATACTTAAAATCCTCAGTTGTATGTGGTGGTCTTATATCTAGCTGGGAGAATACAGGAAGGAATAATCTTGCCTCTGAGCAGAAGCCAGGAGACAGCTATAATTTTTGTAGCAAGTGTGAAAAGTCAGGACAGGTGAGGGGTAAGAGTCACCTATACAAGACAAAGCCCTGAATATCAGGACTATTCCTATAAAATAGAGACATCTGGCCAGTAGAGCACTCAGAAGCCTTTTCACGATATTAAGCACTTCCCAGGATCCTGCTCTCACTGAGTTTCCCAGATGTGAAGTAGTGGAATATCGCTTCCTACCTCAGTGTGATACTTTCCCACTGTTACATGAATTGAGTCTTGTAAAGTGGCTAATATATCTGTGTGCTAATGCATAGGATGGACCTGCTCTTGTATATTTGCAGTCAATTTTCTCCTAGTTCTGAAAAAGGGCCAATCCAACACTAAGATGTTCTTATCAAATTAACTTACGAGTAACCTCATTTGTTCTTAAACACTTCTTTGTTTCCTTGTGATGAGAGCTAATCCAATCCATGATGTCTTTTCTATATTGTAGCTCCATTCGTTGTCTTATGTTCCCTGAACATTCATGCTAAGATTGAAATTATACAGCATAATATCAGTTCAAGTAGAGTGTAACCTGCTGTCACACAATGTGTTTTCTGCTGAACTGGCATCAGAGACTAAAGATAGGTTGGTTCTTCAGAACAGAACTCTGTTTTTTATCAAGTGAACAATAAGCTCTTTGTGCCTTGGGGGTGGGGGGCGCTAATTAAACAGCAGAAAAGCAGCCTAAATAAACTTACTCTTGTTTCCATCGAAGTAATATCAAAATGTGGTGTTAAGCGGTCAGGCTGGTTTGCAGTGCTGTTTGTTGACTTGTGGTCTGATCCAAATCCCATTGAAGTCAATGGAAAGACACTTGTGGGTCTTGGTGGGCAGTGGGTCAAGCCCTAACTGGAATCTATAGACACTAATGTGAGGCTCTGTACCTGAGAAGGATAGTATGAAGGATGAGCCCCAGTTACTGGGGAAATATTTTACTGCACATGTGCACTGGGTCCAATGCTCCAAATTTACTTTCACTTGCTTCCTGTTTCAGCAGATGAATGATGTCTGCATTGGGAGAATGTAGTTTCAGGCAATTATGGGGGTGAGATTCTGGCCCCATTTCCTTCTCTAGAGCCAGGATTTTCACCCCAGGTGTTATTCTCCTCTAGACTGATGACAAACCTCCACCCAGTCAGCCCAGTTTCTAAACTAAGGGCTGCGGGAAAACTGACAGGTGTGTAGGAGCACGTGGTTGAGACAGAGACATCCCTTAGGGGAGGATCTGTTACTAAGATACAGAGAATTTCGATTAAGGAGGAGAGGATAGAAGATGATAAATACAGGGAGGATCTGATGAGAAACAGCCAAATGAGAGTCTAATTCAATTATATCACATAATGGAAGACAGCTAAGAAGTGACAATTTTTTAAAGTACTCATATACAAATTGCTACAAGTCTAAATACTAAGGTGGGTGAACTAGAGTGTCTCATATTAAATGAGGATATTGATATAATGGGCAGCATAGAAACCTGGTGGAATGAGGATAATCAATAGGAGAAATAGGATACAAAATATATCAGAAGGACAGAATAGGTCATGCTGGTGGGGGAGTGACAATATATGCGAAAGAAAGTGTAGAGTCAAATGAAGTAAAAATCTTAAATGAACCAAACTGTACCATAGAACCTCTATGGATAGTAATTCTGTGCTTGAATAATAAGGATATAGCAGTAGGGGTATTCTACTGACCACCTAACTAGGATGGTGATAGTGACTGTGAAATGCTCAGGGAGATTAGAGAGGCTATAAAAATGAAAAACTCAATAATAATAATAATGGTGGATTTCAGCTATCCCCCTATTGATTGGGTACATGTCACCTCAGGATAGGATGAAGAGAGAAAGTTTCTTGACATCTTAAATTACTGTTTCTTGGAGCAGCTAGTCCTGGAACCAACAAGAGGAGAGGCAATTCTTGATTTAGTCCTAAGCAGAGCAGAGGATCTTGTCCAAAAGGTGTCTATACCTGGACTGCTTGGTAATAGTGACCTTAGAAAATGAAATTTAACATCTCTGTGCAGGGGGAAACACCAAAGCAGCCCACAAAGATAGCATTTAATTTCAGGAAGGGGTACTACACAAAAATGAGGAATTTTAGTTAAACAGAAATTTAAAAGGTACAGAATTATCAGACACAAAGATGAACATGATTTGTTGGGGGAAGAATCAATGCAAAGATTTTGTAAAGGGAAATCATGCCTCACCAATCTACTAGATTTCTTTGAAGCGGGAGTGGATCCAGTGGATATCGTGTATTTAGATTTTCAGAAAGCCTTTGACAAGGTCCTTCACCAAAGGTTCTTAAGCAAAGTAAGCTGTCATGGGATAAGAGTAAAGGTCCTCTCATGGATTGGTAATTGGTTAAAAGATAGGAAACCAAGGGTAGGAATAATTGGTCAGTTTTCGGAAAAGAGAGAGGTAAATAGTGGCATCTCTCAGGGTTCCATACTGGGATCAGCCCTATTCAACATATTCATAAATGATCTGGAAAAAGAGGTAAACAGTGACATGGCAAAATTTGCAGGCGATGCACGATGCAAACTTATTCAAGTTAGTAAAATCTAAAGCAGACTGCAAAGTTACTAAGGGATCTCACAAAATTGGACGATTGAGCAACAAAATGAGATGAAATTCAATGTTGATAAATGCAAAGTAATGCACATTGGAAAACACAATCCCAACTATACATGTAAAACCATGGACTCTAAATTAGCTGTTACCACTTGAGAAAGATCTTGGCGTCATTGTGGATAGTTCTCTGAAAACATCCACTGAATGTGCAGCAGCAGTCAAAAAAGCTAACAAATGTTGGGAATCATTAGGAAAGGGATAGATAATAAAACAGAAAATATCATATTGCCTCCATATAAATCCATTGTATGTCCACATCTTGACTACTGTTTGCAGATGGGTCACCCCATCTCAAAAAAGATATATCGGAATTGGAAAAGGTTCAGAAAAGGGCAACAAAAATGATTAGGGGTATAGAACAGCTTCCATATGAGGAGCGATTAATAACACTGGGACATCTCAGCTTGGAAAAGAGACAACTAAGGTGGGATATGAGAGGTCTAAAAGTCATGACTGGTGTGGAGAAAGTAAATAAGGAAGTGTTATTTACTCCTTAACACAAGAACTAGAGGTCACCAAATGAGATGAATATGCAGTAGGTTTAAAATAAACAAAAGGAAGTATTTCTTCACACAACGTACAGTCATCCTGTGTGTAGCAAAGAGTTCGCTTGTCCTCGCAATAAATCAGCCAGAGACCTCTTCTGAGTGCAATCACCAATGCCTTTTATTTACAATGCCAGCTCCCACCACCTTCTATTTCCAGACTGCTGTAAACTAGCAATCTGGGGGACAGCTAGGTTCTCCAGCCAGCAGGAGTACACAGCCCTTGGCTTCTCCCTTTCCTTCCCCCCCACAGCCTTATATAGCCCCCTGGCTAATGAAGTCTGAAGGTGCTTCTCTTCTAGCAATTAGGCGTGGCATACTCAGCCAGCCCCAATTAATGCTTCTTAATTGGAGCTGGGCTAACAGAGGGCTGGCTCAGGACCTCCTGGCTCAGGACCTACCAGCCAATACTCATTTGCATAAACAGTTATACATATACAACATTTTGCTGCCATAGGTGATTGTCTGCTCTCAAGAGATCGTAGACTATCCAGATGCTCAAAGTTAAGCATGTGGGTAAGTGTCTGAAAAATCCCCTCCAAAATTTATTTTGGCTCAACCCAAAATAAAACCTATTTTGATTTTTCTCATCAAAATGAAAAATATTTTAATTTTAGATTAAATGAAACATTTTGTTCTTGCCAAAGCGTTTTGTTTTGTATTTCATTATTTTATGTTGGGGAGGGTTGTACCTTTTTGGTAGTTTTTTTTTTTTTTTTTTTTTTTTTTTTTTAACTCTTACTAAATTTCAAAATGAAATGTTTCAAAATGAAAAGTCAATGTTTCATTTTGAAAACGTTGAAGTGAAATTTCAAATAAAAAAAAAATCACTTTTTTGGTGAAACTATTTGTAAATTCAACCCTAATTTGCAAATAGTTTCGGTCAAACTGAAATTGCATTTTTGGGGGGAATAAACTATATGTCAAACCAACTTTGTCCAGCTCTAAAAGATGTTGTGGTGATTTGTAACAAAATGTAGTTCAAAACTGCAGTCCTATGCTGTTGTTCTTCCTGTCAGATTGCAGAAACCAGTCAGGAGTTTCTGCAGCTGGTTCCAAGTAGAGAGGAAGTATAAGGAATGTATCTGGTTTCATACACTTGGCTCAGAATGCAGAGTGGGTTTTTGTATGGGTTTTGTATGGCTTTCTAGTACTGTGGTATCCCAGGTGGCACAATAATAGGTAGCAGAATCCTCTTGGGTTAGTTGGTGCACTGTGAGCTTAGAGGTGGACACAGAAACATAACTGTCAGCTATAAACTTTTTTTCATCAAAGCCTGGATCCGTAGTAACTGATTGTGATTTAATATACAGAATCCTCTTTGGAGCTGCCCCGGGGCTCTGTCGATACCAGTGTATATAAGCACTGTTAAAATTAAAACTTTTGCCAGAAATTTTACACCGCATAGATGCACTTTTAGATACCGCTCTGGTGACAGACAGTGGAGTTTGGATCAGAGTTATTTGTGAATATCCACCTAAAAAGAAAAAAAGGAGAAATGATACTATAAACCTGAAGCCGAAGGAATTTGGTACATGTGGAAAAGAACAGAATGGAAACATGACTTACAAGACCATGTTGAAGTCACAATAAGAAACTGCAGCAGTAACATTCTCACTGGTTGGGTTGAACTTGAAACAGAGGACTGTGAAATAACCCCTCAGATGGAGAGACAGGGAGCGAGGTGCAGCTGGGGAGAGGAAATGGGTTGTTTAAGCAGGATCCAATGATAGCTGTCCTGCCTGCGGATGTGTGGGGTAAGTTTTCAGAAGAGTCAAACTATGTATGTATGTAGTCAGGTGATCAGAAGCTAAAATCCCAGGAGAGGGGAGGGGGCTGAAGTCTCATCTGTTTTCATAAAGAAACTGGAGGGGTAAAAATGTTTGCAAATCAAGGATTGTGTCCTCCAGATAATGCAGCCACATATACTAAAGCAGAAGTGAACGCAAGTGCAGTGAAACTTGTGTAGTTGTTTGCATAGAATCCCATGTGATTTCCATCTGTCAGGTGCTTTATTTTTGGTTTGTTTTACAGGCACAGCAAGCAGGGGCATGCACAGGAATTTAAATTGGACTGCTTTTGGATGGCAGATTAGAGATGGGGCAGGGTGACCAGACGTCCCGATTTTTCGGTGTTTGTCCCACGTCCTGACCGAATTCTGGTCAGGATGCAATTTGTCCCAATATTTTGCTCCGCCGGCAGCACTCGGCTTTTTTTTTTTTTCCTCTCCGCCGGCAGTGTCCTGATATTTTGTTCCTCTTATCTGGTCACCCTGGGCTGGGGACTGAAGCCAGGGCCAGGTTATGGGCCAGGGCTGGGGCAGCAAACAGTGGTCAGCTGCCAGGGCTAGAGTAGGGGCCAGGGCTGGGGCTGGAGCTAGAGCAGAAATGCATATTTTTTTTAGAATAATACTGAGGGGGGAGGCACGTGCCTCTGCTTGCCTCCACTTGTGCATGCCCGTGGGCACAGGTATATTAGGAGACTATGTAATTTGGTTATTAGCACGCTTCATTGCTGCTAGTGGTGCCTGTATCTGTGCTCAGTTGCTCACGTGGACCAGCACCGATGTCCATGGTGGCTGTGCAGGAGCACTCTCCCTCCTCTTGCAAATCTGAGTCTGCCGTCTTCTCTCAGTTGTACACATAGTCACTGGGATGCAAACCGGTCAGTGTCAGTGCAACTGTGTGCTATTGCTGCCCTCTACTGAGATAGAACATATGCTCATGTACATTAATAACTGACCTTATCCTGTCTTTCAAAAAAGGCCATTTGTACACTTAATTATTGGTATGTAATTTTGCTTCAAACGTGTAGGTAAAATGTTGCCACAAGGTTTTATTTTAAAGATATGATATATATTCACTGTGACAAAGTTCCTCCTCTACCTTGGTGGGTCCTGCGCTTATTGGCGGGTTTGCTTGCTTCACACATTCACCCTGTGGGTCAGGAAACAGTCCAGAGACCTTCCCCTCTGGTAGAAGCTATAGTCCAGGTCAATTCCTCCTGTGTTTGATCAGGAGTTGCGAGGTATGGGGGGAACCCGGGCCCACCCTCTACTCCAGGTTCCAGGCCAGCGCCCTGTGGACTGCAGCTGTTTAGAGTGCCTCCTGGTACAGTTGCATGACACCTGGGCTACTTCCCCCTGGCCTCCTCCCAACACCTTCTTTGTCCTCACCACCAGACCTTCCTCCTGATGTCTGATAATGCTTGTACTTCTCAGTCCTCCAGCAGTACTCCTACTCACTCTCAGCTTCTTGCACACCTCTTGCTCCCAGTTCTTCTCACACACTTTCTCTCCTCTGGCTCCCCCTGGCTTGGCTGGAGTGAACCCTTTTATAGCATCAGAGGGGCCTTAATTAGAGTCAGGTGCTTAACTGCCTCACCTGACTCTTAGCAGGTTAATTGGAGTCAGGTGGTCTATTAGCCTGGAGCAGCCCCTGCTCTGGTCACTCAGGGAACAGAAAACTACTTATCCAGTGGCCAGTATAGCTCCCTTCTGCTACTCTGCTGTTCCCAACTGGTCTGGGTCTATCACATCAGATACCTATGAGATATTAAATAGCATATGTGATGGAGTTATACTACACACTGGCAAAGAAAGAGTTAACCTGAGCCACTGCCAGATAGCAATTAGTGCATCCAGTTGCATGTTTAGGGTGGGCCAGGCCTAATTTAGAATATGCTCAGTTGGGTAGGCCTGGGTGGGTGAATTAAGGATGAATGCTAGGTGGGAGGAGTCAGCTGTTTGTAGTTGCTTGCTACAGGGTTCTTGTATTGAAACCCAGAGCAGAAGGCAGGCCTGCCTGTTTGCCCATGTTTCCCTACTGGCTACCCAAGAAGGTGGCATAAAAGCCCCCTGAGATAAGGGGTATAAGGGCTACTGAGCCCCAAGGTGGGCTGAAGATTTGTCATAAGGTCATTGGACTGTTGTTTTGTGTGACTCTCTGTAACCCTGGAAGGGGTGGGAGTGAATGTGACCTGGTGGAGGGCTGAGGCACAAGGAGTAGACCACAGCAGGGCTGGAGTGGCTGTTGGCAGAGGAGACCAGAGCAGAAGACTTTGCCAGCCACATGGGACCATTTTGATGGTGAGTTAGCCTTTGACAGCATATTTTATTATTATTAATGTTAAGACATATGTATACATTACACTTTAGAGAATGTGTACATTATTTTAATACACTAGCCAGAAATCATCTGAAGATTCACTGTACTCTTTTCAGCCTTTGTAGCTGAAAAACCAATATGAACTTCTTACCTTACCCCACAAGAAGGTGTTGGGAAGGGGGTTCTGGAGACTGTGTATAGAACTGATCAGGGTTGGCAGTGGAGGAGACTGTGGGGATAGGTTTGGAGCTGGTAAGGGAACCTATTACTCCTGGGTAGTGTGGCTAATATACACTGAATTACTTTAATCTCTCGCTATTCTCCTAACCAACTCAAACCCACCCTCAAATCCTTACAGCCTCTCTTATGAAACTCCAAATGTCAATTAGCCTCATCTGTCTACACTAGATTTTTTTCCCCTAACATTTCTCTCAGTTGCTCCACCTGGGTCAGTTCCACTGGAGGAAGCAAGTATGTGAACACTGCTGCTTTACGTCTTTCAGGGTGTGTTGTTACTCTAGATTTACCTTGGCTGTTACCCTGGTTTTAGCCAAACCCCCCTCTCCTCTTCACACAAATCCCTTATACCCAGGCTTATATATGTTTTGAACCTGGCCTTGCTTGCCTGGCTGGGAGTGTAGATTACAGCCCGGGTTTTGCTGTAAGATGGGAACGGAGCTGCCTACTTTGGAGTGGGGATGCACCTGAATCCCAGGTTGTGGAGCTCATATTTGATACTCCTCTAATGCCATCCCACAATTCCCAGGGGCTATATTTTCTGGCCTTCTACCTACAATACTAACTTCCCATTCACCTGTACTGGCTTATATATGTAGTCAGCATTTAACCCCTTGTTTCGTCCAGCCTGCTCCACCTCTGTCCTGCACAGCTCATTCGAACAGCTTGAGAAAATGCTGTCCCAGCATGGCTTAGCTGGTCAAAGTGTCAGGTTCTTGTTGCTCTCTGGTGTGAGCACGGCAAAGAACATGATTTTGGGAGGTGCACCTGAAACCAGCATCTGTGCGAGAGCTTCTCCAAGAGGCTGGCAGAGGAGGGGATCCAGCAGATGGCTCTCCAATGTTGGGAGTGAATCAAAACCCTGGAACAGACTCTGTGGCCAGCTGGGCTGGGGAATGTCCTAGGTCCATGTTCTGAGGATTTGTTTGGGCCCAGGGAATGCACTAGAGAGGAAACACCAACGGAGCCAGAGCTGCAGCTGGGAAGTGGCCACTGCTGCCACCTTCGTTGTTACTATGGGGGGAAATTGAAGCATAAGTGGGAGAGATTTCTGGGTTACAACCAATAGAACTATTGTTATGGAGGATATTTATGTACTATAGGGTGGCCTTAGCTTCAGTTGCATGTGGAAGCTATGCCACTAGTCCCCCTTCCTCCAATGTCCCCACCCTCCTCACCATGTGTGATCCTAGTGGGGGGTGGAGGGAATTTAAATGTGCAACTATCGATTTATTCTAGCAACTGTTGCATTGATGGGGGGGGGGGGGAATCTGATCTGGGACTATAGGCTTAGCAAGCTTAAGTACATATTTCCACATAATCTTGTTTATAGCTGTCACATTGTAGTACAGTTATTCCAATACTAGTATTACAGCACTATTGCAGGAAGACTGCATTATAAATAATATATCCCAGTGGCTCTACCATGTGACAACGTCTCCTGGTGACCGTAGCATCTTGGTGTTGTGCATGCACAACACCATGTCCGGGGGTTGTGGGGTGTGTGGAGGCTGTTCCATTGTCAGCAAGTTTCTGCCCCCTAGTTCAAAAGCCAGGTAACATTTGTCTGAAATTTTCCCCACTCCTGGTTAGTGATTTTTCTCCTCTATAAAAAGCTCTTAAGCATCAAGACAGTCAGGGATATTCCTGGGCAGGGCAAACTTCCAGCCATCACCCCTGCGGGTGCTGGAACAATTTGTATATAACAAGGAGTCAGGTGGCACCTTAAAGACGTACAGATTTATTTGGGCATAAGCTTTTGTTGGTAAAAAACATGAAGGTAAAAAATCCATTGCAATTGACATACTACACTGACTATGGTGAGAGATTGTGCCACACACTCTCAAAGAAACTGAGGAACCACTTGATCAGCTTCCTGTACAGCAAACAGGAAAAGATCAAGAATGAGCTCTCAAAACTAGAGACTGTCATACAAAACCAACCTACCACACAAACTTCCACGTGGCTGGAGTTTACAATAACAAGCCATTTACAACGCACACTTTACTTCTGTACAAAGGAAAAAGGACAGTAAACTATCTAAACTTCTACATGCCACAGGGGGCTACAAGAGTGGTACCCTTAACTCAGCCAACAATATTGTTAATCTATCCAACCATACACTTAGGACAGACTCTTCTGCTGGGCTTTCTCAGGGACTCTTTCTGTTCCACCACCCCCACGCACATGATAGAGTTCTGCAGTGATCTGGAAGCCTACTTTAGCCATCTTTGACTCAAGGAATATTTTCAACACACCACTGAACAGAGCACTGACCTACAGGAATCCTCTTACCAACACTACAAGAAGAAGAATTATGTGTGGACTGCTCCTGACGGTCGAAATGACAGACTGGACTTCTAGATAGAGTGCTTCCAGAGACATGCACAGGCTGAATTTTGAACAAACAGCACCACTTGCCCCATAAGCTCAGCTGTACAGAACAAAACGCCATCCACACCCTCAGAAACAACTCTGACATTATAATCAAAGGGGCTGACAAAGGAGGTGCTGTAGTCATCATGAACAGGAGGCTGCCAAGCAACTCTCCAACACTACATTCTACAGGCCACTATCCTCCGATCCCACTGTGGAGTACCAAAAGAAACTACACCATCTGCTCAAGAAACTCCCTGCTACAGCATGGGAACAAATCTACACAGACACACCCCTTGAGCCCTGACCAGGGGTATTCTATCTGCTACCCAAGATCCATAAACCTGGAAATCCTGGATGCCCCATTCTGTCAGGCATTGACACTCTTATAGCATGATTATCTGGCTATTTGGACTCTCTCCTCAGACCCTACACTACCAGCACTCCCAGCTCTCTTCGAGACACCACCAACTTCCTGAGGAAACTACAATGCCTTGGTGATCTTCCTGAAAACACGATCCTGGCAACCATGGATGTAGAAGCTCTTTACACAAATATTCCACACAAGGATGGACTACAAGCTGTCAGGAACAGTATCCCTGATGAGGCCACGGCACACCTGGTGGCTGAGCTTTGTGACTTTGTCCTCACCCACAACCACTTCAGATTTGGGGACAACTTATACCTTCAAATGAGCGGCACTGCTATGGGTACCCACATGGTCCCACAGTATGCCAACATTTTTATGGCTGACTTAGAACAACGCTTCCTCAGCTTTTGTCCCCTAGTGCCTCTCCTCTACTTATGGTACATTGATGACATCATCATCATATGGACCCACAGGAAGGAGGCCCATGAAGAATTCCACCTGGATTTCAATAATTTCCACCCTACCATCAACGTCAGCCTGGACCAGTCCACACAAGAAATCCTCTTCCTGAACACAACAGTGCAAATAAGTGATGGTCACATAAACACAACCCTATACCGAAAACCTACTGACCGCTGTATTTACTTACATGCCTCTAGCTTCCATCCAGGACATATCACACGATTCTTTGCCTACACCCAAGCCCTGCATTTGCTCCAATCCCTCAGACCGAGACAAACACCTACAAGATTTCTATCAAGCATTCTTAAAACTACAATACCCCCCTGGGGAAGTGAGGAAACAGATTGTCAGAGGGATATGGGTACCCAGAAGTCCCCCTACTTCAAGACAGGCCCAACAAGGAAAATAACAGAACACCACTGGCCATCACGTATAGCCCCCAGCTAAAACCTCTCCAGTGCATCATCAACGATCTAAAACCTATCCTGGAAAACGATCCCTCACTCTCACAGACCTTGGGAGGCAGGCCAATCTTCGCTTACAGACAGCTCCCAGCCTGAAGCAAATACTCCCCAGCAACTACACCACACCACAGAAATACTAACCCAGGAACCAATCCCTGTAACAAACCCCGTTGCCTTCTCTGTCCTTGTATCTACTCAACCAACACCCTCGTAAGACCCAACCAAACCAGCCACACCATCAGAGGCTCATTCACCTGCACATCTACTAATGTAATATATGCCATCATGTGCCAGCAATGCCCCTCTGCCATTTGCACTGGCCAAACTGGACAGTCTCTATGTAAAAGGATAAATGGACACATATCAGACATCAGGAATGGTAACATACAGGCAGTAGGAGAACACTTCAATCTCCCTGGACACTCAATAACAGATTTAAAAGTAGCCGTTCTTCAATTAAAAAAAAGTCAAAAACAGACTTCAAAGAGAAACTGCAGAACTACAATTCATTTGTCAATTTAACACCATCAATTTGGGCTTGAATAGGGACCAGGAGTGGCTGGCTCACTAAAAAAGCAATTTTCCCTCTCTTGGTATTGACACCTCCTCATCAATTATTGGGAGTGGATCACATCCACTCTGACTGAATTGGTCTTCTACATTGATTCTCCACTTGTAAGGTAACTCCCTTCTCTTCATGTGCCAATATATATTTATGCCTGTATCTGTAATTTTCACTCCATGCAACTGAAGAAGTGGGTTTTTTACCCACGGAAGATTATGCCCAAATAAACCTGTTAGTCTTTAAGATGCCACTGGACTCCTCATTCTCTTTGTGGATACAGACTAACACGGCTACCTCTCTGATGATTTGTATACAGTGGGCGTGCTGAGAATCATTAAACCAAATTCTAAAACCTGTATATAATGGAAACCACTTCAATCCAGGAGGTGCAGCAGCATCCCTAGTTCCAGCACCTATGACCACTCCGGTAACTTACTAGCCCTCTCCAGTCATTGATTTGCTGTTCAGGCAGCAGGGGACAAAATATCATCATCTCGATTAAATGGCCTTCTATCACAGGCCTGGAAAACTTGCTTTTTCTTCCAATCAGGGATTTTAAGTAGGCTAACATCCTCCAAAGGTTGTCCCTGCCTGTAATAGTGTTAAAACCTATTGCTAACAGCCCCCTGGTCTGAGTGTCCCGACCCCTGTATCAAGCCCCAAAAATGGTAGAAAGCATATAGAACATTCAAGGAGCGACTTGATAGGAATGGATTTTAAAGATGATTAACCAGAAATGAAGGAGGAATTGGATATCTGACTTGTAATAAAAGTATCTGCAAGATGTGGTCAATGACGTGCTATGCTGAACCTATAAAAGTTAGCTTTTATTACACCCTTTCAAATCGATACCTGCCATACTTAAAAACATCAGTTCTATGTGATGGTCTTATATCTTGCTCAGAGAAAATGAGTATCTATTCGTGCTTTCTGTTGATTAAGAAGGCAACTATGCGTGTTGGTTTTGTTTTTTTTAGTTTGTACCCTTTTGAAAGTCAGTGGCTCAGAATACAGAGTGAGGTTTTTGTACAGCCTGTCTATGGCTTTCTAACGCTGTGTGATCCCAGTAGGCACAGTAATAGGTAGCCATGTCATTGTAGGTTAGTTTGATTACTCTTAGGATACAGGTGGACTTTTCAATTGTCTTGTCAACGCTAAACTTCTTGTCAAAACTTGATTTATCAGCTTGTGTCTTAAAGTAGAGTATCCACTCCAGGGCTTCTCCAGGTCTGTGTCGATACCAGTGTATAACAGCACTCTCGAAGTTCTGAATCCCCGAAGCTTCACAGTCTATACGTGCAGTTTTATCATTTGCCCTGGTAATGGACAACTGAGTTTGTCTCAGATGTATTTGTGCACATCCGTCTAGAAAGAGAGCAAGAAAAGAAAACTAGAAATTAACATGAATCTGAAGCATGGTGAGTTGTGAATAAGTAATGCACAACTGTGTAGAAAAAGGGTAAAAAAGAAACTTACAAGACCAAACCAAACCCAGAATAACAAACTGAAGTAGTAACATTTTATAGGTTTTCCTTGTCCTGCATCTATAAGAAATGTGACTGTTGTGTTGGGGTGGACAGAGAGGTACATTTGGGGACAGGAAGTGACTCATTTAGTTAACACGTGATGAAGTTTTGCTGGCTGCATATGCTAATTTAAGATAAGTAGAGTTATGGCTGAAACTCATCCGAAGTTACTTTTATCAAAGAGCATTATCTGGCATGAAGCTAACTTTTTTCCACTATCTTTAGACCAGTGTAGATTGTATCATGGAAGTCTGGGTAATGAAGGATTGGTCTTATAATTATTTCTATTACAGTGGTTCCCAGAGGCCTCTGTCCGGATGGTGTCCCCATTGTGTGAGGTACTATACATAGCAATATATGGAGTGACTGTCCCAAAGATCTTCAGTCTACAGGGGTATTTACACCAGCAGAAAATTTTTGGTACTTAATGTTTAAATATACCATATCCCCTGCCCCTCCCAACCAGAGTCGTCCTTTGCCAACAGATTTCTTGTAGGAGTTGCAGTAGGAGTGGGTCTTGAGAGGGATTCGAAGGAGAAGAGGCTAGTGGTTTAGGGATTTGTGTGTGTGTGTGTGTGGGGGGGGGGGATTCCACACACAAATGATGGAAGAAAGCACCAAGATGTTTGTGGGCAGGGATGCAAACTTTGCTTGTTCGTTTGTACAGTGCCATGTGCAGTGTGGACCAGATCTGTCATTGGGGTTCCTAGTTATGACTGTAACTAATACAAAGATCAAGGGACAGGCAGAGCCATGTTGATGACACAGTGAAGGGTTATTTTCTTTACCTGTTGAACATGGGAGGTGCTGCCCTGAGGGGTGCTGTTGCCAGTAGAGCACTCAGAACCCTTCTGAAGAAATTAAGCACTTCCCAGGATCCTGCTCTTGCTGAGCTTCCCAGATGTGAAGTAATGGAATATCGCTTCCTACTTCAGTGAGATACTATCCCTCTGCTCTATAAATAGAGTGGTGTACACTGGTTGTTATATCTGTGTGCTAATGCCCTCTACTGAGATAGGATGGATCTGCAATTGTCTATTTGCAGTCAATTTTGTCCTAGTTCTGAAAAAGGGCCCACTCTACACTGATGTTTTTGTTGAATTAATTTACAAGTAACCTCACTTTTTCTTATACTTTCTTTGTTTCCTTGTGATCAAAGCTAATCCAATCCATGATGTGTTTTCTATATTGTAGCTCCATTCGTTTTCTTGTCTGCATAGATTCATTGAATAAGCTATGATTCCACTTCTTTCAAGCATCTGCAATCAGACGCTTTCCCCTTGGGTTCTGAAGGACCTGACTCCATTTATCCTCATTGCTCTAGTAACTCACCTTAGACTATAAAATCATTGGGGCAGGGACTCTTATTCTGTAAAGTTCCCTGAACATTCATGCTAAGATTGAAATTATACAGCATAATATCAGTTCAAGCAGAGTGTAACTTGCTGTCACGCCATGTGTTTTCTGCAGAAATGGCTTCAGAGACTAAAGATAGGCTGGTCCATCAGAACAGAACTCTGTGTTTTTTATAAAGTGACCAATAAGCTCTTTGTGGTTCAGGGCTAATTAAACAGCAGAAAAACAACCAAAATAAATCTACTCCTGTTTCCATCGGAGTAATATCAAAATGTAAAGCGGCCAGGCTGGTATGCAGTGCCATTAGATGACCTGTGGTCTGATCCAAAGCCCATTGAAGTCAATGGAAAGACACTTAGGCCTTGACCCAATGCCCACTGAGATCCACAACTGGAATCTCTAGACACTAACAGGAGTCTCTGTCCCTGAGGAGGATACTATGCAGGATGAGCCCCAGTGACTGGGGAGTTATAAGGAGGTAGATTATTGCACCTGCACACTGGGTCCAATGCTCCTGTTTTGCTTTCACTTGCTTCCAGTTTGAGCAGATGAATGATGTCTGGATTGGGAGATTGTCGTGTCAGGCAGTTATGGGGTGAGATCCTGTCTCCATTTCCTTCTCTAGAGCCAGATTTTTCACCCCAAGTGTTATGCTCCTCTAGACTGATGACAAATCTCCACCCAGTCAGCCCATGATAACCCACAGACAACTACTGACTGTTGGCTTCACCTAATATTCAGCGGGAAGATTTTTTTTTTTTAATGTAAAGACCAAGGGGCAGCTAAACACACAACTCCCATTGACTTGTAACGGGATTGGGTGCCTAACTCCCTTTTGTGCCCTAGGTCACCACCTGTTGTAGACCTGACCCGGTCTTAGTGATTTACTTGGAAAATACACACTAAATCAGCAGTTGCTGATCATATCTAGTTGCAGAAGCCAATGAAGAGTTTCTGCAGCTGGCTCCAGGCTGAGAGGAATTTTTAGTCTGTGGCTCAGAATGCAAAATGGGTTTTTGTACAGGCTGTCTACAGTTTACTAACGCTGTGTGATCCCAATAGGCACAATAGTAGCTAGCAATGTCACTGGAGGTTATTTTGTTTATGGTCAGGGTACACGTAGACTGGCCAATCTTCTTTTCAACATTAAACTTTCCTTTATCTGAGATTCTCTCAAAGACCGACTGTGTTGAGATGAACAGAATTCGCTCTGGAGCTGCACCGGGTCTCTGTCTATATCAGTGTATAGAAGCCTTGCCAAAATCCTCAGAGAAACATGACAGTCAATTCGTAAGGTTTTATTTTCTTCCCTGGTGATGGACAGTTGAGGTTGGGTCAGACGCACTTGTGAGGAGCCATCTGTGGAGAAACAAATATAAAATATTTCAGTTTTATGTTGAAGGCTCATCAGCTGCTGCTGTCATGTGCCAATGTATGCGGAGAGTTGGGTGACCAGATTTTCTGTTTTTTTTTATTTTTATTTTTTATTATTATTATTTTATTTTAACAGGGACCGTTCTGATCTGCCTTATATAGGTGCCTATTTACAATTTTTCACACTTGCTATATTGTCACCCTAAGTGAGAGCAACAAACTTAGAGGAGCAAACCAGAGCCAGAACAAAAGTCTCTAACAGCAACGTTCTTTCTGCTCATTAGACTCCAGCCAAGGAATGTAAATGATGGTCTTGAATGGAGAGAGACGTGTAGATGGGGAGAGGAAGTGACTCATTTAGGTATCACTTAACTGGAGGTTACTGGCTGTATTAGATTTATTGCAAGGTGAGGTAGAGTTACTGCTGCTCAGTATGACAACTTTGACCTTGGGTAAGTGTCAACCCTAGGACTAGCGTCAAATATATTCCTTGGGTGTGTTTCAGGATCAGTGTTGATTATTATTACTGTTTATTACTTATATTACAGCAGCAACCTGAGATACTATGTTGGATCTCGGCCCCGGGGTGAAAACAAAGAAGCAAAGTTCTGTCTCACGCTGCTGACAGCCTAAAGAAAGGAGTGACCTCTCAAGCTTGTAGGAAAGGGAAACGTCAAAACACCTTTATTTTTATTTTTTGTGTGTATATATTTTTTTACCATGTCATTGTTTATGCACAAATACACTGGGTTTTGTTTCCTCCTCGCTCACCCCTAAAGCTCAGTCATTGTGTGTTAGCAGATTTCTTGTACATCCTGTGGAATAGAAATCTTGCAGAGGAGAAGGGACAAGGGGCCTGTTCCATGAGTATGTGACCGTATGGAAGAAAGCATGAATGAATTTCTTGGAGAATTGAATGGGCAGGTGGTGGACAAGAGGGGGAGGACAAGAGCTGCTGACTGTGCAGTTAAAACTGTAGTTGTCTTTCTGTAATTCACTTATCACTTGCCCAGAGAAGCTGCTAAGCCTTTTCTGATGGAGAGAAAGGTTAATGCCCTCAGATCGCATGGATACCAGTGGAAGTTGATGGTGTTCACAACATTTCTGGAGACCCTGAGCATCTGGCAGAATTGAGCTGTAGTGTATTTCTCAGTCTTAAATTCTTCAGTTTTTCTCCTACTTAATTGTGATACCTGACCATTTTACATCTCACTACTCATAACAGTATTAATACATCTGTGTGCTAATGGCCTCGACTGAAATAGGATGGTCCTGTTCATGGACACTTAGTTTCATCCCAGCCCTGAAAAAGGGCCAATTTATACCTGAAGGTGTCTTGTACAATTAACTTACAAGCAGCCTTTCTTTTTTCAATATTCGTTTTTATCGTCTTGCAGTGAGGACTAATCCACTGCAGAGAACTCTACTTGAACTAGAGAAGAACTCTGTTCAGCTCTCATTTATTGCTCAAAGGGCCACCAAGAAGGTGATGTTCTGTATATTTCAAGAGTCATTTTTGTGAACAGAGAATTAATTTCTCTATTAAACACAGAATAAAACATGATCCCCCACAAAGAAATTTGTTTAGCTGTACAGGGCCTACGTCACATAGCTGAGCAAATCTGGAACCCTCCACTATAGGGTAGTGTGCATGCGTCAAGCATATGACAATTGCTTTTAACGTTATACACTGTAGCACTATTAGTTTACATTTATACCATTATACCCTAATCCATCTGTCATGTTTTCACCATCTCCCCTCCTTCAAATTTCTGTCAAAATGCACTCTTCCCATGGGCCTTCAAAACCTAATTCCTCTTGGTGCTTTTTTTTTTTTTTTTTTTAAAGGGGATGTCACATCTGTTCAGTCCTTGTTTTCCTTCCTTCATTTAAGGATGAATCCACATTTCTCTAGTACCCTAAACTGAGAGGAGTTTAGGGTACTGTGGGGCAGGGACTGAATGCTAATTAGAAACAGGAGAAAGGTTCAAGCTATTTACTCTAGCAGTGTTACAACATATTTTACATTAGCAGTCTAGTTTCTAGTGCACTTGAGTAACTAAGTGCACAAAGATTACTAGAATATATAGGCAGTATTAAATTGAGTTTATGGACCAGGAGTATCTATACTGTCAGTAGCCAGAAGACTTTTCATTAGATCTGCATATTGGATTGAACACCCTGGACTGATTTTTCCTGTCCTTCCTGCTTCAAAGAATGTCCAATCTTGACCTAATTCAATTGTTATGTCAGCTCCCTTATGCAAACTGATAAATGTGCACCCGTATCAAACCTTAGTCACCCCTAGAGACAACTGAAAATTTTGCTGCCCTGACTATTTAGATGCCCTGTGCAACTACTTGGTCTTGTTGTTTGGCAGAGACATGTGGGATCTTACTGTTTACAAAACATGTGCGAGCAACAGTTCTGTTGCAGAAATCAGTAAGGGGTTTTTGCATCTGGTTTCATCATGAGAGGCACGATTAGGAGGTATCTGTGGTTTCTTGCATTAGAAAGGCTGTTGCTTAGAATACAAAGTAGGTTTTTGTACAGAATATGAACGTTTTTGTAATACTGTGTGATCCCAAGCAGCACAGTAATAGGTAGCCGCATCATTCTTGCTTATTTTTTTTACCGTCAGGACACAGATCGACTCGGAGAGCTGCTTCTCTGCCTCAAACTTTGCCTTCTCAGAATCCCGGTCAAAGTCCGGTTTTCCTGATAAAAAATAGAGAATCCGTTCCAGAGCTGCATCAGGTCTCCGTCGATACCAGTGTATATAAGCACTACTAAGGGTAATGCCAGAAACATGACAGTCAATTCGTGCAGTTTTATTTTCTGCCCTGGTGATGGATAGTTGAGATTGTACCAGTACTTGGGCCTCTCCATCTGCAGAGAAAAGAGACAAATACCATTTAATCTGAAATTGAATGAACATGGAGGATCTCCAATCATTGCTCAGTAACATGGCTGCATGGAGAAGTCTAGCGTGTAAAAATCGACTTACAAGACCAAACTACTGAAGCAACAAGATAAACTTGCAATAGTAACATTCTCACTAAGTTATGCTGAGCCTGCTACTGAGAAACAAAGGAATATGAATTCTGATCTCAGAAAAAGGGTGGGGTCACTTGAATAGAGGAAGTGACTGAGCGATTTCAAGGTAATACAGATATGTGTTTGCCTTATATAAAAGTTCATAAGGCTACACTTTGAGATATGAACATCTACTAACCTTCCCTCATGGTATCCAGCAACTCTTCTGACTGCTCCCTTGTTCAGAACTTTTGAAAAAAGTATCAGATCATTATAACAGTAGTTGCAGGTATTGAGGTTCCCTGCACTGCCTTTAAAAAACAACAACCCATACACATCAGCAGATTTGATCAAGGAATTATGCTCTCAGCATGAAAAAAGACAACTAATATAATTTTTTCAAGCAGTGATGAAAATAGATCACTAAGGGTCTGATGCCAAGTCCAGTGAAGTCAGTGGGAAGTTTTTCAGTTGATTTCAATGAGCTTTGGAATAAGCCCCAATTCCTTGGGAGAATTTACTCAGGAATTTTTCATCGTGTCTTAACTCAGAGTCCCCTCAAGTTTATAGATATGATAGAATTGTCAAGGAAAACAAATCAGTAATCTCTTAAATAAACACATTGTCCTGGCACTTAATTTGACTCTTGTGTCCTCCAAACTCAGAGTTGCCTTGAGGATTGTCTTTGTTTTCACCTAAATCAATAGATTCCCATTGTTTCATAAGGGATTTCATATGCTGTTTGTGAATTCTGTTGCTATCTACGCCCTGTCTGTGAGTTTTTCCCTATCGGTATCTGTTGGTGTCTATTCCCCCACTCCACAAGAGTATGTAACTTTTATTGAGTATCCGAGGGGTAGCCGTGTTAATCTGGATCTGTAAAAGCAGCAAAGAGTCCTGTGGCACCTTATAGACTAACAGATGTATTGGAGCATGAGCTTTCGTGGGAGAATACCCACTTCGTCGGATGCAATGTAACTTTTATTGGGTGACCTTCATCTCTGTGCAGAGCCAGAACAAGGTCCTTACACTATTTTAACCCCACTTAAGCCCTATCTTGAGGGTTTAAGAGGGACGTAAGTGCTGTATAAACCTTGTTCTGGCCCCTCTACAAAGGGCTGAATTTAACCCATTAAACTTTACAATAAACTATTCTGAGAACTCCTTAAAATCTGTAACATTTTGAATATACTTTGCACCCTATCCAAAGAAACATAGCAACAAATATACCATATTTCAAAAGCATGGTGATGAAGTTTATAGGTGGAGTGCTACCTGTATTGCCCCTGGTTTTCTGGGGGTGTGTGGGGGGTATACTTTTGTTTTTTCTATCAATACAAACTTCTTGTAACCTTTCTTTGAACAGACCTAGCTGGGGAAAGGGAGTTAGGGCCAGATCCCTAAAGGAATTTAGGAGCCTAAACTTGATCACCCAGAGAAACTTGGTCTGAATTCCAAGCATTTAAAAATCCTATTGTGTACGCAGGCCACCATTTTCTAACAATGAGACGAGGAATGATCTCAAAGAGAGGGCTGTACTGGATGTAGATGAGTGTGGAGGTTTAAACGAGACTGAAAGCCTCCCTGTGGAATTCTTGATGGTGATGAGAATTGTCTGAGCCCTGCCTCGTTAATTAAGGGCTGACTTACCTCTGACTTTTATGAGGATGTACAAGGGAGAGGAAGGTTTTGAGTAAGTCGACTCACATTAATAGTCTCATTGACTGAAGTGGGTTTATTCAGGATAGACGACTTCTTCGGATGCATCTAGAATGGAACATATATTGAGGAGATATATATACACACATACAGAGAGCATAAACAGGTGGGAGTTGTCTTACCAACTCTGAGAGGCCAATTAATTAAGAGAAGAAAAAAAAAAAAACTTTTGAAGTGATAATCAAGCTAGCCCAGTACAGACAGTTAAGAAGTGTGAGAATACTTACAAGGGGAGATAGATTCAATGTTTGTAATGGCTCAGCCATTCCCAGTCCTTATTCAAACCGGAGTTGATTGTGTCTAGTTTGCATATCAATTCTAGCTCAGCAGTCTCTCGTTGGAGTCTGTTTTTGAAGTTTTTCTGTTGTAATATAGCCACCCGCAGGTCTGTCACTGAATGACCAGACAGGTTAAAGTGTTCTCCCACTGGTTTTTGAGTATTTTGATTCCTGATGTCCGATTTGTGTCCATTAATTCTTTTGCTTAGAGACTGTCCGATTTGGCCAATGTACATGGCAGAGGGGCATTGCTGGCACATGATGGCATATATCACATTGGTAGATGTGCAGGTGAACGAGCCCTTGATGGTATGGCTGATGTGATTAGGTCCTATGATGACGTCACTTGAATAGATATGTGGACAGAGTTGGCATCGGTGTTTGTTACAAGGATAGGTTCCTGGGTTAGTGGTTTTGTTCAGTGATGTGTGGTTGCTGGTGAGTATTTGCTTTAGGTTGGGGGGTTGTCTGTAAGCGAGAACAGGTCTGTCTCCCAAGATCTGTGAGAGTAAAGGATCATCTTTCAGGATAGGTTGTAGATCTCTGATGATGCGCTGGAGAGGTTTTAGTTGGGGGCTGAAGGTGACAGCTAGTGGTGTTCTGTTATTTTCTTTGTTGGGCCTGTCTTGTAGGAGGTGACTTCTGGGTACTCGTCTGGCTCTGTCAATCTGTTTTTTCACTTCAGCAGGTGGGTATTGTAGTTTTAAGAATGCTTGATAGAGATCTTGTAGGTGCTTGTCTCTATCCGAGGGATTGGAGCAAATGCGGTTATATCTTAGAGCTTGGCTGTAGACAATGGATCGTGTGGTGTGTCTTGGATGGAAGCTGGAGGCATGTAGGTAAGTGTAGCGGTCAGTAGGTTTCCGGTATAGGGTGGTATTTATGTGACCATCGCTTATTAGCACAGTAGTGTCCAGGAAATGGACCGCTTGTGTGGATTGATCTAGGCTGAGGTTGATGGTGGGATGGAAATTATTGAAATCATGGTGAAATTCCTCAAGGGCTTCTTTTCCATGGGTCCAGATGATGAAGATGTCATCAATGTAGCGCAAGTAGAGTAGGGGCGTTAGGGGACAAGAGCTAAGGAAGCGTTGTTCTAAGTCAGCCATAAAAATGTTGGCATATTGTGGGGCCATGCGGGTTCCCATAGCAGTGCCGCTGACTTGAAGGTATATATTGTCCCCAAATGTGAAATAGTTGTGGGTGAGGACAAAATCACAAAGTTCAGCCACCAGGTTAGCTGTAACATTATCAGGGATACTGTTCCTAATAGCTTGTAGTCCATCTTTGTGTGGGATATTGGTGTAGAGGGCTTCTACGTCCATAGTGGCCAGGATGGTGTTTTCTGGAAGATCACCAATGGATTGTAGTTTCCTCAGGAAGTCAGTGGTGTCTCGAAGATAGCTGGGAGTGCTGGTAGCGTAGGGTCTGAGGAGAGAGTCTACATAACCAGACAAGCCTGATGTTAGGGTGCCAATGCCTGAGATGATGGGGCGTCCGGGATATCCAGGTTTATGGATCTTGGGTAGCAAATAGAATACCCCTGGTCGGGGTTCTAGGCATGTGTCTGTACAGATTTGTTCCTGTGCTTTGTCAGGGAGTTTTTTTAGCAGAAGTGGGCTGTAGTCCATGAAAGCTTATGCTCTAATAAATTTGTTAGTCTCTAAGGTGCCACAAGTACTCCTGTTCTTCTTTTTGCGGATACAGACTAACACGGCTGCTACTCTGAAACCTGTCAGGATAGACGGTTGTTTTCAAAATTGACTCCTCAGGTAGTCTGATAATACTCCATCTTCCTCTAGCTCAGTTATATTGAAACAAGAAAATTCAATTATAAGAATTATTTTCATACACATTTATATCCTGTTAAATGGCCTTTATGATAAAAATCTATAGGGTTCTCTGATTTTATTTTTACCGTTTAGTTTATATAGAAACATGTAGTTCTAGGATGGAAAGGCTATAATGAATGCTGTAAATATACAATATTCCCAACCAAACAATCTTGCCTCTGAAGAACCAACATCAACCATTTTTCTTGACATCTGGAGAGAGCCCCTTTACAAAAGTTGTAGTTCCACTGCAAAAGGGTGAGTGAAAGTCTCCAGGGGGTATGTTGTGGCTGTCTGGGGGCCTGAGCCAAAGCTCATTAAAATGGCTGCGAGTTCTTCCACTGACTTCACTGGGCTCTGGATGAAACTTGAAAAGGCCTATCCTGTAAGGTGCTGAGCATCTTCATCTCCCATTACAGGCAACAGGAATTCACAAGGCCAGGGCCTGATGGCTTTAAATCCCACCAACAGTAAAATGAAAATCTCATTCCTACAGGAGCGGCGCCAGGGTTTTTGGTGCCCTAGGCGGGGGTCCTTCTGCGCTCCCGGTCGTCGTCAGCAATTCTGCGGCGGGGGAGTCCTTCTGTGCTCCCAGTCTTCAGGGCACTTCGGCGGCAGGTCCCAGAGCGAGTGAAGGACCCACCGCAGAATTGCCACCAAAGACCCGGAGTGCGGAAGGACCCCCCACCGCCGAATTGCCACCAAGGGCGGCAAAATGCCACCCCCCCAAATCCTGGTGCCCTAGGCAACCGCCTAGGTCGCCTAAATGGAAGCGCCGGCCCTGCATTCCTAATACTAAAATGTGGGAAAAGATTCTTCTGAGTGTACATGGGTTTGTTTGGGTTTTTTTGTTGTTGTTGTTGTTTACAAAAAAGGTCATGACAATAATGGTGAAGTAATTGGAATCCAAACCTGCTAGATGTTTAAACAGCAATTTGTCGGTTTCCTGTCTTGATGATGAAGCAGCTGAAAAGCGACACATCCTGTTTTGTTAAAAGGATGTTTGTTGTATTGGAAGGGGGGGCAGAATTTGCTGTATAAGCTTTTTATTCTCAAGACATCTTGTACTGTCACAAAATAAGGTGTTAATGGTTCAATATTAATTCAGTTAATTTTTTTGTGTCACTATATCGTTTTCTCCCTTCACCGTTTGCTTCATGTTATAGAAAGGAGCACATTCTGAAAAGGGTAGACTTGAGATGTCTCAGCTGCTAATTCCCAGGTCTATGTTCCAGATCTTGCTACAGCCCTGGGGGTTTTTTTTGTTTTGTTTTTTGGAGGAACACAAAGGGATAACTTTGCATAGAGGACTGGGTCATAACTTTTAAAAATATAATTGCTGGTATAGTGGTCAAGAGACTAGAAGGAAAACAGTCACCCAAATCAAGTATGAAATCTTATTATGACTTGATTGAATTCTGTACTTAAGTCTGAGAACTATTAAAAATAAATGGAACACTTTGCTCATACAGAGCTTATCCTGTAAAGCACTAATTAACCCTGGAAGTGCTGAGGTCTCTCACCTCTCATTAGTGCCTACAGATGATGATGAGAGCACCCGCTACCTTTTAGAAATAGCTAAGGATAGAGCACCTTTCACCTGGAGATTTCAAAGTGCTTTAATGAACCTTTAATGCAGGAAAAAAGAAAGGCCAAATATCTTCAGTACTGATGCAGAGGGTTGCATGAACAATACACTCACAAAACTTGCAAACGATTCAAAACTGGGTTGAGTTGCAGACACCAATGAGGACAGAGAAAATATGGAAAACTTAGAATATCAAGAAAACTTACTGACAGAGCTGTGGTGTGTTTTTGTGCAGGGTTGCAGGAAGCTTGTGGCAGTATGTAAAATCCCATGTGGCACAGTAATAGCGGCCGTTGTCTACCTTTTCCAGCTTGTGCACCAACAAGTTAGAGATGTTTTGTGTCCCATAGGCTGAGAACTTCTCACTGGAGAAGCCTGCCTCTCGCTTTAACTCCTACCCAGAGAGAGTGAGGTACAGCAGCCTGTGTGGGGCCTCTCCAGCTGGGGCTCGGTACCAGAGGATGTAGGTAGAGTCTGATCCACCAAACATCTTGCAAAGGAATGTGGCAGAGCTGCTTGAAGTGGCTGCTTTGTGACAGAGATCTACTCCTGCTCCAGGTGAATGGCCCACAGAACAGCTGGAAGGGAAAAAGAGAAAGCAGCCCTGAGGAGACAGCACTAGACACATTTCCCTCTTCAGGGAGCAGTAACATGTACATGGCTTTGCAAGCTGTAAGTTCTTGAGGAAGGTACATGGGTTCAGTTATCCATTGCCTTGCAGCTTGTGTAGCCATTTGTGTCTCTGTAAATGTGAGGGGAAAAATGGGTAAAGCCTTTCTCTAGTGCAAGTGAACCATCAATTTCTGTTTACACCTGGGCAAAGATGGTGTGAAATTACACAAGGTACAGGGCAGTGAAGAATCAGAGCCTTTATCTGTGAGGAACCATCCAGGATTATGGATGCTGATTTCCCCATTTCCGTACACCAGTTTGATTTCAGTGCAATGCCATTGGCTTCATTGGGATTGCACCAGCATCAGCTTGTTACACTGGCCTCAAGATTCAGGCCAATGTTGTATTTCTTTTTTGTTAACAATAAATACCGAATAAAATCACTAACTACAGTTAATGTGTCCCGTAAACTTACCAGGGACTTCAACTTTCTGTCCTGGGCCTCAGTGAGTCTAACACCGGTCCTGCTTGATGGACCCTTTGAAACCTGCTCGTGGCCCCCGCAGGGGTCCCCAGACCACAGGTTGAGAACCACTGTACTAGTGCACCCACCATTGCTGAGTGTGAAACTGGGACAAAACTGGTTCTAAGGCCTTGTCTGTGTTGGTGTAATGCCATGTCCTTGGGTGGGTTTTCGGAAGCAAGGATTAAAAGCATGAACTCAAAGAGCCATCAGTGTTAGCCAAGGCTGTAGCAGGCTATTCAGTTTCTTTCTCTTGCCTAAGCATTGCTAGAGGGAGATGATTGAACCCCCTCAGTGTGATGCTATCAGCACCTTGCAATGTTGCAGATCCAGGGATGCTGACAGTGGTAGGAGAGCTGGAGCACAATGGATGGAGATGTTTTTAAATTGCATGATTTTAGACCTGGTTTGAATAGGGTTAAACAGCGTGGTAGCAAAAATTCCTGCACTCTGGTTAATGCTACAGTTATTGCTAAAAATTCTCAGTGGACGTGAATTCAGTGACTTGCTCAGGTGAGCAAACTAGAAATTCTCTTACCCCCTGTCTTCCCCATTCACTTACCCCAAATCCTCTGCAGTCTTTTATCCTCCCCACCCTGTTGTTCCTTATTCTCTCCTCCCCCGCCATCATTCTCAAGTCACTTGTGAAGTAGTCACACCACAAAACAATTGCATGTTCTGCCTTTAGAGATGGAGCTGGTATTGCTAGGCAGACGCTGGGGAAGTGGGCCCAATGCCACTCACTAGGAAAGTTCCTTCTCCCAGTTCCTGGGATGAAGGGGCATCAGAATGGGTGGGTGGAGCTGGAGCAGGAGTCAGTCTGCAGTACTGGCTATGGTATCTGTTTGAGAGGCTGTCTGCCCTATAGATAGGGTTGCCAGGCATCCGGTTTTTGACTGGAACACCTGGTTGAAAAGGGACCCCAGCAGCTCCGTTCAGCAATGCTGACCGGCTGTTAAAATCCGGTCAGCGGCACAGCAGGGCTAAGGCAGGCTCCTTGCCTGCTCTGGCCCCACACAGCTCCTGGAAGCAGCCTGCAGCTCTTAGGCACAGGGATGGCCACGGGGCTCCGTGCACTACCTCCACCCCGAGTGCTGGCTCTGCAGCTCCTATTGGCCAGGAGCCCCCCTCCACCTAGGAGCTGGACATGCTGACCTCTTCCTGCTTATCTCGGCTCAGCATGGCTCTCGGGAGGTTGCTTTAGCCCTGCTGCACCGCCAACCCGGAGCCACCAGAAGTAAGCGCCACCTGTCCGGAGCCTAAATCCTGAACCCTCTCCTGCACCCCTGCCCCAGGCCTGACCCCCCCCCCTTATACACCCGAAACTTCTAATCCCTGGCCCCACCCCAGAGCCTGCACCCCCAGCCTGAATCCCCTCTCATACCCTAACCCCCTGCCTCAGTCCGATGAAAGTGAGTGAGGGTGGGGGACAGCGAACCACGAAGGGAGAGGGGATGGAGTGAGCAGGGGGAAGGGCCTCAAAGGGGTGGAAAAATGGTTTTGTGTGATTAGAAAGTTGGTGTTAGGGCTGCCAATCTACAGAGTGGTCTGAGGATGGGGCTTACTCAACTCTGCTGCAGCAGTAACGTGAGAGCTGAGCCCAGCCCCCCAGGCTGTGGTGTGTGTGGTTTTGTTGTTGTTGTTGGGGGTTTTTTGTGCAGGGCTGCAGGAGGTTTGTGGCACTGTGTATAATCCCATGCGGCACAGTAATAGTGGCCGCTGTCTGCCTTTTCCAACTTGTGTACCAACAGTTTGCAGATTCTATGGACTTGAAAATGGGCGGTGAGTTTCTTGCTGGAGAAGCCGACCTCCCAGCTGGGGTCAGGCTTGGAGTAAGAAAAGTCGAGCAGCCTCTGCGGTGACCCCCCAGTTGGGGCTTGGTAGCAGTGGATATAGGTAAAGCCGGACATGATGGACATTTTACAGGTGAATTCAGCAGTGCTGTTCTCCTGTGGCTCCTTTGTGATGGAGATTGGTACCTGCTCCAGGTGAATGGCCCACAGCACAGCTGGAAGAGAAAAGGAAGATAAGGAGCAAATGAGGAAATGGCTGCTAGAAATAACCCATCTACATGGAGCAGTGATGTCTGTCCTATGCAGAGTCCATGCTGCTTAGACTGAAGGGACACTGGGGTGGCTTCTCTGCTGCCTTTCACCTTGTATGTTCATTTAGAAGTGTGCATGGTGAAGGTGAAGTGTGTAATTTCAACCATGGGTGTGAGTGAGAGAACAATTCTGATCTCGGGGTTTGTTCTCTCCCAGGCACAGATGTCAGTGACTGCACAAGGTGCAGGGCAGTGGAGAACTGGGCCCCTGGTCTGTGGATTACCTGTAAAGCTCCATACACACTCAGGGGTGCTGAGACTCCAGTCTTACTCTATTGCTTTCACTAGGGTTGCCCTGGAATAAAACTGTTGTAACTCTGGGGATCCAAGCCCACAATGCTGCATAAATAACCATAAATAATAAACAGAACTGAGTTCAACAAACTTACATGGCAAGCAAAGAGAATTTCCAGAAACCCCACCATGTCTCCTGAAATTGTTCTGCCTCCTGAGGAGAAAGGAAAGCAGAAGAAGTCAATGCTGCTCAGTCTAGAGGGACAAATACTCAAATGCTGAAAGAAAAAGGTGGGAGCAGGCTGCCCAGTCCTGAGCAGAAGAGATGAAGTGCTGTCGTTCTCACTGTATCAAAGAGCTTCCAATGTATTTAAGAGTGTGAGAGGGGACACGTGTCAGCCCAGTGTGTGAGCCACTAACCAAAAACAGACCACTCACTGCATTCTCTTCACTCTGTAATAGAGAACTACACAGTCATACGTCTTGGTTAGTTGAAGCATACAAACTTTAAATAATTAATGTTAAAATAATTCTTAGTCAGTAAAACTGGGGAAGGGCCAAACCATGTCCGACTCTCAAACGCCATACCAGATCCCTCAAACGCAACAGGCAGGAGGTGCTATCATTGGAAATGAAACACAAACTCATCCCTTCTTGGGAAGATCACTGCCTGCTCACGTACTTCCTTTTTTTTTTTTTAAATGAAATGTAAGACAAAGGTCATGTTAACCTCCTGTCATTAAAGATTCCACGTAACCTTTTGTACGAATAGGAGCCTATGCCCAATGCTGAAAGTATTTCTGTGCCTAACTCCAATTAATTTCAATTCATATTGGACACCCATAAACCTGGAAGAAGTGGGCCCTAGTGTCCTTGTCAAATTCCTATTTGAGTACTTCCATTCCGCTCACCTAAACTTCCCCCTGGAGTTTCAGTTGGATATGGTGTAATCTTCGCTTCCTCTCCAAGCTGTTGTGTAGGCTCATTACATTTCTCCCCTGAGATACAATATAGAGAGGCTCGGAAGGATTAGATTTTTATTGCTAAATGGAGGTTAAAGTTGATTTCTGTGTGTGTGTGTGTGTGTGTGTGTGTGTGTGTGTGTGGTCTCCATGAAGATGCCCTCACTGAGTTTCTTACACTTTGTTTGTTTGTTTTTTAATCCCCAAAAATGAATATTCTTTTGCAGTGCTTGCAACTCAAACATTGCAGCTTTGGGCCAGGGCGTGAAAACCAAAAAGTGAAACTGAATAATTTGTGGTCCTTGTCCAAATGGAAACAAACAGAAAAGGTAGATCTAAGAAGACTGGGAACATAAAGTGGGTTTATGGCTGCTATGCATTGCCAAAGTAGTGTGAAGATCTCTGAGCATCAGAATGAATCAGGCGGTGGATTTAAAAAATTCTTTCATTATTATAAAATGATGACTTGAGGTACTTCTTTGAAACAGTTAAAAATAGCAGGGTGGGTTGTGGGTTTTTGTTTGTTTGTTTGTTTTTTACCCTGACAATTCCTCTTTTAAATTGGGGGGATGGATAGCTCAGTGGCTTGAGCATTAGCCTGCTAAAGCCAGGGATATGAGTTCAATCCTTGAGAAGGCCATTTACACATCTGGGGCAAAAATAATCTCCCAGGGACAGTACATGGTCCTGCTGTGAAGGCAGGGGACTGGACTTAATGACCTTTCAAGTTCCATGAGATAGGTCTATCTCCATATTATTAAGCTGTATGCTGGTAGCTATTCACTGCAGAATTGCTAAGGGGAGAGAGTATGGTTTGATTTCTGGTACATGTTTTAATATGCATATGTGTTTCCCAAGGTGGTTTGCTATAATGTGTGATGCTGTGCACTGAGTAATCTACTTTATATTTGCCTGCAGGTCTCAATAGCCAATTACTGTACATGCAACACTGGTTTTGCTTCTATCATTTCACTTAATTTGCTCTATGTATCTGTATAGATGACCCCTGCCTCCATGATGATAAGTATTGCACCCTGTTCCTGCTTGAAGACTGAACAAAGTAACAGCTCAGGTTAGCTAAATACAAATTCAAGCTTCTGATACCCCCTCATGGTGATAAACAAGTAAAACTCTTGGGAATCAGATTGAATAGCCTAATACTGAAATATGAAGAAAGGTGGTTTCTCTAGCTGACGATTTTCTGTGACGTTACATTGTATGAATCTCTCTTCAGTGATTTTTTTTTTTTTTTTAAGATATAGATGGGGTGATTTTTAGTGCACAGTTCATGCCAGAAAAGCACACAAAGGATGAAGTTTGTAATTCTAGTGTTATGAAAGTGCTGTACCAGGGTAGAGGAGATCCAATTGTGAAATATGCACAGAGCACTATAGTCCAAATGCCGACTGCCTTTACAAAGGTGCGAGACGACTGTTGGCTCTGGCATTTCCTGTATGTAACTGGTGTCTGAATTTGACATAATTCTAATGAGCTGGTGATTCTACTATACATACAACAGTGATATTCCTGTGGCTGAAATTAAACTCTAGGCCAGATTCTGCCCCTCATTACAGCACATGTTCAAGAAAATGGTGTAATGAGCAGAATTTGTCCCACTTTTCCATGGCCCCCCAGGGGTCTTCCAACTGCTGGGGATTGCTGGGCCAAGGGTGCTCCTGCCATGCCTACTTTCTCCCAGGAGCTTCCCCATCCGCCACAGTGCGGAGGAGGCGGTGGTGGCAGCGCAGACCTGCCATGCTGGTGCTTTGCCACCCGGGGGTAGTTCTTACACAAGGGGAATCCTCAGAGCCAGTTATGCCACCAGAATGGTGTGAAGTGATGGAGTGGGTCCTCTTGTGTGTGGAGCTGCTGATCATCATCTTTTGTAGTCAATGCTCCTGTGAGCTGTGAAGCCAAGGCAAGGCTGTCGTATTATTCAGGGTTCACAGCTCTGCTTTGAAGGATCAGCAGGTCTTCAGCATTACTATTATTTTTTCAGGCAAACTCAATGTATTTCTGGGGATGGGGAGAGCAGAGCTGGTGCCACAGCTCTAACTACCTCATCAGCCCTCAGAGCCTCACTCCTTTGTGACAGAATTATTAATTTCCACCTGGGCAATACAGCTCTCTCCAACCTCTGAAGGTTCCACTTTCCATGACCTCCAAACTCCTCTGTAGTTCTCTGCATTGCTCATTCTTGGTGTTTGTGGATGGACTGAAACTGTTGTGCTTCTACCTGTTAACCCTTTCATTGGTGCTGTTAGAACTGCTTGGGAACTTTGTTTCACCAGGATTTCTCATGCTGAGAATCCAAACATACAGTATTATTTTCTTCCATAACGACTTCAGCTTTGTAGAATTTGCATTCATTGGAACTGCATCCCCTTTAATCACAGAAAACTTTCCACATAACGTGTGTGTTTGTGTGTGTGTTGCTCACTTATTCTTCCCTTTCAGTGATTTAAACTGAGGAGAGACTGGCTTATTTTAAATGCTGCTGATCAGCAGGTGCACACAACAAGAATCCATGGTATGTTTGCATGGAATCTGGATATGGGTAATTATTCGAGATCTGTACATTTGGGACGACAGAGTCCAAATACCCAGAAGAGCTTTACTGTGTTCATTTGAACCTGGGTTGAGAATTTGTTACAGCCTACAATTCCTGTCCCTGCTGCTTCATTTCAAATGAAGTTTGATTTTTACAAATTAGTTGTCCATGTAACTAAAGCAAAACTTTATATATTGCAAGAACACAGAATAAGGGGTGTTCATTTTGCATAATACACTGCTGCTTGCTTATTTGCATCAAGTCCATTCTAATCATTTTGACTTCCATAAGCAGCTAAACTGGTTGCCTATGTGACCAGCAGAGTGCATAGCGGAGCTTGTACAGTGAATGGTGCTGGTATTAGTTTGTTAATGCCTGACTGACAAACATAACTTTAGTTGTATTCGGTTCTCCTAATCACATGGGTCTGTTGGGTTTTTTTCTATTCTATGCAACAATGTGGCTTCATTAGGCAACAGCTTATTGTCATCCCTGATTGATTGGATTATCCAGCAATACTTTCTCAGAACAATCAAAATTGATACTGGTGTTTTTAAATACAAATTATTTGGTTCTTGAGCTTTTGATTAACTTAGCCAGTGAAAAGCCAAACCCATCTCGAAGTGCATGGTCTAAATAACTGGGTTGTGTGTTGCGGCAGTGTGAGCATCATAGAATATCAGGGTTGGAAGGGACCTCAAGAGGTCATCTAGTCCAACCCCCTGCTCAAAGCAGGACTTATCCCCAACTAAATCATCCCAGCCAGGGCTTTGTCAAGCCTGACCTTAAAAATCTATGAGGAAGGAGATTCTACCACCTCCCTAGATAACCCATTCCAGTGCTTCACCACCCTCCTAGTGAAAAAGTTTTCCCCAATATCCAACCTAAACCTCCCCCACTGCAACTTGAGACCATTACTCCTCATTCTGTCATCTGGTACCACTGAGAACAGTCTAGATCCATCCTCTTTGGAATTGAACTACCCCTTTCAGGTAGTTGAAAGCAGCTATCAAATCCCCCTCCCCCCCTTATTCTTCTCTTCTGCAGACTAAATAATCCCAGTTCCCTCAGCATCTCCTCATAAATCATGTGCTCCAGCCCCCTAATCATTTTTGTTGCCCTCCGCTGGACTCTTTCCAATTTTTCCACATCCTTCTTGTAGTATGGGGCCCAAAACTGGCCCCACACCACAAAAACAAGGAATCATCTTTTTACTCAAACATCGGGGAAGCAGTGGAGCTATGGGGGGAGAAGTGGAACTGCTCCTCTGACTCCCCGATCTCTGGTGGGTGTGTGGGTGGGTGGCTTTTGGGGTGTGGTGTGTGTGGAAGTGAGAGAGGTTGGGAGTGTCTTAATGTGGGAAAGGGAAATTAAGAGTTTTGCAATTAATTCCAAACACAGTAAGCCCTCTGGTCATCCTTCACTCTTGCAGTAGTGAATCCCGTAGTCTAGGTCTAGCTCCTGTAAAATGTCTTTCTCGGTCTCTCATACAAGCCTCCTCTTGTTCTGGTGGAATGTGGCTATCATGACAGGTCACTTCTTCAGAACTTGCCTCTCTTTCTGCAATAGGCAGAGCAAATCCCATGCAGCACTGAATATCAGGCCAGAGACTTTAAACAATTCTTGGTGACATCTTGCTGTGACCTAGGAACTCTTGGTGCCAATTGGCACCGGGCACAGGGGGTTATAGGAATCCCCTGGGTGTAATGTCCACATAACAGTGCACCAAAGGGTGACGTGTGGGCTCTAGTAGCTGCCAGTAATACACTGGTCAGCTTAGTCACTGTGAAATGCATGTATGGGTAATGTTTAAGAAGTCATGTATCTTTACTGGAAATTAAAGCCTTGAAGTTTAATAGCAGGTCACCAGGTGATGACAAACCTTGGCCAGATTCTGTTCGGGCAGGGAATATGGGATGCTTCTCTCTGTTTGTCTGGTCAGGTGTGTATTGTGCATTGTATCTCACAATGCAAGCCTAGCTGTATGCAAAGCCAGATGCCAATTTTAAGATTGCAAGGACAACAAGAGAGGGAGGCCACTGGGAAGAACAATCAACAGGGGGTTTCCATCCCTTCCCTTGAAGAGCCAAGGCCAAAAGCACTGGTTGGGGGGTGGGCTGGTTGAGGTCCCTTGGTGCTGCCTATTACTGGTGGCAGGTGCAGCACATTTTGCTCGGCTCTGGGGCTGCCACAGCGCCACCTCAGCCCGCAGTTCTCGATCCAGCTGCAGAGAGACGGGGTGGGGTAGGAGGCAGAGAAAGGAGACTGAACCTGTTACCCCAGTCAGGGGTTCAGCCCCAGAGAACCCCCAGCCAGGCCCTGGTGAGCGACACCGAGACCAGTTTGGCCCAAGAGGGAAGGCACTGACAGATGGCTCATGGTGAGATGGAGTGGGTGGGATAGGCTGGGCTGTGGCATGTGAAGAGTTAAGGGTGTTTCAGAAGGGAAGGGGTGGTGCAACCACCTTGTGGATGGGGAGTTGGGGTGTGCGGTGGGGGACCCCAGATTTGGGCGGAATGGGGCAGGGGAACTCTGGGTTTGGCAGGGGAGCCTCAGTCGGCAAAATGGCTGAGCAAGCCCGGCTGCTGGGGACAGGCTGAGCTGTCCCACTGGCAGCTTCATGCTCCACCCTGGGCAGGGATGGATGGCTGGGGAGAGCACCGTGCGCAGCCTGCAATGGGGGGAATGTGGCTCCTTTCACAGACAGCAGAGAAGGGAGGGGGGAAGAGGACAGGTCAGTGCCCTGGGGAGGGGGTCCTCTGACTTCCACCACTGCAAAACAGCACACTCACACCCCAGTGCCGGCCACCAAGATAGAGGGGACAGCTCAGAGCGCAGGGGGAGGTCCTAGGTATTCCCCACTGCAAAATAGCAACTTGCCACCCTCACCCTCATTGTCTGTCTGCAAGCCAGATGCTGAGGAAAGGAAGAGGAAACCTTCCAGTTGTGCCTCTGCTGATCCCCTGACCCCAGCACCCTCCTCCCCAAAATATCCCTCTCTTCCAGACCCTGCCCCCGACACACTCTTCACGCAGATTCTAGCAGGCAGGACAAATGGGTGGGGCTGTGAGACCTGGAGCTGCATTGAAGGGCCAGGGTTGGAAGGGGAATGGAAAGATGCTGTTTGGGGGGCAACACCCTTACATGTCCCCCAATCTCCACTCCTGCCAGTGGACCAACTTGGACTGTGTTGTGGCCCACCTTCAGGAACCTCTGATCTAAAGGGTCATTATACTCCCCGAGTCTCTGGGATGAAGAGCCAATTTGAACTTTTTGTGGGGTGTTGGGAGGGGAGTTGTGGAGACTGGGTGTAGAACTGACTAGGGTTGCTAGAGAGGGGATTGTGCAGGTAGGTTTAGAGCTGATAAGGGAACCTGTCCCCCGTGGGTAGGGTGGCTAATGTACAATGAATTACTTTCATCTCTCAGTATTATCCTAACCAACTCAAACCCACCCTCAAATCCTTACACGATCTTATAAAACCCCAAAGGCACAATAGCTTTCCTCCAAGAAACTCATTTATCTACTAATAGTGTTCACCCCCACCCTGAGTATGGATCCCTCCTTTCTTACACTGTCCCAGCTCAAAAAGCCTGTCATGCAAGTTCTAGACTGGTGCAGAAGGAATGAGGACAGCACCACAGGTTTCTCTGGTGGCAGAAGAGCAGGAACAGAGCCCAGACCTGGATTAGACCTTGGAACAGACTCTGTGGCCAGCTGGGCTGGGGAATGTCCTAGGTCCATATTCTGATTTCAGGATCTGTTTGGGCCCAGGGAATGCGCTGGAGATGAAGCACCAATGGAGCCAGAGCTGCGTCTGGGAAGTGGTTGCTGCTGCCACCTTTGTTGTCACTATGGGGGAAATTGCAGTATAAGTGGAGAGATTTCTGGGTTACAACCAATAAAACTATTGTTATGGAGGATATTTATGTGCTATAGGGTGTCCTTAGCTTCAGTTGCGTGTGGAAGCCATACCAGTCCCATGGGCCCCCTTCCTCCAACCTCCCCACCATGTGTGATCCAAAGGGGGGTGGAATTTAAATGCTCTACTATTGATTTATTCCAGCAACTGTTGCATTGACGGTGGGAGGGAATCGGATCTTGGACAACAGGCTTAGGAGCCTTAAGTACATGTTCTTCTCTTCCTATCGCTGTCACAGTGTAGTACAGTTATTCCAATCCTAGTATTACAGCACTGTGGCAGGAAGACTGCATTATAAATCCCAGTGGCTGTACCACGTGAAAGTCCCTTAGTGACAATGGCATACTAGTGTTGTCTATGTGTGGCACAATGTCTGGGGGGGTGGGAAAATGGAGGCAGTTTCGTCATCAAGTTTCTGCATCCTGGTTCAGAATCCTGATAAAGTTTGGTAGAATTTTTCCCCACTTCTGGCTAATGATGCTTAAGAATTTTTCACAGAGGAGAAAATGAAGACAGTGAGTGATATTACTGTCAGGGAAATCTCCTAGCTCTGTATCTTAGCTCTTTCCATTCATTTGATGTGCTGTTCAGGCAGCCATGGACAAAATGTCTTCTCGTTGATAAACTGATCTTCTGCCAGAGGCCTGGAAAATGTGCTCTCTCTTCTAATCAGGGGTCTCCAGCAAACTAACATCCTCCAAAGGTTGTCCTTGGCAGTAATCATGTTGAAACCAACATTGGTAAGAGGCCCAACAAATGGTAGGAAGCATGTAAAACTACATTCAAGGATAGATTTAATAGGAATGACTTTCCAAAGATTATTAACCAGAAATGAAGGAGGAACTAGATATCTGACTTGTACTATAATTATCTGCAGGACATGGTCAGTCAATTGCTGCATTGTACCTGTAAAAGTTTTCTTTTACTACATGCTTTTAAATCTATACCTGCCATATTAAAAACCTCAGTTGTATGTGTTGGTCTTATGTCTAGCTGAGAGAATACAGGAAGGAGTATCTACTCCTTAATCTTGCCTCTGAGCAGAAGCCAGGAGACAGCTATAATTTTTGTAGCAAGTATGAAAAGTCAGGGTAGGTGGGGGGGTAATAGTCATCTATATAAGACAAAGCCCCGAATATTAATCGGGACATCCAGCCAGTAGAGCACTCAAACCCTTCTGACGATATTAAGCACTTCCCAGGATCCGGCTCTCGCTGAGTTTCCCAGATGTGAAGTAGTGGAATATCGCTTCCTACTTCAGAGTGATACTTTGCCTCTGTTACATGAATTAAGTCTTGTAAAGTGGCTCATGTATCTGTGTTAATGCCCTCTACTGAGATAGGATGGACCTGCTCTTGTATATTTGCAGTCAGTTTTGTCCTAGTTCTAAAAAAGAGCCAATTCAACACTAAGATGTTCTTGTCGAATTAATTTACTCATTTCTTCTTAAACACTTCTTTGTTTCCTTGTGATCAGAGCTAATCCAATCCATGATGTGTTTTCTATATTGTAGTTCCATTCGTTTTCTTATGTCTTTCTAGCTTTATTCAATAAGCAATGCTTCCACCTCTGCCCTTCTTTCAAGTATCTGCAATCACAGGCTTTTCTCATGGGTTCTGAAGAATCTGACTCCATTTATCCTCATTGCTCTAGTGACTCAGTTTAGACTATAAAAACCACTGGGGCATGGACTGGATCTCTTATTCTGTGAAGTTCCCCGAACATTCATGCTAAGATTGAAATTATACAGCATAATATCAGTTCAAGCAGAGTGTAACCTGCTGTCACACCATGTGTTTTCTGCTGAACTGGCATCAGAGACTAAATAAAGGTTGGTTCTTCAGAACAGAACTCTGTTTTTTATCAAGTGAACAATAAGCTCTTTGTGCCTCAGGGGTTAATTAAACAGCAGAAAAGCAGCTCAAACTTATTCCTGTTTCCATCAGAATAATAACAAAATGTGGTGTTAAGCGGTCATGCTGGTTTGCAGTGCCATTTGGTGACTTGTGGGATTGGATTGGGAGACACTAGTTTCAGTCAGTTATGGGTAAGAGATCCTGTCCCCACTTCCTTCTCTAGAGCCAGGATTTTCACTCCAGGTAATATGCTCCTCTAGACTGATGACAAACCTCCACCCAGTAAGCCCAGTTTTCAAACTAAGGCCTGCTGGAAAACTGACCGGTGTAGGGGAGCATGTGGTTCAGACAGACACATCCCTTATGGGAGGATCTGTTAATTGAGATTCTCTGTATCTTAGTAAGGAAAAGAGGATTGAAGATGATAAATACAGGAAAGATCTGATCAGAAACAGCCAAATGAAAGAGTAATTCAATTACATCACATAATTGAAGACAGCTAAGAAGTGACTTTTTTTTTAAAAAGTACTTGTATACAAATGCTAGAAGTCTAACTACTAAGGTAGGTGAACTAGAGTGCCTCATATTAAATGAGGATATTGATATAATGGGTGTCATAGAAAGCTGGTGGAACGAGGATAATCAATAAGACAAATAGGGTACAAAATATATCAGAAGGACAGAATAGGTAATGCTGGTGGGGAAGTGACAATATATGTGAAAGAAAGTGTAGAGTCAAATGAAGTAAAAATCTGAAATGAACCAAACTGTACCATAGAATCTCTATGGATAGCAATTCCATGCTTAAATAATAAGGACATAGCAGTAGGGATATTCTACTGACCAGGATGGTGATATTGACTGTTAAATGCTCAGGGAGATTAGAGCGGCTATAAAGATGAAGAAAAAAACTCAATAATAATAATAATAATTAATAATAATGGGGGATTTCAGTTATCCCCGTATTGGCTGGGTACATGTCACCTCAGGATAGGATGCAGAGAGAAAGTTTCTTGACACCTTAAATGACTGCTTCTTGGAGCTGCTAGTCCTGGAGCCCACAAGAGGAGAAGCAATTCTTGTTCTAGTCCTAAGCGGAGCAGGGGATCTGGTCCAAAAGGTGAATATACCTGGACTGCTTGGTAATAGTGACCATAACAAAATGAAATTTAACATCCCTGTGCAGGGGGAAACACCAAAGCAGCCCACCAAGGTAGCATTTAATATCAGGAAGGGGTACTACACAAAATGAGGAAGTTTACTTAAACAGAAATGTAAAAGGTACAGAATTATCAGACACATAGATGAACATGATTTGTTGGGGGAAGAGTCAACACACGTTGGGAAATCATGCTGCACCAATCTACTAGATTTCTTTGTAGAGGGGTGGGGGGCGGGCAACAAGCATGTGGACAAGGGTGATCCAGTGCATATAGTGTATTTAGATGTTCAGAAAGCCTTTGAGAACGTCTCTCACCAAAGGTTCTTAAGCAAAGTAAGCTGTCATGGGATAAGAGGGAAGGTCCTGTGGAAGCAGAGAAAGAACTGACAGGAAGGGGATGCAATGCATGACAGTTTGTTAGCAAGAGTTAGGTTAACTGTAACCCTAATAACGCGAGATTTGTAGAAGCGAGGAATGTGTGAGGCGAGTGGGAAAGAACTGTGTGAGAAGTTGTTGCGATCTTGTGTAGATAACATGGCATGTAGACATTAGTGAGCAAAACAAGATATCAGAATGACCTATGTATAAACAAAATGCAGCTGTTGCTCATTATTGTCTGTAACAAAAGGTATAAATGCTTGCTGTAACTGTTTACCTGTTGAGAGACCTGTTTAGCTCTCTCCCTCTATGCAATTGATAGAGAGAAAATAAAGTATCTGATTTGCTGTACCCAAACAAAAAGTGAGAACTCTGTTATTCTCCGACAGTCCTCTCATGGATCGGTAATTCGTTAAAAGATAGGAAACCAAGGGTAGGAATAATTGGTCAGTTCTCAGAATAGAGAGAGGTAAATAGTGGTGTCTCTCAGGGTTCTGTACTGGGACCAGCCCTATTCAACATATTCATAAATTATCTGGAAAAAGAGGTAAACAGTGACATGGCAAAATTTGCAGGCAATGCAAAAGTAAAGAAGATAGTAACTTTGCAGTCTGCTTTGGATTTTACTAAGGGATCTCACAAAACTGAACGAATGAGCAACAAAATGAGATGAAATTCAATGTTGATAAATGCAAAGTAATGAACATTGGAAAACACAATCCCAACTATCCATGTAAAACGATGGGCTCTAAATTAGCTGTTACCACTCGAGAAAGAGATCTTGGCATCATTGTGGATAGTTCTCTGAAAGCATCCATTCAATGTGCAGTGGCAGTCAAAAAAGCTAACAAATGTTGGGAATCATTAAGAAAGGGATAGATAAGGCATAAAATATTATATTGCCTCCATATAAATCCATTGTATGCCCACATCTTGAATACTGTTTGCAGATATGGTTACCCCATCTCAAAAAAAATATTGGAATTGGAAAAGGTATAGAAAGGGCAACAAAAATGATTAGTGATATAGAATAGCTTCCATATGAGGAGCAATTAATAACACTAGGACTTCTCAGCTTGGAAAAGAGACAACTAAGGTGGGATATGATAGAGGTGAAGCCTCTCCAGCTGCTGCTGTCATGGGCCTACGTATGTGGAGAACACTGTGAGCAACACATAGGAGTAAACTGTAGCCAGAACAAAAGTCAGCAGCAACATTTTTGCTGCTCTTGTTAGATTCCAGCCAAGGAATGTAAATGATGATCTTGAATGGAGAGAGAGATGTAGGTGGGGAGAGGAAGTGACTCATTTAGGTAACCTCCAGTTAAGTGGTACTGGCTGTAGAAGACTTTTTTCAAGCTGACGTAGAGTTACTGCTGCTCAGTATGACAACTTTGACCTTGGATGAGTTTCAACCATAGCACTGGCATGAAACAGATTCCTCAGGTGTGTTTCATGATCCTTTAATGAATAATGAAGAATCAGGGTTGATGATTATTACTGTTATTTATTTCACCCTGATAATAAATCTTACGCATGATCTGGGCCCCGGGGTGAAAACAAAGAGGCAAAGTTCTGCCTCAGACTGCTGACAGTCTTAAAAAAGGAGTGACCTTCCAAGCTTGTGGGGAAAGGGAAAGTCAAAACCAGGGCTGGCTCCAGGCACCAGCTTGTCAAGCAGGTGCTTGGGGCGGCCACTTCGGAGAGGGGCGGCACGTCTAGCTATTTGGCGGCAATTCGGCGGACGGTCCCTCACTCCGGCTCAGAGCGAAGGACCTCCCGCCGAACTCCCTACTTAATTGTGATAGCGTTGCCATTTTACATCTGACTACTCATATCAGAGCTAACATACCTGTGTGCTAATGTCCTCTACTGAAATAGGATGGCCTGCTCATGTACACTTAGCCCTGGTCTACAGTACAAACTTACATTACTATAACTGCATCACTCAGGTGTAGAAAATCCACAACGCTGAGCAACAGTTATACTGACCTAACTTCTGGTATAGACAGCATGAAGTGGGTGGCTTCTCCCATTGACATAGCTACCATCTCTTGGGCAGGTGGAGTACCTACGCTGACAGAAGAAGCTTTCTTGTTAACGTAGATGGTCTTCACTAAGCACTACAGCAGCACTGTAACTGTAGACAAGTCCTTAATTTCACCCCAACTCATAATGTATAAGCAACTTCATTAATTTTTCATTATTAGTTTTTGTTGACTTGCACTGGGGACTAATCCAAGGCAGAGAACTCCATCTACTTGAACTGAAGAAGAACTCTGCTTAGCTCTCCTTTAGTGATCAAAAAGCCACCAAGAAGGTGATGTTCTAAATATTTCAAGAGCCTTTTTTATAAACAGACAATTCATTTCTCTGTTAAACACAGAATAAAGCAGCATAATCCCACACAAAGGAATTCATTTATCTGTATAGGGCCTATGTCACGTAGTTGTGCAAATCTGGAACCATCCACTAGAGGGTAGTGTGCATGAGCACACACAGCCCTACACAGCCTCCAGTTCATTAAAGCATATGACAATTGCTTTTAATGTTCTACACTATAGCACTATTAGTTTACATTTATACCGTTATACCCTGATCCCATCTGTCATGCTTTTACCATCTCCCCTCCTTCAAATTATTGTCAAAATGCATTCGTCCCATGGGCCTTCAAAACCTAATTCCTCTTGGTGCTCCGTGTGTGTGTGAGAGAGAGAGAAAGTGCCTGACCGTATGGCAGAGAGTAGAAAAGAAGTAACTAAATTTAAAAAAAGAAGCACAAGTCTGAAGCTGTGTCCAGATGCATGTCACCTCACTGCAGTCCTTGTTTCCTTCCTTCATTATCCATCCAAGCATTAATCCACATTTCTTTAGTAATGCCTCTCAGTTTAGGGTATCCGCTCTGTGGGGCCAGGACTTTGATCATCTATTTGCTCATAAGGTGCATTCATATGTATGGCTAAATAGAAATATTTGCTCCAGGAGAGTGTAACTTTTATATTCCATCTCATCTAACAAACTGGTATCACAGACTAAATATGAAACTGTTCTTTAGAACTCAACTTTGTGGTTCTATGAACAGGCATCTGCTGGACTAACAAGCTCTTCACAGGTCAAATGCTAATTAAAGAGTTCAAATCTTTTCCCTGTTTCTGCTCTGCTAATGTCAAAATGTGTTGAAACATTGCTAGTCTAGTTTAGTGTGTTCTGGAATGTGTAGCTGTCCTGTGCAACTACGTGGTCTCATTGTTTGTTTGGCAGAAACAGGTGGGATCTTATTGTTTGCAAAACTTGAGAGCAACAGTTCTGTTGCTTTTTCTCTCTCTTTGCAGAAACCAGTAAGGTGTTTTTGCCTCTGGTTTCATCATGAGAAGCAGGATTAGGAGGTAACTGTGGCTTCTTGTATTCGAAAGGCTGTTGCTGAGAATACAAAGTAGGTTTTGTACAGAATGTGAATGCTTTCGTAATACTGTATGATCCCAAGTGGTACGGTAATAGGTAGCCACATCACTCTTGCTTATTTTCTTTACTATCAGGACACAGACCGACCTGGAGAGCTGCTTCTCTGCCTCAAACTTTCCCATCTCAGAATCCTGATCAAAGTCTGGTTTTCATGATGGAAAAATAGAGAATCCGTTCCAGAGCTGCAGCAGGTCTTTGTCCATACCAGTGTATATAAGCACTACTCAGAGTTATGCCAGAAACGTGACAGTCAATTTGTGCCGTTCTATCTTCTACTTTGGTGATGGATAGTTGAGATTGTACCAGTACTTGGGCCTCTCCATCTACAGAGAAAAGAATCAAATATGAGTTAATTTGAAATTGAATGAACGTGGAGGATCTCCAATTATTGCTCAGTAATGTGCCTGTGTGTAGGAAAAAAACTGCAATAGTAACAGTCTCCTAAGTTATGATGAACCTGCTACTGAGAAACAAAGGAATATGAATTTTTATCTCAGAAAAAGGGAGAGATCACTTGAGCAGAGGAAGTGACTTGTACACAGATCTGAGGGTGAGAAATGTCCAGTGCTGATGAGCTATTTCAAAGCAATATAGATTTGCGTTTTCCCTCTATAAAAGTTCATAGGCTGGACTTTAAGATAGGAACATCTAGTAAGCTGCCCTGGTTTCCCTCATGCTATCCTACAAACTCTTCTCTGACTGCTCCCTTGTTTTGAACTTTTTTTAAAAAGAGTATGAGATTTTTAAAACAATAGTTACAGGTACTGAGGTTCTCTAGACTCCTTTGTCTTTTTTTTTTTTTTTTTTTTTTTTTTTTCAACATAAACATCAGCAGATTTGATCACGGAATAATGCTCTCAGCACGAAAAAGGCAACGAATATAAGTTTTCCAAGCAGAGACGAAAATAGATCACTAAGTGTCTGGTGCCAAGTCCTTTGAAGTCAATGGGAAGTTGTTCAATTGGTTTCAAAGAGCTTTGGAATAAGCCCCAATTCCTAGAGAGAATTTCTTCAGATATTTTTCATTTTGTCATAACTCAGAGTCCCACCAAGTTTACAGATCTCTTAAATAAATACATTGTCCTTGCACTTATTTTGATTCTTGTGTCATCCAAGCTTAGAGTTGCCTCAAGGATTAACTCTTTGTTTTCACCTAAATTAATAGTTTGCTATTGTTTCAGAAGGAGTTTCATACGCTGTTTTTGAATGATACTACTATAGACACCCTGTCTGTGAAAGTGCTGTACCAGGATAGAGGCGGTCCTATTGTGAAATATGCACAGAATACTATAAGCCAAATGCTGATTGCCTTTACAGAGGTGCGAGACCATTGCTGGCACTAGCATTGCCTGTATGTAACTGGTGTGAGAATTTGGCATAATTCTAATGAGCTGGTGATTTTACTGTACATCCAAGTGTGATATTCCTGTAGCTGGCATTATTCTCTAGGCCAGACTCTGCCCTTCATTACACCACATGTTCAAAAAATGGTGTAATGTTGAGCAGTATTTGGCCCACTGTTCCATGGCCCCAGGGGTCTTCCAGCTGCTGGGGATTGCTGGGGCCAGCGTGTTCCTGCCATGCCTACTTTCTCCCAGGAGCTTCCCCATCAGCCAAAGCGGGGAGGAGGTGGTGATAGCAGCGCAGACCTGCCATGCTGGTGCTTTGCCCTGGGGTAGTTCTTACACAAGGGGAATCCTCAGAGCCAGCTGTGCCACCAGAATGGTGTGAAGTGATAGAGTGGGTCCTCTTGTGTGTGGAGCTGCTGATTATCATCTTTTCAGGCAAACTCAATGTATTTCTGGGGCTTGGGGAGCAGAGCTCTTAATACCTCATCAGCCCTCAGAGCCTCACTCCCCTGTGACAGAATTATGAATTTCCACCTGGGCAATACGGCCCTCACCTCTGATGGTTCCACTTTCCATGATCTCCAAACCCTCTGTAGTTCTCTGCATCACTAGTTCTTGGTGTTTGTGGATGGATTGAAACTGTGTGCTCTACTACCTTTCATTGGTGCTGTTAGAATTGCATGGGAACTTTGTTTCACCAGGATTTCTCATAGTGAGAATCCGAACATACAGTATTATTTCCTTCCAAAATGACTTCAGCTTTGTAGAATTTGCATTTATTTGAACTGCATCCCCTTTAATCATAGAAAACCTTCCATATACTGTTTGTGTGTGTGTTTCTCACTCCTTCTTCCCTTTCAGTGATTTAAAATGTTGGCTTCTTGACAAACTGAGGAGAGACTGGCTTATTTTAAATGCTGCTGATCAGCCAGTGCACACAACAAGAATCCATGGGGTGTTTGCATGGGGTCTCGATATAGTTAACACCGGTCTACAATTTTTGAGAAGTCGTCTGCTTCAGAGATAAAATGTGCTATTTATTATGTATTTTGATGTGCTGAATTCAAATATGACAATTAAAACAACTGATTGGCTACTGTTTCTAAGATATTTAAGTTTTTACATTTTAAGTCTATGTATATTGTATAAATAGTAGAGTTTTAATCATAAATTGTAAGCCTAGGTCTTTTCATGTGTTTATGGTTGCTTTACATGATAATATTTCACCTGTCCTGTTTATGTAACACTTTAAAAATCAGCAAAAGGATGTTATAAATAAAATTTATTATGAAACAAAAGGCAAAAAACTATTATGTACATAGTTTAGTCCTATTCAGTGTCTACTCGGCGCTTCTTGGCTTGTCTCTTGTATTCATTAAATGGAGCATCTCTTGTCACTGTCCAGCAATAGTCTGCAAGCATTGATGGGCTCCATTTGCCCTGATAGCGTTTCTCCATTGTTGCAATGTCCTGGTGAAATCGCTCGCCGTGCTCGTCGCTCAGTGCTCCGCAGTTCTGTGGAAAAAAATCTAGATGAGAGTGCAAAAAATGTATCTTTAGTGACATGTTGCAACCAAGACTTTTGTATGCCTTGAGGAGGTTTTCCACCACCAACCTGTAGTTGTCTACCTTGTTGTTTCCGAGAAAATTTATTGCCACTAACTGGAAGGCTTTCCATGCCATCCTTTCCTTGCCATGCAGTGCATGGTCAAATGCATCATCTCGAAGAAGTTCACGAATCTGAGAACCAACAAAGACACCTTCCTTTATCTTAGCTTCACTTAACCTTGGAAATTTTCCATGGAGGTACTTGAAAGCTGCTTGTGTTTTGTCAATGGCCTTGACAAAGTTCTTCATCAGCCCCAGCTTGATGTGTAAGGGTGGTAACAAAATCTTCCTTAATTCAACAAGTGGTGGATGCTGAACACTTTTCCTCCCAGGTTCCAATGACTGTCGGAATGGCCAATCATTCTTGTGGGAATCTCTTGCACGACTATCCCATTCGCAGAGAAAACAGCAGCACTTTGTGTATCCAGTCTGCAGACCAAGCAAGAGAGCAAAATCGTCACAAAGCTGCCACTGATGTTGGTCATAGTTTATGCACCTCAAAAGTTGTTTCATGTTGTCATAGGTTTCCTTCATATCGACTGCATGACCAACTGGAATTGATGGCAAAACATTGCCATTATGCAGTAAAACAGCTTTAAGACTCGTCTTCAATGAATCAATGAACAGTCTCCACTCATCCGGATAGTGAATGATGTTGAGGGCTGCCATCACACCATCGATGCTGTTGCAGGCTACAGGATCACCTTCCATGAAGAAGAATGGGACAAGATCCTTTTAATGGTCACGGAACATAGAAACCCTAACATCACTTGCCAGGAGATTCCACTGCTGTAGTCTGGAGCCCAACAGCTCTGCCTTACTCTTGGGTAGTTCCAAATCCCTGACAAGGTCATTCAGTTCACCTTGTGTTATGAGGTGTGGTTCAGAGGAGGAGGATGGGATAAAATGTGGGTGCTGTGACATTGATGGCTCAGGACCAGAAGTTTCATCCTCTTCCTCTTCCTCGTCTGACTCAAGTGAGAATGATTCTGGTGCATCAGGAACTGGCAATCCTTCTCTGTGGGGTACTGGGCGTATAGCTGATGGAATGTTTGGATAATGCACAGTCCACTTTTTCTTCTTTGACACACCTTTCCCAACTGGAGGCACCATGCAGAAGTAACAATTGCTGGTATGATCTGTTGGCTCTCTCCAAATCAGTGGTACTGCAAAAGGCATAGATTTCCTTTTCCTGTTCAACCACTGGCGAAGATTTCTTGCACAAGTGTTGCAGCATATGTGTGGGGCCCACCTCTTGTCCTGATCTCCAATTTTACAGCCAAAATAAAGGTGATAGGCTTTCTTAACCATAGTGGTTATACTGCGCTTTTGTGATGCAAGTCACTTCACCACAAACATAGCAGAAGTTATCTGCACTGTTCACACAAGTACGAGGCATCTCTGCTCACTTTGGCTAAATAGAAATGTGTCCCTTTGCAAAATCAAACACTGACAAATAAGAGAGCATGACACTGCATGATTTCTAGAGCTGATCTAGGGCAATTTGTTCAGCAGAGTGATGTAAGCTTCATTATGATTGCATCATCCATGACTTCTAGGAATAACCTGATGCAATTCATATCATGCATGACGTAATACCAGCTTCAGATTGCGTCACTCATTGTTTTGCCTAAAAAGTAAGTACTGTCCAAACCCAGTCATAGATTTATTCATAGATCCAGTCAAAGACGTATTTTAGTCATTTCTGGTTTAAATTGAGATCCCTTCCCTTTATAACTCACTTATCCTCCACCATTCCCAAGTCAAGTGTCGTATATACTGACCCAATAGCATATCTTGAAAACTAGAGCCAATCAACAATTTTAAGCATCATTTTCGTTCTCAGTGACCCAGAATTAGTAAAGTTTGACTACATTTATTTCAGAAGCATTTTGGCTGTAGAGCAGTGTGATTATTCAAGGTCTGTACATCTGGAAAGACAGGGGGCAGGTCTGCACTACCTCTTAAGTCAATCTAACTTACGTCACTCGGGGTGTGAAAAAGTCACCCCTCTGAGCGACGCTAGTTACAGCAACGTAAACGCTGTCCACACCAGCGCTATGTTAGCAGGAGACACTCTACCGCTGTCATTGCTTTCGCTTCTTGCAGAAGTGGGGTAATTATGCCAATGAAAGAGCTCTCTACCATCGGCATAGAGCATCTTCACCCGACGCACTCTAGCAACGCATGTGCATCGGAGCATCTGCACTGATGTAGTGCCTCTAGTGTAGACTAGCCCTCAGAGAGCTCAGCCTCGGTCTAGGGCTTTTAGAAGCAATTATGCCGTTCTACCAGCCAATACTCATTTGCACAAACTGTTATACATCTGCAACATTTTGCTGCCACAGGTGATTGTCTGCTCTCCAGAGATGGTCGACTATCCAGATGCTTAAAGTTAAGCATGCGTGTAAGTGTCTGAAAAATCCCCTCCAAAATTTGTTTTGGCTCAACCCAAAATAAAACCTATTTTGATTTTTCTCTCCAGAATGAAAAATTGAAATATTTTCATTTCAGATTGAATGAAACATTTTATTCTCGCCAAAGAATTTGTTTGTTTGTGTTTCATTATATTTTATTTTGGGGAGACTTGTACTTTTGGGTGTTTTTTTTTTTTTTTAAATAAATTTGACGAAATTTCAAAATAAAATGTTTCAAAATGAAAAGTCAAAATGTTTCATTTTGAAACTGTTGAAGTGAAATTTCAATTTTAAAAAACAAATCATTTTTTTCAGGAAAACTATTGGTAAATTCAACCCAAATTTGCAAATAGATCAGGATCAGTTTCTGTGGATGAAGGCTTTGATAGCGATCCTGATCTAGTTTTGGTCAAACTGAAATTGCATTTTTGGGGAGGAATAAACTATATATCAAACCAACTTTGGCCAGCTCTAAAAGGTGTCATGGTGATTTGTAACAAAATGTAGTTCAAAACTGCAGTCCTAAGCTGCTGTTCTTCCTGTCATGTTGCAGAAACCCGTCAGGAGTTTCTGCTGTTGGTTCCAAGGTGAGAGGAAGGATAAGGGATGCGTCTGGTTTCATACACTTGTCTCAGAATGCAGAATGGGTTTTTGTACGGGTTGTCTATGGCCTTCTAGTACTGTGGTATCCCAGGTGGCACAATAATAGATAGCAACATCCTCTTGGGTTAGTTTGTCTACTCTGAGATTAGAGGTGGACGCAGAAACATCATTACTAGCTTTAAACTTTTTGCTATCAAAACCTTCATCCATAATAGCTGATCCTGATTGAATATACAGAATCCTCTTTGGAGCTTCCCCAGGTCTCTGTCGATACCAGTGTATATAAGCACTGTTAAGATTAAAACCTTTGCCAGAAATTTTACACCACATATATGCGCTTCTAGTTCCCGCTCTGGTGGCAGACAATGGAGTTTGTGTCAGAGTTATTTGCGAATATCCACCTAAAAAGAAAAAAAGGAGAAATGATACTATAAACCTGAAGCCAAAGGAATTTGGAACGTGTCTTGTTGCTGAAGGAATGGGTACACATGGAAAAGAACAGAATGGAAAAATGACTTACAAGACCATGTTGAAGTCACAATAAGAACCTGCAGCAGTAACATTCTCACTGGTTGGGTTGAACTTGAAACAGAGGACTCTGAAATAACCCCTCAGACAGAGAGACAGGGAGCGAGGTGCAGCTGGGGAGAGGAAATGGGTTGTTTAAGCAGGATCCAATGATAGCTCTCCTGCCTGCAGATGTGTGGGGTAAGTTTTCAGAAGAGACAAACTATGTATGTAGTCAGGTGGTCAGAAGCTAAAATCCTAGAAGCGGGGAGGGAGCTGAAGTCTCTCTGTTTTCATAAACAAGCTGGAGGGGTAAAAATGTTTGCAAATCAAGGATTGTGTCCTCCAGATAATGCAACCACATATACTAAAGCAGATGTGAACACAAGTACAGTGAAACTTGTGTAGTTTGCATAGAATCCCATGTGATTTCCATCTGTTACGCAGGGCCGGCTCCAGCGGTTTTGCCGCCACAAGCGGCGGAAAAAAAGAAGTCCTTCCCTCCAAGAGGGACTGAGGGACCCGCTGCCGAATAGCTGGACGTGCCGCCCCCTTCCATTGGCCGCCCCAAGCACCTGCTTGCCACGCTGGTGCCTGCAGCCGGCCCTGCTGTCAGGTGCTTTATTTTTGGTCTGTTTTACAGGCACGGCAAGCAGGGGCATGCACAGGAATTTAAATTTGACCGCTTTTGGATCGGTATGTTAGATCAGGGGCCGGGGACTGGAGCAGGAGCCATGTCAGGGTCCAGGGCTGGGGCTGGAGCAGTGCATGGCCAGGGCTGGGGCAGCGAACGGTGGTCAGCTGCCATGGCTGGAGTAGCTGCTGGGGCTGGAGCTAGAGCAGAAATGCGTTTTTTCTTTTTAAGAAGAATACTGAGGGGGGAGGGGGAGGCACGTGACCTTGCTTGCCCCCACTTGTGCATGCCCCTGGGCACAGGCATGTTAGGAGAATATGTAATTTGGTTATTAGCATGCTTCATAAATAGAAAGTAGTATAAATTGGAGGGAAATTCTATATGGCTTACAGGGTTCTAAAGTAACTGTATCAACTCAAGAAAGGGACCTAGGTGTCATTGTAGACAATGGAAACCACAACTCAGTGTGCAGCTCAGTGTGGTCACCAAAGCAAACAAGATGTTAGGATACACGAGAAATGGAATAGAGAATAATACGGAGAATGTTATAATGTTACTATATAAATCAATGGTGCGGCCTCATCTGGAACGTTATGTGCAGTCCTGATTACCCCATCTCACAGATACTACAGAAGGGTAATGAAAATGATCAGAGGCCTGGAAAAAATTACTAGGAAGAGAAACTGAAAAGATTGGGATTGTTTCTTTTAGCAACAAGATGAATAAGTGGTGATGTTACGGAAGTGAATAAAATACTGAAGAGTATTGAGAAGGTAGATCAGGAACTACTGTTCTTCCTGACTCAAACACAAGAAGAAGGCGACTTTGAATTAAATTAAAATGTGGCAAATCCAAAACTTATAAAAGGAAATAAATTTTACCCATCATGTAATTAGACTCATTGCCACAGGAAGCTGTTGAGGCCAAGAACTTAGAAAGATTTTTTTTAAAAGGGATTTTTAAAATATGTTTATCAGAGTTATATTAATGATAAAATTTTGGAAAGTATATTAAACCTCATATTTCAGGATTTGTGCCAAACTCTAATTATTAAAGATCAGCATGAATGTGGGGGATAGATGATCTCACATCTGTCTATTCCAGGGTTCTTATACCTTGCTCTGAAGCATCTGGTACTGGCATTATCAGAGGCAGGATATTGAACTATACTAGCCTTCGGTCTGATCCAGGCCAAAAATGTTCCATCTTCCATCAAGGCAAAAGTTGTGCATGGTGGTACTTGGCATCATACTGAGCCTTAGAACAAAACCAGACTTCTAATGACTGAGGAGGCTCAGATAGTGAGTTGGTGCTGGCTTCCTGTTCCGACAACATTGTACAGTACATGCACATCCAAGCTGTGTATATAATTACCAACCTGTGTCTGAAACTAGCAAGCACGACACAAACATTTTCCACAATCCCACTTGGAGAGATTCTTATTCACACTGTAAGGAATCCAAATTGAGACTTCCGATTTCATTGACTCAGAATTGCACCTCTTGACATTTTAATTATGGAGAAGGGAGGATTTCTCTGAATTCTATATAGTAGTTAGGTCTTGCACACTCTATGCAACAAAGTTATTTAGTTGGGAATTGGTCCTGCTTTGAGCAGGGGGTTGGACTAGATGACCACCTGAGGTCCCTTCCAACCCTGATATTCTATGATTGATTCATTGCTCCTAGTGGTTCCTGAATCTGTGCTCAGTTGCTCACGTGGGCCAGCATCCATGTCCATGGTGGCTGTGTGGGAGCACTGTCCCTCCCATTACAAATTTGAATCTGCCGTCTTCTCTCAGTTGTACACATAGTCACTGGGATGCAAACCGGTCCTTGAGTGCAACTGTGTGCTATTGCTGCCCTCTACTGAGATAGAACACATGCTCGTGTACGTTAATAACTGGCCTTATCCTGTCTTTCAAAAAAGGCCATTTATACACTTAATTACTGGTATGTAATTTTGCTTCAAATGTGTAGGTAAAATGTTGCCACAAGGTTTCATTTTAAAGATATAAGCACATACCTATGAGATATTAAATAGCATACATGATGGAGTGTATACCACACACTGGCAAAGAAAGAGTTAACCTGAGCCACTAGCAGACAGCAATTAGTGCATCCAGTTGAATCTGGAGGGTGGGCCAGGCCTAACTTAGAATTATACTCAACTGGGTAGGACTGGGTGGGTGAATTAAGGATGAATGCTGGCTGGGAGAAGTAGGCTGTTTGTAGCTGCTTGGTACAGGGTTCTTGTATTGAAACTCAGAGTAGAGGGCAGACCTGCCTGCTTGCCCATGTTCCCCTACTGGCTGCCAAGGAAGGTGGCATAAAAGCCCCCTGCGATAAGGGGTATAAGGGTAACTGAGCCCCAAGGTTAGGGCTGAAGATCTGTCATAAAATCATTGGACTGTTTTGTATTACTCTCTATAACCCTGGAAGGGGTGCGAGTGAATGTGACCTGGTGGAGGGCTGAGGCACAAGGAGTAGACCACAACAGGGCTGGAGTGGCTGTTGGCAGGAGGAAACGGAAGAGAAGACTTTGCCAGCCACCTGGGGGCATTTTGATGGTGAGTTACCCTTTGACAGCATATTTAATTGTTATTAATGTTAAGACATATGCATATGTATATGTCACACTTTGGAAAATGTGTAAATTATTGTAGTACAGTGGCCAGAGACCATCTGAAGAGTCCCTGTACTCATTTCAGCCTTTGTAGCTGAAAAACCAATATGAACTTCTTACCCTACCACACAAAGAGGTGCTGGAGACTGAGTATAGAACTGATCAGGGTTGGTAGTTGAGGGAACTGTGGGAATAGGTTTGGAGCTGGTAAGGGAACCTATTACTCCTGGGTAGGGTGGGTAATATATAATGAATTACTTTAATCTCTCAGTATTCTCCTAATGAACTCTAACCCACCCTCAAATCCTTACACCCTCTCTTATAAAACTCCAAATGCACAATAGCTTTCCTCCAAGAAACTCCTTTATCTACTAATGACTTACAAAAAAACTGCACAGCGACTGGGAGCAGTTTCTGTATTTAAACAGCCTGTTTTGGAAAGTGTCATCTCTGCTTGACCTTTAATTCTGCTTGATTGCACTTGCAGAAATTATTGACTGGTGCTACTGGGTCACCAGACTGTGGTATGAGAGTCAGGATTTTCCTTTTCTGCATTCTTCCGAATTATCTTAAAAGCCCTTGATAGTTACTGTGATAACCTGATTAGTGTATATGTGCAAAGAACAAGGATGGTACCACAAATGCTCAGCTGTGTGGCATAAACCCAGTCCAGTTAGCAGCTAAAGAAAACTCTTCCTCAGCCCAAGTAGAGGGGACTGTGCTTTTTGGAGTGGGGGCTGTGCTTTTTGGGAGTAGAAGGATCTGAAGTGTATCCCTGTTGGTGCCAGGGAGTTCCAAGGCCATGGTGGGTAGCATAGCCACAATTTCAGTAGTCATGGATTTCTTACTTTCCATGAAAGGATGGAATGAAACTTTCACTCGGCTCTGCCTGGGACACTTTCCAAATGTCAATTAGCCTCATCTGTCTACAATAGACCTTTTTTCCCTAAAATTTCTCTCAGTTGCTACCCCGGGTCAGTTCCATTGCTAAAAGCAAGTATGGGAACACCACTGTAGAAAAGTTCCTGTGGCTGCCAGACTGGAGTAGACCCTGGAACAGACTCTGTGGCCAGCTGGGCTGGGGAATGTCCTAGGTCCATGTTCTGAGGATCTGTTTGGGCCCAGGGAATGCACTGGAGAGGAAACACCAATGGAGCCAGAGCTGCAGCTGGGAAGTGGCCACTGCTGCCACCTTTGTTGTTACTATGGGGGGAAATTGCAGCATAAGTGGGAGTGATTTTTGGGTTACAACCAATAGAACTATTGTTATGGAGGATATTTATGTGCTATAGGGTGGCCTTAGCTTCAGTTGCGGGTGGAAGCCATGCTAGTTCCCTGCTCCCCCTTCCTCCAACCTCCCCACCCTCCCCACCATGTGTGATCCAAGGGTGGGGGGAGAAATGTGCAACTATTGATTTGTTCTAGCAACTGTTGCATTGATGGTGGGAGGGAATCTGATCTGGAGACTACAGGCTTAGCAAACTTAAGTACATATTTCTTCTTTCTATAGCTGTCACACTGTAGTACAGTTATTCCAATACTAGTATTACAGCACTGTGGCAGGAAGACTGCATTATAATAAACCCCAGTGGCTGTACCATGTGACAACGTCTCCTGGTGACAATGGCATCTTGGTGTTGTGCGTGTGTGGCACAATGTCTGGGGCATGGGGATATGTGTGGAGGCAGTTCCATTGTCAGCAAGTTTCTGCCCCCTAGTTCAGAATTCTGGTAATGTTTGTCTGAATTTTTTCCCACTCCTGGTTAGTGATTTTTCTCCCCTATAAAAAAAATTCTTAAGCATCAAGACTGTCAGGGATATTCCTGGGCAGGGCAAACTTCCAGCAATCACCCCCAGGGGGCTGGAACAATTTGTATATAATGAGGAGTGGGGTGACACCTGAAAGACTAACACATTTATTTGGGCATAAGCTTTTGTGGGTAGAAAACCTGAAGGTAAAAAATCCATTGCAATCGACATACTGCACTGACTATGGTTAGAGATTGTGCCACACACTCTCAAAGAAACGGAGGAACCACCTGATAAGCTTCCTGTATGGCAAACAGGAGAAGATCAAGAATGAGCTCTCAAAACTAGACTGTCATACAAAACCAACCTACCACACAAACTTCCATGTGGCTGGATTTTACAAAAACAAGACAAGCCATTTACAATGCACACTTTACTTCTCTACAGAGGAAAAAGGAGAGTAAACTATCTAAACTCCTGCATGCCACAGGGGGCTACAGCAGTGGTACCCTTAACTCACCCAACAATATTGTTAGTCTATCCAACCACACAGTTAGGACAGATTCTTCTGCCAGGGACTCTCTTTCTGCCCCACCACCTCCATGCATATGATTCAGTTCTGCGGTGATCTGGAAGCCTACTTTTGCCATCTCCGACTCAAGGAATATTTTCAACACATCACTGAACAGCGCATTGACCCTCAGGAACCTTCCCACCAACACTACAAGAAGAAGAATTCTGCATGGACTCCTCCTGAAGGTCGAAATGACAGACTGAACTTCTACATAGAGTGCTTCCACAGCGTGCACAGGCTGAATTTGTGAACAAAGAGCATCACTTGCCCCATAAGCTCAGCCGTACAGAACGCAATGCCATCCACACCCTCAGAAACAACTCTGACATTCTACATTAGTTCTCCACTTGCACGGTAACAACCCTTCTCTTCATGTGCCAATATATATATTTATGCCTATATCTGTAATTTTCACTCTATGCATCTGAAGAAGTGGATTTTAACCCACAAAAGCTTATGCCCAAATAAAGCTGTTAGTCTTTAAGGTGCCACTGGTCTACTTATTGTTTTTGTGGATACAGACTAACACGGCTACCCCTCTAATAATTTGTCTACAGTGGGCGTACTAAGAGCCATTAAACCAAATTCTAAAGCCTGTATATAATGGAAACCACTTCAAGCCAGGGGGTGTAGAAGCATCTCTAGTTCCAGCACCTATGACCACTCCGGTAACTTACTAGCCCTCTCCAGTCATTGATTTGCTGTTCAGTCAACAGGGGGCAAAATGTCATCGTCTTGATAAATGGCCTTCTATCACAGGCCTGAAAAAACTTGCTTTTTCTTCCAATCAGGGATCTTAAGTAGGCTAACATCCTCCAAAGATTGTCCCTGCTTGTAATAGTGTTAAAACCAATATTGCTAACAGCCCCCTGGTCTGAGTGTCCCGACCCCTGTATTAGGACCAAAAAATGGTAGAAAGCATATAGAACGTTCGTTCTAGGAGGGACTTGATAGGAATGGCTTTCTAAAGATGATTAACCAGAAATGAAGGCGGAACTGGATATCTGACTTATAGTATAAGTATCTGCAGGATGTGGTCAATGACGTGCTATGATGTACCTATAAAAGTTAGCTTTTATTGCCCCCTTTTAAATCTATACCTGCCATACTTAAAAACATGAGTTGTATGTGGTGATCTGACATCTAGTGCAGAAAAAATGAGTATCTACTTGCACTTTCAGCTGATTAAGATTAAGGCGGCAACTGTGTGTGGGGGGTTTTTCTTTTGTACACTTTTGAAAGTCTGTGGCTCAGAATACAAGAGGAGGTTTTTGTACAGCCTGTCTATGGCTTTCTAACACTGTGCCATCCCAGTAGGCACAGTAATAGGTAGCCATGTCATTGTAAGTTAGTTTTTCTACTGTTAGGGTACAGGTGGATTTTTCAGTTGTCTTGTCAACGCTAAACTTGTCCTTCTCAAAATTTGATTACTTTAAGACACAAAGTGATCAGAGTATCCATTCTGGAGCTTCTCCAGGTCTCTGTCAATACCAGTGTATATAAGCATCACCAAAATTGATACCAAAAACGTTACAGTCAATTCTTACTGTTTTCATCAGATTCCTGGTGATGGATAGCTGATCTTGTCAATTGAACTTGTACAGCTCCATCTACAATGAAAGGAAGAAAATAAATCATAAGCATGAATTTGGAGGTTCTCTTGTTGTTGCTCAGTAATCTGCATATTTGCAGAAAACTAGAGTGAAGACCAAATTGAAGCCACAATAAGAACCTGCACCAGTAACATTCTCACTGACTTCAGTTGAGCTGCATGTCAGAAACAGAAGGCTGTAAGTTAGGATCTCGGATGGAGGGCCGAGTGCCTTTGGGGAGAGGAAGTGACTCACTTAAGTAGCAACTCAGAAGAGTTCTGTGGGTTGTCGATATGTCAGTTCCATGTGAGGTTAATTTGACTGATTAGTAATTAAGACAAAAGTGAGCCATCATGAGTTTCAGCAGTAAGTCTAGTAAGAAGCAGATGCTCCAGTGACAGTATTCATTGTTTCTTAAGAGGATGGACAATGAAGGGTTCATGTTGATTGGTGCAGTAGACCCCAACTTTCTTATGCAAGTCTTTATTCAGGAAAGCATCTGCATTAAGTCCAGGCTTAATCTTAAGTGCTTTGCTGCCTTCCCATTCAAGACCAATCACTGCCTGTTTCGATTTTAATGATTATTATTTCCCGAGACTAAAAGCCTTCAGCAGAATTCCCTGTGTGGTACAGGGGAGTGTGCCTGTAAGGGCTGAGATTCCCAGACCGTCTGGGTGAGGCATTGAAGTGTTTGTTGCTGGGAATAGCCAGTTGGAATCTGACACAGAGAAAAGCAGATCTTCTTCAAGCCCCTTAACACTGAGTCATCACTGAACACTACACTTACCTCCACCCTCTACCAGTGGTATTACAGGAGTTGTGGTCATGGTACTTGGTTTTTCTGGCTTTGATTCAGGTATGTTATATCTGTGGTGGCCTTAACTACTTCACAATAAAGATTTTTATTAATCGTGTTACGTATTTTTTTTAACCTTTTAAAATAAGCTAGTGAGGAGTTTCTACAGCCAAATGGCAAAATCAGGTGGTAGCTGTAGTTTCATACATTTGATGGGATATGGCTCAGTATTCAGAGTGAGGTTTTTGTACAGGCTGTCTATGGCTTTCTAATACTGTGTGATCCCAATAGGCACAATAGTAGGTAGCTCCATCATTGGGATCTATTTCATTTACTGTTAGGGTAGAGATGGGCAGGTCAGGCTTCTTTTCACAATTAAACTTGTTCTCATCGGAGTCTTTGTCAAATTCCAGTTTTTCAGCTGAGATGTACAGAATCCGTTCTGGAGCTTCACCAGGTCTGTGTCGATACCAGTGTATAACAGCACTCCTGAAGTTCTGAATGCCAGAAGCCTCGCAGATTATACGTGCAGTTTTATCTTTTGCCCTGGTAACGGACAACTGAGCTTGTCTCAGATGTATTTGTGCACATCCGTCTAGAAAGAGAGCAAGAAAAGAAAACCAGAAATTAACATGAATCTGGAGCATGGTGATTTGTGACTCAGTAATGTACAACTGTGTACAAAAGGGTAAAAAAAAGAAACGTACAAGACAAAACCAAAGCCAGAATAATGATGTGCAGCAGCAACATTTTACAGGTTTTACTTGGACCTGCATCTGTGAGAAATGTGACTGTTGTGTTGGGATGGACAGAGAGATGCATTTGAGGACAGGAAGTGACTTATTTAATTAACACGAGATGCGGTTTTGCTGGCTGCATATGCTAATTTAAGATAAGGTAGAGTTATGGCTGAATCTCATCCAATGTTACTTTTATCAAAGAGCATTACCTGGCATGAAGGGAATTCTTCCACTATCTTTAGACCAGTGTAGATTGCACCCTGGTAGTCTGGGTAATGAAGGATTGGTCATTTAATTATTTATATTACAGTGGTTCCAAGAGGCCTCTGCCCGGATGGTGTCCCCATTGTGTTAGGTGCTATATATAGCAATATATGGAGTGGCTGTCCAAAGATCTTTAGTCCAAAAAGGTATTTGCACCAGCAGAGAATTTGGTACTTAATGTTTAAATATACCATGTCCCCCAGCCCTCCCCAACCAGTCATTATTTGCCAGCAGATTTCTTGTAGAAGTTGCAGCAGGAGTGGGGGGCTTGAGAGGGATTCGAAGGAGAAGAGGCTAGTGGTTTAGGGATTGGGGGGGGGGCGGGGGAGGGTATTCCACACATAAGAGGAGAAAGAAAGCACCAAGATGTTTGTGGGCAGGGCTGCAAACTTGGTTGCTTGTTTGCACAGTGCCCTGTGCAGTGTGGACCAGATCTGTGATTGGGATTCCTAGCTATGACTAATACAAAGATGGAGGGACAGGCAGAGCCATGTTGATGGCACAGTGAAGACTAATTTTCTTGGGGTTATTTTCTTTACCTGTCCAACATGGGAGGTGCTGCCCTGAGGGGTGCTGTTGCCAGTACAGCACTCAGAATCCTTCAGAAGATATTAAGCACTTCCCAGGATCCTGCTCTTGCTGAGTTTGCCAGATGAAGTAGTGGAATATTGCTTCCTACTTCAGTGTGATACTAGCCCTCTGTTCTATAAATAGTGACGTACAGTGTATATTATATTTGTGTGCTAATGCCCTCTACTGATATAAGATGGATCTGCAATTGTATATTTGCAGTCAATTTTGTCCTAGTTCTGAAAAAGGGCCAAATCTACACTGATGTTTTTGTCTAATTAATTTACTAGTAACCTGGTTTTCTTAAACACTTTGTTTCATTGTGATGAGAGCTAATCCAATCCATGATGTCTTTTCTATATTGTAGCTCCATTCGTTTTCTTATGTCTTTCTAGCATCATTCAATAAACAATGCTTCCACTTCTGCCCTTCTTTCAAGTATCATCTGCAATCACACGCTTTCCCCACGGATTCTGAAAAACCTGACTCCATTTATCCTCACTGCTCTAGTAACTTACCGTAGACTATCAAATCATTGGGGGCAGGGACTCTTACTCTGACGTCCCTGGAACATTCATGTTAAGATTGAAATTATACAGCATGATATCAGTTCATAGAATATCAGAGTTGGAAGGGACCTCAGGTGGGATCCTGGCCCCACTTCCTTCTCTAGAGCCAGATTTTTCACCCCAAGTGTTATGCTCCTCTAGACTGATGACAAATCTCCACCCAGTCAACCCATGATAACCCACAGACAACTACTGACTATTGGCATCACCTAATTCAGCGGGAAGTTTTTTTTTTTACAGGGCAAGGGGCAGCTAAAAAAACAACTCCCATTGCAACGGGATTGGGTGCCTAACTCCCCTTTGTGCCCTAGGTGACCTCCTGTTCTGCTAGACCTGACCTGGTCTTAGTGATGTATCTGGCAAATACACACTAAATCAGCAGTTGTTGTTTCTATCTAGTTGCAGAAGCCAATGAAGAGTTTCTGCAGCTGGCTCCAGGCTGAGAGGAATTTTTAGAGAGGCGACAGTGGCCTCAGACACGCAAAAGGCTGGGGCTCAAAATACAGACTGAGTTTTTGTACAGGCTGTCTATGGTTTCCTAACACTGTGTGATCCCAATAGGCACAATAGTAAGTAGCAATGTCACTGGAGGTTATTTTGTTTATGGTCAGGGTACACGTAGACTGGCCAATCTCTTTTCAGCATTAAACTTTCCTTTCAATTCAGACTGCGTTGAGATGGACAGAATCCACTCTGGAGCTGCACCGGGTCTCTGTCTATACCAGTATAGGGGCCTTGCCAAAATCCTCTGATAGAGAAACATGACAGTCAATTCGTAAGGTTTTATTTTCTTCCCTGGTGATGGAGAGTTGAGGCTGGATCAGACGCACTTGTGAGGAGCCATCTGTGGAGAAACAAAGAAAAAATATCAACATAAAACTGAAATGATGTGAAGGCTCTCCACCTGCTGCTGTCGTGTGCCAATGTATGCAGAGAGCAGTGTGAGTGGAGTGACCAGATTTCCTAATTTTTATACGGACAGTCCTGATATCCAGGGTTTTGTCTTATATAGGTGCCTATTACCCCCGCCTCCCTAACCCCTCGTCCCAATTTTTCACACTTGCTGTCTTGTCATCCTAAGTGCGAGCAACACACTTACAGGAGCAAACCAGAGCCAGAACAAAAGTCTCTAACAGGAAGACTTATTGCACTGTGAAGTAGAGTTACTGCTGCTCAGTATGACAACTTTGACCTTGGGTGAGGTGTCAATCCTAGCACTGGCATCAAATAGATTCCTTGGGTTTGTTTCAGGATCAGTGTTGATGTTTATTACTTATATTACAGCAGCAACCTGAGATACTGTGCTGGATCTGGGCCCCGGAGTGAAAACAAAGAGGCAAAGTCCTGCCTCATGCTGCTGACAGCCTAAAAAAAAGGAGAGACCTCTCAAGCCTGTGGGAAAGGGAAACGTCAAAACCCCTCCATTTTTATTTTTTCCATATATTTTTTTACCATGTCATTATTTATGCACAAATACACTGGGGTTTTGTTTTCTCTTTGTTCACCCCTAAAGCTCATTCATTGTCTGTTAGCAAATTTCTTGTACATCCTGTGGAATAGAAACCTTGCAGAGGAGAAGGTAGTGATGTTCCATATGAGACGAGGGGCCTGTTCCATGAGTGTATGACAGTATGGAAGAAAACATGAATGAATTTGTTGGAGAATTGAATGAGAAGGTGGTGGACAAGAGGGGGGGAAGAAAAGAGCTGCTGACAGTGCAGTTAACACTGTAGTTGTATTTCTGTCATTCACTTATCACTTGCCCAGAGAAGCTGCTGAGCCTTTCCTGATGGAGAGAATGAGTCAGTGCCCTCAGATCGCATGGAAACCAGTGGAAGTTGATGGTGTTCACAACATTTCCGGAGACACTGAGCATCTGGCAGAATTGAGCTGTAGTGTATTTCTCAGTCTTAAATTCTTCCATTTTTCTCCTACTTAATTGTGATACTTGACCATTTTACATCTCACTACTCATAACAGTATTAATACATCTGTGTGCTAATGTCCTCTACTGAAATAGGATGGCCCTGTTCATGGACACTTAGTTTCATCCCCGCTCTGAAAAAGAGCCAATTTATACTTGAAGGTGTCTTGTTCAATTAATTTACAAGCAACCTCTTTCTTTTTTCAATATTTGTTTTTATTGTCTTCCAGTGAGGACTTATCCACTGCAGAGAACTCTACTTGAACTAGAGAAGAACTCTGTTCAGCTCTCATTTAGTGATCAAAGGCCACCAAGAAGGTGATGTTTTATATATTTCAAAAGCCATTTTTGTGAACAGACAATTCATTTCTCTATTAAACACAGAATAAAACAGCATGATCCCCCTACAAAGGAATTCGTTTAGATGTATAGGGCCTAAGTCACATAGTTGAGCAAATCTCTAGTGGATCATTCCAGGGTAGTGTGCATGAGCACACACACAAGTCCACAGCCTCCAGTTCATTAAAGCATATGACAATTGCTTTTAACATTCTACACTATAGCACTACTAGTTTACATTTATACCATTATACCCTGATCCAGTCTGTCACGTTTTCACCATATTGCCCTCCTTCAAATTTCTGTCAAAATTCACTCTTCCCATGGGCCTTCAAAACTGAATTCCTCTTGGTGCTTTTTTTTTTTTAAACAGGGATGTCACATCCATTCAGTCCTTGTTTTCCTTCCTTCATTATCCATCCAGGCATTAATCCACATTCCTCTAGTAACTCCTCTCAGGCTAGGTCTACACTACCCGCCTGAATCGGCGGGTAGAAATCGACCTCTCGGGGATCGATTTATTGCATCCCGTCGGGACGCGACAATCGATCCCCGAATCGACGCTCTTACTCCACCAGCGGAGGTGGGAGTAAGCGCTGTCGACAGGAAGCCGCAGAAGTCGATTTTGCCGCCGTCCTCACAGCGGGGTAAGTCGGCTGCAATACGTCAAATTCAGCTACGCTATTCACATAGCTGAATTTGCGTATCTTAAATCGACTCCCCCCTGTAGTGTAGATGTACCCTCAGTTTAGGGTATCAGCTCTGTGGGGAAGAGTCTCTGATAATCTATTTGCTCATAAGCTGCATTCACATGTATGGCTACATAGAAATATCTGCTCCAGGAGAGTGTAACTTTTATATTACATCTCATCACACAAACTGGTATTGCAGATTAAACGTGAAATGGTTCTTTAGAACTGAATTTTGTGGTTTTATGAGCAGGCATCTGCTGGACTAACAAGCTCTTTCCAGGCAAAATGCTACTTAGAAACAGGAAAAAGGTTCAAGCTATTTATTTTAGCAGTGTTACAACATATTTTACATTAGCAGTCTAGTTTCCAGAGCACTTGACTAACTAACTGCACAAAGATTACTGGAATATATAGGCAGTATTAAAATGAGTTTGTGGACCAGGAGTATCTATACTGTCAGTAAACAGAAGACTTTTCATTAGATCTGCATATTGGATTGAACACCCTGGACTGACTTTCCTGTCCTTCCTGCTTCAAAGAATGTCCAATCTTGACCTAATTCAATTGTTATGTCAGCTCCCTTATGCAAACTGGTAAATGTGCACCGTATCAAACCTTAGTCACCCCTAGAGACAACTGAATATTTTGCTGTCCTGACTATTTAGCTGCCCTGTGCAACTACTTTGTATTGTTGTTTGGCAGAGTCAGGTGGGATCTTACTGTTCGCAAAACATGTGCGAGCAACAGTTCTGTTGCTTTTATCTCTTGTTGCAGAAATCAGTAAGGTGTTTTTGCATCTTGGTCAATCATGCGAAGCAGGATTAGGAGGTATCTGTGGTTTCTTGCATTAGAAAGGCTGTTGCTGAGAATACAAAGTAGGTTTTTTTACAGAATGTGAACGATTTTGTAATACTGTGTGATCCCAAGTGGCACAGTAATAGGTAGCCACATCACTCTTGCTTATTTTCTTTTACCATCAGGACACAGACCAACTCAGAGAGCTGCTTCTCTGCCTCAAACTTTGCCTTTTCAGAATCCTAGTCAAAGTCCGGTTTTCCTGATGGAAAAATAGAGAATCCGTTCCAGAGCTGCATCAGGTCTCCGTCGATACCAGTAAGGGTTATGCCGGAAACATGACAGTCAATTTGTGCAGTTTTATTTTCTGCCCTGGTGATGGATAGTTGAGATTGTACCAATACTTGAGCCTCTCCATCTGCAGAGAAAAGAGACAAATACCATTTAATCTGAAATTGAATGAACATGGAGAAGCGGTGTGGGCGAGCAATGTGTTGACCGCGGCTTCTCGCCGCCCCCATTGGCACGGGACGGTGAACCGTGGCTAGTGGGGGCTGCAATCGGCCGAACCTGCCGCGTCAGCAGGTAAATAAAACTGGCCTGGCCCACCAGGGTGCTTACCTTGGCGAGCCGCATGCCGAACGTTGCCGATCCCTGTGCTAGATGTTTAAACAGCAGTGTATTGGTTTCCTGTCTTGATGATGAAGCAGCTGAAAAGCAACACATTCTGTTTTTTTAAAGGAATGTTTGTGGTATGGGGAGGGAGGAGTGTGTGGGGAGGGGAGGAGGAATTTGGTGTATAAACTTTTTATTCTTCAGTCATGTGGTACCTTCACAAAATAAGGTGTTAATGGTTCAATATTAATTCAGTTAAAATTTTTGTATCACTGTACCATTTTCTCCCTTCACCATTTGTTCCATGTTACAGAAAGGAGCACATTCTGAAAAAGGTAGACTAATGCCAAGGTCTACGTTCCAGATCTTGCTACAGATCTTTGAAAATTCCGGGTTTTTTTGTTTTTTGTTTTGTTTTTTGAGGAACACAGTGGGATAACTTTGCATTGAGGACTGGGTCATAACTTTTCAAAATGTACATTATATAAGTAATTGCCAGTATAATGGTCAAGAGACTAGAGGGAAAACAGTCACCCAACTCAAGTATGAAATTTTATGACTTGATTGAATTCTGTTCCTAAGTCTGAGAACTACTAAAAATAAACTGAGCGCTTTGCTCATACAGAGCGTATCCTGTAAAGTACTAATTAACCCTGGAAGTGCTGAGGTCTCTCACCTCTCATTAGTGCCTACAGATGATGATGAGAGTACTCGTTACTTTTTAGAAATAGCTCAGTATCTTGTGGGATAGAGCACCTTTCCTTTGGAGATTTCAAAGTGTTTAATCAATCTTTAATGCAGGAAAAAAGAAAGGCCAAACATCTTCCTTACTGATGCAGAGGATGGCGTGAACAATACACTTAGCAAACTTGAATACGATTCAAGACTGGGTTGAGTTGCAGACACCAGTGAGGACAGAGAAAATATGGGCAACTTAGAATATCAAAAAAACTCACTGACAGGCATGGAATCATCTCTCAAAGGAGATGATGGAAGCCCCATTTTGGAGACCTTTAAAGCTAGACAAGACAAAACACCAGAAAACACTTTGTAGGGAATAGTTCTGCATTGGCAAGAAGATGGACTGGATGCTGTAATAGGTCTTTTCCATTTTAAACCTCTATGTTTTTATGAACCTTAACTACATATTAATGAATTCTTTGGAAATATATATGTAAGTACCACACTTCTGTAAATATCCCATGTTCGTGATTTCTTGTGGACCAAATGGTTTCCTTAACATACATGCCAAGAACTTGAATGGATATTAATCTATATTGGACATTCTGAACAGTGTCTTTAAGTGCAATGCACATGAATGGCTCTCTAAATTATATGTGAGTGGGTACTATATATAATCCATTGATATTAACAGGAGACCCACACGTCCATCAACAATACAATAACCAGTTTGATTTGCTCATTTGTAATGATAATTAAAAGTTCTCAGCACATTTCCCCATCAATCAGATTTGACTATCAGAGGTCATAAGTGTGAACGAAAACCTATCCATTCTCAGGACAGGCTGGAATGCCTGGAACCTAAGATAAGGTATTCCATTTCCATTCTTCTGTAATGGACATGGCTAGAGGCAGGTATTGCATTACTGTGATCCCTAACTCCAACAATGGCTCCTTAGGGCCATTCCTACCAGGGCACAACTAAATGCGCTAAGTTGTAGTGGGAGCAAAATAAGACACTATCTGACTCCAGCATTATGGAGGCATAGAGATGGCATCCAGCCACCTTTGTCACCAAGCTCTGTCTTGCACCAAGTGCAGTGCAGATGAATATGCGGATCAGGCCCTTTTCCATGGGAAGGAAGCCCCCCAAGATTTCATGTTCCCTTCTCACATTTAGAATGAAGAGCTTGTAAGCAATAAATTTTGCTGCTGTTCTTGTCTTAACTCCTTGAGCATGGCACACGTGTGCACTCAGAGAAGCCAAGTTAGTTATTTTATGTCTGGCCATTGAAACTGAATAGAAAACTCCTGTATTCTTTGTACACGACAGCTCCAGCTGTGGACATGTGCTGAAAATTCCCAGTGGAGATGCAAACTGCTGTTTGTTCCCACCTAGAAAATATCTTCCCCTCACCTTCCCTATTCACTTTTACATCCCCACCTCCACCAGTCCGCAGTTATTTATTGTTTTTCCACCCCCCCATTCTCACTCATTCTCTCACTCCTCAATTTCTCTGGTCACCTATTGCTTTGTGAGGGCAAATGGGCAGTGACTGTTCAATCGCTTGATCTGCCTTTAGAGATGGAGCCAGCACTGGTAGCTAGTCACTGGATGTCAGCTTTGTGCCACCCACTAGGTAAACTCCCACTTCCCTGGGTGAGGCAAATCCCTACACACAGGGCTGGTGCAAGGAAGTTTCGCACCCTAGGCGAAATTTCCACCTTGTGCCTCCCCCCACCCAGCGAACCCTGCCCCCCCGTGGCAGCTACCCCAGCCCCCCACCTGGGCAGCCCGCCACACCCCCTGCAGCAGATATCCGCCCCCCGCGGCAGCTAACCCCGCCCAGGGAGCCCGGCCCAGCTTACCTCGGCTCCACCTCCTCCACTGAGCACACCGGTGCCGCTCTAATTCTCCTCCCCTCCCAGGCTTGCGGCACCAATTGGAGTAAACTTAGAGCAGGGGCTGTGTGCTCAGTAGAGGAGGCAGAGTGGAGGTGATCTGGGGCGGGGAGCGGTTCCCCTGTGCGACTCCACCCCTCCCCCCGTTACTGAGGGCGGCCCTCCCTGCACCCCCCTGCCCCAGCTCACCTTCACTCCACCTCCTCGCCTGAGTGGGCTTTTAGGTGCCCCCAACCACTAGGCGCCCTAGGCAGCCACCTAGTTTGCCTAAATGGTTGCACTGGCCCTGCCTACATGACTTGGGCTAGCCGAATTGGAGTTCACACTCGCTGTGGTTTGTGGGACTGAGGCTACACCTGTTTGGTAGGCTGGTGAGCCTGGGCGGGGGGCAGGGCTCCCTGCTCTGCTGCAACAATAATATGAGAGTTGAGCCCCACACACAGAGCTGTGGTGGTTTTTTGTGCAGGGTTGTAGGAAGCTTGTGGCACTGTGTAAAATCCCATGTGGCACAGTAATAGCGGCCGCTGTCTGTCTTTTCCAGCTTGTGCACCAACAAGTTAGAGATGCTTTTTGTCCCATAGGCTGAGAATTTCTCAAGGGGGAAGGCTGCCTCTCGCTTTAAGTCTGACCCAGAGAGAGTGAGGTACAGCACCCTCTGTGTTGCCTCTCCAGCTCGGGCTCGGTACCAATGAATGTAGGTAGAGTCCGATCCATCAAACACCTTGCAAGTGAATTTGGCAGAGCTGCCTTGAAGTGGCTGCTTTGTGACAGAGATCTGCTCCTGCTCCAGGTGAATGGCCCACAGAGCAGCTGGAAGGGAAAAAGAGAGAAAGCAGCCATGAGGAGACAGCACCTAGACACATTTCCCTCTTCAGAGAGCAGTAACACGGACATGACCTTGCAACCTGCAAGTTCTTCAGGAAGGTACATGGGTTTAATTATCCACTGCCTTGCAACTTGTATAGCCATTTATGTGTCTGTAAATGTGATGGCAAAATGGGTAAAGCCCCTATCTCTAGTGTGAGTGAACGATCAATTTCTGTTTACATCTGGGCAGAGATGGTGTGAACAATTACACAAGGTACAGGGCAGTGGAGAATCAGACCCTTTATCTGTGAGGAACCATCCAGGATTATGGATCCTGATTTCCCCGTTTCATTACACCAGTTTTATTTCAGTGCAATGCCATTGGCTTCATTGGGATTGCACCGGCATCAGGTTGTTACATTGGACTCGAGATTCAGACCCGTGTTGGGGATTTTTTGGTTAACAGTAAATACAGAATAAAATCACTAACTGCAGTTAATGTGTCCAGTAAACTTACCAGGGAAGAAGCAAGCAAAGAGGGCTTCCAGACATCCCATCATGTCTCCTGAACTTGCTGCACCTTTTCAGGAAGGAAAGTTATTGAAGTTAGTGGTGCTCAATTTTGTCAAAAGAAAAATACGGTTACCCAGTCCTGACTGAAGAAAGCAAGAAATGAGGATATTGCTGCTGCTCTTAATGTACTGGGTGGTTTCCTGTTGGGTTGGGGGTGGGGGGAAGAGGGAGGGTGTGTGTGTGTGTCACTAACCATTTTAGGTTCTTAGGTCCAGATCCTAATTCAGTGATTAGGATGATTTCAATGAAAGTTAGGAGACTAAATACCTCTGAGAATTTCGGCCTCGGATCTCTCCTTCCATGGAAGGAGAATGCACTATGTAGCGAATTTTAGTGCACTCTCCCACCATTAATGCCCCATGTTAAGGCACTAAACTAGGACTCGGGAGGTCTGAACTCAATTCACAGCAATGCCACAAATGTCATGCATGACCATAGGCAAGTTACCAAGAGTCTGATTTTCAGAGGTGCAGAGTACCCCCTGCTTCTGTCGAGTTCTGATGGAGGGAGAACTGCTCAGCGTTTGTTGATAATCTGGTCCATAGTTCTCATTTTACAGATGGAGGACAGGAGATTATCGTTTTTTTACATCTTGTCTATTTAGACTATAACCTCTTTGAAGCAGGGACCATGTCTCACTGTGGTCTAGAGCATCTAGCACAGTGGGACCCCGCTCAGTTGGGGTCTGTAGGTCCCAAATCATGAAAATATAAATTTTACTATTATAGTGGAAACCAAAGGCCCTAATGAGGATTAGAGTCCCACTGTCCTAGGTGGGGTTCAGATGTGCAAAAAGGCCTGGCTCCTGCCCCAAACAATTTACCATATAATAAGAAAGTTACATCCCTCTCCCTCCATCCTTCATATGGAATCAAATAAACATGAATACATCATTTGTTAAACTATCTTAGAGTAGGGAGTATTTTTATCACGTGATTGATTGGGACCTCTTTGTGCTTGGAACTGTACAGTTTGGGTGCTACCTCAATAGAAATAATATTCCTATATTTGCATTTTAAAAATGTAACTAGATAAAAAATTTCCTGTTGCAATTAAAAGAAACAACTGCAACCACTTGAGTGTTCAACAGATACATATGCAAAGAAAGAGAAGCAAATAAAGCTTCATAGAAACTGGGAGATGCAAAAAGCAGACGCCACTTTGATATCCACTTATTGCTCTCAGAGTCCACATTACTGTGTTCAGTGCTCAATGCCTTACTCAATCAGTTTGCTACTTAAATAGATTAGATCAAAAATAGCTACAATATAGAGAATAGAGTAAGATCATTGAATTACCAGTGTAACATAAAATGGATGTGCAGGCAACCTGCTCATTAGGAATTTGATAAGTGCCAAGGAAGCTCCCCGTGTCTTTCTCTTGTTTGGTTTGAAGAGCTTGAAAGTTGTCAGGAATTGTACTGCTTCTCTTGCATTAATCCACTGAGGGATTCTCTGGCTGTATATAATGTGCAGTAAAGTTAGTTCTATTATGTTTTGTTGTCTACCCTCGATGCATGCTGCCGTGGCCACAGAATTCCTGAATCCTGTGTGTACTAGGGCACCCACCATTGCTGAGTGTGAAACTGGGGCAAAACTTGTTCTAAGGCCTTGTCTGTGTTAGTGTAATGCCATGTCCCTGAGGGGTTGTCGGAAGCAGGAATTGAAAGTATGAGCTCAAAGAGCCATCAGTGTTAGCCAAGGCTGTAGCAGGCTATTCAGTCTCTTTCTGTTGCCCAGCCATGGCTAGAGGGATATAAGAGCATCACACTGAGGGGGTTCAATCAGCACCTTTCTGTACCTTTCTCTACCATTCTTCACTTGGCTAGCAACGTTGCAGGTCCAGGGATGGTGACAGTGGTAGGAGAGCTAGAGCACAATGGATTCAGGTGATTTTACACTGCATGATTTAGAGTTGGTTTAAATAGTGTGGTAGCAAAAACTCCTGCACCCTGGTTAGTGCTCCAGTCATTGCTAAAAATTCACAGTGGACGTTAATTAAGTGACTTGCTCATGTGAGCAAACTAGAAATTCTCTTCTCGTCTTCCCCATTCACTTACCCCAAATCCTGTGCAGTCTTTTATACTGCCCACCCTGTTGTCCCTTAGTCTCCCCCTCACTATCATTCTCAAGTCACCTGTGAAATAGTCACACCACAAGACAATTGTTTGTTCTGCCTTTAGAGATGGAGTAGGTATTGCTAGGCAGATGCTGGGGAAGTTGGCCCTGTGCTTTATAGCTGTATGGGCTATGGTATGTGTTTGAGAGGCTGTCTGCCCTATAGATAGGGTTGCCTGGTGTCCGGTTTTCAACAGGAACACCCAATCGAAAAGGTACCCCAGCGGCTTCAGTCAGCATTGCTGACCGGGCTGCTAAAAGTCCGGTCAGTGGCACAGCTGGGCAAAGGCAGGCTCCCTGCCAGCCCTGGCCCCACGTGGTTCCCAGCAGCGGCCAGCATCTCCCTGTGGCTGCTAGGCGCAGGGACGGCCATGGGGGCTCCGCCGCCCCGAGCACTGGCTCCGTAGCTTCCATTGACCAGGAGCCCCCCTCCACCTAGGAGATGGAAATGCCGATCTCTTCCGAGTGCCATGCTGAGCCAAGGTAGGCAGGGAGCCTGCTTTAGCCCTGCCGCACTGCTGATCCGGAGCCGCCCAAGGTAAGGACCACCTGGCCGGAGCCTAAACCCCGAACTCTCTTCTGCACCCTGAATCCCTCCTGCACCCCAAACGCCTCATCCCTGGCCCAACCCAGAGCCTGCACCCCCAGCTGGATGAAAGTGAGTGAGGGTGGGGGCAGCGAACCATGAAGGGAGAGGGGATGGAGTGAATGGGGGGCGGGGCCTCAGAAGGGGCAGGAAAGTGGTTTTAGGGTTGCCAACTTTCTAATCTATACAGTGGGCTGAGAGTGGGGCTCACTCAGCTCTGCTGCAGCAGTAACGTGAGAGCTGAGCCCAGCCCCCCAGGCTGTGGTGTGTGTGGTTTTGTTGTTGTTGTTGGGGGTTTCTTGTGCAGGGCTGCAGGAGGTTTGTGGCACTGTGTATAATCCCATGCAGCACAGTAATAGTGGCCGCTGTCTGCCTTTTCCAGCTTGTGCACCAACAGTTTGCAGATGCTACGGCCTTGAAAATGGGCGGTGAGTTTCTCGCTGGAGAAGCCAGTGTCCCAGCTGGGGTCAGGCTCGGAGTAAGAAAGGTAGAGCAGTCTCTGCGGTGCCCCTCCAGTTGGGGCTCGGTACCAGTGGATATAGGTAGAGGCCGATATGCCAGACAATTTGCAGGTGAATTCAGCAGTGCTGCTCCTATGTGGCTCCTTTGTGATGGAGATTGGTACCTGCTCCAGGTGAATGGCCCGCAGCACAGCTGGAAGAGAAAAGGAAGATAAGGATCAAAGAGGAAATGGCTACTAGAAATAATCCATCTACACGGAGCAGTAATTTCTGTCCTATGCAGAGTTCCTGCTGCTTAGACTGAAGGGACACTGGGTTTGCTTCTCTGCTGTCTTTCACTTTGTATGTTCATTTAGAAGTGTGCATGGTGAGGGAGAGGTGTGTAATTTCAGCCATGGGTCTGAGTGAGAGAACAGTTCTGATCTCAGGGTTTGTTCTCTCCCATGCACAGGTGTCAGTGACTGCACAAGGGGCAGGGCAGTGGAGAACTGGGCCCCTGCTCTGTGGATTATCTATAAAGCTCCATATACACTCAGGGTGCTGAGACTCCAGTCTTACTCCATTGCTTTCACTAGGGTTGCCCTGGAATAAAACTGTTGTAACTCTGGGGATCCCAGCCCACAATGCTGCATAAATAACCATAAATATTAAACAGAACTGAGTTCAACAAACTTACATGGCAAGAGGCAAGCGAAGAGAATTTCCAGAAACCCCACCATGTCTCCTGGAATTGCTCTGCCTCCTGAGGAGAAATAAAAGCACAAGAAGTCAGTGCTGCTCAGTCTTGAGTGACAAATACTCAAATGCTGAAAGAAAAAGGTGGGAGCAGGCTGACGAGATCTGAGCAGAAGAGATGAAGTGCTGCTGTTCTTACTGTATCAAAGAGTTTCCAATTTATTTAAGAGTATGACAGGGGACATGTGTCAATCCAGTGTGAGCCACTAACCAAAAACAAACTCCTCACTGCATTCTCTTCACCCTGCACTAGAGAACTACACAGTCATACGTGTTGATTAGTTGAAGCATACAAAATGTAAATGGTTAATGTTAAAATAATTCTTAGTCAGTAAAACTGGGGAAGGGCCAAACCATGTCCGACTCTCAAACTCCACACCGGATCCCTCCATCACAACAGGCAGGAGGTGCTGGCATTGGAAATAAAACACAAACTCATCCCTTTTTGGGAAGATCACTGCCTGCTCACATGCTTCCTTTTCTTTTTTTAATGAAATGTAAGACAAAGGTCATGTTAACTTCCTGTCATTAAAGATTCCATGAAACCTTTTGTAAGAATAGGAGCCTATGCCCAATGCTGAAAGTATTAACTCCAATTAATTTCAATTCATATTAGGCACCCATAAGCCTGGAAGATGTGGGCCCTAGTGTCCTTGTCAAATTCCAATTTGAGTACTTCCATTCCGCTCACCTAAACTTCCCCCTGGCGTTTCAGTTGGATATGGTGTAATCCTCGCTTCCTCTCCAAGCTGTGGCGTAGGCTCATTACATTTCACCCCTAAGACAGCTGCATTACAATATAGATAGGCTTGGAAGGATTAGATTTTTATTGATAAATGGAGATCATCCACACATGCGCACGCACACCCAGTTTCTTGCACATTATCCATTTTGGGGGTTAAAAACATTCTTTTACAGCGCTTGCAACTCAAACATTGTAGCTTTGGGCCAGGGTGTGAAAACCAAAAATTGAAACTGAATAATTTGTGGTTCTTGTCCAGGTGGAAACAAACAGAAAAGGTAGATCTAAAAAGACTGGGAGCATAAAGTGGGTTTATGGCTGCTTTGCATTGCCAAAATAGTGTGAAGATCTCTGAGCATCAGAGTGAATCAGGTGGTGGATTTAAAAATGTCTTTCATTATTATAAAATGATGATTTGAGGTATTAATTTGAAACAGTTAAAAATCGCAGGACAGGGTGGTATGTGTAGTTTTTGTTTTGTTTTGTTTGTGTTTCTTTACCCTGACAATTCATCTTTTAAACCAAATCAGTTGTATGCTGGTAGCTATTAATTGCAGAATTGCTACGGGAAGAGAGTATGGTTTGATTTCTGGTTTATGTTTTAATATGCATATGTGTGTTTCCCAAGGTGATTTGCTATAATGTGTGATACTGTGCATTGACTAATCTACTGTATATTTGCCTGCAGATCTCAATAGCCAATTAGTGTATATGCAACACTGGTTTTGCTTCTATCATTTCACTTAATTTGCTCTGTGTGTCTGCATAGATGACCCCTTCCTCTGATAAATATTGCACCCAATTCCTGCTTGAAGACTGAACAAAGTAACAGCTCAGGTTAGCTAAATACAAATTCAAGCTTCTCGTACCCCCTCATGGCGATAAAAGAGTAAAATTCTTGGGTATCAGTTTGAATAGGCTAGTACTGAAATATGAAGAACGGTGGTTTCTCTAACTGTAGCTGACAATGTTCTGTGACGTTACATTGTATCAATCATTCTTTTCAGTGATTTTTTTTTTTTAAGATATAGATGCAATGATTTTTAGTGCACAGTTCATGCCAGAAAAGCACACGAAGGAGGAAGTTTGTAATTCTAGTGTTGTGAAAGTGCTGTACCAGGAGAATTTGTTATAGCCTACAATTCCTGTCCCTGCTGCTTCATTTCAAAAGAAGTTTGATTTTTAAAAATTAGTTGTCCATGTAACTAAAGCAAAACTTTATATTTTGCCAGAACACAGACTAAGGGGTGTTCGTTTTGTATAATACACTGCTGCTTGCTGCTTTGCATGAAGTCCATTCCAATCATTTTGACTTCCATAAGCAGCTAAACTGGTTGCCTATATGGCCAGCAGAGTGCATGGCAGAGCTTGCACAGTGAATGGTGCTGGTTATAATCTTGTTAATGCCTGACTGAGAAATATAACTTTGAGTTGTATTGAGTTCTCCTAATCACATGGGTCTGTTGGGTTTTTTTCTATTCCATGCAACACTGTGGCTTTATTAAGCAACAGCTTATTGTCATCCTTGACTAATTGGATTATCCAGCAATACTTGCTTAGAGGAATCAAAATTGATACTGCTGTGTTTTAAATAGAAATGATTTGGTTATTGAGCTTTTGATTAACTTAACCAGTGAAAAGCAAACCCTTCTCGATGTTCATGGTGTAAATAGCTGGGTTGTGCGCTGTGGCAGTGTGAGCATCATAGAATATCAGGGTTGGAAGAGACCTCAGGAGGTCATCTAGTCCAACTCCCTGCTCGAAGCAGGTCCAACCTCCAAATAAATCATCCCAGCCAGGGCTTTGTCAAGCCTAACCTTAAAAACCTCTAAGGAAGGAGATTCCACCACCTCCATAGGTAACCCATTCCAGTGCTTCACCACCCTCCTAGTGAAAAAGTTTTTCCTAATATCCAACCTAAACCTCCCCCACTGCAATTTGAGATCATTACTCCTTGTTCTGTCATCTGGTACCACTGAGAACAGTCTAGATCCATCCTCTTTGGAACCCCCTTTCAGGTAGTTGAAAGCAGCTATCAAATCCCCCCTCATTCTTCTCTTCTGCAGACTAAATAATTCCAATTCCCTCAGCCTCTCCTTGTAAATCATGTGCCCCAGCCTCCTAATGATTTTTGTTGCCTTCTGTTGGACTCTTTCCAATTTTTCCACATCCTCCTTGTAGTGTGGGGCCCAGAACTGGCCCCACACCACAAAAAGAAGGAATCCTCTTTTTATTCAGATACTGGGGAAGCAGTGGAACTATGGGGGAGGAGTGGAACTGCTTCTGTGACTCCCCGATCTCTGGTGTGTGAGTGGATGGTTTTTTGGGTGTGTGGAAGTGAGAGAGGTTGAGAGTCGTTAATGTGGGAAGGGGAAGTTAAGAGTTTTGCAATTAGTTCTAAACACAATAAGACCTCTGGTCATTCTTCACTTTTAAAGTAGAGAGTCCTGTAGTCTAGGTCCAGCTCCTGTGTGGGATGTAGTGATCATGACAGGTGTCATGGAGTGTGGGGAATTCAGGGCCCTGCAACCGCAATTTTTGCGATTCACCGTGACTCTTAGCCAGCCAGTAAAATGTAAGGTTTATTAAACGACAGAAACACAGTCCCAAACAGAGCTTTAGGTACAACCAGGGGATGGGGCGCTTAACCCTCAGCTTTGGGGTTCTGTCAGCTTCCCCAGACAGCTTTAAAACTGAAACCCCTCCAGCAGTCTCCTCCAGCCACCGCCCCCAGGTCCTCCCACAGCCTTTGTCCAGTTTCCCGGGCAAAAGGTGTCATCTGGCCTCAACCCCCCTCCTGGGCTCAGGTTACATGCTCAGGTATCGTTGCCCTGGTATCCCATCACTAATGCAGACAGTCTCAATAAAACGCAACATTCCCAGGTCAATCCACTCCACTCCCTACTCTGTCACACCTCTCCCCCCTTCGAGACTGAACTGAGCGGGGTCATTCTGACCAGTGACCCAGGGAAGTTCAGTGTCCCCTCTCCAGGACCACGCATCAGCTATTATGTTGGCACTTCCCTTCACGTGGACCACGTCCCTGTCATAATCCTGCAGGAGCAGGCTCCACCTCAGGAGCTTGGCATTGGCTCTTTTCATCTGGTGTAGCCAGGTCAGGGGAGAGTGGTCGGTGTACATGGTGAAGTGTTGCCCAAATAGATATGGCTCTAGTTTAAGGGCCCACACCATGGCCAGGCATTTCTTCTTGATGGCCACGTAGTTTTGCTCCCGGGGTAGCAACTTCTTGCTCAGGTACACAATGGGGTGTCTTTCCCCCTTTTTATTATCCTGCATTAACACCGCCCCCAGTCCTGTGTTTGAGGCATCGGTGAACACCATAAAGGGCTTGTTAAAGTCTGGGTTTGCCAGAACTGGGCCACTGACCAGAGCCTCCTTCAGCACACAGAGCCCTCTGGCACTCCTCGGTCAAGACCACCTTGTCTGGCTTCCCCTTCTTGCATAGCTCAGTGATGGGGGTGGCTAGGGAGCTAAAGTGGGGCACAAATCTTTGATAGTGCCTCGTCATCCCAATAAAGGCTTGGACCTGCTTTCTGGTTTGGGGAGCGTGCCATCTTTGATCACCTTCACTTTAGCTGGTTCCGGCTTTAGGCAGCCGCTCTCCACCTGGTGGCCCAGGTAAGATACTTCCGCCATCCCCACCTTGCACTTCTTAGCTTTTATGGTCAGCCCAGCCTCCTGGAGTCAGTCCAGCACTTGTTTAACCTGGGACACATGGTCCTCCCAGGTCTGGCTAAAGACACAGATGTCATTACTATACGCCGGCAAAACTTTTAATCCCTCGCAGTAGCTGATCCACCAGGTGCTGGAAGGTGGCCGGCACTTCCTTGAGGCAAAAACTCATAGAACTCATAGAGCCCCAGAGGGGTGATAAAGGCTGATTTCAGCCTGGTATTTGCATTCAGGGGCACTTGCCAGTAGCCCTTTGTAAGATCCATAGTGGTAAGGTAACGAGCTCCTCCCAATTTGTTTAGGAGCTTGTACAGTGATGACATTGAGCTTCCGATAGTCCACACAGAACTGGATTGACCTGTCCTTTTTGGGGAAAGCACCACCGGCGAGGCCCAAGGACTGGAAGATGGCTCGATCACCCCCAAGACCACCATGTTATTGACCTCTCTTTTCAGGTCCTGAGCAGTTTTTTTGTGACTTGAAAGGGGAAGCATTTTATAGGTGGGTGCAATTCTGTCTGCACCCAGTGGACAGTTAGATTAATGAGTCCGGGCTGGTTGGAAAACAGCTGTCAGTACAGATGCAGCACCCCTCTGATCTTTGCTTCCTGGGCAGGGGTCAGCTGATCAGAGAGGGGAATTGCTTCCAGGAGGGAACCCGCTCCTTTTTTAGGAAAGAGATTTACTAAAGGGTCCTCTCCCCGCCCTTCCCAATGTCTACACATGGCTAACACCACATTCCCCCTGTCATAATACGTCTTCATCATATTCACATGGTACACCCAGTGGTGGTGTGCCCGTTTGACAACTCCACCACATAGTTTACCTCATTTAGTTGCTTGACAACCTTAAAAGGACCTTCCCAGGTGGCCTGGAGTTTGTTCTTTCTTACAGGGATGAGAACCATCACCTGATCCCCGGTGGCGTAGGTGCGGGCCCATGCCATGCAGTCATACCAGACCTTCTGCTTCCTCTGGGCTCTGGCCAGATTCTTCTTGGCCAGGCCCATGAGCTCAGCACATTTTTTTTGGAAGGTCAGGACGTACTTCACCGCTGACTCTCCATTGGAAGTGGCCTTCCCCGCCCATTCGTCTCTCATCAGGTTCAGGGATCCCCTTACCCTTCTTCTATATAACAGTTTGAAAGGCGAGAACCCGGTAGACTCCTGGGGCACTTCCCTGTATGCGTAAGGTAAGTACTTGTCCCAATCCTGCGGGTGCTGGTTTATAAAGGTTTTTAGCACCATCTTTAGCATTTCATTGAACCTCTCCGCCAGCCTGTTGGACTCGGGCTGAGACGCTGAGGCCCAGCTGTGCCGGACCCCACATTTTTTCCACAAGTACCGGAGCAGGGCCGACATGAAGTTGGATCCTTGGTCTGTCAAGACTTCTTTGGGGAACCCCACTTGGCTGAAAATAGTCAGCAGTGCATTTGCCACAGTGTCTGCTTCAATAGACGATAAAAGCACACTTCAGGGTAGCGGGTGGTGAAATCTACTACTACCAGAATGTATTTCTTCCCCGACCGGGTCGTTTTGCTGAGAGGTCCCACTATGTCCATAGTCACCTTCTGGAAAGGCTCCTCTATGATGGGCAAAGGTCTCAAACCCGCTTTCCCCTTGTCCTGGGCCTTCCCCACCCTCTGACAGGGGTCACAGGATCGGTAATACTGTTGGACAGCGGTAAAGACCCCAGGCCAGTAAAAGTTCTGTAGTAACCTTTACCTGGTGCACCAGATTCCCTGGTGCCCTGTGAGAGGGATGTTATGGGCCAGGTACAGTAGCTTGTGGCGATACTTCTGGGGGACCACTGTCTGCCTCCATATCCCCCACAACTCCACTTCCCCTGGGGGAGCCCATTCTTGGTACAGGAACCCCTTCTCCCACAGGAACCTCTCCTGGCAACCTCTTCCCAGGGTCTGTGCCACTCTGAAGCCAGCCAGGTTCCTTAGCTTCCGCAAGGAGGGATCATTTTGTAACTCGGCCTGGAACTCAGCAGCTGGGGAAGGGATGGGAACCTGCTCCCTCTTGCCTGCTGGGTCTGAATCTGCAGCCTCCCTGAACCTTGTTCCTGGGCACTCCCTCCCCACCGCCTTTGGTAAGGTACCCTTCCCAGGGTTAGGGTGCAGTGCCCCTTGCTGGCTCTGGCTATGGGTCATGACCAGGGTGTTCTGGGGGTTGCTTGGCCAGTCCTCTAGGTCCCCCCCATCAACGCCTCAGTGGGCAAATGGTGGTGTACCCCCATGTCTTTAGGGCCCTTCTTGGCCCCCCATTTCAGATGTACCCTCACCACGGGCACCTTGAATGGGGTCCTGCCCACCCCCGTCAGGGTCAGGTAGGTGTTGGGCACCACCTGATCTGGGGGCACCACCTCGGGCCGGGCCAGCATCACCTCCGCGCCCATATCCCAGTATTCGTTGACCTTTCTCCCATCCACCTGCAGGGGAACAAGGCAGTCACTCCGCAGGGACAGCCCTGCGCCCACCCTGTAAATGGACAACCTTGAGTCCGGAGCAACCAGCCCTCCAGAGGAACTGGCCTGGGAAACTCCTTCCTCCTGAGCCGTTGGAAAGCTGTCATCCCCCCCTTGCCCGGGAAGCCTGCCACTTATCCGGCTGGGTCCCTACCCAGTTAACCCTGTGTGGGTTTGGTTTGCTCAGTCTGTCCTTGAGCTTGGGGCACTGGGTCCATGTGTGGCCTTTTTGGCCACCGTAATAGCAGCTTATGTCCCATTGGTCCCCTCGAGCCGGTTGGTTGGTCCTGACTCTATATGTTCCCCTTGGGAGGGCGTTCTTCACATTCCCTCTTTGGGGAATTCCAGGGTGACCCTCTCTTTGCATCACAGTGGACCTGTTTCTTTGGGATCCCTCCTGTCCCCGTCCTGACCAGTGGTCCACGAACTCATCAGCTAGCTGTCCTGTGCGCTGCAGGTCCTCTGGCTTTTTATCCCCCAACCACATCATCAGGTCCGTTGGGCAGTGTTCATACAGTTGCTTCAGTACAATCAGTTTAACCATGTCCTCCTTAGTCTGGGTCCCATCTGCCCACTTGTGAACGTATTCCTGCATTCAGAGGATCAGTTCCAGATATGTGACCTCAGGGGTTTTACGCAGATGCCGGAACTTTTTCCGGTATGCCTCGGGAGTCTTCCCAAACTTATGTAGCAGGGCCTTTTTGAACAGTTCATAGTCTCCTGCCTCCACCCCTTCCATTCGGCTATACAGCCCCATGGCTTTGGGGTCCAGGAAGGGGGTGAGAAACCAGAGCCTGTCTGCAGGGTCAACCCTGTGCAACTCACAGGCCTTCTCAAAGGCCATCAGGAATTCATCTATGTCCTCCCCTTCCTTACGCCAGGCCAGGTTGCGCTGATTAAAGCTCCATGCAGTCCTGGGTCCCCCACCACTCACTGCAGCTGGGGGCTCGCTGCTCCTCAGCCTCGCCAGCTTCAGTTTGTGCTGACGCTGTTTCTCTTTCTCCTCCAGTTCACGCTGATGCTGCTTTTCGTGTTCTTTTTGCTCCTCCTGCAATTCCTGCTGCCTCAGCTCCAGCTCTTTTAATTTTAGCTCCCTCTTCCACTCCAGCCACCTCAGCTCCAGGGATGGGGACCTCTGCAGTGAGGATCCCATGTTAGCTAGAGGGGTCAGGGTGCCCTTGGTGTTCGCCGGGCTCCTTCCAGCCCCTCCCCTAGGCATAGGTAGGAGGGGCCTCGGGGTGCCCTCAGTAGCAGTCTGACACCTCCCAGCTGGGACAGACCCCGGTGTTCGCTCTGCATCTGCCAGGCTGCTTCCCTCAATGACAGGGATCGGTTTATCTGAGCGGTCTCCCTCCTCCAGCTGGGCAATCAGCTGTTCTTTGGTGAGCCTCCCAAAGCGCAGCCCCTCTGCCTGCACAGATCCACCAAGTCGCTCTTAAGGCGCTTAGCATACATCTTCCTGCTGACCACTCGCAGGCCTGTGTGCCTGCAGCTCCCCACAGTTTTCAGGAGGAACCCCTAGTGTGCCAGCCCTTCTTCAGGTCACCTCCTCTTTCCCAGGGTCGAGTCTCACACTCCTCCACCCCAGGACTACTCACCACAGTCCCCAGGGGGACCCCATTACTGCAACAGTCCTTCTCGCTGGACACATACCCCCAGGGGTTAAGCGTAGCTCCTATGCCCCCCAAAACCTCTCTCTTTGACTGTTCAGCATGCTTGGTCCCCGTCAATCCCCCTTCATTTTACTGCTCCCCAGTCACTTACTGCAGGAAGCGCCGTCCACGGGGTACAGTAGATCCCACCAGTTGTCACGGAGTGTGGGGAAGACAGGGCCCTGCACCCTCAATTTTTGCGATTCAGCTTGACTCTTAGCCAGCCAGTAAAATGGAAGGTTTATTAGACGACAGGAACACAGTTCCAAACAGAGCTTGTAGGTAAAACCAGGAACCATCCGTCAGGTCCCCAGGGGGTAGGGCGCTTATCCCTCAGCTTTGGGGTTCCATCCGCTTCCCCAGCCAGCTTTAAAACTGAAACCCCTCCAGCAGTCTCCTCCAGCCACCACCCCCAGCTCCTCCCCCAGCCTTAGTCCAATTTCCTGGGCAAAAGGTGTCACCTGGCCTCAAACCACCTCCTGGGCTCAGGTTTACATGCTCAGGTATCATCGCGCTGGTATCCCATCATCAATGCAAACAGTCCCAATAAAACTTCCATGCAACATTCCCAGGTCAATCCACCCCCCTCCCTACTCCATCACAACAGGTCACTTTTGCAGAAAGAGAGGCAAGTTCTGAAGTAGGCAGAGCAAATCCCATGCAGGGCTTTGAATATCAGGCCAGAGACTTTAAACAACTCTTGGTGACATCCTGCTGTGACCTAGGAACCTCTTGGTGCCAAGTGGCAGAGCGCACAGGGGGTTATAGGCAGTGGTGAGCTGGAGCCAGTTCGCACCAGTTAGCAAGAACTGGTTGCTAAATGTAGAAGCCGGTGTAGAACCGGTTCCTAAAGGGGCGGGCAGGTGGGCAAACTCCGGTCTGCAGGCCACATCCGGCCCGCGGGATCCTCCTGTCTGGCCGGCCTGAGCTCCCAGCTGGGGAGGCTACCCTGGCCTCCCCCACTTCCCTGCCCCTCTCACAGAGCTGCTGTTGCCCTGAGGGAAGTGACAGAGGCAGCTGGAGCCCCGGCCCTTTAAATAGCGCCTGGAGCGCCCCGCTACCCCAGGGCTCCGGTGGCTATTTAAAGGGCCGGGGCGTTAAAAGCAGCGGGAGCCCCGGACTTTTTAAATAGCCCCCAGAGCCCCACTGCTGCTACCCCAGGGCTCCAGTAGTGGGGCTCTGGTGGCAATTTAAAGGTCCTGGGGCTCCAGCCCCTGCTGGGAGCCCCAGACCCTTTAAATTGCCCCCTGGGGAAGCCAGGCCACCTCGGTATGGCACACCGGCTTACTTTCACCTCTGGGTAAGGGGGTGGGGCTGCAAGCTCCAGCAGCTGCATGGCATCCTTACACAGCAGCATGGTAAGGGGGCCAGCCGGGGCTGGGAGGAGGTGTTGGATAAGGGGTAGGGAGCGGTTGGAGGGGCCAGAGGTTATGGGGGTGGTGGTCAGGAGACGGGGGGGTTGGGTAGGCGTGGGAGTCCCGGGGGTCTGTCGGGGTGGTGGAGGATGGGCTTGGGGCAGTCAGGGGAGAGGGAGTGGGGTGAGTTGGGTAGGATCCTGGGGGGCAGTTAGGGTGGGGGGTCTTGGGAGGGGGTGATGGTTTGCGGGTTCTGAGGGGGACAGTCGGGGGCAGGACGTGGGTTGGGGTCAGATGGGTGGGCAGCGGGGGGGGAGACAGGCACGTAGGGCTTGTACTCACCGCGCGGTTCCCTACCGGGTCTTCAGCGGCACTTCGGCGGCGGGTCCTTCACTCGCTCCAGGTGAAGGACCTGCCGCCGAAAACCTGGAGCGAGTGAAGACCCCCCTGCCGCTGAGGACCCAGTAGGGAACCGGTTCTTAGGATTTTGGGAGCTCATCACTGGCCTCTGGGTGTGATGTCTACATAACAGTGCACCAAAGGGTGGCATGTGAGGGCTCTACTAGCTGCCAGTAATGCACTGGTCAGCTTAGTCACTATGAAATGCATGTACGGGTAATGTTTAAGAAATCATGTATCTATACTGGAAATTAAAGTCTTGAAGTTTTAAAAGCAGGTCACCAGGTGGTGACAAGCCTTGGCCAGATTCTGTTCGGGCAGGGGATAGGGGATGCTTCTCTGTTTGTCTGGTCAGGTGTGTATTTTGCATTGTATTTCTCACAATGGAAGCCTAGCTGCATGCAAAGCCAGATGCCAATTTATAGATTGCAAGGTCAACAAGAGAGGGAGGCCACTGGGAAGAACAATCAACAGTGGGAGCCATGATCGGCTGAACCTGCGAATGCAGCAGGTAAACAGACCAGCCCGGCCCACCAGGGGCTTTCCCTGAACAAGCTGCGGCCCTAGTTTGAGAACCACTGCCCTAATTGATCAGCAACGTAACAGCGAAACAACATTAACTGGGACGATTTACAGTAACTCCTCACTTAATCTGCAATCACACGCTTTTCCCATGGGTTCTGAAGAATCTGACTCCATTTATCCTTATTGCTCTAGTGACTGAGCTTAGACTACAAAAACACTGGGGCAGGGACTGGATCTCTTATTCTGTGAAGTTCCCTGAACATTCATGCTAAGATTGAAATTATGCAGCATAATATCAGTTCAAGCAGAGGGTAACCTGCTGTCACACCATGTGTTTTCTGCTGAACTGGCACCAGAGACTAAATAAAGGTTGGTTCTTCAGAACAGAACTTTGTTTTTTATCAAGTGAACAATAAGTTCTTTGTACCTCAGGGGTAATTAAACAGCTGAAAAGCAGCCCAAATAAACTTACTCCTGTTTCCATTGGAGTAATATCAAAATGCAGTGTTAAGAGGCCAGGCTGGTTTGCAGTGCCGTTCGGTGACTTGTGTTCTGATCTAAAGCCTTTTGAAGTCAATGGAAAGACACTTGTGGATCTCGGTGGGCATTGGGTCCAGCCCTAACTGGAATCTTTAGACACTAACACGAGACTCTGTACCTGGGGAGGATACTATGAAGGATGAGCCCCAGTTACGGGGGAAATATTTTATTGCACCTGTGCACTGGGTCCAATGCTCCAAATTTACTTTCACTTGCTTCCTGTTTCAGCAGATGAATGATGCCTGGATTGGGAGAGTGTAGTTTCAGGCAGTTTTGAGGGTGAGATCCTGGCCCATTTCCTTCTGTGGAGCCAGGATTTTCACCCCAGGTGCTCCTCTAGAGTGATGATAAACCTCCACCCAGTCAGCCCAGTTTTTAAACTAAGGGCTGCTGGAAAACTGAGAGGTGTAGAGGAGCATGTGGTTCAGACAGACACATCCCTTAGGGGACGATCTGTTAATTGAGATTCTCTATATCTTAGTAAAGAGAAGATAGGAGATGATAAATACAGGGAGGATCTGATGAGAAACAGCCAAATGAAAGTCTAATTCAATTACATCACATAATGGAAGAGAGCTAAGAAGTGACATTTTTTTAAGTACTTGTATACAAATGCTAGAAGTCTAAATACTAAGGTGGGTGAAGTAGTGCCTCATATTAAATGAGGATATTGATATAATGGGCATCATAGAAACCTGGTGGAATGAGGATAATCAGCAGGATAAATAGAGTACAAAATATATCAGAAGGACAGACTGTACCATAGAACCTCTATGGAGAGTAATTCCATGCTTGAATAAGAGGGAAGGTCCTCTCATGGATTGGTAATTGGTTAAAAGATTGGAAACCAAGGGTAGGAATAATTGGTCAGTTTTCAGAATAGAGAGAGGTAAATAGTGGTGTCTCTCAGGATTCTGCACTGGGACCAGCCATATTCAACATATTCATAAATGATCTGGAAAAAGAGGTGACATGGCAAAATTTGCAGGCAATGCAAAAGTATTCAAAATAGTAAAATCCAAAGCAGACTGCAAAGAGTTACTAAGAGATCTCACAAAACTGAACGAATGAGTAAGAAAATGAGATGAAATTCAATGTTGATAAATGCAAAGTAATGAACATTGGAAAACACAATCCCAACTATCCATGTAAAACGATGGGCTCTAAATTAGCTGTTACCACTCGAGAAAGAGATCTTAGAGTCATTGTGGATAGTTCTCTGAAAGCACCCACTCAATGTGAAGCAGCAGTCAAAAACACTAACAAATGTTGGGAATCATCAAGAAAGGGATAAGATAAGACAGAAAATATCATATTGCCTCCATATAAATCCATTGTACGCCCACATCTTGAATACTGTTTGCAGATAAGGTCACGCCATCTCAAAAAAAATATTGGAATTGGAAAAGGTATAGAAAAGGGCAACAAAAATTATTAGCGGTATAGAATAGCTTCCACATGAGGAATGATTAATAAGGCTGGGACTTTTCAGCTTGGAAAAGAGACAACTAAGGTGGGATATGATAGAGGTGAAGGCTCTCCAGCTGTTGCTGTCATGGGCCTACGTATGTGGAGAACAGTGTGAGCAACACATAGGAGCAAACTGTAGCCAGAACAAAAGTCAGCAGCAACATTTTTGCTGCTCTTGTTAGATTCCAGCCAAGGAATGTAAATGATGATCTTGAATGGAGAGAGAGATGTAGGTGGGGAGAGGAAGTGACCCATATAGGTAACCTCCAGTTAAGTGGTACTGGTTGTAGAAGACTTATTTCAAGGTGACATCGAGTTACTGCTGCTCAGTATGACAACTTTGACCTTGGGTGAGTTTCAACCCTAGCACTGGCATGAAACAGATTCCTCGGGTGTGTTTCATGATCCTTTAATGAATAATGAAGGATCTGCGTTGATGATGATTTCTGTTATTTATTACACCATGAGGTACTACGCAGGCTCTGGGCCCCAGAGTGAAAACAAAGAGGCAAAGTTCTGCCTCAGACTGCTAGAAAAGGTTCAGAAAAGGACAACTAAAATGACACTGGTCTACAATTTTTGAGAAGTCGTCTGCTTCAGAGATAAAATGTGCTATTTATTATGTATTTTGATGTGCTGAATTCAAATATGACCATTAAAACAACTGATTGGCTATTATTTCTAAGATATTTAAGTTTTTACATTTTATGTCTATGTATATTGTGTAGATTTTTAATCATAAATTGTAAACCTAGGTCTTTTCATGTGTTTATGGTTGCTTTACATGATAATAATTCACCTGTCCTGTTTATGTGACACTTTAAAAATCAGCAAAAGGGTTATATAAATAAAATTTATTATGAAACAAAAGGCAAAAAACTATTATGTACATAGTTTAGTCCTATTCAGTGTCTACTCGGCGCTTCTTGGCTTGTCTCTTGTATTCATTAAATGGAGCATCTCTTGTCACTGTCCAGCAATAGTCTGCAAGCATTGATGGGCTCCATTTGCCCTGATAGCGTTTCTCCATTGTTGCAATGTCCTGGTGAAATCGCTCGCCATGCTCGTCGCTCACTGCTCCGCAGTTCGGTGGAAAAAAATCTAGATGAGAGTGCAAAAAATGTCTCTTTGGTGACATGTTGCAACCAAGGCTTTTGAGGAGGTTTTCCACCAACAACCTGTAGTTGTCTGCCTTGTTGTTTCCGAGAAAATTTATTGCCACTAACTGGAAGGCTTTCCATGCCGTCTTTTTCTTGCCATGCAGTGCATGGTCAAATGCATCGTCTCGAAGAAGTTCACGAATCTGAGGACCAACAAAGACACCTTCCTTTATCTTAGCTTCACTTAACCTTGGAAATTTTCCACGGAGGTACTTGAAAGCTGCTTGTGTTTTGTCAATGGCTTTGACAAAGTTCTTCATCAGACTCAGCTTGATGTGTAAGGGTGGTAACAAAATCTTCCTTGATTCAACAAGTGGTGGATGCTGAACACTTTTCCTCCCAGGCTCCAATGACTGTCGGAATGGCCAATCTTTCTTGATGTAGTGGGGAATCTCTTGTATGACTATCCCATTTGCAGAGAAAACAGCAGTACTTTGTGTATCCAGTCTGCAGACCAAGCAAGAGAGCAACAACCTTCAAATCGCCACAAAGCTGCCACTGATGTTGGTCATAGTTTATGCACCTCAAAAGTTGTTTCATGTTGTCATAGGTTTCCTTCATATGGACTGCATGACCAACTGGAATAGATGGCAAAACATTGCCATTATGCAGTAAAACAGCTTTAAGACTTGTCTTCGATGAATCAATGAACAGTCTCCATTCATCTGGATCGTGAACGATGTTGAGGGCTGCCATCATACCATCGATGTTCTTGCAGGCTACAAGATCACCTTCCATGAAGAAGAATGGGACAAGATCCTTTTGACAGTCACGGAACATGGAAACCCTAACATCACCTGCCAGGAGATTCCACTACTGTAGTCTGGAGCCCAACATCTCTGCCTTACTCTTGGATAGTTCCAAATCCCTGACAAGGTCATTTAGTTCACCTTGTGTTATGAGGTGTGGTTCAGAGGAGGAGGATGGGAGAAAATGTGGGTGCTGTGACATTGATGGTTCAGGACCAGAAGTTTCATCCTCTTCCTCGTCTGACTCAAGTGAGAGTGATTCTGGTGCATCAGGAACCGGCAGTCCTTCTCCGTGGGGTACTGGGCGTATAGCTGATGGAATGTTTGGATAATGCACAGTGCACTTTTTCTTCTTTGACACGCCTTTCCCGACTGGAGGCACCATGCAGAAGTAACAATTGCTGGTATGATCTGTTGGCTCTCTCCAAATCATTGGCACTGCAAAAGGCATAGATTTCCTTTTCCTGTTCAACCACTGGCGAAGATTTGTTGCACAAGTGTTGCAGCATACGTGTGGGGCCCATCTCTTGTCCTGATCTCCAATTTTGCAGCCAAAATAAAGGTGATAGGCTTTCTTAACCATAGTGGTTATACTGCACTTTTGTGATGCAAAAGTCACTTTACAAACATAGCAGAAGTTATCTGCACTGTTCACACAAGTACGAGGCATTTCTGCTCACTTTGGCTAAACAGAAATGTGTCCCTTTACAAAATCAAACACTGACAAATAAGAGAGCACGACACTGTATGATTTCTAGAGCTAATCTAGGGCAATTTGTTCAGCAGAGTGATGTAAGCTTCGTTATGATTGCATCATCCATGACTTCTAGGAATAATATGATGCAATTCATATCATGTATGACGCAATACCAGCTTGAGATTGCATCATTCATTGTTTTGCCTAAAAAGCAAGTACTGTCCAAACCCAGTCATAGATTTATTCATAGATCCAGTCAAAGATGTATTTTAGTCATTTCTGGTTTAAATTGAGATCCCTTCCCTTTATAACTCACTTATCCTCCGCCATTCCCAAGTCAAGGGGCGTATATACTGACCCAATAGCATATCTTGAAAACTAGAGCCAATCAACAATTTTAAGCATCATTTTCGTTCTCAGTGACCCAGAATTAATAAAGTTTGACTACATTTATTTCAGAGGCATTTTGGCTGTAGAGCAGTGTGATTAGGGGTTTGGAACGGGTCCCATATGAGGAGAGATTAAAGAGGCTAGGACTCTTCAGCTTGGAAAAGAGGAGACTAAGGGGGGATATGATCATGAGTGATGTGGAGAAAGTGGATAAGGACAAGTTATTTACTTATTCCCATAATACAAGAACTAGGGGGTCACCAAATGAAATTAATAGGCAGCAGGTTTAAAACAAATAAAAGGAAGTTCTTCTTCATACAGCGCACAGTCAACTGTGGAACTCCTTACCTGAGGAGGTTGTGAAGTCTAGGACTATAACAGCGTTTAAAAGAGAACTGGATAAATTCATGGTGGTTAAGTCCATTAATGGCTATTAGCCAGGACGGGTAAGGAATGGTGTCCCTAGCCTCTGTCTGTCAGAGGATGGAGATGGATGGCAGGAGAGAGATCACTTGATCATTGCCTGTTAGGTTCACTCCCGCTGGGGCACCTGGCGTTGGCCACTGTTGGTAGACAGGATACTGGGCTAGATGGACCTTTGGTTTGACCCGGTACGGCCTTTCTTATGTTCTTATGTTATTTTCTTATGACAGTCTTAAAGAGGGAGTGACCTTCCAAGCTTTTGGGAAAGGGAAAGTCAAAACAAATAACTTCTTGGGTCTTACCTCCTGGTATGCAAAATTCATTCCCAATTATGCTTCTGTCAATTGAAACATTACGAGAATTACTATGTAGAAGTTCAGCCTTAGTGTGGTCAATGGATGCATAAGCTAGTTTCGAAATGGTGAAAGAGTTGATTGTACATAGTCCAGTACTTGCACTATTCATCCCTGCATTGCCCACAATTGTAACTACTGATGCTTCTGATTATGGACTCGGGGCTGTCCTCACACAACTTCATGAGGACAACACTGAGAGGACTGTTGCATTTGCTTCACGGACACTAAGTAATGCTGAGAGAAAATATTCTACAGTTGAAAAAGAAGCACTTGCTTGTGTCTGGGCTACTGAAAAATGGAGAACTTACCTATGGGGCCACACGTTCAAGTTGCGCACAGACCACAGCCCTTTGACGACGTTGCTCACCATGAAAGGACTGGGAAGAGCAGGATATCGTATTGCTAGATGGTCTGCAAGACTACTCTCTTTCAATTATGAACTGGAATATAAGCCTGGAAATGAAAATGTGGTAGCTGATTGCCTTTCTCACTTGCCTTTGCCTTCACCAGATGATCCACCGGAGGATGAGGATGTAGTAGTTGCGCTTATTACAAGAACTCTTACTGCAGTTACAAGAGAACAATTTCAAGCTGCTTGTTCAGCATGTCCAATTCAACAAAAACTATGGGCATTTCTGACAAAGAGATGGCCCAGTAACCCTAAAAACCTTGACCCAGTTTTGCTGCCTTATTTTAGAGTTCGGGATGAACTTTCTTTGCTCGATGGCTGTGTGCTATGAGGTACACACCGGCTACTGGTGCCAGAAGAATTACAGTTAAAACTCATACACCTGGCACCCGATACTCATAAAGGAATTGTCAGAACCAAACAACTACTATGGGATCTGTAGCCAGGGATGGACTCTCAAACTGAAGCACTCATAAAATCCTGTGTCACTTGCCAAATGCATGATAAGACAGCAGTGACATGTATCCCTCCATTACAGCCTGTTTCTCTTCCTGAATCTGCAAGGGAAAAAGTGGCAATTGACATTGTAGGACCCTTTGATACCACTCCAATTGACTGTCATTATGCCATCATTTTAATAGACTATTTCATTTAGCCTTTACATCGCAAATCTCTTCTGCTACAGTAATTAAGTTCCTCTCTTCAGTTTTTATCAGAGAAGGTAACCCCAAAGGACTGGTTTCAGATAATGTTAGTCAATTTACTTCTCTGGAGTCTGAAACTTTTCTAGCAGAGAGGAACATTTTACACAGAAGGTCATCCCTATATTACCCTCAAGCCAATGGGGAAATCGAATGGTTTAACAGAAGTTTGAAAGAGAGTTTGCAAACAGCTAAACTGGAAGGATGATTGTGGATAACCTTCACTACTGATTTCTTACAAGCATACCGGGCTACATGACATGCCACAACATAAAGATCACCCACAGAGTTACTGCATGGGAAACAGATGAATACTAAACTGAACATTGCTGGATTGTTAAAGGCATGACCTGAGGCCCCAATTGAGGATGATGTGAGAAAAACAGTTGAACAGAACCAAGCAAAGTATAAGGCTTTCACAGACAAGTGGCGGGGTGCTAAGGAAAACAAAGTTTGAGTATGGTTCCTTTGTTAGAATACGAAAACCTGGAATTTTATGCAAAGGGGACCATAAATTCACAGCTCCTCTTAAAGTCATAGAGAAGAAGGGACCTTACACCTATCGACTTTCTGAGGGGCGGGTATAGAATGCTTCTTATCTTGCACCTGCCTATGCACCAAGAGGAGATTATGCAAATACCCAGTCTGCATTGGATGACTTCACCGTAGTATCAACACAACAAGACATTGCACTGGAACTGGGGCTTGAGAGACGGCCTGTCAGACTCAGACGACCACCTGCCTGGACTAAAGACTATGTTATGTAGTATCTACAGTGTTTTCAGTGTAATATTCCTGCCAACAGCATAGTGTCTTGTTTCATATTTGTTCCTGTGGTTAGAACAACGTTTATTTTAATTGGGAGAGTTTCTTGAGAGGAGGGAATGTGGTGTTTAGATGTTGCTTGTAATTATTAGAACTTGGAGCACTGGCTGTTGGGAGTCTGAAAGGACAGGAAACAGGAAGGATGGGGGAGGAGTTGAGGAGGCTGAGTGAGAGCTACGGAGGGTGCAGCAGCAGCTTGGTAAAGAGGTTTCCACTTTTAAAATGAAGTCCTGTTGAAGTTTGTTAGTACCTTGCCTGGTTACTACAACACCTGTGGAATAGAAATCTTGCAGAGGAGAAGGTAGTGATGTTCCATATGAGACCAGTCAGGGGCTATTCTATGTGTATGTGACGGTTTGGAAGAAAGCATGATTCCATTTGTTGGAGAACTGGATAGGCAGGTGGTGGACCAGAGTGGGCAGTTTGGAAAAAGAGTGGGAGAAGGAAATGCTGTTGATGGTGCAATTAAAACTGTTGCTGTTTTTAAGTCATTCACTCCTTGCTTTCCCTGGAAGCTGCTGAGCCACTACAGAAAGAGAGAGACGGAGTGCCCTCGGATCCCACTGATGCCAGTGGAAGTTGATGGTGTTCACAATGTTTCCAGAGACACTGAGCATCTGACAGAATTGAGGTGTAATGCATCTTTCAGTCTTAAATTCTTCAGTGTTTCTCCCTACTTAATTGTGATAGCGTTGCCGTTTTACATCTCACTACTCATAACAGAGCTAATATACCTGTGTGCTAATGTCCTCTACTGAAATAGGATGGCCTGCTCATGTACACTTAGCCCTGGTCTACAGTACAAACTTATGTCAGTATTACTACATCACTCGGGTGTAGAAAATCTACAACCCTGAGCGACAGTTATACTGACCTAACTCCCGGTATAGACAGCACTATTTTGATGTGGGGGAGTTACCATCTCTTGGGGAGGTGGAACATCTTTGCTGACAGAAGAAGCTTTCTTGTTAACGTAGATAGTCTTCATAAGCACTACAGCAGTGCTGTAACCGTAGACAAGTTCTTAATTTCACCCCAGCTCTTAATTTACAAGCAACTTCATTAATTTTTCATTGACTTGTTAACTTTCATTGATTTTGTTGACTTGCACTGGGGACTAATCCAAGGCAGAGAACTCCATCTACTTGAACTAAAAAAGAACTCTGTTTAGCTCTCCTTTAGTGATCAAAAAGCCACCAAGAAGGTGATGTTCTGTATATTTCAAGAGCCTTTTTTAAAACAGACAATTCATTTCTCTGTTAAACACAGAATAAATCAGCATAATCCCACACAAAGGTATTTATTTATCTACATAGGGCCTATGTCACGTATTTGTGCAAATCTGGAACCATCCACTAGAGGGTAGTGTGTATGTGCGCACGCACACACACGCACACACCCCTTCACAGCCTCCAGTTCATTCAAGCATATAACAATTGCTTTTAACGTTCTACAGTATAACACTATTAGTTTACATTTATACTGTTATATCTTGATCCAGACTGTCGTGCTTTTACCATCTCCCCTCCTTCAAATTTCTGTCAAAATGCCTTCAAAACCTAATTCCTCTTGGTGCTGTGTGTGTGTGTCTGTGTGTGTGTGTGTGTGTGTGTGTGTGTGTGCGCCTGACCATATGGCAGAATAGAAAAGAAGTAACAATTTAAAAAAAAAGCATAAGTCTGAAGATGTGTCCAGATGCATGTCACCTCACTGCAGTCTTGTTTTCCCTCCTTCATTATCCATCCAAGAATTAATCCACATTTCTCTAGTAACTCCTCTCAGTTTGGGGTATCAGCTCTGTGGGGCAGGGACTTTGATCATCTATTTGCTCATAAGGTGCATTCACATGTATGGCTACACAGAAATATCTGCTCCAGGAGAGTGTAATTTTTATATGACATCTCATCTAAGAAACTGATATCTCAGACTAAATATGAAACTCTTCTTAAGGACTAGGGTGACCAGATGTCCTGTTTTTAAAGGGACCAGTCACGGTTTTGGGGATTTTTTCTTATATAGGCGCCTATTACCCCAGCCACCTTCTGTACCATTTTTTCAGTTGCTATCTGGTAACCCTATTTAGAACTCAACTTTTTGGTTTTATGAGCAGGTATCTCCTGGACTAACAAGCTCTTCACAGGTCAAATGCTAATTAAAGATCTCAAAACTTTTCCTGTTTCTGCTCTGCTAATGTCAAAATGTGTTGTAACATTGCTAGTCTAGTTTCGTGTGCTCTGGAATATGTAGCTGTCCTGTGCAACTACATGGTCTTATTGTTTGTTTGACAGAAACAGGTGGGATCTTCTTGTTTGCAAAACTTGTGAGAGCAACAGTTCTGTTGCTTTTTATCTCTTGTTGCAGAAACCAGTAAGTGGTTTCTGCATCTGGTTCCATCGTAAGAAGCAGGATTAGGAGGTTGCTGTGGTTTCATACATTTGAAAGACTGTAGTTGAGAATACAAAGTAGTTTGTACAGAATGTGAATGGTTTTTTAATGCTGTGTGATCCCAAGTGGCAAAGTAATAGCTGAATCACTCTTGGTTGTTTTCTTTACGGTCAGGGTACAGGTCAACTTGGAGAGCTGCATATCTGCTTCAAACTTTCCCTTCTCAGAATCCTGGTCGAACTCCAGTTTTCCTGATGAAAAATAGAGAATCCGTTCCAGAGCTGCATTGGGTCTCCATCAATACCAGTGTATTATAAGCACTACTAAGGGTTATGCCAGAAACATGACAGTCAATTCGTGCAGTTTTATCATCTGCTTTGGTGATGGATAGTTGAGATTGTGCCAGTATTTGGGCCTCTCTGTCTACAGAGAAAAGAGACAAATGCCATTTAATCTGAAATTGAACAAACATGGAGGATCTCCAATTATAGCTTTGTAATGTGCCTGCGTGTAGAAGCTTAGGGTGGAAAAAAGCAATTTACAAGACCAAACTATTGAAGCAACAAAAAAACCTGCAATAGTAACATTCTCACTAAGTTATGATGAACCTGCTGCTGAAGAACAAAGGAATATGAATGTGATCTCAGAAGAAGGGAGGAGTCACTTAAGCAGAGGAAGTGACTTATAGGCAGATCTGAGGGTGAGAAATGTCCAGTGACGATGAGCTTTTTCAAAGTAATATAGATTTACGTTTTCCCTGTATAAAAGTTCATAAGGCTGGACTTTAAATTAGGAACATTTTCTACGTTGCCCTGGTTTCCCTCATGCTATTCTACAACTCTTCTCTGACTGCTCCCTTGTTCAGAACTTTTTCAAAAAGAATGAGATTTTTATAACAATAGTTACAGGTATTGAGGTTCTCTGGACTCCCCCTTTTCTTTTTTTTTTTCCATCATAGACATCAGCAGATTTGATCACGGAATAATGCTCTCAGCATGAAAAAGGCAATGAATATAAGTCTTCCAAGCAGAGACGAAAATAGATCACTAAAGGTCTGGTGCCAAGTGCTTTGAAGTCAATGGGAAGTTGTTCAATTAGTTTCAAAGAGCTTTGGAATAAGCCCCAATTCCTAGAGAGAATTTATTCAGGGATTTTTCATCTTGTCATAACTCAGAGTTTACAGATCTGATAGAATTGTTGTCAAGGAAAACAAATCAGTAATCTCTTAAATAAACGCATTGTCCTTGCACTTAATTTGACTCTTGTGTCATCCAAGCTCAGAGATGCCTCAAGGATTAACTCAGTTTTCAACTAAATTAATAGTTTGCTATTGTTTCAGAAGGAGTTTCATACGCTGTTTTTGAATTATATTGCTATATACACCCTGTCTGTGAAAGTGCTGTACCAGGATAGAGGCGATCCTATTGTGAAATATGCACAGACCACTATAAGCCAAATGCTGATTGCCTTTACAGAGGTGCGAGACCATTGCTGGCACTAGCATTGCCTGTATGTAACTGGTGTCAGAATTTGGCATAATTCTAATGAGCTGGTGATTCTACTATACGTCCAACAGCGATATTCCTGTAGCTGACATTATTCTCTAGGCCAGAGTCTGCCCCTCATTACACCACATGTTCAAGAAAATGGTGTAATGTTGAGCAGGATTTGTCCCACTCTTACGTGGCCCCCCAGGGGTCTTCCAACTGCTGGGGATTGCTGGGCCAAGGGTGATCCTCCCATGCCTACTTCCTCCTAGGAGCTTCCCCATCAGCCAAAGCGGGGAGGAGGAGGTGGTGGTAGCAGTGCAGACCTGCCATGCTGGTGCTTTGCCACCCGGGGGTAGTTCTTACACAAGGGGAATCCTCAGAGCCAGCTATGCCACCAGAATGGTGTGAAGTGATGAGTGGGTCCTCTTGTGTGTGGAATTGCTGATCATCATCTTTTGTAGTCAACGCTCCTGTGAGCTGTGAAGCCAAGGCAAGGCTGTCATCTTATTCAGGGATCACAGCTCTGCTTTGAAGGAACAGCAGGTCTTCAGCATTACTACTATTTTTCAGGCAAACTCAATATATTTCTGGGGCTGGGGGAGCGGAGCTGGTGCCACAGCTCTAACTACCTCATCAGCCCTCAGAGCCTCACTCCTTTGTGACAGAATTATTAATTTCCACCTGGGCAATACGGCTCTCTCCAACCTCTGAAGGTTCCACTTTCCATGATCTCCAAACCCCTCGGTAGTTCTCTGCATCGCTAGTTCTTGGTGTTTGTGGAATGGACTGAAACTGTTGCACTTCTACCTCTTAACCCTTTCATTGGTGCTGTTAGAACTGCTTGGGAACTTTGTTTCACCAGGATTTCTCATAGTGAGAATCCAAACATACAGTATTATTGCCTTCCAAAATGACTTCAGCTTTGTAGAATACGCATTCATTTGAACTGCATCTCCTTTAATCACAGAAAACCTTCCATATAGTGCATGCGTTTCTCACTCTTTCTTCCCTTTCAGTGATTTAAAATGTTGGCTTCTTGAGAAAGTGAGGAGATACTGGCTTATTTTAAATGCTGCTGCACAGTCAGTGCATGGATCCATGGTGTATTTGCATTGGGTCTGGATATGGGTAATTATTCAAGATCTGTACATTTGGGAAGACAGAGCCCAAATACTGGGGGCAGGTCTGCCCTACCTCTTAAGTCAATCTAACTTACTTCGCTCAGGGTGTGAAAAAGCCGCTCCCCTGAGTAACGTAAGTTACAGCAACGTAATCGCTGTCCACACCAGCACTATGTTAACAGGAGACACTCTACTGCCGACATTGCTTTCGCCTCTCGCAGAGGTGGGGTAATTCTGCCATTGGAAGAGCTCTCTACCATCGGCATAAAGCGTCTTCACCAGATGTGGTGCAGGTGCATCGGAGCATCTGCGTTGATGTAGTGCTTTTAGTGCAGATTAGCCCTCAGAGAGCTCAGCCTCAGTCTAGAGCTTTTTAAACAAATATGCCGTTCTACCAGTCAATACTCATTTGCACAAACAGTTATACATATACAACATTTTGCTGCCACCGGTGATTGTCTGCTGTCCAGAGATGGTCGACTTTCCGGATGCTTAAAGTTAAGCATGCGTGTAAGTGTCTGAAAAATCCCCTCCAAAATTTGTTTTGCCTCAACCCAAAATAAAACCTATTTTGACTTTTCTCACCAAAATGAAAAAGTGAAATGTTTTCATTTCAGATTGAATGAAACCTTTTGTTCTCGCCAAAGCATTTTTTGTTTGTTTGTTTGTGTTTCATTATATTTTATTTGGGGGGGGGCTTGTACCTTTTTGGTGTGGTTTTTTTTTTTAAATAAATCTGACTAAATTTCAAAATGAAATGTTTCAAAATGAAAAGTCAAAATGTTTCATTTTGAAACTGTTGAAGTGAAATTTCAACTTTAAAAAACAAATCATTTTTTTCAGCAAAACTGTCAAGGTTCCCTCCCCACTCTGAACTTTAGGGTACAGATGTGGGGACCTGCATGAAAGACCCCTGAAGCTTATTTTTACCATCTTGGAACTCTGTCTTTCCCCAAATATCTTTCTAGTCTCTAACCCCCCTTTCCCTGGGCAGATTTGAGACTAATTCCCCCCCCCTCCAAGTCCATACACCTCCTTTCCTGGGTAAGCTCGAGAGAATCCCCTCACCAATTAGTCCTGGTGAACACAGATCCAAATCCTTGGATCTTAAAACAATGAAAAATCAATCAGGTTCTTAAAAGAAGGATTTTATTAAAAAGAAAAGGTAAAAAGCATCTCTGTAAAATCAGGATGGAAAATAACTTTACAGGGTAATCAGATTCAAAGAACCCAGAGGAACCCCCTCGAGCCTTAGTTACAAAGTTACAGCAAAACAAGGATAAAACTCCTTCTAGCAAAAGGAATATTTACAAGTTGAGAAAGAAAGGTAAAACTAACACGCCTTGCCTGGCTGTTACTTACAAGTTTGAAATATGAGAGACTTGTGCAGAAAGATTTGGAGAACATGGATTGATATCCGGTCCCTCTTAGTCCCAAGAGAGAACACACCCAAAACAAATAGCACAAAACAAAAGCCTCCCCCGCCCCAAGATTTGAAAGTATCTTGTCCCCTTATTGGTCCTTTGGGTCAGGTGTCAGCCAGGTTACCTGAGCTTCTTAACCCTTTATAGCTAAAAGGATTTTGGTGCCTCTGGCCAGGCGGGATTTTATAGTATTGTATACCGGAGGGTTGTTACCCTTCCTTTTCTAGTTATGACAAAAACTATTTGTAAATTCAACCCAAATTAGATCAGGATCAGTTTCTACGGATGAAGGCTTTGATAGTTTCTGATCTATCTAGTTTCTGATCAAACTGATCTAGTTTTGGTCAAACAAAAATTGCATTTTTGGAGAGGAATAAACTATGTGTCAAACCAACTTTGGCCAGCTCTAAAAGGTGTCATAGTGATTTGTAACAAAATGTAGTTCAAAACTGCAATCCTGTCCTGTTGTTCTTCCTGTCATATTGCAGAAACCCGTCAGGAGTTTCTGCTGTTGGTTCCAAGTTGAGAGGAAGGATAAGGGATGCATCTGGTTTCATACACTTTTCTCAGAATGGAGAGTGGGTTTTTGTACGGGTTGTCTATGGCTTTCTAGTACTGTGGTATCCCAGGTGGCACAATAATAGATAGCAGCATCCTCTTGGGTTAGTTTGTCTACTCTGAGATTAGAGGTGGACTCAGAAACATCATTACTAGCTTTAAACTTTTTGCTATCAAAGCCTTCATCCATAATAGCTGATCCTGATTGAATATACAGAATCCTCTTTAGAGCTTCCCCAGGTCTCTGTCGATACCAGTGTATATAAGCACTGTTAAGATTAAAACCTTTGCCAGAAATTTTACACCACATATATGCGCTTCTAGTTCCCGCACTGGTAGCAGACAATGGAGTTTGTATCAAAGTTATTTCCGTAAATCCATCTAGAAAGAAAAAAGGAGAAATGATACTATAAACTTGAAGCTGAAGGAATTTGGAACGTGTCTTGTTGCTGAAGGAATGGGTACATGTGGAAAAGAACAGAATGGAAAAATGACTTACAAGACCATGTTGAAGTCACAATAAGAACCTGCAGCAGTAACATTCTCACTGGTTGGGTTGAACTTGAAACAGAGGACTCTGAAATAACCCCTCAGATGGAGAGACAGGGAGCGAGGTGCGGCTGGGGAGAGGAAATGGGTTGTTTAAGCAGGATCCAATGATAGGTCTCCTGCCTGCACATGTGTGGGGTAAGATTTCAGAAGAGTCAAACTATGTATGTAGCCAGGTGGTCAGAAGCTAAAATCCCAGGAGGGGAGACGGAGCTGAAGTCTCATCTGTTTTCATAAACAATCTGGAGGGGTAAAAATATTTGCAAATCAAGGATTGTGTCCTCCAGATAATGCAGCCACATATACTAAAGCAGAAGTGAACGCAAGTACAGTGAAACTTGTGTAGTTGTTTGCATAGAACCCCACGTGATTTCCATCTGTCAGGTGCTTTATTTTTGGTTTGTTTTACAGGCACAGCAAGCAGGGGCATGCACAGGAATTTAAATTTGACCGCTTTTGGATCGGTATGTTAGATCAGGGGCCGGAGACTGGAGCAGGGGCTGTGTCAGGGTCCAGAGCTGGGGCTCGAGCAGTGCATGGCCAGGGCTGGAGCAGCGAACGGTGGTCAGCCGCCATGGCTGGAGTAGCTGCTGGGGCTGGAGCTAGAGCAGAAATCCATTTTTTTTTTTTTTAGAAGAATACTGAGGTGGGGAGGGGGAGGCGCGTGCCTCTGCTTGCCCTCACTTGTGCATGCCCCTGGGCACACGCATGTTAGGAGAAGATTTAATTTGGTTATTAGCACGCTTCATTGCTCCTAGTGGTTCCTGAATCTGTGTTCAGTTGCTCACGTGGGCCAGCACCGATGTCCATGGTGGCTGTGCAGGAGCACTCTCCCTCCCATTACAAATTTAAGTCTGCCGTCTTCTCTCAGTTGTACACCTAGTCACTGGGATGCAAACCGGTCCTTGAGTGCAACTGTGTGCTACTGCTGCCCTCTACTGAGATAGAACACATGCTTGTGTACATTAATAACTGACCTTATCCTGTCTTTCAAAAAAGGCCATTTGTACACTTAATTACTGGTATGTAATTTTGCTTCAAATGTGTAGGTAAAATGTTGCCACAATGTTTTATTTTAAATATATATTATAAGCACATACCTATGAGATATTACATAGCATACATGATGGAGTGTATACCACACACTGGTAGAGAAAGAGTTAACCTGAGCCTCTGCCAGACAGGAATTAGTGCATCCAGTTGTATCTGGAGGGTGGGCCAGGCCTAACATAGAATTATGCTCAGTTGGGTAGGACTGGGTGGGTGAATTAAGGATGAATGCTAGCTGGGAGGAACAGGCTGTTTGTAGTTGCTTGCTACAGGGTTCTTGTATTGAAACCCAGAGTAGAGGGCAAGCCTGCCTGCTTGCCCGTGTTCTCCTACTGGCTGCCAAGGAAGGTGGCATAAAAGCCCACTGAGATAAGGGTATAAGGCTAACTGAGCCCCAAGTTGGGCTGAAGGTCTGTCATAAGGTCATTGGACTGTTGTTTTGTGTGACTCCCACCCTTCCAGGGTTATAGAGAGTGAATGTGACCTGGTGGAGGGCTGAGGCACAAGGAGTAGACCACAGCAGGGCTGGAGTTGCTCTTGGCATGGGGGACCAGAGAAGAAGACTTTGCCAGCCACATGGGGGCATTTTGATGGTGAGTTACCCTTTGACAGCATATTTAATTATTAATGTTAAGACATATACATATGGCGCACTTTGGAGAATGTGTAAATTATTGTCATACAGTGGCCAGAGACCATCTGAAGAGTCACTGTACTCTTTTCAGCCTTTGCAGCTGAAAAACCAATATGAACTTCTTACCCTACCGCACAAAGAGGTGTTGGGAAGTGGTTCTGGAGACTGAGTATAGAACTGATCAGGGTTGGTAGTTGAGGGAACTGTGGGAATAGGTTTGGAGCTGGTAAGGGAACCTATTACTCCTGGGTAGGGTGGGTAATATATAATGAATTATTTTAATCTCTCACTGTTCTCCTAACCAACTCAAACCCACCCTCAAATCCTTACACCTCTCTTATAAAACTCCAAATGCACAATACCTTCTTGGAAGCTATTGACTCATCAATCTACTAATGAGTTACAAAAAAACTGTGCAGGGACTGGGTAGCAGTTTCTGTATTTAAACAGCCTGTTTTGGAAAGGGTCATCTCTGGATCCACTTGACCTTTAATTCTGCTTGATTGCACTTGCAGAAATTATTGACTGGTGCTACTGGGCCACCAGACTGTGGTATGAGAGTCAGGATTTTCCTTCTCTGTATTGCTCCGAATGATCTTAAGAGCCCTTGATAGATACTGTGATAACCTGATTAGTGTATATGTGCAAAGAACAAGGATGGTACCACAAATGCTCAGCTGTGTGGCATAAACCCAGCCCTGCTAGCAGCTAAAGAAAACTCTTCCTCAGCCCAAGTGGAGGGGACTGTGCTTTTTGGAGTGGGGACTGTGCTTTTTGGGAGTAGAAGGATCCCTTCTGTATCCCTGCTGGTGCCAGGGAGTTCCAAGGCCATGGTGAGTAGCATAGCGACAATTTCAGTAGTCATGTATTTCTTACTTTTCATGAAATGATGGAATGAAACTTCCATTCGGCTCTGCCTGGGACACTTTCCAAATGTCAATTAGCCTCATTTGTCTACACTAGACTTTTTTCCCTAAAATTTCTCTCAGTTGCCACCCCTGGGTCAGTTCCATTGCTGAAAGCAAGTATGGGAACACCACTGTAGAAAGGTCCCTGTGGCTGCCAGACTGGAGTAGACCCTGGAACAGACCCTGTGGCCAGCTGGGCTGGGTCCTAGATCCATGTTCTGAGGATCTGTTTGGGCCCAGGGAATGCACTGGAGAGGAAACACCAATGGAACCAGAGCTGCAGCTGGGAAGTGGCCACTGCTGCCACCTTTGTTGTTACTATGGGGGGAAATTGCAGCATAAGTGGGAGAGATTTTTGGGTTACAACCAATAGAACTATTGTTATGGAGGATATTTATGTGCTATAGGATGGCCTTAGCTTCAGTTGCGGGTGGAAGCCATGCCAATTCCCTGCTCCCCCTTCCTCCAAGCTCCCCACCTTGTGTGATCCAAGTGGGAGGGTGTGTGTGGGTGGGTGGGTGGGGAATTGTGCAACTATTGATTTGTTCTAGCAACTGTTGCATTGATGGTGGGAGGGAATCTGATCTGGGACTACAGGCTTAGCAAGCTTAAGTACATATTTCCACATATTCTTCTTTCTATAGCTGTCACACTGTAGTACAGTTATTCCAATACTATTACAACACTGTGTCAGGAAGACTGCATTATAAATCCCAGTGTCTGTACCATGTGATGTCTCCTGGTGACAATGGTATCTTGCTGTTGTGCGTGCCTGGCACAATGTCTGTGGAGGCAGTTTCATTGTCAGAAAGTTTCTGCACCCTAGTTCAGAATCCTGGTAATATTTGTCTGAATATTTTCCCACTCCAGGTTAGTGATTTTTCTCCTCTATAAAAAAATTCTTAAGCATCAAGACAGTCAGGAATATTCCTGGGCATGGCAAACTTCCAGCAATCACTCCCAGGGGGCTGGAACAATTTGTATATAATGAGGAGTCAGGTGGCACCTTAAAGATTTAATTGGGCATAAGCTTTCATGGGTAAAAAGCCTGAAAGTGGTAAATCTATTGCAATAGACATACTACACTGACTATGGTTAGAGATTGTGCCACACACTCTCAAAGAAAGTGAGGAACCATCCGATCAGCTTCCAGTACAGTAAACAGGAGAAGATGAAGAATGAGCTCTCAAAACTAGAGACTGTCATACAAAACCAATCTACCACACAAACTTCCACATGGCTGGATTTTACAAAAACAAGACAAGCCATTTACAATGCACACTTTACTTCTCTACAGAGGAAAAAGGACAGTAAACTAAACTCCTACAAGCCACAGGGGCCTACAACAGTGGTACCCTTAACTCACCCAACAATACTGTTAATCTATCCAACCATACACTTAGCCTGGTAGAAGAGTCTGTCCTATCTCAGAGACTCTCTTTCTGCCCCACCAACCCCATGCACATGATACAGTTCTGTGGTAATCTGGAAGCCTATTTTCGCCATCTCCGACTCAAGGAATATGCCTGTATCTGTAATTTTCACTCCATGCATCTGAAGAAGTGGATTTTTTACCCACAAAAGCTTATGCCCAAGTACATCTGTTAGTCTTTAAGGTGCCACTGGACCCCTTATTGCTTTTGTGGTTACAGACTAACATGGCTACCCCTCTAATAATTTGTATACAGTGGGCGTACTAAGAGCCATTAAACCAAATTCTAAAGCCTGTATATAATGGAAACCACTTCAAGCCAGGGGGTATAGAAGCATCTCTAGTTCCAGCACCTATGACCACTCCGGTAGCTTACTAGCCCTCTCCAGTCATTGATTTGCTGTTCAGTCAACAGGGGGCAAAATGTCATCGTCTTGATAAATGGCCTTCTATCACAGGCCTGGAAAACTTGCTTTTTCTTTCAATCAGGGATCTTAAGCAGACTAACATCCTCCAAAGGTTGTCCCTGTCTGTAATTGTGTTAAAACCAATATTGCTAACAGCCCCCTGGTCTGTGTGTCCCAACCCCTGTATCAGGACCAAAAAATGGTAGAAAGCATATAGAATGTTCATTCTATGAGGGACTTGATAGGAATGGCTTTTTAAAGATGATTAACCAGAAATGAAGGAGGAACTGGATATCTGATTTATACTATAAGTATCTGCAGGATGTTGTCAATGACATGCTATACTGTACCTATAAAAGTTAGCTTTTATTACACCTTTTTAAATCTATACCTGCAATACTTAAAAACATGAGTTGTATGTGATGATCTGATATCTAGCACAGAAAATGAGTATCTACTTGTGCTTTCAGCTGATTAAGATTAAGGCGGCAACTATGTGTGTGGGGTTTTTTTTTTTGTACACTTTTGAAAGTCTGTGGCTCAGAATACAATGTGAGGTTTTTGTACAGCCTGTTTATGGCTTTCTAACACTGTGCGATCCCAGTAGGCACAGTAATAGGTAGCCATGTCATTGTAGGTTAGTCTTCTCTTCTCTTAGGGTACAGGTGGATTTTTTTTCAACGCTAAACTTGTCCTTGTCAAAATTTGATTACTTTAAGACACAAACTGATCGGAGTATCCATTCCAGAGCTTCTCCAGGTTTGTGTCCACCCTCCCCCTCCCCCCCACACACATATGGTACAGTTCCGCTGTGATCTGGAAGCCTACTTTCGCTGTCTCTAACTCAAGGAATATTTTCAACACACAACTGAACAGAGCATTGAGCTACAGGAACCCTCTTACCAACACTACAAGAAGAATTCTGCGTGGACTCCTCCTGATGGTTGAAATGACAGATTGGAACTTCTACATAGAGTGCTTCCACAGATGTGCACAGGCTGAAATTGTGAACCAACAGCATCACTTGCCCCATAACCTCAGCCGTAAAGAACTGAACGCCATCCACAGCGTCAGAAACACCTCTGACATTATAATCAAAGGGGCTGACAAAGGAGGTGCTGTAGTCATCATGAACAGGTCGGATTATAAACAGGAGGCTGCCAGACAACTCTCCAACACCATATCCTCTGATCCCACTGTGGAGTACCAAAAGAAACTACACCATCTGCTCAAGAAACTTCCTGCTACTGCACAGGTACAAATCTACACAGACACACCCCTAGCATTCTCATATCTACTCTATTGACACCATCATAGTATCCATCCACACCATCAGAGGCTCATTCACCTGCAAATCTACTAATGTGATATATACCATCATGTGCCAGCAATGCCACTCTGCCATGTGCAGTGGCTAAACCGGACATTCTCTACGCAAAAGGATAAATGGACACAAATCAGACATCAGGAATGATAGCATACAAAGTCAAGAGGAGAACACTTCAATCTCCCTGGACACTCAATAACAGATTTAAAAGAAGCCATTCTTCAACAAAAACAGACTTCAAAGAGAAACTGCAGAACTACAATTGATTTGTAAACTTAACACCATCAATTTGGGCTTGAATAGGGACTGGGAGTGGCTGGCTCACTTAAAAAGCAATTTTCCCTCTCTTGGTATTGATACCTCCTCATCAATTATTGGGAGTGGATCACATCCACCCTGACTGAATTGGCCTCCTACATTGGTTCTCCACTTGTAAGGTAACTCCCTTCTCTTCATGTGCCAATATATATTAATGTCTATATCTGTAATTTTCACTCCATGCATCTGAAGAAGTGGGTTTTTTTACCCACGAAAGCTTATGTCCAAATAAATCTGTTAGTTTTTAAGGTGCTACCTGAGTCCTTGTTGTTTTTGTGAATACAGACTAACACGGCTACCCCTCTGATAACTTGTATATAGTCAAGGTGCTGAGAGCCATTGAATCAAACTGTAAAGCCTGAATATAATGGAAACCACTTCAAACCAGGGGGTGCAGCAGCACCCCTAGTTCCAGCGCCTATGACCATTCCAGTAACTTACTAGCCCTCTCCAGTCATTGATTTGCTGTTCAGTCAGCAGGGGGCAAAATATCATCATCTTGATAAATGGCCTTCTCTCACAGGCCTGGAAAACTTGCTTTCTCTTGCAATCCGGGATCTTCAGCAGACTGTGATGGTCTTGTATCTAGCTCAGACAAAATGAGTATGTACTCGTGCTCTCAGCTGATTAAGATTAAGAAGGCAACTATGTATGTGGAGGTTTTTTTGTTTTGTTTTGTTTTTTTGTACACTTTTGAATATCTGTGGCTCAGAGTACAAAGTGAGGTTTTTGTTCAGCCTGTCAGTGGCTTTCTAACATTGTGCGATCCCAGTAGGCACAGTAATAGGTAGCCATGTCATTGTAGGTTAGTTTGTCTATTGTTAGGGTACAGGTGGATTTTTCAATTGTCTTGTGAATGCTAAACTTCTCCTTGTCAAAATTTGATTTTTCAGTTTGTGTCTTAAAGTAGAGTATCCACTCCGGAGCTTCTCCAGGTCTCTGTCAATACCAATGTATATAAGCATCACCAAAATTGATGCCAGAAACTTTACAGTCAATTCTTACTGTTTTAGTTGGTTTCCTTTGTGATGGATAACTGATCTTGTGTCAGTTGTACTTGTGCAGCTCCATCTACAAAGAAAGAAAGAAAACAATATCATAAGCATGAATTTGGAGGCTCTCTGGTTGTTGCTCAGTAATCTGCATATTTGTAGAAAACTAGAATGAAAACCAATTAATAAGATCAAATTAAAGCCACAATAAGAACCTGCACCAGTAACATTCTCACTGGCTTCAGTTGAGCCTGCGTGTCAGAAACAGAAGGCTGTAAGTTAGGATCTCGGATGGAGGGCCGAGCGCCTCTGGGGAGAGGAAGTGATTCACTTAAGTAGCAGCCGGGAACAGTTCTGTTGGTTGTAGGTATGTCAGTTCCGTGTGAGGTTAATTTGACTGATAGTCATTAAGACAAAAGTGAGTCATCATGAGTTTCAGCAATAAGTCTAATATGAAGCAGATGCTCCAGTGAATTTAGGACCCAATACACCACTGTTTCTTAAGAGGAAGGACAATGAAGGGTTCATGTTGATTGGTTCAGTAGACCCCAACTTTCTTATTTAAGCCTTTAATCAGGAAAGCATCTGCATTAAGCCCATGCCTAATCTTAAATGCTTTGCTGCCATCCCATTGAAGACAAATCACTGCCTGTTTCTATGTTAATGTTTAATCTTTCCCTAGAATAAAAGCCTTCGGCAGAATTCCCTGTCTGGTACAGGGGATTGTGCCTGTAAGGGCTGAGATTCCCAGACAGAGTCTGGATGGGGCATTGAAGTGTTTGTTGCTGGGAATAGCCAGTTGGAATCTGACACAGAGAAAAGCAGATCTTCTGCAAGCCCCTTAACAGTGAGTCATCACTGAACATTACACTTACCTCCACCCCCCTACCAGTGGTATTACAGGAGCTGTGGTCAGGGTACTTGGTTTTTCTGGCTTTGAATCAGGTATGTTATATGTGTGGTTACCTTAACTACTTCACAATAAATATTTTTATTAATCGTGTTGCGTGGTTTTTTTTTTAACCTTTTAAAATAAGCTAGTGAGGAGTTTCTACAGCCAAATGGCAAAATCAGGGGGTAGCTGTAGTTTCATACATTTGATGGGATATGGCTCAGTATTGAGAGTGAGGTTTTTGTACAGGCTGTCTATGGCTTTCTAATACTGTGCCATCCCAATAGGCACAATAATAGTTAGCTCCATCGTTAGGAGCTATTTCATGTACTGTTAGGGTAGAGATGGGCAGGTCAGGCTTCTTTTCACAATTAAACTTGTTCTCATCGGAGTCTTTGTCAAATTCCAGTTTTTCAGGTGAGATGTACAGAATCCGCTCTGGAGCTTCACCAGGTCTGTGTCGATACCAGTGTATAACAGCACTCCAGAAGTTCTGAATGCCAGAAGCCTCACAGACTATACGTGCAGTTTTATTTTCTGCCCTGGTAATGGACAACTGAGTTTGTCTCAGATATATTTGTGCACATCCGTCTAGAAAGAGAGCAAGAAAAGAAAACATGAAATTAACATGAATCTGGAGCATGGTGAGTTGTGACTCAGTAATGTACAGCTGTGTAGAAAAGGGTAAAAAAAAACCGTACAAGACAAAACCAAAGCCAGAATAATGATGTGTAGCAGCAACATTTTACAGGTTTTACTTGGACCCGCATCTATGAGAAATGTGACTGTTGTGTTGGGAAGGACGGAGAGATGCATTTGGGGACAGGAAGTGACTTATTTAATTAACACGGGGTGAGGTTTTGCTGGCTGCATATGCTAATTTAAGATAAGGTAGAGTTAAGGCTGAATCTCATCCAATGTTACTTTTAGCAAAGAGCATTATCTGGCATGAAGGGAATTCTTCCACTATCTTTAGACCAGTGTAGATTGCATCATGGTAGTCTGGGTAATGAAGGATTGGTCTTTTAATTATTTATATTACAGTGGTTCCAAGAGGCCTCTATCCAGATGATGTCCCCATTGTGTTAGGTGCTATAAATAGCAATATATGGAGTGACAGTCCCAATGATCTTTAGTCAGGGGTGAAAGTAACTTAAAGGACTTACCAGTACACCAGAATCCTGAGCGGGGGCATGGGCTCAATCGGAAGAGGCATGGCGTCAACCGGAAGAGGCGGGGCCTTTCAAGATTTAAAGGCCCTGGGGGTCCGGCTGTGGCTGGGAGCCCCCGGGCCTTTAAATCACCCCGGAAATACGAGCTGTAGAGGCAGCTGGGAGCCCCGGGGCTCAGGGGTGAATTAAAGGGCCCAGGGCTCCGGCCGCCGTGGAGCTCCAGGCCCTTTAAATCTCCGCGGGAGCCTGGCTGATATAGGATGGATCTGCAATTATATATTTGCAGTTAATTTTGTCCTAGTTCTGAAAAAGGGCCAAATCTACACTGATGTTTTTGTCCAATTAATTTACTAGTAACCTGGTTTTCTTAAACATTTCTTTGTTTCCTTGTGATGAGAGCTAATCCAATCCATGATGTCTTTTCTATATTGTAGCTCCATTCGTTTTCTTATGTCTTTCTAGCATCATTCAATAAGCTATAATTCCACTTCTGCCCTTCTTTCAAATATCATCTGCAATCACACGCTTTCCCCACGGGTTCTGAAAAACCTGACTCCATTTATCCTCATTGCTCTAGTAACCCACCTTAGAATATAAAATCACTGGGGCAGGGACTCTTATTCTGTGGAGTTTCCTGAACATTCATGTTAAGACTGAAATTATATAGCATGATATCAGTTTATAGAATATCAGGGTTGGAAGGGACCTCAGGAGATCATCTAGTCCAGAGGTTCGCAAAGTGGGCGATACCACCCCCTGGGGGGCGCTGGAACGATCCAGGGGGGCAGTAGTAGCCTCGGGTGCAATTGGGGGGCGTTGAATAAAAATAAGGGGGCGGTGGAAGCATAAAGAAAAAATATAAGAAAATTTTGAAAAACCGTTCGTACATGTTTCATCTGTTGTGTAACATAGAGTTAAAGTTGTAGTGATTACTTTATTTTCCAAATAAATTCACAAATTATAACCAATCAGGTGTCAAGTCCGCCAACAGCTCTTAACAAGCAAGTGTTGGCAGGCGAGCGTGTCGCGCATTGTCGGGAAGTCCAGCATGCATCGGCAGGAATATGTGCGTGTAATGACTTGTTTACAATACGATACTATAAATAGGCGACATGTATGAAATCTAATTTAGATTGTTTCTTAATTGTGTAAAAAGCAGTTAACAATGGTGCAATAAGTATTCAAATTTTTTTATTCATATTCAATACCTTCGATCTTTACGGATTACGGATCACATACAAAGCAAATTGTATTATTGTTGTTTCAATAAAACAGCAATTTAAACGTGAGTATTTTTATACATTTTCTTACATATCTACCGTACGTTTCTGTGTCTCTAGTGCTTACTAATAATAAAATCGTAGCAGGCTTGTGTCGGTACAGTACTATTTGAAGTGTACAGTCAATATATTTGTCATATTTTTTATTACAATATTAACGAAAACGGGAATGAAATCGTAAAAAAAATGTTAACTATTAACATTTATTTATATCTATCGAATCATCTGTGTTAATTGGTAAATAAGGCGTGTGTTAATAAGGAACAATTATTTAAATAAGGGCAAACTAAATTAAAACTATTAACTGATTTTTAATTGCATATTGATTATTTTTAATTAATTATTTCTTGATAAATTTAGTTTGATATTTGACAGTTTAATATCAAATACATATATCTAATGCTGAGCAAAGAACAAAACCCAGTTTATTAGTTTCATTAGTATTTTAGTTTGGTTGTCTTTTGCCATCTTACGCAAAAACCACTGTATACCTGATGTCGTGGGCGATATTCTAATAACACATCTTTCTTTACTATATTGTAGGACGTAGGTAGAAATATAGATACATAAAAGAACACAAATTTGTCACTGCATCTTTCTGTTTGTTCGCTTAAAGAAGGTAGATTTCCAAGGGGCGCTGAGTAATTTTTTTTTCTGAAAAGGGGGGCGCTGAGTAATTTTTTTTCTGAAAAGGGGGTGGTAGGCCAAATAAGTTTGGGAACCTCTGATCTAGTCCAACCCCCTGCTCAAAGCACGACCAAGCTCCAGACAGATTTTTGCCCCAGATCACTAAATGGCCCCCTCAAGGATTGAACTTCCAACCCTGGGTTTAGCAGGCCAATGCTCAAAGCACTGAGCTAGCCCTCCCCCCAAAGCAGAGTGTAACCTGCTGTCACACCATGTGTTTTCAGCTGAACTGGCTTCAGAAACTAAAGATAGGCTGGTCCTTCAGAACAGAACTCTGTGGTTTCTATAAAGTGAACAATAAGCTCTTTGTGGTTCAAGGCTAATTAAACAGTAGAAAGGCAACTAAAATAAATGTACTCCTGTTTCCATCGGAGCAATATCAAAATGTAAAGCGGCCAGGCTGGTATGCAGTGCCATTAGGTGACCTGTGGTCTGATCCAAAGCCCATTGAAGTCAATGGAAAGACACTTAGGCCTTGACCCAATGCCCACTGAGATCCACAACTGGAATCTCTAGACACTAACAGGAGGCTCTGTCCCTGAGGAGGATACTATGCAGGATGAACCCCAGTGACTGGGGAGTTATAAGGAGGTAGATTATTGCACCTGCACACTGGGTCCAACGCTCCTGTTTTACTTTCACTTGCTTCCTGTTTCAGCAGATGAATGATGTCTGGATTGGGAGACTGTCGAGTCTGGCAGTTATGGGGGTGAGATCCTGGCCCCATTTCCTTCTCTAGAGCCAGATTTTTCTCTCCAAGTGTTATGCTCCTCTAGACTGATGACAAATCTCCACCCAGTAAGCCCATGATAACCCACAGACAACTACTGACTGTTGGCATCACCTAATATTCAGCGGGAAGTTGTTTTTTTTTACAGGGCAGGGGGCAGTTAAAAGAACAACTCCCATTGTAACGGGATTGGGTGGGTAACTCCCCTTTGTGCCCTAGGTGACCTCCTGTTCTGCTAGACCTGACCTGGTCTTAGTGATGTATCTGGCAAATACACACTAAATCAGCAGTTGCTGTTTATATCTAGTTGCAGAAGCCAATAAAGAGTTTCTGCAGCTGGCTCCAGGCTGAGAGGAATTTTTAGAGAGGTGACAGTGGCCTCATACACGCAAGAGGCTGTGGCTCAGAATACAGACTGAGTTTTTGTACAGGCTGTCTACAGTTTTTTAACACTGTGTGATCCCAATAGGCACAATAGTAAGTAGCAATGTCACTGGAGGTTATTTTGTTTATGGTCAGGGTACACGTAGACTGGCCAATCTTCTTTTCAGCATTAAACTTTCCTTTCAATTCAGACTGTGTTGAGATGGACAGAATCCACTCTGGAGCTGCACCAGGTCTCTGTCTATACCAGTGTATAGGGGCCTTGCCAAAATCCTCCGATAGAGAAACATGACAGTCAATTCGTAAGGTTTTATTTCCTTCCCTGGTGATGGACAGTTGAGGTTGGGTCAGACGCACTTGTGAGGAGCCATCTGTGGAGAAACAAAGAAAAAACATCAACATAAAACTGAAATAATGTTAAGGCTCTCCAGCTGCTGCTGTCGTGTGCCAATGTATGCAGAGAGCAGTGTGAGTGGAGTGACCAGATTTCCTGATTTTTATAGGGACAGTCCTGATATTCAGGGCTTTGTCTTATATAGGTGCCTATTACCCCCACACACACACACACCACCACACCCTGTCCCAATTTTTCACACTTGCTGTCTTGTCACCCTGAGTGCGAGCAACACACTTACAGGAGCAAACCAGAGCCAGAACAAAAGTCTCTAACAGCAACATTCTTGCTGCTCTTGTTAGACCCCAGCCAAGGAATGTAAATGATGGTCTTGAATGGAGAGAGACGGTTAGATGGGGAGAGGAAGTGACTCATTTCGGTAACCTCCAGTTAAGTGGTACTGGCTGTAGAAGACTTATTGCACAGTGAGGTCGAGTTACTGCTGCTCAGTATGGCAACTTTGACTGTGGGTGAGTGTCAACCCGAGCACTGGCCTCAAATCGATTCCTTGGGTGTGTTTCAGGATCAGTGTTGATTATTATTACTGTTGCTTATTACTTATATTACAGCAGCAACCTGAGATACTGTGCAAAGTCCTGCCTCATACTGCTGACAGCCTAAAGAAAGCAGTGACCTCTCAAGCCTGTGGAAAAGGGAAATGTCAAAACCCCTTTATTTTAATTTTTTCCATATATTTTTTTACCATGTCATTGTTTATGCACAAATACACTGGGTTTTGTTTTCTCCTCGCTCACTCCTAAAGCTCAGTCATTGTGTGTTAGCAGATTTCTTGTACATGCTGTGGAATAGAAATCTTGCAGAGGAGAAGGTAGTGATGTTCAATATGAGACGAGGGGCCTGTTCCATGAGTATGTGACAGTATGGACGAAAGCATGAATGAATTTGTTGGAGAATTGAATGGGCAGATGATAGACAAGAGGGGGAGGACAAGAGCTGCTGACAGTGCAGTTGTCTTTCTGTCATTCACTTATCACTTGCCCAGGGAAGCTACTGAGCCTTTCCTGATGGAGAGAATGAGTCAGTGCCCTCAGATCGCATGGATACCAGTGGAAGTTGATGGTGTTCACAGTGTTTCCGGAGACACTGAGCATCTGGCAGAATTGAATTGTGGTGTATTTCTCAGTCTTAAATTCTTCCATTTTTATCCTACTTAATTATGATACTTGGCCATTTTACATCTTGCTACCCGTAACAGTATTAATACATCTGTGTGCAATTGTCATGTCAGCTCCCTTATGCAAACTGGTAAATGTGCACCCGTATCAAACCTTAGTCACCCCTAGAGACCAACTGAAAATTTTGCTGCCCTGAGTATTTAGCTGCCCTGTGCAACTACTTGGTCTTGTTGTTTGGCAGAGACAGGTGGGATCTTACTGTTTGCAAAACATGTGCAAGCAACAGCTCTGTTGCTTTTATCTCTTGTTACAGAAACCAATAAAGTGTTTTTGCATTTGGTTCCATCATGAGAAGCAGGATTAGGAGGTAACTGTGGTTTCCTGTATTCGAAAGGCTGTTGATGAGAATACAAAGTAGGTTTTTGTACAGAATGTGAATGCTTTTGTAATACTGTGTGATCCCAAGCGGCACAGTAATAGGTAGCCGCATCATTCTTGCTTATTTTCTTTACCGTCAGGACTCAGATCGACTTGGAGAGCTGCTTCTCTGCCTCAAACTTTCCCATCTCAGAATCCTGGTCAAAGACTGGTTTTCCTGATGAAAAATAGAGAATCCGTTCCAGAACTGCATCAGGTCTCCGTCGATACCGGTGTATAGAAGCCCTACTAAGGGTTATGCCAGAAACATGACAGTCAATTCATCCTTCCCTCCTCCCCCACCCCACCCGGTGCTTCCCTCCTTCCCCACCCCTCCCGGCCTACCTTGGCAGTTATCCTATTTGCGTGATGAATTAATAAAGAATCCATGAATGTGAAGTAACAATGACTTTATTGCCTCTGCAAGTGGTGCTCGAAGGGGGGAGGGGAGGGTGGTTAGCTTACAGGGAAGTAGAGTCAACGAAGGGGGTGGGTTTTCATCAAGGAGAAACAGAACTGTCACACCGTAGCCTGGCCAGTCATGAAACTGGTTTTCCAAGCTTCTCTGAGGCGTAGGGCACCCAGCTGTGCTTTTCTAATCACCCTGGTGTCTGGCTGTGCATAACCGGCCGCCAGGCGATTTGCCTCAACCTCCCACCCTGCCATAAACATCTCCCCCTTATTCTCACAGATATTGTGGAGCACATAGCAAGCAGCAATAACAATGGGAATATTGGTTTTGCTGAGGTCTAACCGAGTCAGTAAACTGCACCAGCGAGCTTTAAAACGTCCAAATGCACATTCTACCACCATTCTGCACTTGCTCAGCCTATAGTTGAACTGCTCCTTACTACTGTCCAGGGTGCCTGTGTATGGCTTCGTGAGCCATGGCATTAAGCGGCAGGCAGGGGTCCCAAGGATAACTATAGGCATTTCAACATCCCCAACGGTAATTTTCTGGTCTGGGAAGTAAGTCCCTTCCTGCAGCTGGTCAAACAAGCCAGAGTTCCCGAAGATGTGAGCGTCATGCACCTTTCGTGGCCATCCCATGTTGATGTCAGTGAAACGTCCCTTGTGATCCACCAGTGCTTGCAGCACCATTGAAAAGTACCCCTTGTGGTTTACGTACTGGTTGCCAAGGTGGTCTGGTCCCAAGATAGGGATATGCATTCAGTCTATCATCCCACCACAGTTAGGGAACCCCATTGCAGCAAAGCCATCCACTATGACCTGCACATTTCCCAGAGTCACTACCCTTGATAGCAGCCGCTCAGTGATTGCATTGGCTACTTCGATCACAGCAGCCCCCATGGTAGATTTACCCACTGCTAATTGATTCCCGACTGATCGGTAGCTGTCTGGCTTTGCAAGCTTCCAGAGGGCTATCACCACTCCCTTCTCAACTATGAGGGCTGCTCTCATCTTGGTATTCTTGTGCTTCAGGATAGGGGAAAGCAAGTCACAAAGTTCCATGAAAGTCCCCTTCCGCATGCGAAAGTTTCGCAGCCACTGGGAATCATCCCAGACCTGCAACACTATGTGGTCCCACCAGTCTGCTTGTTTCCCGGGCCCAGAATCAGCATTCCACGGCATGAACCTGCTCCATTACCACCATGATGTCCAAATTGCCAGGACCCGTGCTTTGAGAGAAGTCTGTATCCATGACCTATGGTGTCGTGCTGTCGTCCCCTCCTTGCCTGCTTTTGCAGGTTCTGCACATACAGCGGGATAATGCGCACAATGCTCACATCAGCAGCGGTGAGCTGTGTGGGCTCCATGCTTGCCATAGCATGGCATCTGCAGGAGAGCAGAGTTGCAGCGAAGGCGGTGGAGGACAATGGAAAAACACATGTACCCGGGAGCCCATGACAGAAAACATGGAGAAATTCGCTATCGAGGCAATAGCAGCAAAGCAGAGTTGCAGCGGTGAGCTAAGCTGAGTGGGCTGCACGCTTGCCATAGTATGGCATCTGCATGGAAAAAAAGGCATGAAACGATTGTGTGCCATTGCTTTCATGGAGAGAGGGGAGACTGACGACATGTACGCAAAACCACCCGCAACAATGTTTTTGCCCCATCAGGCATTGGGAGCTTAACCCAGAATTTCAATGGGCAGCGGAGACTGCGGGAACTGTGGGATAGTTACCCACAGTGGACCGCTCCGTAAGTCGATGTTAGCCACGGTAGTGAGGAAGCACTCCACTGACTTAATGCGCTTAGTGTGGACATAGACAATCGTCTGTATAAAATCGATTTCTAAAAATCGACTTCTATAAAATCAACCTAATTTCATAGTGTAGATATACCCTAAGTAATGCTGGAAGTGCTGAGGTCCCTCACCCCTCATTACTGCCTACATATGATGATGATGAGAGCACCCACTACCTTTTGGAAATAGCTCAGTATCTTGCAGGATAGAGCACCATTCCGTTGGACACTTCAAAGTGCTTTAATCAATATTTAATGCAAGAAAAAAGAAAGGCCAAACATCTTCCTTACTGATGCAGAGGATTGCGTGAACAATACACTTACAAAACTTGCATATGATTCAATACTGGGTTGAGTTGCAGACTCCAGTGAGGACCGAGAAAATATGGAAAACTTAGAATATCAAGAAAACTTACTGACCTTGATCTCAATCAGGCATGGAATTATCTCCCAAAGAAGATGATGGAAGCCCCATTTTGGAGACCTTTAAAACTAGACTAGGCAAAACACTAGAAAATACTTTGTAGGGAATAGTTCTGCATTGGCAGGAAGATGGACTGGATGCTGTAATAGGTTTTTTCCATTTCAAACCTCTATGTTTTTATGAACCTTAATTACATATTAATGAATTCTTTGGAAATATATATGTAAGTACCACACTTCTTTAAATATCCCATGTTCATGATTAGTTCTGGACCAAAGGGTTTCCTTCACATTCATGCCAAGAACTTGAATGGATATTAATCTATATTGGACATTCTGAACAGTGTAAGTGACATACACATGAATGACTCTCTAAATTATATTTGAGTGAGTACCATATATATTCCATTGATATTAACCGGAGCCCCACACGTCCATCAACAATACAATAACCAGTTTCATTTGCTTATTTGTAATGATGATTAAAAGTTCTCAGTCAAAGGTGATTTATGGTGAAATGCGCTATCAGAGGACATAAGTCGGAACGAAAACCTATCC